>NC_134139.1:171130000-171755000 GCF_033958435.1 Carettochelys insculpta | reverse complement strand
CCCCGCTATTTCGATGTTGCGGGACGTGGATCATCTACACGTGCCCTACTTCAACGTTCAATGTCAAAGTAGGGCGCTATTCCCATCTCCTGATGAGGATAGTGACTTCGACATCTCACTGCCTTACGTCGATTTCAACTTCGAACTAGCGCTCGGCACGTGTAGACACGGCGGGCACTATTTCAAAGTTGGCGTGGCTATTTTGAAATAGCCGGCTAGTGTAGATGCAGCTTTATGAGTTTATGACTCTATGGGGTTGTCTACACTAGCTGCCTACTTCAAAGGGAGCATGGTAAGTAGGGTGTCTGGAGATTATTAATGAAGTGCTGCGCTGCATATGCAGCAGTTTATCAAGCTAATTCTCCCCCACGGCAACTTCAAAGTGTTAAAATTTGAAGTCCCAGCTAGCATGTAGCCATGGGTAACCCGAAGGTACTTTGAAGTGCCTGGACTACTTTGAAGTACCAGCACTTTGAAGTACCGGTGGGTGAGCCGTGGCTACATGAGAGCCTGCACTTCAAAGTTTAACACTTTTAAGTTGCCACGTGGGAGAATTAGCTTCATGAAGTGCTATATATGCAGCTCAGCACTTCATTAATAATCTCCTTACTTACCATGCTCTCTTCAAAGTAGGGAGCTAGTGTACACAAGCCCTATGAGTCTTAAACTGAAAAATAAATTTATGGGATTGTCACCCCATACAAAGCCTGGAGTGGTTAAGATGGATTCAGTGGGCCATTCAACTGCTCAGAAGCTGCACCTGGAGAAAGAGACCTGGAGCAAAGATTAAGTGATCAGGTCCCCATTACTCTTCCCTTCTTTTCTCAAGACTGAACATGATCTGAAGTTTGGGCAGTTTTAGTTTTGTTTTGTGTTTTTGTAACTTTATACCTTTTATCTATTTTATTTGTCTCCTCTGGAATCTCTCCAGTTTATCCCTATCTTTGTTCAGTGTTTTTGTTGTTTATTTGTGCTGGTAGTTGCTGGTACTGAGTCCCAACACCTCAGCAGCCCAGCCATGGGATTGGTTGGAGAGTGGGAGCAGGGAGCCATCTGAGTACTGTCTTTGTTTAAATGTGGTGGCCAGAACTTGACACAGCACTCCAGCTGAGGCCTCCCCCATGCTAAGTAGAGTGGTAAAATTTTCTCTGATGTCTGAAATGCATCATTCCTGTTGATACACCCCAGAATGATATTGGCTTTTTTTGCAATGGTGTTACATTGTTGACTCAGATTCAAGTTGTGATCCACTATAACGCCAAGATGCTTTTCAGCAGTACTCCCACCTAGCCATTTATTTCCCATTTTAGAGTTATGTGGTTTCTCTTTCTTCAGTATAGTACATTGCATTCTTCTTTATTGAATTTCATCTTGTTGATTTCAGACCAATTCTCTGATTTGCTCTGGTTGTTTTGCCTGTCTTCCCATGTGCTAATAATGCCTCCTAGCTCAGTGTTGTCTCATTCTAGAAAGGTTTTTGTTATAGTCCCACATGACATTCCCATAAGCAAACAAAAGGAATGTGGTATGGATGGAATTACTGTTGGATGGTGGGGTGAACAACTGGTTGTATATTTTTTTTCCAGTCTCCAAGTATTGAAGTTAGATTAACTAGGCAATAGTTCCTTGGACCCTCTTGTTTCCCCTTTCACAGATGGGTATTATATTTGTTCTTTTCCAGTCTTCTGGGATCTCACTTATCCTCCATGAATTCACAGATAATTCCAAGATTGCTTCTGTAGTTCCTTAAGGGAGGATGAATTTCATCAGGGCCTGCTAACTTCAATACAGCTAATTTTTCTAATTATTCCCTAACCTCTTATTTCCCTATCTTAAGTTTCATTCTTTCCTTGTTGTTAATATTAATTGCACTGAGTATTGTGAGCGACAGACCAGGTAGGATCACCAGCTGCTGGCATGCTTCGTGAAGAATTTCACTGTCAGGTGGGCAGTGAACCCAGCTTCACTGCCTTGGAATTGACACATAGCCACAGCTCTTGATTGGCTACATGTTTATTAGGTTTGCTTGTAAGCCTGGAGCCTACCACAAATCAACAGCAACTTCCTCAGGGAAGTCATTTTGAGGCACTTGGTGGAGAGCAAAGTGATCAGGAATAATCAGCATGGACTCATGAAGGGCAAGTCATGCCTCACCAATCTGATTAGTTTCTATGATGAGATAACTGGCTCTGTGGTTAGGGGAAAATCAATGGATGCGATTTATCTAGACTTTAGCAAAGCTTTTGATACAGTCTCCCACAATATTATTGTCAGCAAGTTAAAGGAATGTGGATTGGATAAATGCACAGTAAGATGGATAGAAAGCTGGCTTGAAGGTCGAGCCCAGTGGGTAGTGATCAACGGCTCGATGTCGGGATGGCGCTCTGTTTCTAGTGGAGTGTCCCAAGGTTCGGTTCTGGGTCCTGTTCTGTTCAGCATATTTATCAATGACCTGGATGAGGGGTTGGATTGCACCCTCAGCAAGTTTGCAGATGACACTAAGCTGGGGGAGAGGTAGATATGCTGGAGGGTAGGGATAGAGTTCAGAGAGACTTAGACAAATTGGAAGACTGGGCTGCATGAAGTCTGATGAGGTTCAATAAGGACAAGTGCAGAGTCCTGCACTTGGGCTGTAAGAATCCCAAGCATTGTTACTTGGGAGTAAACTCTCCAGAGGGGAGTTTAGAGGGGGAACTTAGAGGGAGCTAGTTACTTCTAAGGTCCTTAAATTTTTAATAACATCCCCATCTGATACTTTTACTTAAGAACCCCATATAGAATTAAATTAAATCAGAGGAGGAAATGGAGGCAGAAGACCAGCAGCAGAGTGGGGGCTATCCTGTTTATTGCGTTGAGTGTAATATGTATGATTACCTACCCTTTGGGCGGATGGCTTATGTGTGCACTTGATGCAAGGAGCTCCTGGACCTCAGAGACTGAGTGCAGGCTTTGGAGACCAGGGTAGCTGAACTGGAGGAGCTAAGGGAGGCAGAGAGCTATGTTGATGAGGCTTTCTGGGACGTAGTAGGGCTGTCCCACCTCCAATCTGACAGCACCGATGCTGTTAAGGAGGATGAAAGGCTCAGGGAAGGAGAGCAGTCAATGGGAGCAGAGGGAAACCATCCCATAGTTGGGACCCTCCTTCCAGAGGGTGCTATGGTATCCTCTCACACCAAGGATTCCTCTCCTGGGGACGGAACGCCAGTTGTTAGGAAGAGGCAGGTGTTAGTAGTGGGTGATTTGATCATTAGGAATATAGATAGATGGGTTTGTGATGACCGGGAGAACCGTATGGTGACTTGCCTGGTGCGAAGGTTGTGGATCTTTCAAGGCATCTAGACAGACTTATATACAGTAGTGGGGAGGAGCCAGTGGTCGTGGTACATGTAGGTACCAATGACATAGGGAAGGGTAGGAGAGATGTCCTGGAGGCCAAATTTAGGTTGCTAGGAAAGAGACTGAAATCCAGGACCTCTATGGTAGCATTCTCAGAAATGTTTCCAGTTCCACATGCAGGGCCAGGTAGGTAGGCAGAACTTCAGAGTCTCAATGCATGGATGAGATGATGGTGTAGGGAAGAAGGGTTTAGATTTATTAGGAACTGGGGACACTTTTAGTGTAGGGGGAGCCTATACAGGAAGAATGGGCTCCACCTAAACCAAGGTGGATCCGGGCTGCTAGCATTAAACATTAAAAAGGTAGTAGAGCAGTGTTTAAACTAAGAGATGGGGGAAAGCTGATTGGTGAGGAGAAGCACGTGGATCGGATGGAGACTTCTCTTAGATGAGACTCCATTGATAGAGATTCTCTAAAACTCAGTCAGAAAGAGAAGAAGGGAGATAATAGAGTATGGGCCAGATCAGATGAAAAAAAATCACATGTAAAAGAGTCCAATACGTCAGGGAAGGGCAGGCATATGAATAGTGGTAGTTTTTAAAAGTACTTTTACACAAATGCTGGAAGTCTGTCTAATAAGATGGGTGAACTAGAGTACCTCATATCAAAGCAGGAGATTGACATGATAGGCATCACGGAAACCTGGTGGAATAAGGACAATCAGTGGGACACTATCATATAAAATATGATATAAAATATATCGGAAGGACAGAATGGGTCGAGCAGGTGGCGGAGTGGTACTCTATGTGAAAGATAATATAGAATCAAATAAAATGAAAATCCTAAATGAATCAAAATGTTCCATAGAATCACTATGGATAGCAATTCCTTCCTCTGACGGGAATATAGCACTAGGGATATATTATCGACCACCTGACCAGGACAGTGATAGTGATGCTGAAATGCTAAGGGAGATTAGAGAGGCTATCAAAATTAAAAACTCACTAATAATGGTGGATTTCAATTATCCCCATATTGACTGGGTACATGTCACCTCAGGAAGGGATTCTGAGAGAAAATTTCTTGATGCCTTAAATGACTGCTTCTTGGAGCAGCTGGTACAGGAACCCACAAGGGGAGAGGCAATTCTTGATTTAGTACTGAGTGGAACACAGGATCTGGTCCAAGAGGTAACTATTACAGGACCGCTTGGAAATAGCGACCATAACATAATAACATTTAATATTCCTGTGTTGGGAAGAACACTGCAACAGTCCAACACTCTGGTATTTAATTTCAAAAAGGGGAATTACACAAAAATGAGGAGGTTAGTTAAGCAGAAATTAAAAGGCAGAGTAACTAGAGTAAAATCCCTGCAAGGTGCATGGAAACTTTTCAAAGATACCATATTAGAGGCCCAACTTAAATGTATACCCCAAATTAAAAAACACAGTAAGAGACCTAAAAAAGAGCCACCATGGCTTAACAACCATGTAAAAGAGGCAGTGAGAGATAAAAAGGCATCTTTTAAAAAGTAGAAGTCAAATCCTAGTGATCAAAATAGAAAGGAACATAAACACTCCCAAATTAAATGTAAAAATATAATAAGAAAAGCCAAAAAAACATTTTGAGGAACAGTTAGCCATAAATTCAAAAAACAATAGTAAAATGTTTTTTAAGTACATTAGAAGCAGGAAGCCTGCTACAAAAGCAGTGGGGCCCCTGGACAATAGAGACATAAAAGGAGCAATCAAGGAAGATAATGCCATTGCAGAAAAACTAAATGATTTCTTTGCTTCAGTTTTCACGGCTGAGGATGTTAGAGAGATTCCCAAATCTGAGCTGTCCTTTATGGGTGACAAATCTGAGGAACTGTCCCAGATTGAAATATCATTAGAGGAGGTTTTGGAACTAATTGATAGGCTAAACAGTCACAAGTCTCTGGGACCGAATGGTACTCACCCAAGGGTTCTGAAAGAACTCAAATGTGAAATTGCAGAACTATTAACGGTGGTTTGTAACCTATCCTTTAAATCAGCTTCGGTACCCAATGATTGGAAGACAGCTAATATAACACCAATATTTAAAAAGGACTCTAAAGGAGACCCTAGAAATTATAGACTGGTAAGTCTAACATCAGTACCGGACAAATTAGTAGAAACAACAGTAAAGAATAAAATTGTCAGACATGTAGAGGAACATGATTTGTTAAGCAAAAGTCAACATGGTTTTTGTGAAGGGAAGTCGTGTCTTACTAATCTATTAGAGTTCTTTGAAGGGGTTAACAAGCATGTGGACGGGGGGATCCAGCAGACATAGTATACTTAAATTTCCAGAAAGCCTTTGACACGGTCCCTCACCAAAGGCTCTTAGGTAAATTAGGTGGTCATGGGATAGGAGGAAAGATCCTTTCCTGGATTGGGAACTGGTTAAAAGACAGGAAACAAAGGGTAGGAATAAATGGTAAATTTTCATAATGGAAGGGGGTAACTAATGGCGTTCCCCAAGGGTCAGTCCTGGGACCAATCTAGTTCAACTTATTCATCAATGATCTAGAGAAAGGGGTAAGCAGTGAGGTGGCAAAGTTTGCAGATGACACCAAACTGTTCAGGACAGTCAAAACCAAAGCAGATTGTGAAGAACTTCAAAAAGATCTCAGCAAACTGAGTGATTGGGCAGCAAAATGGCAAATGAAATTTAATGTGGGTAAGTGTAAGGTGATGCACATTGGGAAAAATAACCCTAATTATACATACAATATGATGGGGGCAAATTTAGCTACAACAGATCAGGAAAGGGATCTTGGAATTACAGTGGATAGTTCTCTGAAAACATCCATGCAGTGTGCAGCGGCAGTCAGTAAATCAAATAGGGTGTTGGGAATAATTAAAAAAGGGATAGAAAATAAGACAAAGAATATCTTACTTCCCCCATATAAAACTATGGTATGCCCACATCTTGAGTATTGAGTGCAGCTGCGGTCTCCTCACCTCAAAAAAGATATATTGGCATAAGAAAAGGTTCAGAAAAGGGCAACTAAAATGATTAAGGATTTGGAACGGGTCCCATATGAGGAGAGGCTAGAGAGACTGGGACTTTTCAGTCTGGAAAAGAGGAGACTGAGGAATGATATGATAGAGGTATATAAAATCAAGAATGGTGTGGGGAAAGTGAATACAGAAAAGTTATTTACTTGTTCCCATAAGATAAGAACTAGAGGACACCAAATGAAATTAATGGGTAGCAGGTTCAAAACTAATAAAAGAAAGTTTTTCTCCACACAGCGCACAGTCAACCTGTGGAACTCCTTACCAGAGGACGCTGTGAAGGCCAGGACTCTAACAGAGTTTAAAAAAGGGCTCGATAAATATTTGGAGGTTAGGTCCCTAGATGCCTATTAGCAAAGGGTAAGGTATGGTGCCTAGCCTTTTGTCGAAGGCGGGAGATGGATGGCAGGAGACAAAGCACTTGATCGTTTTCTTCGGTTCACCTCCTCTGGGGCACCAGGCATTGGCTACTGTCAGCAGACAGGATACTGGGATAAATGGACCTTTGTTCCGACACAGTATGGCCATTCTTATGTTCTTATGTTACAGGATGAGGTCCAACTGACTCAGTAGTAGTTCTGAAGAAAAGGACCTGGGAGTTGTAGTGGATGAGAAGCTGGACATGAGTCAACAGTGTGCCATTGTAGCCACGAAGGCTAATGACTTATTGGCTACGTCTACACGTGCAGCCAACATCGAAATAGGCTATTTCGATGAATAACGTCTACACGTCCTCCAGGGCCGGCAACGTCGATGTTCAACTTCGACGTTGTTCAGCCCAACATCGAAATAGGCGCAGCGAGGGAACGTCTACACATCAAAGTAGCACACATCGAAATAGGGATGCCAGGCACAGCTGCAGACAGGGTCACAGGGCGGACTCAACAGCAAGACGCTCCCTTAAAGGGCCCCTCCCAGACACAGTTGCACTAAACAACACAAGATCCACAGAGCTGACAACTGGTTGCAGACCCTGTCCCTGCAGCATAGATCCCCAGCTGCCGCAGAAGCAGCCAGAAGCCCTGGGCTAAGGGCTGCTGCCCACGGTGACCATAGAGCCCCGCAGGGGCTGGAGAGAGAGCATCTCTCAACCCCCCAGCTGATGGCCGCCATGGAGGACCCAGCAATTTCGATGTTGCGGGACGCGGATCGTCTACATGGTCCCTACTTCGATGTTGAACATCGAAGTAGGGAGCTATTCCTATCTCCTCATGAGGTTAGCGACTTCGACGTCTCGCCGCCTAACGTTGAAGTTAACTTCGAAATAGCGCCAGACGCGTGTAGACGCGACGGGCGCTATTTCGAAGTTGGTGCCGCTACTTCGAAGTAGCGTGCACGTGTAGACGCAGCTATTAGGTTGCATCAAGAGGAGCACTGCCAGTAGATCCAGAGAAGTGATTATTCCTCTTTATTCGTCTTTGGTGAGGCTGCATCTGGCGTACTGTGTCCAGTTCTGGGGCCCCAATTATAGGAAGGATGTGGATACACTGGAAAGGGTCCAGGGGAGGGCAACCAAAATAATTAGTGGGCTGGAGCACATGACCTATGAAGAAAGGTTGAGGGAATTGGGACTGTTTAGTCTGCAGAAGAGAAGACTGAGGTGGGACTTGATAACAGCATTCAACTTAATGAAAGGAGGTTGCAAAGAGGCTGGAAGGAGGCTGTTCACAGTGGTCACACATGGCAGAACACAGAACAATAGTCTCAAGTTGCATTTGAGAAGGTCCAGGTTGAAAGTTAGGAAAACTTTTTCACTAGGATGGTGGTGAAGCATTGGAACGGTCTACGCAGGGAAATAGTGGAGTCTCCATCCCTGGAGATGTTTTAAGTCTTGCCTTGACAAAGTCCTGGCTGAGCTGATCTTATGGGTTTGCTCCTGCCTAGGGCAGGGGGGCTGACCTTGATGGCTTTTTTAGGTCTCTTCCAGCTCTTTTGTTCTATGATTCTCAGTGTCTCATGACCACAGCTATGCTTGACCTTATTTCAGCCTTGCTCCAGTCACTTTCCAGTCCCCGTTCCAGACCCTCTTCCCATCTGATCCTTCACTCTGTGTTTAACTTATGATTCTACTTTACCCTATGGCTCTGATGCTTGGCTTCTTTCCTTCTAATACTGACCCTTGGATCATTCATGGACTCTGCTCACTCTGGACCCAGCTCTCACTGGTGGGACAAATACATTTTAACCAGTAGACATGATTGCCCACAGCCTAGTCAGCTACAGTTTGAGTATCCCTGTAGAGAGGCTAGGAGCCCACCTCACCAGCATGGACCCACTCTGGTCAAAATTTTCCTGGTGGAGCTGGTGGGTCACTGTACAGAATTCGTATGTGCAGATGTTCACACTTCAGGTACAGACTGTAGTCCTACAACTTCAGATGGCTTCATCAGCTCTCTGACCTCCCAGGGGGCAAAGGTCCTTCTCTGAGGTAAGTTTAGTGATAACCATGGTGAGTTCTAAGGTTTTCTAAACCAATGAAGGCCCCTTTGGCTACACTTTCAATCATTCCCACAGAATGCGCCCAAATTGGCATCATCATTAGTGTGCTCACTGTGGAATCGTTGACCTGGGATGACCTCCTTCTAAATAGTCCTGGGCCAGTTGGCACTGTTCATTCAGACAATGTTGATTATCTTCAGCAACCCCACTGCTCCCAAACTGCTGAAGGTACACTGCAAATGCTACTGGAAAAAGGGATTGCTCATCTGTGCAGTGTGCTGCAGAATTCTGTCATCTCTCTGCTCAGACTGAGTGGAACGACATACTGAATGATGATATGAAGAATGAACTGGTTCTGGTCAAGTCATTTCCTGTCTCAGTGACCTGACCTATGTATCAGAACTCACAGTTGCCTTATTGAGCAGTGTCAGAATCTGACCCACACATTGCCCCTTGAGCCCCAGCAATACTCCTGCCTGTGACCCCTCAAGAGCACACCTAAGGCCAGGCTCTAGAACCCATGCACATTGACCAGACCTGTCTACCCTGTCTGAGGCTGAGAATCACAGATGCCCAATGCTGGTATTGTGGGGGCAGCACACGCTTTGCCTTGAGATGCCTTGCAAATTTCAAACCAGTGGCATGGTCTGCGTCACTCCATGTAAGGATGTTTGTATTGGACAACTTCCCTTCTCCCTCCAGGAACACCTGCCCTCCATGCACCTCTGTTGGGATGACAGCAATCATGAGTCTATGACTGATGCAACTCTGAGTACCATTACAGGTCTTATTCCTGATGAGCTCAACACTGTACCTGAAAGCTCTGATCAACTCAGGGGCTGCAGGTAATGTATGTATCCAAGGTCCAGAGGATCCCTTCTGTCATAAAAATTCTGTGGATTTAGTAGTGACGATTGAGGAATCTCTCCTAGCGATGGGGCCAATCATCTACCAGATCATTACCACATACAGGCATCAGGATACCATTCAGTCTGATTTAATTCAGGCTCCCTACTTTCTAGTTATTCTGGAAAAGCCTTGCCTCGTTGCCCTGGAGTTCTGCATTCATTGGCAAAAAGGGATAGCACAAGTTTGCTGTTAGCACTGCCAACCATTCTGCTGTTCTGAAGCCAAAGGGAGAACCTGGAAAACTATGTCACAATTTTGGGAATTCCTGCTGTGAGGGAATGGTCCCACAGCTGTTGTGTCCCACCTGCCACAATGTTAATGGCTAGTAAATATTTCACAAAGGAAAAGGCAACCCACTGACTCCGCAACACGTGTGACTTCTCAATCACTCTACAGCCAGGCATCAGAATCACCCTTACTATAGCCAGAGCTCCAAGCCTTTCATATCTATCTACAGGAGAATCTGCCAGAAGGGAGAATCTGAATCTAACAATGCAGCTATCCAACTGGGGCTCCATTGTCTTTGCTAAAACAAATAAATAAGAGATAGTCCCTGATCCCGCAATAAGACATAGACAGTAGAACTACGGGTGAAGGGAATGCTGCAGAAGCCCCCCTGAATTCTAGTGATTTTCTTCATAGACAGCATTTATAATTTGGTTCAATGTCACACAACACCTCTACTATTAAAACAAATGACCAAAAATTTTCAGCATCCCTGCAACAGAGTGACTGTTTGGAATCATTGCCTACTTTCTCACAATCATGAGTGCCTAGACCAGGAATAGGCAACCATGATTAGTGAGTGGGCCATGTGAGTGGCCCTCCTTCAACTCAGTGGGCCACAGCAATCCACAGACACTGGGGTGCTACCTGTGGCCCTGCAATACCCATCTATCATCCTCCCCCATGCAGCTGTCATGCACTAGAGCACCTGATCCTCCACTTATCAGCTCCTCCTGCTCCCTGCTAGCCCTTTCAAAGGAGCCATAAATCAACCAATTCATGCTCCACCCCACTTCTCCCACTCCTTGTTGAAGTGCAGCACATTTCTTTTGGCCCAATCCTCCAATTTATCCAGGTCACTCTGGATCCAATCTCTACCATCCAATGTATCTACCTCTCCTCCTAGCTTAGTGTCAGCTGAGGGTACAAACATGCTGAGGGTGCAATCCAGTCCCTTATCCAGGTCATTAATAAAGATGTCGAACAACACTGACCTCAGAACTGAGTCTTGGGGCACTCCACTTGAAACCAACCACCATCTAGATATTGATATTATATTTCCCTGGAATACATTGCCTCACCACATGGTTGGCGGGTGCTCTGACTTCCTCCCTCCACTCAGCAGGCACTCTCCTGGCCTTCTCCCTTCCCATCATGCTGCTGGCTTGATTGGGAGCCACTGAGAAGCACTTTCCCTCTGCAATGTGACTGGAAAACAGTCCCTCTGCATTTCTTTTCATTTTCCCCACCTCGCCGTCCATGTAGCTGGAATCAAACCCTTCACCCTCGCCATACAGCTGCCAGGCTCTGCAGACCCTGCTCCCAGACATTGACCAGCTTCCTCTGTTTTGCACGCTCCACTCCTCCATCCCTAGTTAGGAGAACAATAGCTTACCATGTCCACAATTAAATGGTCTGGGTAAGTGATGGCTGATGTGATGCAGAGTTTGATTCCTTGTCATTCTTAAGAAGCCAAAAGCAGCCTTGCAAAATAAAAAAAAACAGAGACCCATTCATTCTATGGGTAAGCACATTGTGTGAATTGTATCTCAGTTTTGACCTTCACCTTCCAGCAGGCATTCTCAGCATGGGATACAGGCTAAGGAAATATAAAAAGTCCAAGAAGGGCCTTATCCTGCAGCACCTGGAGCAGGCTGAAAGAGCATCCACTGCCAGCCTGAGGGACACAGCACAGTGGTGGCAAACTGTCCTGGAGTTCAGGAGAGAGTAATCGGTGCACCTGAGAGAGGATGCAGCACAGCTCATCATGGTTGTGACAGACCAAACTGAAGTCCTGTGGTCCATGCTGGAGATGCAGAGGGACTCCCTGGGCAGCATTCGAGGATTCATGCTTGCACTAGTGCTGTGTCAGAGAAAATGGCATGATCTCCTATTCCTTCTTTGCATGGTTAGTGGGTGCTCTGAATTCTGGGAGTGTGCTTTGTATTCTGGGATAGTGACATCAAACATCCACAAGCAACTAGGCAATTTTTTCCCCCACAATGGCTACATGTACACGTGCCCCAAACTTCGAAATGGCCACGCAAATGGCCATTTCGAAGTTTACTAATGAAGCACTGAAATGCATATTCAGCGCTTCATTAGCATGCGGGAGGCAGCAGCGCTTCGAAATTGACGCGGCTTGCTGCCGTGCGTCTCGTCCAGATGGGGCTCCTTTTCGAAAGGACCCCGCCTACTTTGAAGTCCCCTTATTCCCATCAGCTTGTGGGAATAAGGGGACTTCGAAGTAGGTGGGATCCTTTCGAAAAGGAGCCCTGTCTGGACGAGACGTGCGGCTGCAAGCAGCATCAATTTCGAAGCGCCGCTGCCGCCCGCATGGTAATGAACCGCTGAATATGCATTTCAGCGCTTCATTAGTAAACTTCAAAATGGCCATTTGCATGGCCATTTCGAAGTTTGGGGCATGTGTAGACACGGCCAACCAGTAGTATAAAACCTCCAGAATGCAACAGGGCCAAGGCACTGAGGGATAGGTAGCCACAAAGATCAAGCAGTTGAGCTTAGGTAAAGCAATGAAGATGTGGTAAGTCAACACAGAGAAAAGGTAGGTCAATTTTCTGGAACATTTGTGGAAAATTAACTTTGATTTTATAAGTTCAAGGTTAAAAAGTTGAATTTATTAAAAGTCTGTTTTATTTCATAGTGTAGATGTAGCCTTTGAGAGTCCCCACTGCAGCACAAATGAGAAGAGATGGAGAAGGAGAAAATGGTGGCAAATACTGCCTCACGCCTCTCCAAGAGTTACCAACAGCTGCCCCTTCTGCGATAAGACCTGCAGTTCCAGAATTGGGCTGGTCACCCATCAATGGACTCACAAATAGGACGGTGACATGAAGACATCTTACTCCTTATTTGGTGACTGCTGAGAAAGAGACAAGGACTACCTATTCTACTTTTCTTCCCACAAAGGCATTAGACTTTCTCTTAAAAGAGCAGGTCATGAATGATGACTGTAGTCTGTGCTTTTCCCTCAGGATCAAAGATTGTACGACACATGGGGGAAAGAAAATATGCCAAGACGGGAGTGTTTGGGTGAATTATCCAGTGTGGTCTTTCAGCATATGAGCCAACATTAAAACTCGAAGGTTCAAGATCAGTTGCATAATTCTTCTTTGCCATTTTCCTTACATTCTGTTTAGTGTATTGACCTCCATTTTACCATAATCTATCTACCCCTATGTTCAACACACAGAGGCCATTTCTACACATGCCACCTTCTCTGAAAGTGGCATGCTCATAAACAGTCCAAAATATGCTAATGAGGGGAATCCTCAGGGGAATCCTCCTTCTGCGGGCCCCTTCTTCCTGAAAATTTTTTGGGAAGAAGGGCCTCCGGAAGAAGGACTTCCTTCCAGAAGACCCCCGGGGGCCGCGCTTCTACACTTTGTTTTGGAGTCCTGAAGAACGTCTTCCGGACTCCCAATCACGTGACCTTATGCTAATGCGGTGTGGGGAATTTGCATCCATGCCTCATTAGCATATTTCGGGCCATTTATTAGCTTGCCACTTTCCAGGAAAGTGGCATGTGTAGAAACGGTCACACTGAGTAAGATATCGTAAATGCTGATGGAGATTATTCTGATGGAGATGGTATAATTTTATTACAAGAATGGTGACAAATTATGTTGATTGCAAACCAAATAAATGAACCAGAGTAGGATTTCCCAAAATGTGAGAGTAAAGTAAGTGCCTTTTCTGCACATTTGTCTGAATACTTTGTCATAGCTATCTAAATGTACCTCCCAATTTCCATTGAGCACTGCAATGTATATATAAGATTGTTTCTTTTGCTGGAGGCTAATTTAAAACTCATTTTTTTATCTCATGCTTATTTTAGAAAACACATAGCATATTCAAATAAGTTTTTAGGTTTTAAATTTATTAAAATAATAATTTGATTAGTCACTAATAGCATATTCTGGAAAGGGACATGCAAATACCTTTTTCCATACACTATACATTTACTAATGGAATAGACACTAGATTTGAATCTTCATGAAAAGTCCTAACTATATATGAACGACAGGTGAAACTCAGTTTTCATTCTGCTTTTGAACCTGTATTAAAAAGAATAATTTTGTAAGTCCCTGAGCCAGATGTGAGCAGTTTTCTAAACCAAGTCTTCTTAACTCATGTCTTCTAAATCCCGTCTTCTGGAAAGTCATGAGAAGTGAACAAAAAACTAAGAATTAAGGATGAAAAATTCTTTAGCACCTGGCATTATGTTTTATCTGATCACAACAGTAATCCAATTTTCAGCGGGCGTTCTCACAAACGGGTTTATTGTTGGCTTGAATTGTATTGATTGGGCCAAAAGTAGGACTGTGACTCCCTTTGATATGATCCTAACCAGTCTGGCTTTCTCCAGAATTTGCCTACAATTGCTTTTGACATTACTCAATTTCCTATATAAGTTACAACAAAATTTCTTGGAATCACTTCAAATACAACAGTCTCTTCAAGCCGTCTGGATCTTCACAAATCAAGTGAATGTCTGTTTTGCAAGCTGCCTTGCTCTGTACTATTGTGGGAAGATTGCCACTTTCAAGCAATCTGTCTTCAAATGGTTAAAACTGAGACTCTCCATTCTGGTGCCCTGGATGCTTTTGGGCTCTCTGATGTACTCCATGGTTATCACAGTCTGTTTTATATTGCTTAAAAATTCCTATACCTATTGGATATCCTCTGACAATTCCACAGATAGTCTATCAAACAATAGAACAATGCCACAGTACAAAAAAGATTCTTTGGAGTTCACTCTTCTGATGCACAGCATAGGGTCTATTTTTCCCCTTAGCATATTTATTGCTTCGTCTGTTTTGTTAACCCTGTCCCTTTGGAGACACATCGGGAAAATGAACCTGAATTCAGATCTTAATCCAAGTTTTAGGAATCCCAGCACAGACGCCCACGTGCGTGCACTTAAGTCTGTGATGTCATTTTTCATCCTTTACATTATTTATTGTGTGGCTTCAACATTATCATTAGGAAAAGTACCATATTTCAGAGATGAACGGAAGATTATGGTGAGTATTTTTATGTGTTCTGCCTACCCTTTCCTACATTCCATAATCTTGGTTCTGGGCAATCCCAAATTAAAACTTGCCTTATCAAGGATTCTGCATCCTATCAATTCCTGTTTCAGAAATGGTACTTCATAACATGTATTCCTATTCTTTGAATCCAAAATGGAAGACATTGGGAAAACAAATATGGCCCTTGTATTTTTCAGCCTTAAACAAAAGACTTTTACCAAATTCTCCAACTTGTGTATGAGACAGTATCTGTCTATGCTGACCCCTGCAGATTTGTCGAGAAAATTATTATTCCTCAGTAGAACTTTCAACAACAAACTCACACAGACATTGCTAACTGAAAAATGATTAGACTACATTGAATTGTATCCAACATGCTGGAGCTTTGTAATATGACTGTGATAATACACTGAGGCACAGTAAAGAGAACACTGACATAAAAATTTGAAAGCACGTGGAAGCAAAGGTGTATTCTCTGCCATGTTATCAATGACATTTGAGGCATAGTACTCCTCTACCCTCTAGACAGGTCATCCAGAGGAAGAAGAGATTAAAATCTCTAACCAATTGATTGTTGTAGTCTGATGGATCAAGAGCTGTTAGAGAGCGAGAGATCCAATATGTCTAAACTATGAGCTCAAAATACACGTTTCATAAGTCTGGTGCCGGATAAGGACAATCCTGTGTATCAAAGATTACAGAAATAAAGTAGTGAGAATTATTTTATATAAGTGCTATGATAATTAAACCTACCCATTTATCTGATATGCAAACTTGTCTGTAAAGTTCACAAATTTTCATAATGATCTGTTCTTTAAAATTGTTTAAGAGACGATAGAAAAAAGAGACACAGTGAAATGTATTAGTGATTCATTTCAAGGATATTGTTAAAATTGTGATGAGTGTACCAGAAAATATCATTGAAATAAAATTGGTGAGCAGGAAATTAGGTCTAATGGTGGACAAAATAATGAGATATGAACTATTCTGCTCAAAACTCCCAACTGGGCTGCTTAAAAAGCAAACATTTCTGGGAAAATATAGTAGAAGTGGCAATTGTCTGACAACAACCATTGCATCAAGCTTCATCATCATGGTTTCCTTCCTCACCGTCATCTGGGATATCGATCTTCTCCTAATCCTGAGAGATATTCTGACCAAATCAATCCAGACAGAGGACTCAGATGGCATGGTTACTTTAGTCAGCTTCCAGAAAGCTGAATTCTGAATACCACTTCCGAAGTGCCACTTTTTTTATCTTCCTCTATCTTCCAACATCCTGAGTCCCTTTCCTTCTCTACGTTATTTCTTTTATTTCCTTTCTTTCTTTTTACCTTCTGTTTCATATGAATCTTGTTTAACTGACCAAGACTATATTTTGCCACACTGATGTAAATCTGTCACTGAAAAGAGGCAGCTAAAAGCAGTGCCCTGAACACCCAGTGCTAGTGAAAATTTTCCAGGTCTGGGATGGTTGATGAGATTAGGCCTGCCAACCAGGAGTTTTGGTGATGAGAAGGAAGGGGGCATTTGCCTCGAGGCCCGGGTAGATTTGAATCTTTATAAAAAGTCCTGGCTATATATGAGCAACAGATGAAACTCAATTTTCATTCTGCTTTTGAACCTGCATTAAAAGGAATAATTTTGTATATTGTGAACGAGACATGAACAGTTTCCTAAACCAAGTCTTCTGAGCTATTGTTTTCTTAACCAAGCCTTCTAGAAAGTCATTAGAAGTGAACAACAAGCTAAGAATTAAGGAGGAAATATTATTTAGCTCCTGATATTATATTTTATTTGATTATATCAGCAATGGAATTTTCAGCAGTTCTTGCAAATGGATCTATTGTTGGCTTGAATTGCATTGACTTGGTCAAAAACAGAACACTGATTCCCTATGATGTGATCCCAACCAGCTTGACTTTCTCCAGATTTTGCTTACAATTGCTTGTGACATAAGGAAGTTTCCTATATTGGTTACATCCAAATTTCTATGTTCCATTCCAAAGAAAACAGTCTTTTGAAGCCATCTACATAAACCAAGTGAATGTCTGTTTTGCAAGCTGCCTTTCACTGTGCTAAGGTGTGAAGATTGCCACTTTCAAGCAATCTGTCTTCAGATGGTTAAAACTGAGACTCTCCATTCTGGTACCCTGGCTACTTTTGGGCTCTGTGATGTATTCCATGGTTATCACAGTCTTTTGTATACTGTTTAACTATTCCTATACCAATTGGATATCCTCTGACAATTCCATAGATAGTCTTTCACACAATGGAATGATGTCACACTACAAAAATATTCTATGGAGCTTAATTTTCTAATGCACAGCATTGGATCTATTTTGCTCCTTAGCATATTTATTGGTTCTTCTCTTTTGTTAATCCTGTCCCTTTGGAGGTACATTGGTAAAATGAACCTGAATTCAGATCTTAATCCAACTTTCCAACTTAATCCAACCGCAGATGCCCATGTATGTGCACTTAAATCTGTGATGTCATTTCTCATCCTTTACATTTTTTATTCTGCAGCTTCAACATTATCATTAGGCGACCTACCCTATTTCAGTGACAAGAGGAAGATTATGGTGTGTAGTCTTGTAGCTTCTCCCTGTCCTTTCCTACACACCATTATCTTGATTCTGGGCAACCCCAAATTAAAACTCACCTCATAGAGGATTCTGCATTCTACTAATTCCTGTTTCAGAGAGGCTACTTCATAATATCTTTTCCTATTCTTGAGGATCCAGAATGTTCACTACCTTTCCACAAAAACTGGAAAGTTTTCTATTTTCCCCTTTTCCATGTTGTCCACTCTACTATCCATTTGCAAACTTTCTTATTGATATAGTACAGGAAAACTGAGAATTTCAAATATTATTTTCACATTTCACACCAATTGCCACTCAAACATTTCCAGCAGTGCAGTCCTTTTAAGGACAGATTGTTCGGTTTATCAGATATTTAGTGTGAAGATATGGTTAAGGAAAACAGGATGAGATCACTAAATGAGAAGAAGTGCAAAGTGTAATCCATGCAAGGATTGATCTGTGCCAGGTTTGTGGGAGAAAGGATAATCATAGGACAGTGTATTGGGATTTAATGTTATAAGCCAGTCAGTTACCTCTTTCTGTTTCCCTGCAACTTGAACAGTTATATTGGTGATTAGAGTTATTAGAAT
Source organism: Carettochelys insculpta (assembly GCF_033958435.1). NCBI lineage: Eukaryota > Metazoa > Chordata > Testudines > Carettochelyidae > Carettochelys > Carettochelys insculpta. Next base: position 171,736,809 of record NC_134139.1, on the reverse strand, counting down.
GACTATAGTTTCCTTCTGTTATTAAGTAACTGTGTCATGATCAAGTACTTACATCTCTAAGTACACACCTCTGAATATTTACATCTCTACAGATGTGAGGATGCAACTAGCAATTTTCAGGACAAAATTAAACTACATTCAGAGAAAGAAACTTAATCCAGTCCTTTGAAATTCATCCTGACAAACTAAAATTCTAGGCTTGAACCATATATTTTTCCATGTAACATAGCCATAAAGTAAAATATATTGATCATCTATTAGTTACCTCTAACTAATGAATTTATTGATAATTTAGCAAGAAACTTGTACATAAAGCAAAACTAGTTAGGTTTGATAATACTGTGATGCATTATAGTTAAGGGGATGTAAATGTGCATTTATAGCATGGAAAGAATCATTCATGATCATCATCTGGAAAAATATTTTCATGGAAGATGTAAATAATAACAATATTTTTTTTGCCGAGTCTGTGGTTAAGATGTTTGCAAGTAGGGCAGTTTGCTGGAGAGACTGTAATAATTGGTCAAACTGGAAAAAGGAGAATCCCCTTTTGAAAGGGAACCAGAGTTGGCAGAGAGCCCTGGAATGACTTCAGGCAAAGAACATTACAGATTGTTGAAAAATGATGAGGCAGAGTTAAGGAAAGACTGACACAAAAGTTGAAAAGAAGTGGAAAAGAAGTTATGTTCTCTGCCACGCTATCAATGATATTTGTAGCAAAATTCTCCTCTAGACAGGTCATCTAGAGGAAGAAGAGTTGAAAAACTCTGACCAGGTTTCTATGACAGCCTGAAAGATTGACTGCTGCTAGGGAGAGATAGAGATATCAAATGTCATAAACTATGAACTCAAAATGTGTGTTTCATCAATCTGGTGCCTGATAGAACAACCTTGTGTATCAAAGATTACAGAAATAAAGTAGCAAGACTTATTTTATATAGGCTCCTTCTGTCAACAAAACTTTCAGCTGTAGACACAGCCTGTGGTTTTGAGCTCTAAAAGTAACTAATTTTCCCCTTGTACAGAGTGCCATTCCAGAGTCTTGACAGCAAAGAAACATGATCAGCCTCAGAGACTGACAGTGAAGGGTGGCGCACCTACAAACTTAGAACCACCAATGAGATGTCTTCTTTCTGTTCGCTGCCATCTGGGAGGAGCATGCTGCTCCATCCTCAGCAGGGAGCTGCTGCTGTAGATCAGAGAGAACTGCCCCTCTCCACACAAGCAGCTCCCTTTGCACCAGCTATGAGTGCCTGGGCAAGGCTCTTTAAGAAGCTGAGGTACCATGCTGCCAAACACCTCAGAGAGAACCTTGCTCATGACCCCCCAAAATGGAAGATGACTATAAGTTATAAGGGGCTTGATTAAGGTCATGCATTGTGAGTATGAGTCTGCTAGGAAGGAGGAGGAGGGAATGGTGAATGGTGACCCAGACAATGCTCTGTGGCATCAGAGCAGTAATGGAATAACTCCAATTAACATCACATTGCCTGCCCTTTAGATTTCTGGTCTTCTGCTTTCTGACTGCCTGACAAGAACCAGAAGAAGGGGTGAACAGAAAACTTTTTACATGAATCTCCTCCATCTATTTTGACCACTATTCCAAAACACTGTTAAGGTTCTGTCTGGAGGCAAAGGATCAGTGCACTTTGTTTTTCCAGGACCGAGTCATTAAGCTCCGTTTGCTTTTTCAGATTGTCTGATGACCCTTTCTTTCCCTCAAAAATGGAAGATCTACCTATTCTATTTTTAATGCCTGAAAAAAGCAGGTGACAAATGTTGACTGTGGTTTTCTGTCAGGATCAAGGAATGTATTGCTTATGGGGGAAAAAATAGGGAAAGACAGAAGAAGTTTCTGTGTGACCAATCCATTGTGGTGTTTCAGCAAATGGACAGAGATTAAAACTCCAAGATTCAAGGCCAGTTGCATACTTTGTCATTTTGTTTACATCCTCTTTGTTGTATTGATCTTCCTTTTACCACAATCTGTCTATACCTAACTCCAGCTAACATACCAAGGCCGTGTCTACACTACAAATATAACTTCAAACTTGCTTACTTAAAAGTAACAGACTTCGAAGTTCAGCACTCTATTCCCGGGAATGGAGTAAATACTTTGAAGTTGGGCTCCCTTATTTTGAAGTTAACTTCGAAGTAAGGAAATAAATGTTTAGACTTTCTGCTGGCTACTTCGAAGTAGTGCCAAACTTCTAAGTTAACTTTGAAGTTAGTTCCTAGAGTAGATGCACCCCAAGTGAAATATCCTGAGTGTTTATGGAAACGTTATTATTTTATTACAAGAACGGTGATAAATTATATCGATTGCAAAACAAATAAATAAACAAAGGCAGAAATTCAGAAGATGTGAGATTAAAATAACACTCTGTAGTGAGGTGTCATAGCCTAACCCAACCCAGAGGCAGATGAAGCCTCCCAGAGGCCTTGTTTGGAGGGCGTAGAGCATCTGTTTCCCGCATTCTTCTGATTGGCTTTTGTGTGTAGCCACACTATGTTGACAGAAGTTTTGTTGGGAAGTCTCTTCCAGGAATGACTTCTGTCAACTGATTGCTGTAGTGTAACCATAGCCATAGACAATAAAAATGATTGGTATTTGTGAGCAAAACAGAGGAATCATGAGGTTTAAATCAATAATTTTGTTGAAGTGTTAAAGTTCTATTGACCAGAGAAGCCTATTGAAATTTCTGCAGATGCTTCACAGTATGGGTTAGATTCAATGATTTTACAGAAGAAAGAGAATTGTCTGCAAACAGAGGCATATGCATCCAAATCAAAGACTGAAGCAGAAATCAGATAAACAAAGACTGAAAAGTAGATTTTCAGAATATTATTTGCCCATAAGGAATTCAACTGGGATTTCTATGTCCAGATAGTGGAAGTGGAAATAGATCACAAGCCCCTGATATTGTTATTAAGCCCACCGCTAAATGACCATATTTTAAGGTTTCAAAACATTATGGTAAAACTGCAAAAATATGACGGGGTTGTGACCTACATGCTAGCCTATGTAAATCTGATTATAAAGCTAATTCTGGTAGCTAATAGGAAACTGCAACAAATGAGATGGGAAAAACAGAAAGATGAAAAACTGGGGATCTTTTAAGAAGTGATCATTAAAGTTTGGCCTAAAGAAATAAGTAGTTTCTGTCCAAGTGTAAAAAACTACTGGAACTGCAGACATGAAGTAATTGTGATAGATTGGATAATTGTCAGGGACAGTTAGGTTGTAATTCCCATGAGCCTCCAAAAAGAAATGCTAGAGACAATCCACAAGGGTCACATGGGAATTGAGAAATGTAATCAATGAGCATGAGAGGTGCTGTGTTGGCTCTTGATCAATCAGAACACCACTAATATGGAAGGAAACTGATTTTTCTGTTTGAATTACAAGTCATGTTAATAGGCAGAGCCCCTGAGCTCTCACCCAGTTCTACAAAGGCTATATGAGATGGTAAAAACTGGAAATGAAATTTCCCTGGGAATGAAAGGATTCCTTAATAGCTACAGATTATTATTCCTGGTAGTCAGAAATTTGCATAGTGCAGTGTAGTAATCATAAATGTATGATAAGCAGCATGCAGGGAATCCTCTCTTGACAGGGAGCTCCACACAAAACCTTTAGCTATTTCTACACTAGAGAGGCATTGACAAAACTCATGTAGCACCCACACTACAAATGTGTTGTCTACCGTAAACCAACAGAATGCGGCTTTTTTGTCAACAGACTTCTGCCTCTCTCCCATGAGGCAGAACACCTTTGTCAACAGATTCTATCGACAGAAAACACATCTGGATGCTCCAGGGGGAACATTTGTTGACAGAACAGTCCTCCATAGTGCCAGCCAGCTGGCCCTGGGAGATGCCTGTCAACTGTAATCACAGCTCTATGTTCTCTGCCTCCAGCCATTCTTAAAGGTGCAGGGAGCCCCAGAAACCCCATGGCAGGAAGCTGAGAGCATGGAAGCAGCAGAGCTACAATCTGCTCCCTGCAATGCCCTCACAGCTGCTCCCTCCAAACTATCCTCCGTCAATGGCTGTAAGCCAGCCAACCCACCACCCCCTAGAGCACTCCAGGAAGCTGCAGGAAGGATCACAGGAGGCCCCCTGCCAAACACCAAATAAGAGGCCCTGTCATAGACCATCCCAGAAATCAAAGACCTGATCAGCCTCTGGCCCGAGGAGGAGATACTATTGGATCCCTCCTTGTAGAGCCAAAACACTTTGGTAGAAGCCCGCCTGGCCACCAGCCCCACAGACCAGGGCCACCCCACCGAGACAATGAAGCCAGCCTGGGTGAAGGTCAAAGAACTGAGACGGGGTACATCTGGGCTGGGGGCACATGCCAGAGGTCGAGGCAAGACCGGCCACTTTCCCCTACTTTGATGAGCTTCACTAGCTCCTTATGGGCAAGGATTGTTCCCCCTCCCTGACCACAGCTGTGGAAAAAGGTGAGGAGGAAGCCCCACCACTAGCACCGCTGGAGCTGGAGCTAGAGCCAGAGGAGGAGCAGACCAGGACCCTACTGGAGCTGGAGCCAGAGCTGGAGCTGGACTCAGACCCTGAGTCAAGTGACAGCATGCTGGTGATTGTCCTGGATTCAGCCCCCTCCAGCTAGGCCACATCCAGGGTATTCCCTGGACCTGTTCGAGGCACCCTCTGGTAAGTGCCCCTTGCATCACACATCTTAGGGAATGGGGGGTTGAACATAGACAGGGTGTGCAGCAAGGCTCACCAAGCCAGCTTGGGTGGGACCTCACGCTGTGGCTCCAGCATGTGCAACCATGTACAAGGAAGCATGTCCCTCCCAGACCCAGCGGGCAGCCCCCAGGTATGGGCACCAGCCTGCTGCCAGCCTCATGGGAGGCTGGAGGAGCCCCAGGACCTGGGAGGAGGGGCCACCATCCCCTGCCATGGCTGTAAGGAAGCCAGAAACATGAGCACCCACCTGATCCAAGACATACCACCAAGATATGTGGCAGGTGGGCATGCTTGCAGGAAAGAGTCATCACTCACTCCCAGGGACAGTGCTGAGAGCCACACATGTGGGGAGGCTGGTCCCAGGGAGGGCCAGGCTGCACCCAGCTCATCTGCCACCCATGAGGGTTGTGCTCAGTGGATGGACACCCCCACCCTCATCCACTAGCCCAGGGAGCGGGAGTGGGAAAGGGACAGATCCGTCAGCCTGGACCCCAAGGCACTGTGGGGTCCCTGTGCAGCAAGGCCCACCGTGCAGGGTGCACATGCTTATACTCCTGGGACACCCCCATCCCTCGGCCCAGGGGTTATGTTCAAAGTGGCTCAAAGTAGGAGGGGCTCAGGGCCTCAGGGGCTGTGTTGTTGAAGTGACCCACCATCTCTCCTCTTCCTTATGGCAGTACCTTCCAAGGGCGAGGCCAACTCCACCTCTCTGCCAGGGCCAGTCAGACCCACCCCGAGACTGGAGCCAGGAAGCCCAGGAGCAGCATGAGAGTGAGTTGGAACCTCATCTATGGTGGGGCCAATGCTGCAGCAAGAGGGGCTGTTGCTGGCCTGACGAGGACGTCCTGTGGAGCTACACAACCAACCTCATCAGGCAGTCTGACCTCCTGGAATGGCAGATGTGGGCCAAACTTGTGTGGAGCATGTGGGAATGGAAGTGGCAGATGTGGGCCTGGGACTCATTTAGGTCCCAGTTTGACACCACCACCACCATCTGGCAGGCCTTGTTGGCCCTGGCACCTGTTGCTACCGCCCCCACCCTTGCTGCTATCCCCCCACCCCGGCTGCCATTGATCCGCCCTCCCTGCCTTCTGCACCCCAGTGCCATGCCCCCATGCATGCTGTAGCTCATGCAGTGGGTGATGGCCAGGGCCAGTGCCCCTGCTCCCTGGGCCTCCCCTGCTCTCCTTGCTGTACCCAACTCAGCCATAGCCCCTGACCTCCCCACCTCCCTGTGCTCCTGGCTCCAACCCCGCCCTAACAGGGACCCAAAACCTGTGGCAGGAGGAGATCCCGAGCCTGACTCCACTAGATGTCCCACTTCCCTGCCCCCTTCCATCCATCTTCCTTCCCCCAAGCTCTTCAAGCACCCCCTTCAAGAGGGCACCCCCCAGCAGCAGGTCTGTGTGAGATCGGGATGTCACAGTCCCCTAGGAAAGGGGTTCTCTCTCCCCCTTGCTCCCCTGTTCCCCCCCTCCAAGGGTTCCTCTTGAGCAGAAGCTCCCCTCCTCCCACTACATCATATCTGTGGCCTGAGAGTGCCTTACCTGCATGAGGACAGCCTCGACAGTGGACTTGCCCACACTGAACTGATTCTCGACGGAGCGGTAGCTATCTGTGGTGGGGGGGACACTGTTTTGGGGTGTTGAGAGCTGTATGGTACATTACCTAGGGTTCTGATATGTCATTGTTCTATTTGTCTAAGTCGTGCTTCACCACTTACTTGTTCCACCAGTGCTCAGTGTGTGCAAATAAGTTCTCTATATGCCGTCATATGTGCAGACATAGATACAGAGTCTTGGCCAAGCAGTTGCTGCCCATTCACCCTTATTGTCTTCTAGTTTCTCACCTCAGCAAAAAGCCACATAAATTTGCAGGCATCCAGAAGTGGCATCTTCCCTGCATAATGTCCTAGCTGCTGTTATCTTAGCTCCCTTGAAGTCCTTCATTGCAAGTGCTTTCTTTTTCTACTTGCTGTTCTGTATGAATGGCCCTTTTGCTCTAACTCAGTTCAGTCAGGCAGAATGATGTCAAGCACTAGGAATATACAACAGTCATGCAAAATACTGGTACCCCTCTTGCTCACAGATGGATTAGAATGGCTCCCAAAGAAATTATCTATATTCTGCAAAAATGAATGAGAAAATGAAAAAAAACCAACCCGTTTAAGGAGAGCAGCAATCGTTGGCTACGTCTACACGTGCCCCAAACTTCATTTTGAAGTTTACTAATGAAGCGCTGAAATGCATATTCAGCGCTTCATTAGCATGCGGGCGGCAGCCGCGCTTCGAAATTGACGCGCCTTGCCGCCGCGCGGCACGTCCAGACGGGGCTCCTTTTTGAAAGGACACCACCTACTTCGAAGTCCCCTTATTCCCATGAGCTCATTCCCATGGGAACAAGGGGACTTCGAAGTAGGTGGCGTCCTTTCGAAAAGGAGCCCCATCTGGACGCGCTGCGCGGCGGCAAGGCGCGTCAATTTCGAAGCGCGGCTGCTGCCCGCATGCTAATGAAGCGCTGAATATGCATTTCAGCGCTTCATTAGTAAACTTCGAAATGGCCATTTGCATGGCCATTTCGAAGTTTGGGGCACGTGTAGACACGGCTGTTATGTGTGATATTAATAGGTAAAAAGAAAAAATCTGGAACTACTGCATCCACAAACACTGAAAATATTTTACCAAAACTACAGTTGAATGAAAGATTTCAACTTATTAAACTCAGTCTTTGAAGAGTCTGAAACAGTAGGGAGCTTTGCTTAGAACATAGGCAAGCAAAAAAAAAAAAGAGAAAAATGAAAAAAACGGGTAAAGCAAATGATAAGCTGAGTTGCATTCATTAGAATCTATTTTTCTTGGGCTTCTAAAGAAAGTTTATACACTCACATTAGAAATATGAGTTGATAGTATTTTTAGCCTATTATAGAAACTAGATTTATTTCGGACATGTTGTCAGGACTCCAAGTTTCACTGTGAATTTTCACTCTCAGTTCACTCTCTATATAAGAACTCTCATGAATACATATTTCAACAGAATGAAAGGCTGAACTATCAAATATCTATTTTAGGTAATATTCTCAAGCTTTGAAGAGTTCAAAAAGCAAGACCCTCCTTAATGTCTATTTTACAGTGTCCTAAAAATGTGCTCTGTAAAAGCGAGACCTTGCAACAACTAAAAATAATAAGTAAACCAAGAGAAAGGATTAGTATTATATTAATCAAGTCAACGGTATCACAGGTTGGATGCACGTACATTTCAGATGGCTTATTAAATGTATAATTTTTGATAAATTTTGAAAATTAATTTTGTAGACCACTAAGAAGAAGTGAACTTTTAGAAGAGATTTGAATGCAGAGCCTACTAGCTTATGAAACAGTATCTCACCAGAGATGTCATGCGTAGAGGCAGCATGGAAAAAAAGTTTTAACATTTGTGTTTGCTTAAGCACTTAATCTGTCCTTTTGTATTGGCAGAAAAACAGAAAGTATGAGTTACAAGAACCAGTGTTTCAAAATGGAGAAGGGCCAGATGAGCAGAAAGGAAAGAAGGATATTTGCATGGGTGCTGCATAGACCATCTGTTGTTAGAGAGTAGCCTTTTGTTCTTCCTCTTCCACCTAAGGCCCCACCCCACTCTGCCCTGCTCCTCACCAGCCCATTGTCCCACCAGAGCAGCCCTGAACCCTGCAGTGGCCTACCAGCATCAAAAATAGCCCTGAGTCATGCCCAGCCCATGAGCACACAGAGTAGCCTGGGCTAACCCAACAGTGCCCAGATCACCAGTGCCTAGAGCATTCCAGAAAAGCTATGATCTTTGACCTCTTGGCCAGGTCAGGGTTCTGAATCCCGATTGCCCAGAGGAGCGCTAAGTTCAGCCATAAATGACACTCAGAATTGTGGCAGAGAATATCAGCAGAAATTGGGGGAAGCGTAATCTTCTCCCAGCCTCCATTACCAACCACACTTGGATAATTGTCTGTTCTGGTTGTATTTCTAGCTCTGTTATCTGCTCCTGATATTAAGGCACCATTAATGAACCTGCTAAACTTGTCACGGAAAATGGAAATCAGACAGTGTTGGCTCCATTTATTCATGCCTGAGTTATCTCAGAGGTTAATAGCAGGCAATTGCTCTTTTCTTTCATGTGGGATTCTGCAGGATTTCTATTTATCAAACTCCTGTTCTTTGTACATGCAGGGCTGATCAGATGGATTGGAAGGAGGATACAAGTTATGGCCTGAATTTTTGTTTACACTGATGTCCCAGTCCACCATTTAATCAGTGTAATGGGAACTTAAGGTGGGTGTAAATGTGACATATGAGACTATCATTGCAATACTGAGTACTACTATATGTTGCATAGATTAGTGCCATACAAAATTGCTATGAACTGTTCAGCATTCTATGGGGGGAAAAAACAGAATTCTCTTAGTCCTGCTCCTAGTGTTCAGATTTCCACATTTCAAAAACACTGTCCTAGTGAACACCTTGGTTGTTAGACTCCCCGTAAAGCCATTATGAAAGTCGCACTTCAAATTAATGAGACTCACTTGTATAGGTACTGTGTAGTTGGGGTTTGAATGAACATGGAAATTTAAGGGACCCATAGCTCCATCTCTAGAGGTAGCATTGGTCAGAGTGAGGGGCCAGGATGTCTTCCCGCTGATTAGAATGTATCATTCTTTGGCTATTTCCAGTAACAATGCTAACAGTCCAATTGTATTTGATAAACAGTAAAATACACTTTTCATTTATTTAAAGCAAGAGAAAACAGAGGGATCTCCAGGCTGAGACAGAGCATTGGGGTGTGAGAGAGAATGAAAGCTCCAACTCAGTGTGTGAGCTCTGGAATGGGAGTTAGGGTGCTGAAGAGCACTTAGAACTGGGTCAGGGGGTCAGGATGTGGTATCTGGCAGACAGGTTGGTTGTGAGTGGTGGGCTCAGAGCTGGGCCAGACGGTTGGGTGTAGAGTTTGGAAAGAAGCTTGTGTGCAGGTGGGGTTTCTGACCTTGGTCAGGGGGGTTGGGGTGGTAGTGTGGGTATGGGAGGGGGGCTCTGGGCTGAGGCAGAGATTTGGGGTGTGGGAAAGGGTGCAAGATATTTATCTCAGGTGACTCCCATGAGATGGCACAACAGGGCTGAGTCAGGCTCCCTGCCTGCTCTGGCCCTTGGCCACTCCCAGAAGCATGTAGCAAGTCCCTGTTGCTCCTGTGGAGAGAGGCAGGTGGTTCCAGGCACAATCCTCACTTGCAGGTGCCGCCCCTGAAGCTCCAATTGGCAAGGGTTCCCAGCCAATAGGAGCTGCAGGGGAAGTGCCTGCAGGCATGGACAGCTTGAGGGGTTTCTCTATCACCAGAAGCCAGTGCTCAGAGCTCCAGCCCAGTGGGAGAGAACTAAAGCTCAGGGCTTCTGGAGCATGGTGCACAGACTTGCCACAGGCTGGATGAAATTAAGGAGGGAGGCCAGATCCAGCTCATGGGTGTTAGGTTCTCCATCCCAAACTTCAAAATCCTTCAGATGCAGTTTTATGAGATATAACTCTTCTGTGGCACTGTTGGGGGCATGCAGATAACATATGCTCCTGGAAGGAAGGAGTGGGCACACCTACAAATGTAACATGCTCTGAATTTATCTTTGGCTTCTCCTTAAAGGGTGAGAGAGGAGCCCAGTCTGTAGGCCCAGCAGTCTTTGGGAGCGAGTACAGGAAAAAGGATGATGGAGTAAGAAGGTTTGGATCATGATTTAGCTTATACTGTGCTAGGAATTTTAAAATGATTGTTGTATTGCATGGAGGAAATTATGGTGGACCAAGAGTAAGTTTGTTGACTACTGTGTTAGGGAAATGAATTATCAGTATTGTGTAACGACTTAGAATTTTGCTGTTGCTGTGGATGATGATCATTTTCCTTTGTTTTCCAGGTTGGGTATCATTTCTGCATATCGAAGATCTAGGCTTGCATTGATGTATTGTGAGGATCCCAGAAACAGAATCTTTGGCCTATTTAATGAACTTGCTACTGGGGGTTGGAACACCCATTACCCGACTGATCCAAAACAACTAATCATGATTAATTGCTGCTTAGATTGGACTTCAGATGCCAAAAGTAATTGAAGGACAGGGCAAGTCTTTTTTGGTTTGGGATTGTCCTGTAAAAGGAAGAGGAAGGGAGAAGAAGTTTATGTTGTCTTGAATCTTTATGGTCTATTTTGGATGTTTTTATGTTGTTATGTTGTCTAGACTGGATGGTACTATTATCTACTCTGGCCTCCTCTATGGGTCACTGAAATTCTACAAAATATTTCCTATACCATATGTTTTAAGTAGAACATTCACTTTTCATTGTTGGAAAATCTGCTGCAGTTCTTGAGAAATTGTTCCATGATTAATCATTCTAACTTTTACAAAAATGTCCTTGTGAAACAACAATATGGAGTAATTGCAAAAAAAACTAGTATTCTGGCATGTCTTTACACTGAACATGAATTGCACTTTGAGAGCTATTTTTTTCCCTTGCTTTTGAATTCATCCTATATCTCTTCTCTGGTCAACAAAGTTCTGCATCACCCCAAATAGAGAGCTCTAGCTTACATTTCCAAATGTATGCTAAAGTAATAGGACAGGTAAACAGAAGAGTGATTATCAGTCTTATCCTCTGAGTTTATTTGGTTTATCTTATTTGAGTAGTTCATATGTCTTTAAATAACTCACAAAGTTCTCTTTGAAAATCACTACCTATGGTGATATTCATTAACCCCCTACAGGGTTTGAGATTTTATTATTGCATTCATTTATTTTAGAGAATAAAACAGACGCTCAAATACATGCCGTGTCTACACGTGCCCCAAACTTCGAAATGGCTATGCAAATGGCCATTTCGAAGTTTACTAATGAAGCGCTGAAATGCATATTCAGCGCTTCATTAGCATGCGGGCGGCAGCTGCGCTTCGAAATTGACGCGCCTTGCCGCCACGCGGCGCGTCCAGATGACGTTCCTTTTCGAAAGGATGATGCCTACTTCGAAGTCCCCTTATTCCCATGAGCTTATGGGAATAAGGGGACTTCGAAGTAGGCGGCGTCCTTTCGAAAAGGAGCCCCGTCTGGATGCGCCGCACGGCGGCAAGGCTCACCAATTTCGAAGCACGGCTGCCGCCCGCATGCTAATGAAGCGCTGAATATGCATTTCAGCGCTTCATTAGTAAACTTCGAAATGGCCATTTGCATGGCCATTTCGAAGTTTGGGGCACGTGTAGACGTAGCCATTAAGATTTTTTTTCACTGTGCCAGTGCCTTGTCAATATTTTGTTCTACCATCTGTGATTTTACATACAGTATAAAGTATGTGTTATCTGATAGCATTCTCACAAAACACTAGATGATACTTGAATTGTTTATTATGGAAAAGGTAAAAACTGTTCCCTTGTGTTGTTCTAAGTATTCAAAGAAGCCTCCTCTTCCTGCAGCACATCTCTTTATGCAGTTATCCATCATCTGGAATGTGTATCATGTTCCATTAGAATAGATTAGATTGCATCACATTTTACTCTCATCTTGCACTTACCAAAAAAACAGTCAGGGCTTCTCTACACTACCACCTTCTTTAAAGGAAGGATGGTAATTAGGGTGTTGGGAGTTTACTAATGAAGTGCTTCTGTGCATATGCAGCACTTCATTAAGCAAATTGCCCCTCGTGGCAATTTCGAAGTTTTAAACTTCAAAGTACCAGCACACATCTGGCTGCGGCTCAGCCGCTGGAACTTCGAAGTGCTGGGGCAACTTCAAAGTCCCCTTACTCCTCCAAATTTTGCTGCGGGGGGGGGGCAGAATTTGCCGTTGGGGGGAATTTGCTTAATGAAGTGCTGCATATTCAGCACAGCACTTCATTAGTAAACTCCCACACCCTAACTACCATCCTTACTTTGAAGGAAAGTGGTAGTGTAGACAAGCCCTCAATGTAGTTGCAGTATTGCAAAATTTACGCTGCGCTACGCATTCTTGCCTTGTGCATTACTATTTATATTGTACTAAAATGTGCTAGATTTTAGAAACAGTTGGAAAACCGTGCCTCTGCTCCACAGAACCTATCATCTAAAAATGCACCATATTTAAGGATAAAGAATGGGATGCCACAAAAAGTAAAGTGAGAGGATTTCAGGATTTGGAATTTCTTATTAATTCCATCAACTTTAGTTGGATTTCTTTCTTTTACTGTTCATTTAACACTTATTTGAGGAGACAACAAGAAGTTTGGTGGCAACTTATAGACTAACAGATACTTTGGAGTATAAGCTTTCATGGGCAAAGACCTATGCTCCAAAATATAGCAGGCTATAAGGTGCCATAGGACTTTTTGTTGTGTTTGCAGATACAGACTAACACAGCTACTCCTCTGATACCTATTTGAGGAGGTGAATGTTAAAGGAATGCTCTGTAGACAAAAGATGCTTGTGAACCCCTCAAATGGAAGTACATGAAAGGTGGCACTTAAGAATATGTGTGATTGTTCCCAAACTTTGTAGCACTGATAAAACTTCTTGTTGCCAGTGGCTCCTTGCGTGTAGCTCTTTACATAGAGCTGTGAACATGGAGAAGGGCTCATTCAGCTCCTGGAAGAAGTGAATTTTAACCAAATACTAGAAGGCACAAAAAATGGGTGTGTGGTTGACTAGAGAAGTAGGAACATTCAAGGTGTCTGAGTGACTTGGAGAAGTGATACAAAGATGCATTGTGAGCCTTGGTAAGAGTGAAGATCTGAATGCAAGCATGAGAAAGGATATCGGAACAGAGAGATAGGGAGGAGCTAAGTTGTGTGATACTTTAAGGATAAGGGCAACAAATAAGATCATTTGGATGCAAAGAAGCAAGGAAGCCAAGGAAAAGATTTGAACAATATTCTTGTAATGGGCAAAGAAATAACACTGCATGACTACTGCACTAGAAAAATTGTAACAGGGAATATGATGATGCTGTTAGCAATTATAAAATACAAGCAGTTATTCATATTTCAAGAGAATAAGACATGGAGTACTAATTGCCCTCCAAATGAGGTTTAACTACTTTAGCAGTTGATCAAAGTACGTACTTCTGAATCTATATTATAAATAGATCATTATAAATGTTACATTATAAAAGTTACACTCCTTTGGAGGGTTATGGAATGAAGTATAACTACAGGTGATATTTGAATAATCTAAACAAACATTTAATTTTGGGCCCCATACCATGACTTATTCAATTCAGACTCTCAATGAGTATTTAAAGTGCATAACCAAAAGTGAATGACCAAACCCCTCCAAATAAACAGTCCTTCAACTGAAGGGAGGTCATGGGACACAGGATGATTTCAAAATTTTCAGAGAATTTGAAGGTGGAAAAAATCACAAGCTGTTTCTCGGCTTACTGGAGGACAAAAAGAGAGGAGAAAGTGTGAGAAAAGAAAATCCGTGATATCATGTAACACAGTGATAGGAACCAAGTCTTCACAAGTAATGGTGTGTCTATATGGCAAACGAAGCTATGACTTTAGCAGGTATGTATGCCCCGATATCTTTAATCAAGCTTGCACAGGTAGCAATAGTACTGTAGGTGCAGCAGGTTTCAGCATGTGCTCACATCACAGTACAAGCCAGCCAAGGACCCTAATTATGTGTTCAGATTGCAAGCTCATGTTGTTGCCATTTTGATGCTTCTGCACTGTGCTATTATTGTTACCTGTATACCTAAATTGACGATAGTTTAAAGTGTGCTCTCCTGTGTTAAAACTACAACTTTATTTGCAGGGACTGTAGACATACCCCTTAACGCACAATGAGACTTAGGCATGGTCAGCAATGTCAAGGGATGTTCTCCTCCTCAACCTACTCAGTAATGACTCTTCTTTAGAAGTCTCTGTCTTTGGTCAGAGTTTGTTTCTGATCTCACTAATAACATTTTATGTCAGCGTAACTGTGATAACTTCAGTGAAGTGACCCGGATTTTGGCCCCAATTCAGCAATGTACTTAAACACATGCCTAGCTTTAAACATGAGAAGCCGATCGAAGTCAACATGACTATTCGTGTTTAATTAAGTAACTTACTGAATTGGGGTCTTGAAGTACATGAAAAAAGAAATAGACCCAAAGGCTCTGATCCTCTGTGGAGAAGAACTTAGGTTAGAGATGCAAACAAGGGGACAAAACTAAAAAGATATAGCAGAAATGGCAATACTGAGTTGAGCAGGTGAAACAAATTACATATATATACATGTATATTCACAAAGAACATGATCACTGAGAGAAAGTAAGGTGTTTACCTCTCCCATAGTCAGGGCTATTAGATAATTGCCATCACCTTCATTTAAAAAACCTCATACATTTATTTTTCATATTTTAGGTTGTCAAGGTAGGTGTTCAACAATAGTTCAGTGCAGAAAGCGTGGAGGGCTCTGCCACATGCCAAAATCCAAAAGTGAGAATTTTAAAGTAAATTTAGCTCTTGTGAAGGGTGTCTTGTAAATGTCTTCTGTTTAACTGATGTAATGGACAGCAGGACAAAGGCTACCTTTGGGTTCACACTGCTGAATATGGACCATCATGGAGAAGTGAGAATGAGCAATTCAGGATTTGGTTTAGCTGCTCATACTATGGGTGAGAATGCCAGTTTATGGAATTGCAATGGTGGATTTTGTGATGTGAATATCTATCCCAGGGAACTGGAGAGAGGCTGACATTCAATTTCCTTTAGGCCATCAAGCAGCCACTACTTTCTTCTATTGTGATAGAGTCATCTGGACATGATTTTAACTAGTAACTGCCATGTAGATCTGGTGGGCAAGCTATAACCCATGGATCACATTGATCCCATGAACTCTTTTAATTCAGCCCTTGAACGCCTGCTAGGGATTGGATTTTTCCTGGCTCTGACATTCCAGCTGGGGAATGGGACTGAAGGCTTGCTCTGCTCCATGCATGCGATGGCTTTGCAAGGCTTCCAGAAGCAGCAGCTAACCCCACCTCCTGGCCTTACACACAGGGATAACCAGAAGGCTCGATGTTCTGCTCCCCACAAGTGTTGCCCTGGCAGTTCCCATAGTCTTAGTGCCCAGGCCAACTTGAGCTGTATGGACAGCACTTGCAGACAGGGCAACCCACTGCTTTGCCTGTCTGTGCTGCCACATCGGAGATGGAAGAGGAACATGCCTGGAACCTACATCTCTGACCTTCTTCTGCACCCCACCCCCTTGCCTGAGCCCTGAGACCCTCCTGCCCTCAGGCACAACCTCCTGGAAACTTCTGTACCCCAAACTCCAAAGTCCACATTCAAACTCCACCACCCACCAGTTAGACTCTCCCATCCCATGCCCCAATTCTCTGTCCTGGTCCTGATCCCCCTCCTGCTCTCATCTCTCACACCAGTCTCTATACTGCTCACCTGTGTTCAGCTCTCAGTATTTTCTAAGGTTTTTAATTGTTTGGTGAAAAACACATCTCACATGAAAATAAGTCATTGCTGATTGTTTTATATTTCTGTTATGAGTGGCATGAATTTCAAGCTAAGTTCTTACTGGTAAATATCAACATGTGTGGCACTTGGCAGTTATAGTGTTGACATTTTATAAAAGCTACAGTAACTAAAACTGTTTTCTTCTTGAGACCAGACAGATAATCAAACTGACGAGTAGTGGTGGTGGGGATGGACAAACATTTCCCTCCTGTGCTCAGATATATTATGGCTGCTGATGTTATAACAGAGGCAGACAGTTAAAATGACTTTTCACCATAGTAAACATGACATAAAGAAGGGAGTTTGTTAATGTCAGAGCTGACTACTGCTAGGAAAACTTCAGCTGTACTAGCATTCATCTGTCTCCTGTCAGTTTGGCTTTTATTCTCTGTGGTTTTGTGACCGATACTCAAGAGAAGATTTTATTGTAATAAATATTTATATCCAAATGCAAGCCAGGTTAGACTACAATTTTTAAATGCCCTTTACTGCAGTATGAACAAAACATATATATTTTAGGAAGGAAAACTGTTAATAAAAGTTCTCAAAAAGTTCCTGAAACCCATTTTAGAAAGCACCCAAGTCACTTATGAGTTTAAGTCCCAAGCAGTAGGTCTTTTGAAAACATTTAAGTGATCGAGGTGCTTAAGTCCCATTTTCAAAACTAGCTTAGGGAACCAAGAACACAAATCTCATGGAAACTCAAGTTGAACTTAGATGTTAAATGTGACTTAGGCACTCTTTAAAACTTTCCTTCGTATGTGTGCAGATGCACAGTATCCAAGATACAGCTGTCTTTTTTTTTAAAGTCACCGTTTGACTGGAAATTATACAGAAGGAAACACAGTATTAAGAAGTAGATTAAAAGGGAAAAAGGCACCATATTGTATTAGATACTTTAGGGGACAAGCTGTGAGACAGACCTGTCTATATTGGGGTAGCACACATTTTGGCTGGAGAACCATGTCAAGGTATTGAAATTCCATGGAAAGTCATGAATGCTCATAACATTTTGATGAGGGAGAGGATGAAGGCCCTGGATGGGAGCAGGCTCTGCCCAGAATCCAGTATGTTGTCCTTTTCTTCCTAAAATCCAGCATGGGGACTGATGGGAACCAGGAACAGGCCATGAGTGAAGCCAGTGAGGTGATGATCTTGCTGAAAGTGGTCCAAGCAGGGGCTTTGGTGCAGGACCAGTTGCACATCTCAGATGCAGACTCAGATGGGATTTTTTGAGGCCTCCTCCTCCCCACTGCCTGAAGAACAGCCTCTTACAGAATTTAAAAACTTAATTTAGCTTCTCCACAATAGCCTTATCTTCTGAGTTGCTAAAAGAGCACTAAAGATCATGCACTGTCTCTATTGATTGTTTGGCAGGTTTCCTGCTTCTGGTGTATTTCAAATTCACTGTTAGACTTTGTGCCTGTTGCTGATTTCTCCTAAAATGTTTTTTGGACTGACTAATTATACTGTAAATACTACACAGCGAAATTATTAAAAAGCGTGGACAGCTCTTAACAGAGCTGTATTATCGTGATATTACTGAAGTCATATATACTTCTTCAGGCTTAAGAATTTATTGCTTGCTTAATGAGTGAAAATAGTAAGCCACATTGTTCTTATATTAGACACATAATAAAGAGCAAGCAGATACATACAGCCAAATTCCACCGACAGATCCAGAAACCTATTGAGACCAGTCGTCTAAAGCCATCTCCAGAAGAGATAGGTATTCTATCTTCACCAATGCCAGCAGGCATCTTGGTCTAGATCTAATTTTTATCCACATATTTATCACAAATTGCTTATATCAGCAGGTAATCAAATTGTTCACTGATTGGAAATGTGGATTAATACACCACTGGGGAAAATATATACACAGATGAAGACTTTGTATATCCTATGGTAGAGCAAAGAACTTTTGTTTCTACACCACACAGTGTAAAAAATTGGGACATTGTTGAGTGATATCTTCTGCTATTGGGGCTCTAGCAGCTTTCTGTCTGGCTTTATCCGCCCATGTCCGCAATAAATAAACTAAGCACATTTTAAAATTCTACCTGTAGTCTATGGAGCTGGGGTAAAGAGAAGGAGGTGAGCACCCAGTCCATGGCTTGAATATTTAAGCAGGCAGGGACTACCCAAGCTATAGGTAACCAAAGCAGTTTCCCAGGGAAGCTGACCAAACCTGATTGACTCTGCAGTCCTGCATGTCAGACCACAATGTCACTCAATCAAGATGGAGAGACAGGTGAGCCAAACCTAAGTCAGTGATGCTGTGACCTGATGGTTACCCACTTCAACTTCTTCCATAATCCATAAACAACTTCCATCACCCAAAATTCAGAAGGCTCATCACACCCAGCCGGACAGGCAATGTGCCTCTCTGCCAGCTAATAAGCCAAAGGGGTGAGACACATTGAAGTTTACTGTGTGGAAAAAATCCATCCCCCCACCCCTCCCCCTGCCACACACGCACTCCAAGTGGTGCTCTGTTGCCCCCAGTTCCGTCAAATATGCACAGAACATTTATCACAGCATTCAGGCTCTTAGTAATTATAGACGTAATTACAGTTTTGCCATAAGGCCTGAATAAGAGGCAATGAGGAGTTTGTCTCAGGAGCAGTTCAGGAGCCACACTACAACTCACTTACACTTAGATTCCTGGTTACATCTTTGCTCTTAAAGCAAATAATCTGTTCTAGACCTTTAGCTGGTACATTTTGCTTCCAGCGTGCTAGCCAGGCTCAGCACCTGCCCCTGCCATCCCCATCCCTGGACACACATATAGTAGGAGGAGTTTAAGACTAGCAAAAGTCTACTTCTATTCTTCCCTGCCCATGCTCCTTCCCACAATACAGCCAGGGTGTACAGTGAGTAAGGTAATGGCTTACGCCCCCTTATCGCCTCTCATGGGTGGGCATCATAACTCACAGCTGAAGCCTAGATATGTGCAGCAGTCCAGCTATTGAAGTGGATGACTTATGGTCAACAAAGAAATCCAATTTAAAAGAGCCTGACTCCCTACAATATCTGATTCTAGTTGTGATAGGGCTGACCAAGATCTTTATTGTGCAAGTGTAAATACATTGATACCACACAGTTTTTGGGCATGAGCCTGTCTGACTTGACTTAAGAACTAAGGCTGGTCTTGGCACTGGAACTGGTTAAAATATGCACAATTTTTCAGCTTCTCCATATCATGTCCCTACTCACCAAGACAGAACCCAAACTTATTTTATAGCCTGCCTTTACTGACAAAAGAATTCACGGTATCTTTTTCAATAGGACAGAATCTATGGTTGCAAGTGAATATTTTTAAAAATACAGATCAACAGGAAGCTGTGTTTATTCTCAAAGTATAGTAATCTTACCCATATAATATGAATTATTTAGAGATATTTGGTATTTGAATGGCACCTACAGAACAGGAAAGTTGGAATGCACATGTTTAGGTAAAGAATTTGTCGGGCTATTAGCAGCACCACCATGTAGACTTAAAAGAATTGCAGTCTGCCTTGTGTTTTAGAAGGAGCCTACATTCTTTCATTCCACTGTGCATGAGCAAAACAGTTACAATATTATTATGGTAACATTTTCAAAAGTTGTCTTAAGTGAGTGAGGCACTTTTGAAAAAAGGGTTTAAGTGCCTGTCACTTAAGGTATGTCTGCACTGCAATCACAGCTGGTTCAGTCTTAAAGTACTATAAATTTGCAGAGTAGACTTTCGGGCTCAAGGTAGACCCTAAACTTCAGGATCTCAAAAGGGGAAGGATTCTAAACCCATAGGTGCTGATTCCATGGCTTGTGTCTACACTACCTCCCTCCTTCGAAGGGAGGATGGTAAGTAGGGTGTTGGGAGTTTATTAATGAAGTGCTGCGCTGCATATGCAGCACTTCATTAAGCAAATTCCCGCCCCACAGCTCACATCTAGCTGCAGCTCACCCACCGGTACTTCAAGTGCCAGGGCAACGTCTAAGTCCCTTTACTCCTTTACTTCAAAGTACCGGCGTGTGAGCCGTGGCTAGATGTGAGCCAGTACTTTGAAGTCTAAAACTTCGAAGTTGCTGGGGGGTGGAATTTGCTTAATGAAGTGCTGCATATGCAGAGCAGAACTTCATTAATAAACTCCCAACACCCCACTTACCTTCCTCCCTTAGAACAAGGGAGATAGTGTAGACAAGCCCCCTGGGTGCTCCAGGGCAGGAGCACCCACAGAAAAAAAATAGTGAGTACTCAGAACAGATTAGCTGCTCCCCCTCAGCCCTGACCACCTCACACCAGCCACCAATCAGTTGTTCAGCAATGTGTAGAGGGAGCTGGGAGAAGGGAGAGGAGCAAGGGTGGAAAGAGATGAGGTGAGGGTGGGACCTTGGGAAAAGGCTGGAGTGGAACAGGGTCACTGGGAAAGGGGTGGCATGGGCGTAGGGCCTCAGGTGAAGGGGTGGAGTGAGGGCAGGACTTCATGGTCAAGCCAGGGTGGAGCACCCCCAGGGAAAGCTGAAAGTAAATGCCTGTGCCCAGAGTCCAGACTCCAGCCTTAGCATTCACTCTGCAACTTCATAGCCTTGTAGTACAAGCCCAAGTCTGCTGACCCAAAGCAGTCATGGTCTTTTCCAGCAGATATACACCGAGGCACTTCAGAAAATTTTGATCCTGTGGGTATACAAGAGTGACTAGTGAATTGCAGTACTTCAGTCGCAGAATACTTAGCATGAAAAGTCTTAAGGAGCCCTGATTTTCGAAAGTGTTGAGCTTGTCCTCTGAAAATCAGGCCTATTCACAGTGTTTCAACTTCTGCACCAAAGAAAGAAGACTCTCAAAATGACTAGTCATTTTCAAACCTTAGCCAGAGACACATCCTCTTCTTCAAATACTAGGGGAACTGAACTGTGAAAACTGAGTCACTTTAGTCTCTCTTCAGTGATTTGTCAGAAAAGTGAAAATATGACAAATTGTTAACTTTTTTCCTCAGTTTTTAACATACAGGAAATATCAGGTATCCTAAAACCACACAAAGAAAAATCATGGATTATATACTATCATGGCCTTAGAGAAGACAAAAATATTGGAATGCAAAATCATTGTGCATTGTAAGAAAAATAGCTCACCAATGTCACAAATCTCAGTGTTTTACAACAGAAAGCGGACATCTGTATCAAGTCAAATATATAATATACACAGCAACATTTCAGCAGCACAGCTGGAATATTAAGAAGTCTCTGCTTAATTCCAAACACATTAACCCTGTTCTTTGCCTTAGGACTGACAGCTGTGAGCTTGATCTGACTTGCAAAACCTTAACTGAAAGTTCAAAATGAAAGACCCAGACCAGACAAACTACTATAACCCTTAAGTCTTGTACCATGACACCTGTAATAAAAAATCCATTATGGATCTCCCATATAAGCTTACCAATTGTTACTATAGTTGCAATGACTTTTACTTCATTGTGAAAATTTCTAGCCTATACCAAATGACCTCAAATTAAGCTAAAATTTTGTACTGCAAACCAATATTCCTTAATTGCCTAATACAAGTAACCTCTTATCCTTGGAATAGGCAGTTCATTGCTTTTCACAAGGTTCAGATGTTTTTTAACAAACTTCAATCAAAACAATATAAAATTAAAATGAAGCAATCAAAAATGAAGTGTTTTGCTATCTTCTTGAAAAATAGAAAAAAAATTGTGTTGAGACTCGGATGAAGGAAATCACATGTGTAACAACAAAGTGCATTAGCATGTTGCTAGACTCTGCTGGCCACTATAGCTGCGTCTACACGTGCACGCTACTTCGAAGTAGCGGCACCAACTTCGAAATAGCGCCCGTCGCGTCTACACGCGCCGGGCGCTATTTCAAAGTTAACTTCGACGTTAGGTGGCGAGACGTCGAAGTCGCTAACCTCATGAGGAGATAGGAATAGCGCCCTACTTCGACGTTCAACGTCGAAGTAGGGACCGTGTAGACGATCCGCGTCCCGCAACGTCGAAATTGCTGGGTCCTCCATGGCAGCCATCAGCTGGGGGGTTGAGAGATGCTCTCTCTCCAGCCCCTGCGGGGCTCTATGGTCACCGTGGGCAGCAGCCCTTAGCCCAGGGCTTCTGGCTGCTTCTGCGGCAGCTGGGGATCTATGCTGCAGGCACAGGGTCTGCAACCAGTTGTCGGCTCTGTGGATCTTGTGTTGTTTAGTGCAACTGTGTCTGGGAGGGGCCCTTTAAGGGAGCGGCTGTTTGTTGAGTCCGCCCTGTGACCCTGTCTGCAGCTGTGCCTGGCATCCCTATTTCGATGTGTGCTACTTTGACGTGTAGACGTTCCCTCGCTGCGCCTATTTCGATGTTGGGCTGAGCAACGTCGAAGTTGAACATCGACGTTGCTGGCCCTGGAGGACGTGTAGACGTTATTCATCGAAATAGACTATTTCGATGTTGGCTGCACGTGTAGACGTAGCCCATATCTCACTTACACTCCTACAGCCACATGGTCTGTATTGGTCTGGCTATGGTCTGAAGAAGTGGGTCTGTCCCATGAAAGCTCGCCTAATAAACTATTTTGCTAGTCTTTAAAGTGCTCCTTGACTGCTTTTTGTTTTGATAGTGTATAGACTAGCATGGCTTCCTCTCTTTTACTGTTACTATATAGTATTAGGTAGTGAGCAATGGGGACCCTCACTTCTGGATGTTAAGCTGCAGTTCTTTTCTTGTCCCCTCCTAAAGGTGGTCCGCCATCTGTGGTGGGTCCTGACAGCTTGGCCCGCTGTCCAAGTCAGAATGTCCAAAATGAACAACTTTAAGGGTGTAAGAAAGCCAATAAACAAAAAAGTTCTCATTAACCTGGCTATGGGCCCTCTAAATTCACTTCAGTGGCCAGCAAAGAGCAGACTTCCTTACCCCTCTGCTCCCTCTGACCAGGCAGATCAGTTTATTTGTGCCTGCATAGCCCTGACTGGCTGTTGCTAGCCCTTCAAGCTCTTGGACAGCAAGTCTCTGTTCTAAACTATGGCTGCTCTGTTGAGTCTTCTCAAGGCAAGTTTGAAGGACCCAACTTTGCTCCTCTTTTCCAAAGATCGCTGATTCTCAGAATGGAGTATAGTAGGAGTGCAAACCCCTACCAGCATGCGACAAAGGCCAAACACATCCCGTCACACAGTATACAGTAGTCTTTGAACTTAGATTATATTCAGGTTAAATTCTACTGATAGAAATAAAATATCCCTAACATGCAACAAGGACTAGAAAAAGGTTAACGATCTTCTCTGTCTCCAACTTTCTTTCCCCCAGTCCTCACCCAGTGCCTTTACATAGGGAGGTAGTTTTTTGCCTTTGAATACCTTCTGAGCCAGGTATATACTTACCCCATTATCTGAGAGAGTTTCCATTACCTGACATGGGATGCATTTTCTAATTAAAATAGTGATCCCTCTTTTCAGTTTTGCAGTCCATAGTCATGTGAACTCCATTTCAGATTAGGTGATACTTCTTCTGTGATATGACTTTAAAGGCAACTCTGAACCTTCTTTTTCTTTATGACATTATTGTTAATAGTATCACAGAGGTTGCCGTGTTAGTCTGTATCTTCGAGAGCAACAAGAAGTCCTGTGGCACCTTGTAGACTAGCAGATATTTTGGAGCATAAGCTTTCATGGGCAAAGACCCACCCATGTATCTGATGAAGTGGGTCTTTGCTCTTGAAAGCTTATCATCATCATCATCATCATCATCATCATCATCATCAATAACTGTGGGCTCAGTGCCCTTTGGTGTCTGATGCCTCTCTCACAATCTCCTTCCATCTTTCCCTATCCAATGTAGAGTGGCTTAGTTTCTGTAGACTAGCTCCACACCAATCTACTATATCATCTATCCATTCTTTGTAGGGCCTGCCTCTCCTGTTCGAATCATCCATTATGCCAAATACCAGGGTCTTGATTTTTCATTTGTCGTTCATTCTGCAAATATGTCCAAATAGTTGTAGCTTCCATTTTATAACCTTCTGCAGCAGGTTCTCTTTTGGCTGTATCTTCCTATATAATTCCTCACTGGTGACCTTCTTCATCTATCCTATTCTCAGAATCTTTCTATAACAACTCCTTTCGAATGCCAATATTCTTCTTTTCAAATCTTTTGTTATCACCCGTGTCTCACATCTGTACAACATGCTGCTGAATACACACGTTTTCAAGACACCCAGCTTCGTTCTTAAGCTATGCTCCAAAATATCTGTTAGTCTATAAGGTGCCACAGGACTTCTTGTTGTATTCATATCTTCTATCACTCTACAATATAAAAAACAATTAGAAAGAGTGTTAGTAGAATTAGAGTTTGATTAGTTTCCTTTAATTCTCTCATATTGAGAGAATTACCGGGAAAGGAGAATGTATGCCTTCAAAAGTTTGGTGTTATGCAGCAAATAGAAGGAATATGTAAGGGAATAGAGGAGAAAACAGGTGAAGGGACTAAACAGACGATGTCATCTATCAACAGCAATAGACAGCCTATTAACTATATATATGGCTTTTATATACCTTTTATATTATACCTATTAAATGAGCATATTTTTTGTCTTAACCTTGAGAAAGTGAAGGGTATATGCTTTTCCTTTGCTTTCAGGATATGTTGAATAAATTTGTTTACCAGGTTTAGCTTTCAAAGATTAACAAAATCACAAATTTTAAGGTCAAAAGGGACTACAGTCAACACCTTATTTGACCGTTGGCATAACCAATGCCATATAATTTCACCAAGTGATTCAGGCATCAACCACACAACTTTTGGTTAAGCAGAGTATATCTTTTCAGAAAGTATTCCAATCTCTATATAACAACTTCGAGGCTGTGGCCACATTTTGACAAAATTTCAAAATGACCATACTAATAGCCAAATCAGAGGACACTAATGAGGTGCTGAAATGAATATTCAGTGTCTCATTAGCATGTTGCCAGCTGGAGCACTTCAAAAGTGCTGTGTTTTGAACACATGTGGCTCAGCTACATGGGGTCCTTTTCGAAAGGATCCCACAGACTTCAAAATCCCCTTATTTCTATCACCTAATTCTCAGTGGGATCCACTGACTCAGACATGCAGGACTTGTAGTGGACTGGTTTAGTTGTTCATGCTTAGACTGAAGCCTGGGCCTGAATACTTCACTCTTTAAGACTGAAAGCCCAGGCTCCTGACTGAGCCGGAATATATTAACTTTAATTCACACATGTCTCACACATGATGGATGGCCGAATACCGAAGCACCTCCTCTTTGGCGAACTGGCATCTGGAAAGAGGCCGAAAGGGCGACCTAAATTGCTCTACAAGGACACATGCAAGTGTGATCTCAGCGCTCTCTCTATCAGTGCGAACACCTGGCATTCGCTCGCCTAAGACAGGCATGCCTGGAACCAGGGAGCGAAGGAAGCTCTTGCTATGTATGAAATTACCTTGGTGAAGGAAGTGGAAAACAGGAGAGCCCTCAGGAAGATCCGTGACTGTGATACCAGAGCGACATCTGCCTACTGCTGCTCACAGTGAGGAAAGGACTGCCACTCCTGGATTGGATTGCACTGCCACAGAAGATGCTGCTCGAAACAGTCCAATGGGGGTGCAAACCCATGATCCCTCAGGATCGAAGGATGCCTACTACTATTTTAATTCTGTGCTATGAGCCCAGTCTACTAATTCAGGCTTTAAAACTCATTGCCACAGGATTTTTTTTTTCTCTGTAGACATACCTTTCGCTTCTTATAACAGCATTCTTAAAGGGTTTTGTTTTGTTTTTTCACTTAAGCCATTTTGGTATATTGCAATTATGATATATATATATTATGAATTGTTTTCTTCTCTTTCTCCTGTTATAATTAATTTTTACTGCATACCAAAGGGGAAAAGGTATATCCTGTTATCACAATATTTTTTCCCAGGAATAATCAATATTATTTTTCTCTCAGCTACTGAGAGGGGAGACAATTATTTTTCTCTTTTTATAAACTGACTTTGCAGGCTATTTTTAAGGACTTTTCCTTTCTTGGAACTTTGTCATTGCACTTAGCTATTTATCAGAAGGTAGTCTTGAGGGCTGTGACGAGCTCTTTCCAATTCAAAATCTGCCTTGGAGTACTAAAATTGTAAATACGTCTTTAACTTCTGAAAGAAAGTAAATATCTTTCCTCTGCCTTGTGGAAACCTCTAAAATTGGCTCTTCCATTCACTCTGCCTCCTCCCACCCCTTGATCTTTGCAATCTCCATTCGAAACTTGATTTGCACTTTAAACTCCCATTTCTTTGTGTTCACTGCCCCCAATTTAGTGCAGCAGTGCTGACATTCTTGTCTAGCAACCTTCTGTGCCATCTTGTGCATCATTTTCTCTTTGTATGAAAAATATTTGTTCCATTTGGCGACTTACACCTTTCTTCTTTTTTCCCCATAATGTTTGTGTGGCCGATACAGGTTTTCGCATGATGACTTCTGCCTGGGGTAAAGGCAGTCTAGAAAACTCTGCGAGGATCAAAATTAATGAATTTTCTCACTGCCTTTCGATAGCCCCTCTCCACCCACACACACACAACTATTCATGAGATAGTTAAATGCAGAATTTCCAGTTCAAAGGGAATTTGGGTTAGTTCTCATAGGCTACCCCTAGACTGCAGGGTGTTGTTGACAAAAAGGCCATTTTATTGACAAAATCTGGAGAACGGCCAGATTGCAAAGCATGTACTGTCAACAGTAAGTTGACAGAATGGCGTGGTTTTGTCAACAGCCATACCCTACTTGCCACAAGTAAGAATGCCTCCATCGAGAGAGATCTGTTGAGAAAAGGCAGGTGGTGGATGTTCCAAGGGATCCTTCTGTCGACAGAAGTGGCCTCTGGGGTGCCACACAGCTGCCCTGGTGGGCACTGTGTCCACAGCAATCAGTCCTCTATGCTTCCTGACCTTGCGCCCTCTTAAAGCCACAGGGAGCCCAGGAAACCTTGTGCTAGGAAGCTGAGAGCATGGGAGCACCAGAGCGACATGCAGCAGTCCCCTAAGACCTCAAAGCCGCACCCGAACCCGAACTTCTGGTCCAGACACCAAAGTGCATTGAAAGAGCAATCCTGCTGTCCCAACAGGAAGCAGCCAGACAGCCCGGGTGCTCTCTCAACAACACAGTAACCAGAACCACATCATCCAGGGGTGCAGGTCTCCAGTTCCTTCTGAGAGCTGGTGCCAGAGCCCTGCATAGATGGGCTCTTAAAGGGACCACTGCAGAGCAGAATATACTATACTAGATCAGTAGTTAACACTTTGGGGCATTATAAATATGAAGGAAATCTATTTTAAGTCTCTTCTTGGGACTGAGTTCAACTGACCACATAACACACTGCAATGTAGTACAGGCCAATAAAATCCAGCAGTAATATGTTGGCTATGTAAGCTTAATAATTAATTAATAGCTGTACATTATAGCCTAATCAAGTAAGCCACATAGGCCCACAAATTGCAACACTATCATTTACCATTCCCTTATAAAGATTTATATTATGCTAGGATATTTTTTCATTCTGCAACACCATAGCTTTTTCAAAACCTCTGTTTTCTCTATTTGGGTAGCATCCCTTCCTCAGATTTCAATTCATGTGCAGAAAAGTGTGATTTATTCACTTTCATGCCTCTGATAACAAGTTAATACTCTGTATATTTTTCCCTAATACTCCATTTCAGTTTCCCTCATGGGCTATGTCTACACTAGCCCCTACTTTAGAAAGGGGGGTGCTAATGAGACACTTCGGGATAAGCTAAGTGCCACTCTCAGTTACGCGCATGGCTTGTCTATGTGGGGTCCTTTTCTAAAGGATCCCGCACACTTAGCGATCCCCTTATTCCTATTTCATTATAGGAGTAAGGATATTTCAACATGTGCAGGGTCCCTTCGAGAAGGACCCCATGTAGACAAGCCACGCATGATCGAAAGTGGCACTTTCAAAGTGTTGCAGCCGCCATTATGCTAATGAGGTGCTTCACATTCATTGCAGCACCTCAGTAGCATATGCTGAAGTGTCTCATTAGCATCCCCATTTCGAAAGTGGGGGCTAGTGTAGACATAGCCATGGAATAATAAGCCATCAACTGAAAAAAAGGGTTTGTATAACTGATAACAATTTCCACAAAGATCATGTTCATATTTTTGTTTTATTTTTTTACCATTAAACACAGTAAAGTGGTTTATAATTTTAGTGGTTACAGTGCTAAGTCAAATTTCCATTTTTATATCAGCTATTTCCAAAACCTTTGGATCTGTTAATATGTCTGGTCACTTTGCTGCTACCCACTTTGAATATTTTTCATGGAAATTGAAAAGGTTTGCATATCTAGCATGTTAGATGTAGTATAAATGTAACCCTTCTGCCAGGTGGAGCCAGCAGCAACCAGAGCCAATTCAATATTTAGGAGTTTCTTTTCAACAATGCAACACAGAACCGGGTCCAGCCCCCACTTAGTACCCTGGGTAATTTACACAGCACCTTTGGGCACATCTGCGAGGCAATATTTCCTCACTTGCTAGCACAGAGTCTAAGTGCAGAAAAGAAACTTTTGATGAAAGGAAGGAAGTCACCCAACATTAATTAGGGAAATGCCACATACAGGATTCATAATCATAAAATTATGAGCAGGACTCACACACCACAATATGTGGTGAAGAGCTTTCTGTCTCATGCTCTTGAGTTACACAACCAAAAGTTCCTTTTACGTGCCCTCCCTGCTCCTTCATCTTCCACTTTCAGCGGTTGTCCTTGGTCAGCAAGGACAGCGGGGTTCAGAGGCTCATCTCTGTGAGCTCACTTCCCATCCAGGGATGAAGGCACCTTGCTTGTTTCACCATCTGATCACTTCCTATTTCTGGCTGTCTCATTGGCCCGTTCCCCTGTGCTGGCTGCCCTGCTAGCCACTATTTCTCTCTGGGGGTCATCCTGCTAGCCCTTCACTCCATTCACTCCACTCATTTCCTGGTCATTTTGCTTGCCACCTTGCCAGCCACTGTTCCACTCACTGATCACCTTCTGCCATATGCTTCTCAGCCATGACCTTTGCAGATTGATCTCTTGAGGTTTTACCCAGTTCTTTGTGACTTCTGCTCAGGAGAGGCAGAGGTACTTTCCTTCCAAGAGTGATTATCAGGTGGTTTAAACACTTACAATAACAAAAGACTCTTAATGCAACCTGTATAGCACTGTCTTTGAACAGTGGGAAGGAATAGGTCAAACCAAACCAGTGGCCCTTAGAGAAGTCCACTCCTTCTCACTAGGATGCTTGTGTCCTCACCCTTCTTCCCTCTCTCCCTAGCCAAAGTTGAGCACTTTGAGCACTTTGAGCTACACTGCTGTATCTGCTGGATATCTTGGCAGAGTAGTTCATGTAATACAGTTTGCTCCTGAAGCCTCTCCTCCCATTTAGTTGTCAGGGTAGAACTGCTTACAAAGACTGTATCGACACTCACAAGTCCTTTCAAAATATTTTTCGAAGGAAGGGGCTCTTTAGAAACAGCCCACGGCACATCTACACACAAAATGCTCTTCTACTCCCCGTTCAGGAAGAGTGCCGTCTTTCAAAAGATGCTTTTGAAAGAAAAAAATCCGTAGACGCTGCACACGCCGGTCTTTCAAAAGAGCAGTCTTCCATGGTGCTGGTCAGCTGGAACGTGGAGATGGCCTGGCTGGTGAGAACGGAGCACTGTGTTACCTGAATCCACCTGCATTTAAAGCTGCAAGGACCCAGAAACTCCGTGGCAGGAAGCTGAGAGTGTGCTAGCAGCAGCACAGCCACAAGCCTGTGGCAGCATGCAATCCAGCCCATTGACAAGCCACTGGACTTGACCAGATGCCCCATGACCAGCAGCCAGGAATCCTTGTTTCCCCCACAAGGGTCCACATTGAGTTAGAGTGGGGCTCACAGGGGCCTAGCCAGGGCACAAAAAAGAGGGCCCCCTCCTGGTCAGAGCTGGAACTACAGGGCCTCCTCTGCCTGTTGGGGAATGAGAAAGTCCTGCTGCAAATGGCTGACCAGCGCTAGACCACCACAGAATTTGGCTGCCTGGCCACCAGCCTAACTGCCTGGGGGAACAGCCATGCACTCCAGGTTAGGTGCGATCAAAAGTAGAAGAAATGCAGCAAGCGCAATGCACGGCCAGAGATGTAGCTGGCCGCTTGGAGGCAAAGCCCACTAGCTGCCCTCCTTATAAGGACCTGGACCACCTCCTTGGGGTGAAGGAGGCAGCCCCACCCCAATAATGGTGCTGAACACCATGGATCCAGAGCCTGAGCCTGAGCCAGAGATGGAAGACCAGCTGGGGACCCCAGGCCTGACCTCTGCCTGGGAGCTGGAGTAGGAGCAGGAGCAGGAGTAGAAGCCAGATCCCATTTCCAAGAATGATGGCTCCAGTGATGGGATGCTGGTGGTCACCCTCCCATCCAGGTTCTCAAGCTAGGCACCCTCCACCTGGACCTCCCCCAAATTCTTCGAGGGACCCTCAGGTAGGTACCATGCACTTTGGACAACCCATGGTGTGAGAGGGGGTGTCCACCTCCACCATAGCCAGCAGCAGGCTGACCACAAGACTGCCAGCCCCAGTCCGATGCACCCCAGACGGCTGTATCCCTCAAGCCGTGGAAAGGGCCATGCACGACACTCAGCACTTGCCTCTGTGGACATCACTGCTAGACATACACACAGGGAGGTTGGGAATGGACTGAGCCTGCTGCATGCCACACCCAGAGCAGCAGCAAGGGGGCAAGGGTATCCCCATTTCTGGCACCCATGCAGGTCCACAGCAGACGGGCAAGCCACCACCAGGATAAGGAGCCCACCACCCACACAGCTGCCTGGCAGGAGCAGAATACCATACTGCAGCAGTGTCTGGCAATGGAATGGGAGGCTTGGGGGTGGGGTGGCAGTCACCCTTCATGCCATCACTTGAGCTGTGACTGATCACCTACCCCAGCCTCCTGCAGCCTCTCCCACATCCCCTCTTGCAGCTCCCCTGCAGCCCCTCCCACAGCCCCTGTCCTTGCTGCCCTATTCCCGCCTGACCTCCTCTCAGCTGCCTGGCTGGAGCTTGCCCACTGGCTCATGACCAGCACAGGCCATGGGGAGCCAGACCCCCATCCCCTCTATCCCCCTGCAACTCCCACAATGTACATAGTTCCACCTCATTGCCCCCAGTATATAATTCCTTGTATAATCAAAACAAAAAAGCAGTCAAGTAGCACTTAAGGACTAACAAAATAATTTCTTAGGTGAGCTACGAAAGCTCACCTAATAAATTATTTTGTTAGCCTTTAAAGTGCTTCTTGACTGCTGTTTTGTTTTGATAGTATATAGACTAGCATAGCTCCCTCTCTGTTACTATTCCTCCTATAGTTTTGCATTGTTACACAGTACCAATATTCAGTTTATTTTTTCACCACCCCCTGTGAATAGTAAGGGATTGGTACAAGGTAGGGGTGGTTATGGTGGAGGAGCAGTGAGAGGTGGGGGGGGCTTGCCTGGGGGAGAATCATTAGGGCCCCCAGTGAAGGCCTCCAGGATGGCCTTCCTGACCTACACTCCAGCCTGGTGTTCCTGATGACATGGGGTATACGCCAGCTGCTCATAGCCAGGTCTGACCTTGGCAGCTCACCCCAGCATGAAGGCATTGTGCTTCTCTCCACAATGTTGTGGAGAGTGCAGCATACTCTCACCACGGTGGGCGTAGTGTGGAGGCTGACCTCCAGTTGGGTCAGAAAGTACCAAAACGGCCCTTCAGATGCCCAAACACGCACTCCACATGGTTGCAGACCTAGATGAGGTGGGCATTAAAAAGCTTCTGGCTCAGGTCCATGTGTCTAGTGTAGGCTGCATGAGCCACAGGTGCAGGGAGTAGGTGGCATTGGCCACCATGCAGAGGGGCATGGTCACGACCCTAAACGGGACCTCCCACAGGGCGTATAGGGCCTCTCCTCCATCCTGCATTTGAGCCATGAGTTCCAAAGGACCTGGAAATCATGGGCTTGGCCTGACGAGCCCACACACATGCCCCTGAAGCATTCTTGGAAGTCCATGGGAGCCTGGAGCACCACAGAGTGGTACCCCTTTCTATTGATGAAGCCAACCGCACTGTGGTCCAGAGCCTGGACAGGGGTGTGGGTCCCATCCCGCACAGCAAAACAGTTGAGGAACCCCAGCACAGTGAATCCCATGAGCATGGCCTCAAGGTCTCTGACACAAATGATCCTCTATAGGAGGATGATATTGATGGCCTGGATGACTTGCATGGGATGCAAGGTGGTAGGGAGCTCCAGGCCCCCTGTCCCCAGCACCCATCCCCTATGTCCCCTCCCCTATGCCCTCTCTCCCTGCCACCTAACCCCCTTCCCTCCTTCTCCTGTCCCCTCCCAGGCCCCGTACCTACCATTCCCATGGGTCCCTCTTGCCCACAAGCCTCCTGTCCCCATCCTGTGGTGGGTGTGTGACTTGAGCATGGCTAACCTCCATGAGGCGGGCCCTGATGGTCACCTTGCCCACCCCAACTGGTGCCCCACAGACTGGTGGCTGTCTGGGGTGGCCAGCTTCCATATCATGATGGCAACCTCCTTCTTCCATTTTTTTATGGGAAGAAGGATTTTTTCAAAGATGGGGCTTACTTTCAAAATAGCAGTGTCTACAATGGTTTTCTTCTTTCAGAAGAAGCTATTTTGAAATAAGAATATGCAAATGAGGTGCCAGATATGCAAATCTGAATCTCATTTGTATTTTCAGTTTTCCTCATTTGCATACCTCTTTCGAAAGAGGAATGGAAATGTAGATGCAGCAGCTGGATCTACATGTGAGCACCCCTTTGAAAGGGCAAAAATTGATGTTCGGTGGTCAAAATAGCAGCTGTTGAAAGGGAGCAGCCAGACATCATTAGCAGATTGACAGGTTGATCCGCTTTTTCCAAGTGCCACCATGGTCTTTCGATAGGGAGCAGCCACACAGCTCCAAGCGCTTTTTCAACGTAAGGGAGGCAGGAAATGCCACAGATGGGGTCCCACAGCCAATAGGCCCTTCTGGGGCTGCAGCCAGCTGCTATCTTAAAGGGCCCCTCCCTCCACTCCACACGAGCTGCGTGCTGTCCGGTTGTTCCCAGCCCAGCAGAGCCCACTCGTGCTCCAAGATGGAGGCACAGCAGCAGCTGCTGAAGGAAGACACCCTCATTATGGACACCCTGCTGGCAGTGCTCTGCACTGTCACTACAGCAGCACCTGATCTCATTGGGTGGCTGGACAGACCACCTGGGGCCAAGGGCCCCCCGCCACCCGTGACACTGCCGGGCACCCCCCCCCCGTGCCTCAGCGACTCTGGACCCACCACAGCAGCACCAATGGTGGGAGCTCCTGGTGCTGAGGGAGTGGGGCGAGGAAAGGTGGCTGCGGAACTTCTGCATGTCGAGGCAGACTTTCGAGGAGATCCGCCACTGGCTTGCTCCTGCACTCCAGCACCAGGACACCTGCATACAGCCAGCCCTCACCCTGGACAAACAGATCATGATTGCCATCTCAAAACTGGCCACCCCGGACTCCTACTGCTCAATGGGACAACAGTTCAGGGTGGGCAAGGCCACTGTCAGGGCTGTACTGATGGAGGTAATGCAGGTCTGGGTCATGTGTCCCCCATGGGTGGCAGGGGCTGAGGCGAGGGAACCCACCGCTGCGGGGGGCAGGATGCGGGGGGGATGGGGCACGGTGGGGCTGAGGCAGGATGGGAGGGGGGCAAAATGGGCACTAGGGCATGTGCCCCTCTCTCCCGCATTTAGGTCATCAGAGCCATTAACGCAATGCTGCTCCATATGGTTGTCCACCTAGAGGATCTGGACAACACTGTTGCTGGCTTCCAATACCTGGGTTGTCTGAACTGCATCAGTGCTTTGGATGGCACACACATCCCCATCTGCACCCTGCCACACAGCTCAAGCAAGTATGTCAACAGGAAGGGCTACCATTCGGTGGTGCTCCAGGCCCTGGTGGATTCATGGGCATCTACGTGGGCTGGCCCGGCCACACCCACAATGCCCAGGTCTTCCAGAACTCCAGGCTCTGCCAGTGCATGGGGACCGACACGTTCATCCACCAATGGGAGATGCTGGTGGAGGAGGAGATCACCATGCTGCTCTGCATGGTGGCAGACCTGGCACACCCTCTGCAGCCAAGGCTCATGAGGCCATACATAGGACACCTTGACCCCGGGAGGCATTCAATAAGTGCCTCAATCACTCTCACAATGTTGTGGAGCAGGCCTTTGGTCGCCTAAAGGGGCCGTGGAGGTGCCTCCACACATGGCTGGAGATTGGGGTCCTCAAAGTGCCCCAGGTGGTGTGCGCCTGTTGTGTCCTCCACAATGTTGTAGAGGCAAAGGGGAATGCCTATGATCCCAGGGGGAGTCCTCCAGCTGGCTCCGGCTATTAACAGACGGGCACTACCCCCATCCATCAGTCCCACTGGGACGGCCACTGCATCAGGGAGGACCTAAGGCAGGCCTTTGCTGATGGCCACCTCTGACCCGCATGCACACCCACATCCCATGCACACCCACTACCCACCATCCCCACCAGCACTGCACCCACACATCCACAGCACAGGGTGGTGTATAGTTAATAAACATTTATCAAGAACATAAGCATCATCAACTATGTACAGATGTGGGGATGAGGTGTGGAGGGACAGACACCTAATCTGGAAGAGGTGTGGGGCACCTAACCTGGAGGGGTGGGGAGCTCATTCCAGGGCCACGGTGGTGGGCTATGAGCCCTGTCACCCTGGAGCCCCAGCCTCCCCGGGTGCAGGGTCCCTGGTGAGGAGGAGAGTGTGTGGGGAGCACCAGCAGGTAAGGCCAGGAAGTGGGCCCTGTGGGGATGGGCTTAGCGGGGCAGTGGGGGCAGGCATGGCAGGGCAACTGCTGGGTGGGGGCCAGAAGGCAGGCAACATTGGTCACATGGTCCTGGAGGGTCTGGCCAATGCCTTCCAGGGTGTTCAGCAGCATCTCCCATGCTGCCTTCTGCCACTCCATCTCAGCCTCAGCGAGTCACAGGTGCTGCTCAGCCACCTCAGCCTGGCACTGGCTGGCAGGGTCCTTCTCTGCCTGGAGGGGGGCCTTCTGGCTGTGGGTCTGCTGGCACTTTGCACAGGGTGGCATCTGGGTGCCTCCGATGTCCACCGGGGGGCTCTCGGGGATGGGGGATGGCACTGGGCTCTCTCAGCCCACAGATGGTGTTGGTGTATGGAGAGGAGGACAGCATGTCAATAATGTGCCCTGTCTGGAGGGGGATCTGGCTGTCGCCCACCCACCTGAGGCACCACATGTGGCCCCCACGCTGTGCATCCCGTCCAATGGGGGTGCATCAAGGGGTCTCTCGTGTGGGTGACCCATCCTGGCCTGTGGTGTGTGGTCCATGGGTGCTGTCCAGCATGGACTGACTGCCAGCCCGTGTGCAGCTTGTGGCACTCTCCACTGGAAGCGGGTGCTGGGCGTTGGTGGTGGGCTGCCACGGGGTGCTGCATATCATAGTGGGCTGGCAAGTGTGGGGCCCGAGACCATTGGTGCTGTGTGCAGCCAACTAGCTGTTGTGTTGCCCCCCACGCTGCACAGCGGGTGCATGCTCCTGCATGTATGTAACGGAGGGTCCCTATATGATGTCCAGGGATGCCCAGCTCCTGGTTGCCCAGCTGGATGAGTAGGAGGAGATACAGATGGCGAGATTCCCCCTCTCCACTTGACCACTCGGTGGTTCCCTTGCCCTCTGGAGTTCGTGGTCCAGGCTGCTCCTTTGCAGCTGGCTGTGGCTCGTCAGTGGATGTGTCCAGGAATGCTGGGGATGGTGAGCTGTTCTGGGGCCCTAGGATGCCCTGGAGCTCCCAGAAGTAGGGGTATGTGGCTGGGGCAGCCCTGGAGTGGCCGGCCTGGTCCCTGGCTCGGACATAGCCCTGCCGCAACTCCTTCACCTTGGAGCTGTTCAGCAGTATGCTCTGGGTGGTCCCTGGTGAAGAGGCCCTGAGCCAGGCAGCCAAAGGCTGCGACATCGTGCCCCTTGACCCCCATCTCATGCAGGACCTCTTCCTCCTTCCACAGGCCAAGGAGGTCCTGCGGCTCCCACTCCATCTGGGGGGGCCCCTTTTTTTTCTCCCTCAGGAGCCCTGCAGGGGCTCAGAGGGGGGGCCATGGGGGCTGGCTGCTGGCCATGGCTGCGGCGCTGGAGCACGTGCAGAGGCTGCTCCTAGCACACGCTCGGCTTCCTGCCACAGGTTTTCTGCATGCATGCAGCTTTCAGGGGGCCGGACACAGGGACCATAGAGCCTTGCACTCCAGCTGACTGGCGCCATGGTGGACCCGTATTTCGAAAATGCAGAATGTGGAGCATCTACACGTGTATTCTTTCAATTTAAAACAAAAAGCAGTCAAGTAGCACTTTAAAGACTAGCAAAATAGTTTATTAGGCGAGCTTTCGTGGGACAGACCCACTTCTTCAGACCAATTGGTCTGAAGAAGTGGGTCTGTCCCACGAAAGCTCACCTAATAAACTATTATGCTAGTCTTTAAAGTGCTACTTGACTGCTTTTTGTTTTGATAGTGTATAGACTAGCACGGCTTCCTCTCTGTTACTATTCTTTCAATTTAGTTTTTCTAAAGGGAACGATTGTCCTGATCTGGGATTGGGGTTTGGATTTCTACATCTGCACTCCGTTCCGTTGATTTCTTTTCCAAAGATGATGCTGCAAGTGTGGATGCTCCTCCTGCTCTTTTGAAAGAGGGCCACTGTAACCAACCAGGCTCGGGTTCCCCAGAAACGAGGCTGCACCCAGAAGGCAAGTGCTATATTTGGTTTATTGAAAGCGTGTGACACTCCATGACGGGAGCCCCGGAGACGCCACAGTCACCAGTGGGGGGAAACCCGACACGTCGGAGAAGCTCTGTAACAGGCCTTCTAACACTAGCTGATAAAGCTGAACTCATTAACATAAGATTGCCTAAAATAGTCTATGCATTCCTTATCACTACCTCTTGTGGCCTACTGCCAGCGTAGCCTTGAAGTCTTGGCAAGCAAGCCTTGTTTCACAGGTGTTGTGGAGCAGGATGAGTTGTTTTGCAGTATGTAGCCTTGAAGTATTAGCAGCATGCTTCTGTATAGGATTCCTCTAAGAGTTCACAGAGGGGTTGGACTGCTCTTATGAGACTGTTACAAACTCTTCTCGCACCCTACAGCCACTTATTTTGACGTTTTGTGCATATGTAGACACGGTTAGCCGGTATGTAGACACATTCTTTCAAAGATCACCTTTCAAAAGAATGCTGTAGTTTAGATATAGCCATACAGTTACCACCAATATTTAGTTTGCTGAAATAAAAGTGAAGGGAGGTTATTTGTTTCTATTTTTCTTTTAAATCTTCTGTGTCTTTTGGCCAATACTCAATCTCATACCAATTTCTACTGGAGTAATACTATCGACTCCAATGAAGTCATTCATGGTTTACAAAGACTTCATTAAGAGCAAAATCAGGATCACAATTCCAATTGTAAATTTCAAAAAGTTTTTTGGTAATTATGTGCAATCCACTTGAATATCATTCGAACTAACCCACACTTCTAGGTTTCACAGTTGCTCAAGTCTATATAACAAGACAGCTGGGAAAACGTCCTGGCCTCTAATATTAAATAATCTGATGAATCACATCCACCACCCACCAGACACTGAGGAGCACAGCACAGAGTGGTAAATAATAAAGAAACGTTTGTATAACTTGGGTGTTTGTAAACATGTACAGGGGGAAACCTAACTTGGAAGGGGGCAGGGAGAAGCTAACTTGGAGGGGGGCGAGGTGCTCATTCTGGGGCAGGGGTGGTGGGCTGTGAACTCTGTCGGCCCCTGGAGCCCCTGCCCCCTCGGGTGTGGGGTCCCCGGCGGGGCAGAGGGGAGAGTTCCGGTACCACCGGCAAATATTGCCGGTGGCTGGGCCTGGTGGGGGCAGAGGGGGCAGGCTCAGTTGGGGTGGAGGGGTCAGGGACAGCAGGGGAAGATGCCAGGAGGGCTAGGATACAGGCCACAGTGGCCGTGTGCTCCCGCACAGCTTAGCCAATGCCCTCAAGTGTGTCCAGCAGCCTATCCCAGGCCCCTCCGCC
Source organism: Carettochelys insculpta (assembly GCF_033958435.1). Classification (NCBI taxonomy): domain Eukaryota; kingdom Metazoa; phylum Chordata; order Testudines; family Carettochelyidae; genus Carettochelys; species Carettochelys insculpta. Next base: position 171,698,462 of record NC_134139.1, on the reverse strand, counting down.
ACTCCATATCAGCCCGGGCAAGCTGGAGGTGCTCTTTGGCCACCTTGGCCTGCCATGGGTGGTTGGGTCTTCCTCAGCTCTCTGGGGGACCCTCCGGCCGTGGCCGTGATGGCACGCTGCCTGGGGTGGAGTCCGAACACCTCCAATGGCTGTGGGCGGGCTTTCCTGGACAAGGGTTGGTGCAGGGCTGTCCTGGCCCACGGATGGTGCGGCTGTGTGGAGAGGAGGAGAGCATGTCAGTAGTGTGCACTGGACAGAGGGGACCTGGCTGTGGACTACCCACCTGAGCCCACACCATGGGGCCCCCGCACCCCCCAAGGGACACTGACCCCTCCAGGGAGCACCAACCGGCCACCTCCCTGGGACCGGGCCTCCCAGCCTGGATGTGATTCCAGGGGTCTCTCAAGCAGATGGCCCCTCCCGGCCTGCAGTGCGCGGGCCCTGGGTGCCGTCCAGCACTGACTGTCCGCCACCCCTGTGCGGCTTACGGCGCTGTCCACTGGGGGCGGGTGCTGGGCCTCATTGGTGTGGCACCAAGGGGTGCTGCATCCCATGTGGGGGCTGGCCTGTGTATGGCCTGGGACCACTGGTTCCATGTGCGGGCACCTAGCCATTGCGTCGCCCTCACCCTGTGGAGTAGGTGTGCGCCCCTCCCTGGACATACCTGAGGGTCCCCGGCGACGTCCGGAGATGTCTGGCCCTCGGTCACCCAGCTGGAGGAGCGGGAGGGGATCACTATGATCAGCTCCCCCTCCTCGTTCGACCAGTCTGTGGTCCTCTCGCCCTCCTGGGTCCCCGATACGGGCTGTTCCTCCTCCTCCTCTGGCTGCAGCTTCTCCCCGGAGGTGTCCAGGAAAGCCATGGGGGGTGAACTCTCCTGGGGCCCCAGAATGCTCTGTAGCTCCCTGTAGAAGGGGCACATCGCTGGTCCTGCCCTGGAGCGTCCAGCCTGGTCCCTGGCCTGGGCATATCCCTGCTGGAGTTCTTTTACTTTGGAGCGTACCTGCTCCGCAGTACGCTCTGGGTGGCTCCTGGTGTGGAGGACCATTGCCAGGCAGCCAAAGTCTGCAGCATTGTGCTGCTTGATGCCCATGTGGTGCAGGACCTCCTCGTCCTGCCAGAGGCCGAGAAGGTCCCAGAGCTCCCACTCCGTCCAGGAGGAGGCCCTTTTTTTTTCTCCCCTGAGGAACCCTGGGGACCTTGCAGGGGCTCGGGGTGGGGCATGGGGCGGGGCATGGGGCTCGCGGGGGGGCTGGCTGCTTGCCATGAGGGTGCTGGAGTGTGCGGCTGGAGCACGTGTGCAGGCTACTCCTAGCACGCTCTCAGCTTCCTGCCATGGGTTTCCTGCATGCATGTGGCTTTAAGGCAGCCAAACGCAGGGACCATAGAACCCCACTGCTGCCAGCTGGAGCAGCTCCGTGCTCCAGTTGATTGGCGCCATGGCGGACCTGTATTTCCAAAGAGCGGACTGTGGAGAGTCTACACGTGTACTCTTTCAATTTATTATTTCGAAAGGGAGAGATCTTCCTGATACGGGATTGGGGTTCGGATTTCGAAGTGTGTGCCCCGTTCTTTCGATTTTCTTTCGAAAGACGGGTTTATACGTGTGGACGCTCCTCCCGTTCTTTCGAAAAATGGCCATTGATTTCAAAGTTTTTTGCACGTGTAGACACAGCTATAAAGTCTTGACTTTTTAATATAAATCAGTATAATATACAATATTACTTACGTAATAAGTATTTCATTGTTGAATGTTAGATGTTTTACACTCCTTATCAATTAATTAATTTAATAAAATTATATTCATAACACTAACCCAAAGTCATATGTACAAAAATTAGGAAAATAACGTATAAACTAGTGGAATTGTGTGTTTCTCTCATGAAAAAGAAGGGGAACACACAGATTTGTGATGAATGTAATCTCTTGTCTTGAGCAACTTTTAGGGAAAAGTGCATTTGGCAAGATTGGAAAACTGTCTCAAAGCTGTCTTAGCTGTGATCTTTAGACAAAGCTTTACAGGTTCCACTACACTTGATACAAAGGTCTGGTTTACATTCCAGCATTTTGTCAATAAAAGCAGTTTCTGCTGACAAAACAGTCTATGCACACACTGAGATTTGACTTTTAGTAGCAAAAATGCCCCATTCTGGCAGCAAAATAAAACCTCTCCACAGGGAGACATAAGACTTTTTGTGCACAGTTTTTACCAACAAAGTGCCAGGTTAGACACTGCAGCCTTTCAGCCAGTAAACAACCATCTGTCCCCACTCTTAAGAAGCACCAGGAATTTTAAAAATTCCTTTTCCTGTTGGCTCTGCACAAAGATGTCTCATTGCATCTTCCCAGGTGAACACAGTAGCTTATTGAACCAAATACTCTTTTGTTTGGATCCGCTCAATATATGAGCACAGGAGGATGTGCAGTCCCAGCTGTGCTTGGGCCAAAAGAACTTTGATTTAGCAAATTTCTTGAGTCTTGTGTGAAAAGGGCTATGATTGGAACACATTGTAGTCCAAAGTAAAAATCAAGGAAGTGAGAGGGATGAGTAATAAAATGCAAGAGACACAAACTGGTTCTCTCTGGTGCTGAATCTGAGACCTGTTGTTTTTTTAAGAAACTAGATGCTGTTCTCACTGGTGACTCCATGTATATGATCAACAGCCTAATGAATATTTTCATGGGCCTGGAGGTGGTGAAAAACAGACCTTACTGGGAGGATGAAGTCACTGCTGAAGAGCAGGAGGTAGACAACAATGTGGAGCTCCCAGTGGGGCAGACAGCCGTGAACTGTTCACCACTCCAGAGATGTCTATACAGTCTCAGCAGCTGCTTTCTCGTGAGCAAGAAGCAGAAGAGCAGGTGACTGGTAAGTGGCTGTTTGTGTAGTGTGGAAGTGGGCTCAGGGTGTAGATGTGCACAAGGCTGGTTATGTTTCTGTGTGCTAGACATTTCCTTGTGAGGCTAATCAGTACAGTAGAACAGGGTGTTGATGCACAAAGAGATCTCATTGGAATCCTCCCTAGGAAAATCTCCTGGAAGTACTCAGCAATCCTCTGCTAAAATTTCATTGGCAGGTCGCCTCTGTTTTTTTCCCCTCATTGTAGGAAATTCTCCTTTGCTATTCATCAGTCACTTTTATGGGGACCAAATCAAGATGCAGGCAAGCAGTATAGGGACCAGGGCAGAAGTTCCAAGCATATGGTAGATGTATACTTGCTTCCAGTTTTGTCTTCAGTGGTGACATATCTGCAACAATGACCCTACTTCTAGAAAAGTGTGGAAGAATTTTAGAATTTTTTCCCTTGTGAGCTTCACAGCAACTTTCCAGAGTGCTCTTTTCCCCATGGAAAATGCCTCCGCCATCCAATAGTCACCAGGATTTGGATATTTGCTGAGAAGTGTGCTAACCAAGAGTCAGTGAGAAAGGGATTGTTACATTACAAGAAATGTGTTTATTCATAATGGCTGACTGAAGCACCCACAGGTAAAAACTGGTGGATGCTAAGCATGGACCGTCAAGCCCACATCAGGTCCATCTTCTCCCTGTGACTCCCACCCACTGGTAAGCCCCACAGACCAGTGCCTCCATCTCCCTCCCTGCACCTCCCATTCACCTTGATCAGCTGTTTCACGGCATTCAGCAGCCTCGGGGGGGGGAGGGGTGGAACTGGGTGTGAAGAGATGGGGTGAGGGTGAAGCAGGAGTGGGAAGAGGTGGGATAGTTGCATGGCATTGGGGTAAGGGGTGCGGTGAGGTAAGGGCTGAGGCACAGCCGTTGACACCCCCAGCATTTTTAAGTCAGTATCTGTGATTTTACTGAAATGTCTCCACACTGTGCGTGAACATAAGAATCATGCTTCTATTCATTCTTCCTCGAACTTCAACAGATTTTGCCTAGTTCAAGGGTGAGAAAACTTTATGTTAGGCCCCACTTTTTGGCTCTGCAGTTAGCCAGGGCCACCTCCAATCTGTGGGAGAACCACAGGAAAGGTTGCTGGTGGGAGCATTCAGGAAGGGGGTAAGATTCTCAGGAAGGGCGTGGGATGTTAAGGAAGGCAATACTGGGGGGCTCCAAGGAGTGCACGAAAGGTGGAGGGGTGCTTGGAGGGAGGACCCTGGGAGGCTACGTGGGGGGCTCATGGGGTGTCCTGAAAGGAGAGCAGTGCTCAAGAGGATGTCTCAAATGGAGGACCCTGGGGGCTCAGCTACATCATCACCTCCATTTTGTAAGCATTACCCTTGCTGCACTGCTGTCCACAGAACTTGGCACATCTGTAGAGCTGGGAGGTGGTGACCCCAGGCTGCACCGTGTTGACAAGCAGTGGTGGCACCAGGCTGAGGGCAGACCTGCATCCTCACAGGCAGCACTCACTCTACACCAGCATCTCAGGGTACTCCTGGTGGCCAGTGTGACACAGGCTGTGGGGACCAATGCTGCTGCCTTACCAAGCCGGGAACTCACCAGCTTGGCCCCACCACTTGACTCAGGGCTTCAGAGCATTCTGATTGGCACAGTGGTAAAGGAGGGGCATTCCCTTGGTAACAGCAGTGGCTGAGGCTATGGGGGAGAAAGCAGAAGGCTGGGGAGGCAGCAGAAGCCACAGAGAGACAGAGGGAGCTGGTTGTGCTGCAGCCCTTACAAACCATCCCACCCCCTCTGGGGAGTGGTGCCCACCACTTTGCATATCCCTGGCCTAGAGGAACACCTCTTCCCACACACCAGCCAAGCACATCCTCCAGAAATGAAAGCACTCAAGATGGAAAAAAGAAGAACTATTCAAGGAGATACTGCAGTTATCCAATGCAGAGACAAGGGAACACAAGACGTGGAGGGAAGCCAAAAGGCAGGGCAAAAAGAAATCCAGAAATCTGCTAATGAGACTGCTGCATGGATGATTGAAATATGGAGGAGCAAACACGCACCCATAAGTCCTTAATAATGCTGCAAAATAAGCAGATGCATGCCTGTCTTCCCCTGCAATACATTCAGAACTTTTTTCTCTGTCCCCCGCAATACCACCTGCACAGTCCTTTATGCTTTCTGGGACATGTCAGTTTCCCCTGCACTCCACCCCCCTATTTCTCCATTGATTCCTAGGAAAATTACATATACTGTAACATCTTCATGTCAGTTACAGATCTATACCTTACTGGCACTATTTTCAAAGTGTTGTCTCAAAGGTTCCCTGATTTGAATTCCCACCCCCACTCCCTTGGGCCCCTCTGATAGTCCTGGTATCCGGTTGCTCAAAACCAGCAATCAAACATCTAAGTACTTCATCCCTGAGCAAACCTTTTACTCTGAGCTTCACAAAGATTATGCAATGTTCAACACGGAGCTGTGGCTATGGAACTGTCATCCTGGCTGAGGTCTAACTTACCTTAAAGATGGCACCAGTGCACCTTTAATCTGCCCAAGGCACATTCCACTGTCATCCAATACCAATTCAGCCTGTTGTTGAACCTCTCTTTACTGCTATCCAAATTTTCTGGCAAGATCTATGTAGTCTCTTGTACCACTTTAATGTATGATCATTAGAAGTACACCAATTGTGTCTTATTACCTTTTACATTTCATCATTTTAATTTTTTTCTGTAACCACTTTATATTCTATCAATAAAGAAACAGCCTGAATTTTAAAATAAGGCCCCAATCCTGCAAAATGCTGACTGATCTTACCTGAAACTTAAGTTAATAAGAATCGAGTTTCCTCAGCACCATGCAGGAATTACTTAGCATCTCATTGGAGTAGTTTAAAAATACATACTATCACTTGCTTGACTGGAGCAGAAAAGGAGAGATCAGCCCAAAATGCATGCATGTGTTTGCAGAAGCTCATTTTTCTTGATCATAGAGAGTGTAAAGCTTAAATTCCTCCATTGTTGTGGGCCAATTTATCTGCTGGTGAAAAAAGGCACCTTTGAGTTCAAATGAGTTTTGTACATTTACTAGCAGAGAATTTAGCCTCGTATTTCTTGAGAGGAGAATAATATACCTGAATCAAAAACTAATGAAGAAGAATCCTTAATATATTTGGCATCCATTTTACTATAAAAGTCACAGCCCTACAACATTTGCATCAGACCCCACAATTCTAATGTTTTTGCTTGAGTTTATTTTTAATCAAATTTAGTTCAGGTTTAAAAGATTTATTATCTTTAGTCACTTTAAAATAATTAAATCACATCCCTGTACTGGTGCTCCTAAATTGGAAACTGTCTCTTCTGTCTCCATTAGTCCTAGATCCAATTGTTCATATTTTTTTCTCTTTAGCAGTAATTGTTTCATGCAGGAAGTTCAGCTGTTAGGCCATAATATCCCTGTCCCAATCTATCATATTTAATGACTTCTGGAAAGCTAAATTACTTTCAAAGCCTACAAATGAGGAGGCCTATGAAGATAACACTTCTGCTCTAGGTGACCTTGTTTTTAATTGAAAAGGCTGATATTTCAATTTTTTCAGATTGTTTTCAGCACTCATAAAAAACTGTGATTAATAGGTATAGAAATACTCTGAAAAAAACCAAACAAATTATGGTTTGGCACATTTGCCAATTTTATTCTGTGCATGAAACTAGATATCCTTTTGGCTGTGATCTATGGCCAAATATTGCTGTTTTCCATCAACTAATGCAAATCTTTCCAGCTTTAGGGTATCCTTGCCAGCCTCAGCTTTAGTTTAATGAAGCTCCTGAGCCAAGTTGACACTGCAGGAAGGATAATTAAGATTTTTACTGGAAACCCAAAGGCAGTTCCTAGGTTTTCTTTTTGTTGTTGTTGTTGTTGTTTGTTTGATTGATTGATTGTTTTGTTTATTGCATGGTTGTATCCCAAACTTCATAGCTTTATTTGCACTAGCAAGTTCTTTCGAAAGAGGCTCTTTTGATATATCCCACAGACCAGCTACACACAAAATGCATTGTTTTGAAATTAAATTGAAAGAACATGATGCTCCTTTCAAAAGCTCTGTTCCACTTCCGTTTCAGGAAGAGCACCTTCTTTCAAAAGAAGTTTTTGAAAGAAAACATGTAAACGCTCCATGGGCCCATTTTTTCAAAAAAGCAATCCTCACGGCACCTTATTTTTCAATCCCTGGCCCATACTTTTGAAAGAGCGGGGGCCATTGGTTTAGATGAGTTTGTTGAGAAAATTTATTTGTGTAATTAAATCTTAAGTCAGAAAATGTAAATCAGTTTGAATCCAAAAACAACCAATGAAAATACTCATAATAACTCTACAAACTCCTCACTTCTCATCCTAAAATAGTCTCTTGGCAGTCACTCAATAACAAGTAGGAAGTCTTTGAGCCACCCTTCTTTTTGTGAGTTTGCTGATGGCTGATCAGCCCAATTCTGGAGCCACAGGTCTTATCTAATTACAGAAGGGGCAGGTGTTGGCAGCTGTTGAAAGGGTGTGGGGCAATTTTTGCTGCTCTTTTCTTTTTCTCTGCCTCTCCTCATCTGTACTACAGTGGGACCTCTCAAATTGTGGCACCCCTTCTGGATCACCACTATCCACTAGGAGCAGTCCTGGGTAAAGTTCTCCCAAGTGTCAACACCAATGCTGCACTTTTTCATGTGTGCCTTCAGCACATCCCTATATTCCTTCCTCTGGCTCCCAATGCTCCTCCATCCTTCCTTCAACTCGGAAAACAGAATCTGTTTTGGAAGGTGATGATCAGATATCTGAACCATGTGACTAGCCCAATTAAGTTGTTGGTGAATGATACCAGCTTCAATGTTGGTCATATTAGACTCTTCCAGGGCACTTGTGCTTGTGTGCCTATCCTGACAAGAGATATTTTGGATTCCCCTGAGGCAGCATTGATGATATTGTTCAAGTTCCTTCAGATGACGCTTGTATGTTGTTCAGGTTAGTGTACAGTAGCATTGGAATAACCACTGCCTGGTGTATAAGGAGCTTTGTCTTGGCATCGATGTCCCAGTTTTCAAAGACCCTTTGCCTAAGGCAGGCAAAAGCAGAGCTTGCACAGCTCAGATGATGCTAGATTTCTGTGTCAATGTCAACTTTAGCAGAAAGATTACTCCCAAGGTGTGGGAAATGTTCCACATTTTCCAGAAGTCCTTCACTCACTTCAACAGATGGTACACAAGATTGTCCCATTGGTAAGGGGTGGTAAAGAACCTTGGTATTTTTGACATTAAGTGTAAAGCTGAGATTCTCATATGCTTTGATGAAGGGAATGAAGATGGTCTTATGGGATCTAGGAGAAAAAGCAGCAAACAGGTTGTCATTTGCATAGTGGAGATCCATGATAGAGGTCATGGAGGTCTTGCTTTTAGCCTTTAGTCTCCTCAGATTGAAAAGCTTCCCATTCATTCTACAGACAATCTTCACACCATCTGGAAGCTTGCCATTGATGAGGTGAAGGGTCATGGTGATGAAGATTCAGAACAGTGATGGGGAAATGATACAGCCTTCTTTGACTCCCATTTTGACTTCCAATGGGTCACTTTGGGATCCATTGTTGCTCAATACCTTGGCAATCATGCTGTCATCAAGCAATCTCAAGATGCTAATTAATTTTGGGGGGCAGCTGACCTTTGAGAGGATGGTCCACAGGGAGCTATGATTGATTGAGTTAAACATGAAACTCATGCATAAAGCCTGGTTTTGTTTACATTTTTTTGGCAGTTGCTGGGCAGTGAAAGATCATGTCTGCTGTTCCTTGGAATGGCCGGAAGCCGCACTGGGATTCTGTGAGCACTTGTTGTTAACGATACAATGGAATGACGGAACCACAGGCAATGGTTTCATTACAAGGGTGGATGAAGTGATCCTTAGAAATGTAGTCTAGTAAAAGCTTTGAGACCCTTCAGGTGGAAAGGTGCCATATACATACAAGCTGTGCCTAGGATTTCTCTTTTGAAAGAGGCATGCACATGAAAGAAACTGAAAACACAAATGAGGCATGGATTTATATATCTGGCACCCCATTTGCATAGTCTTTTTCTTCGAAAGAAAGAAAGCAGTGTAGATGGGGCTGTTTCAAAAGTAAAGCTTATCTTTGGAAGAACCCTTATTCCTGAAACAAAATAGGAAGAAGGGTTCTTTTGAAGATGGGGTTTACTTTCAAAAGAGCTACATGTACACTGCTTTCTTTCTTTTAAAAGAAAAAGAGATTTTGCAAATGAGGTGACAGATATGTAAATCAGTGCCACATTTGCATTTTTAAATCCTTCATTTGCACACCTCTTTCTAAAAAGGAATGCAAGTGTAGACACAGCTGCAAAGTATTGTTACTACAGTAAACTCTTTCATATCCAGCAGCCCCAGGACTAGAAGGCTGCCAGATGTTCAGATAACACTAAAGAAAAACAAGTTTAGGTACTAAGACACAAACAAAAATGTATGCAGAATATTTTATTTACCAAAAACAGTAGTATTGTACATTGTAAAATTATACTGTATTGGTTGTATTTATTTGGATTTACTTTCACTATACTGTGCTTACAGAAAATGTAACTAGAATTTACTTGATCTTTAACCTAATCAATACTGAATACTGTATGTTTTTTAATTTTCACTATACATGTACTGTAGTTATATGAAACATACCTAAAATTTATTTTATCTTTAACTTAAACTTTACTTTATTTCACCACTTTAACTTAAATGCCGGCTATTTGAGAATTCCAGATGATAGAATGCTGGTTAAAACAGAGTTTACTCCGTAAGTTATTTTTCATGGGAGCTTTTACTATGAATACATATTTTTATTTTATTTATATATGAAATACCATTAAAATTTACAGCACTGATACTTGACATGATGCTCGCTTAATATTCTACATTCATGCTCACCAAACCTAAAGAATCTTGTCAGGTGATGTGTATTTACTGTGTGACAGAATACAGGGATATTTTGACACATGTCAAATCAGGGTAATAGCTATATATCATCAGGCAGCATGAAGAGATGTTCATAACATTTCATTATGTACTGAAAACTTGTCACAAGCTGGGACAGAACCTGAATTTATATGGTAGAAAATATTTTATTTTTAAAACAAAGCTGTGTTGCAAAAAGAACTGCTACTTCTAACTTAGCCTAGAACTACCTGTTTCTGAGAAGACAGAATTTTTAGATCAAAGAGTTTTGGCTTTCTTCCTTGGTAATTCTGTACCTTTAAGATGGGAGAAATGCAGATGGGAGGATTTTGCTTAATTTTTGAGTGGCTGTTTTGCAATAGCTAAAAGGTTTGAGAATCCCAGTTTCTTTGGACAAAGATATCCTAATTTGCATTCTATTTTTGCTAGCACAATTAATTGACACTAGCACATGTGTAACCACACACCTACTGGGTGTGGTATTCTGTTCCATCTAGTGCCACCAAGCCCTCTTACAAAGATTCTTGAATCTCCTCTTCAGCCTTAGCTAAGAGCAATGTGGGTTTTTGCTCAGTGATAGAGGTCTGTTGGCGTTACACTTGTGCAAACAGATATTCAGATGAGTTTCCTTGCCACGGGCAAATTTTCTATTTGAAGGCACTGATTGTCCTGTGAAGCTCAGGGACTACAACCAGGATACTGCAGCCTATGCGCTGCAATGAAACTGAACTGCTGCTCAGACCAGTGGGAGCATGATATTGAAACTTGTCTGTCCTTTTAGGAATGATTGTTTACACAGAGACATAGAGATAAAGCTATCTTTTAACTTCCCAGAGTACCAAGACTAAGAATGTGGCAGACCCTTGTTTGGGAGGTGTTGGCGCTTCACATACTCTCTTATTTCACTTGTGCACCTGAGTATCAGTCGTAATATTGCTCTATAATGCACACTAGATAACTTAAAGTCAGTGCAAATTAAACGCTGCAAACTCGACTTCATCTACATGGGTAAATTTCTGGATGCTTTCTCCTGAATATTGCAATTTTGTGCACACGTGCTCTTTCAACTTCACAATGTTAAAAAGTAGCAACAATTTCCATGTACGATATATGGATTAGCTGTTTGACTGACCTGTTTCTCCTCACTCCTGGGAGAAAAAGTCTTAGTGTCCCTTACTAGTAAATTTGTATGCAACAATAATTGCAGAAATGACAGAACAAAGATGAATTAAAGCATGCATATTGTAGAGAGCTTTCAAATTTAAGATAAAGTATTTTTTAAAAAATCTCAGGAAATATGCATCAATATAAGTTACTTTAGTAGAAGAACTGCAGTACTACCACTTTGTTCGCTTTCCTAAAATTGACATTATATGTTTCTGTGCAGGTAATTATTATGTTTGCATAATTTTAACAAACGTAATCTGCCAAGCTGCAGTTCCCTACAGCACTTTCTAAGCCTACTTAATGGCATAATTTACATTTATGATTACTTCCAATAATTCCCTCCCTGAATAAAACTGTCCAAATTATTTATTTAGGGACAGGTTGTACAGTCTTTACCTCACTGATTACTACTTATTTATGTGAGTCATCCTAGTAACTGCTATGCAGTGTAGATGGGAATATGGCCTTAAATAAATAATTCCAAGTGCTGTAATAGCATAGATTTACTGGACAGGATATCAAGTGCAAATTACAAGCCATTCACATGAAGAATGCTATTCAGTCTGAGTGTACACAGTTCAGTCTGGGCAAATGTTAGCATGGCAACAAAGAAATATGAAAAGAATCATAAAGTCCTGACCTGTAATTAGATTATTTGGGGGAAATTGATCCTAAAAAATCTTTAAACTAGCTTTAAATTTACATAACCACTTAATATAGCAAAATGTTCTCTGTCACTGACTTTGGGTTTGGTCTTTTGGAAAGTCCTTGATGCCCTCACTCGGACCCCCATAATTTGCCCTTGGTCAGGATGGTTCTTTGACTCTGAACTTTACCTGAGTCTGAAACTATGCTTCACTCTTTGAACTGTGGTCAGGGAGGTAGGCTGCAGCAAGGGTGTTACTTGCTTACTAATCCCAGAACTTTCTACTTCCCTTTCCTTCTCTGTTCTTTTATTCCCGTGGGAATTCTGTGACACTGCAAATGCACAGAAGTCAAGGACTGCACAGATTTTTCTTTCCACCACCAGGGAACTGTGGTTCCAAAATGGAGAAGAGCTATTTGCATGTGGGAGCAGCCCCAGTTGCAGATAGGCTGCATCTAGACTTACCATGAAGTTTGACAGCTGTTACGCAATTTTGGTATGTAAATTACAAAGTAAATATCAACTTTGCAGCCATCAACTTCTGTGCCTGTCTTCACGGCAGAAAGTCGGCAGGAGCACTCTTCCTGTTGACCTTCCTTGCTACCATGTGGATCAGGAGGAGTTCAGGGATTGATGTTAACTTTCGAATGTGTCTTTTTTGTGCATGTGTGAAAAAGCACCCCAAAGATCAACCCATAGCAGTTGATCTTCTACAGTAAGTGTAGAAGTAGTCATAGTGAGTTATAGAATCATTGGACTAGAAGGGACCTAAATAAGTCATCTGCCCCAGTCCCTTACACTCAGAGTAGGACTAGGTATTACTTAATCGGCTCTTAATTATTTCTAATGATGCAAATTCCACAACTTCCCTAAGAAATCTATTCTAGTGTTTAACCACCCTGACAGGTAGGAAGTTTTTCCTAATGTTCAACTTAAACTGCCCTGCCTGCAGTTTAAGCTCATTGCTTCTTATCTGGTCCTCAGAAGTTAAGGAGAACAATTTTTCTCCCTCCTTCTTGTAGCAGCCTTTTATTTATATGAAAACAGTCCTCACGTATCCTTTCAGTCATCTCTTCTCCAGGCCAAACCAATCCAAATTTCTATCTTCCTTCATAGATTATGTATTCTAGACATTTAATTATTTTGTTGCTTGTCTCTGGATGTTTTCCAATTTGTTCACATTTTTCTGGAAGAAAAGAGGCTGTGTTCCTCACAGCATTTTGTCTGAGGGGCCAGGTGAGAGTTATGTCCCATGAAAGCTCTTCACTGAATAAATCATTTTGTTAGTCTTTAAAGTGCTACATTTCTGCTGTTTCATTTTGCCTCTATGATTTGCAGTTCTGGTAGCTATGTGGCGGTGTGTCTGGGCTGCTTGTCTGCATGCAGGACAGAACCCCTTCCTGCCCTCTTCACGACAAGGAATACGTACCCTGCCACTGTCAATCTTCCACAGTTCAATTTAGCGCACCTATTGAGACACGCTAAATTGAATCTACAGAGTGCCTGCATCACCATTGGTACTCCTGTCCCCGTTAGGCATGGAAGCCCAAATTAAGGCACTCTAGCTGTGTAATTAATGTGGCTAGAAGTGAATACTTTAATTCAGCCTTCCACGGTAGTACAAACCTGATCTAAGTATGGGGATTTTAGATGCCATTATACTCTCACAAAGACATTAATGTAGCTCCCCTCACTGCCCGGCAATACTTCAAGGTATTTCAAGAGCTAAACACAGATATTTGTATACAGATTATAATGAATTATTATTTTGGCAGTCATTCTCACCAAGACTTAATCTCATGGCATGACTTTCATTTGTCATTTACTGTCACAGGTCTGCAACCATTGTCACTAGACTGCTTTATCTGTCTTATTGGAACAAAAATTTAAATATCAATTAGAACTCACTTTCTAAAGGCACTCCTAAAATAAACAAGTGTGGTCATTCAGAAGTGTCTAATAGAGGTGATTAACAGGTATATTTCTAAACCTCAGCTCCTTAAATTGGACAAAAAGTACAAAAATGATCACTGTTCTGTTGATTAAGACACTATTTCCATTAAACTTTGCTTTAGGGAAAAATATGTCATTTAAGGAAGATTTTTGTCTATCTTTCCTTCATTTTATGTTCAGTTTAATTGTCACAAAGCTCTCTTTAACATCTTTACAGTTTTGAACCCATTAATTATAGGTCATGGTAGCAAAAGAACTAATCTGTGTAAATGAATACTTAGGCTGGTCTCTTTATTTCCTTTTAGATTTTACCTTACAATAAGACAAAGCAAATATATGGAAATAATTATTTTTATTTCTTCATGGGCACTGTTAAAACAAAAGGATGAACTTTTCAGAAGTCTTTTTTATGATAATGATCCATGGCATGTTTTTCTTAGTTAAGTCACATTGAGTTGAGTTGAGTTTAAGGCTAATTTGAAACAAACTGTGTTGTGCTTTAAAGATCTCAGATAATCTCACTTGTCTTCTCCTATATGCATCTTTACATTCAACCTTTTCTCTCCTGCTAGTCTTCCTTACAACTTGCCTCTGGAGGATGCTTAGAGAACACTACCATATGAGACTGACTAGTCAGGTGGCGAGTTATTATTATTATTGACTGATTTACTACTCCTACTATATGTGCAAACAGCAAGTGCATGTTAAAATTACCACAGCTACTCTAGGTTCCCTCTCTTCTCAACCACCACCCACTTGTCTGCTTTGCTCCTCTGTCTCATCTCATTTTATAGATGATGAGCCCTGCAGGAAAGACACTGCTATTCATGGTCTAGATAACACTTAGTCCTGCCATGAGTAAAGGGAAGTAGATTAGATTACCTCTTGAGGTTCCTTCCAGTCCAGCAATTCTGTGATTTTATCATAGTCTTGTACAATGTCTTGCACAATAGGATCCCACCCTCTTTGAGGTTTCTAGATGATACTGCAAAATAAATAAACAATACACACAAAATGTATTATAAGAGTTTTGAGGTTATAAAAACAAGTGCTCAGTAGCTAGGAAGGTAAAAATTAACAAAGGAAATTAGTACCTAACTATCATAATAGGTGCTACTGTGCCTCATACTTCTACTCAGCAGCTCTCTAACCTTGTAGATACCTAAACTCATTTGTGATCTAAAATTTTGCTCGTGTGTGTTTCTAGACATGTGTGCTGATATGTCAGACAGACACATTAGGATACGTGACCCTCAGTCTGATGCTCAAATCATCTGAAGAGATGTATTGTCCTGCCTATCTTGCCTGCTTGGCCCAACCCAGTAGGCATGTTCAGCATACATCTAACTCCACACAGAATACCAAGGCAGTGGACGCTCATTTCACTTTTCAACCCCTGATTAAGGAACTCACCCAAGATGTTGGAAGCATCATGTTCCTGATGAGGAGGAGGGTAATGTCACTGGTATACGGGGCCATTCTCACTCACCCTCTTAACCTGTAGATATTTAACAGATAATGGACTGGCTTCAACAGCAGAGAGGCAGAGTGAGCCCACCTCAGAATATCTCATAATCCAGTGAACAGACATTCACCCAAAGGATAGAGAACCTCTGTTCTTATCCCTTTGCTTCATCAAGTAGAGTGGGTAATTGAACTGGGGTCTCCCACATAAGCCAGTTTCCAAGTGGAGCTCTCCAACAGATATGTGCTTCTGACAAACGTCATCCCACAAGATGCTACTGTAGGACAAATTTGGGAACACACCAAAACAGCCTGGAAAGAGACCTGCGATAAGACGTTGGGAAAGAGGACAAGGTGTCACGAAGAATGGATCACAGCAGAAACTCTGGGAAAAGTGAAAGAATGGAAGGACAGAAAAGCAGCAGTCAATGACAGCAAAACAGGAGCAGCCAAGGCAGAAGCTTAGAAACTATATTCAGAAGCCAACAGAGAAGTTTAAAATGCTGAAAAGCAGGATAAAAACTTTGTGGAAAACCTTTCACAATGAGTAGAACAAGCTGCAGGATGGAGAAAGTTGAAAGAGCTATATGAGATCACTCAGAAGCTGGTTGGGTCATGGCATACAATGGATCAGCCATTAGAGGATAAGGAGGGGTGTGTGCTAACAAACCCAAGGGGGCAGCTCAGTAGATAGAGGGAACACTTTGTAGAGCCACTGAACTGCCCTGCTGACATGGAACCTCCTGAGTTACCACTCGTAAATATACCTCTGCAAATTAACAGTGACAGACCTACAAAGGAAGAAATCAGAAAAACCACTGACCAACTGAAGAACAGAAAAGCACCTGGTCTAGACAACATGCCTGCAGAAGCAATCAAGGCAGGTAGTGAGATATCAGTCAACAAGATGTATAATCTGGGGGAATTTGGGACACTGAGGAGATCCCACAAGACTGGAAACATGGCTACCTTATCAAGCTTCCAAGGAAAGGCACCTAGAAGAAATACGAAGACTGGAAGGGCATCACATTACAGTCTATTCCAGGTAAAGTATTCAGGAGGATTCTCTTGGAGAGAATGAAGACAGAAATTGATAGACAGCTCAGGGAAGAACAGGTCGGCTTCTGAAGTGAGAGATTATGTACTCACCGAACAGCAGCTCTCAGAGTGATTATAGAACAGGCACTTGAGTGGAACTCTCCCCTCTACATAACCTTCAGAGACTTCAAAAAAGCCCTTGACAGCTAACTTCCATGTGATGTCGTACAACTCTTTCAGGTTTCTCTGCCCTACAGCTTGTTCCATTTTTGTGTTTAGAACATAAGAACATAAGAATGGCCATACTGGGTCAGACCAAAGGTCCATCAAGCCCAGCATCCCATCTGCCGACGGTGGCCAATGCCAGGTGCCCCAGAGAAGGAGAACAGAAGACAAGTGATTTATCTCGTGCCATCCATCTCCTGCCCTTGTTATGAAGGCTAGGGCACCATACTTTATCCCTGGCTAATAGCCATTTATGGACCTGACCTGCAAAAATTTATCAAGCTCTTTTTTAAACCCTAATAGAGTCCTGGCCTTCACAGCCTCCTCGGGCAAGGAGTTCCACAGGTTGACTGTGCGCTGTGTGAAGAAAAATTTCCTTTTATTAGTTTTGAACCTACTACCCATCAATTTCATTTGGTGTCCCCTAGTTCTTGTATTATGGGAAAAGGTAAATAATTTTTCTATATTCACTTTCTCCACACCATTCATGATTTTATATACCTCTATCATATCGCCCCTCAATCGCCTCTTTTCCAAACTGAAAAGTCCCAGTCTCTCTAGCCTCTCCCCATATGGGACCCTTTCCAAGCCCCTAATCATCTTAGTCGCTCTTTTCTGAACCTTTTCTAATGCCAATATATCTTTTTTGAGGTGAGGAGACCACATCTGCACGCAGTACTCGAGATGTGGGCGTACCATAGTTTTATATAGGGGAAGTATGATATCTTTTGTCTTATTATCGATCCCTTTTTTAATAATTCCTAACATCCTATTTGCCTTACTAACTGCCGCTGCACACTGCGTGGATGTCTTCAGAGAACTATCCACTATAACTCCAAGATCCCTTTCCTGATCTGTCGTAGCTAAATTTGACCCCATCATGTAGTACGTGTAATTTGGGTTATTTTTTCCAACATGCATTACCTTACACTTACCCACATTAAATTTCATTTGCCATTTTGCTGCCCACTCACTCAGTTTGCTGAGATCTTTTTGTAGATCTTTTGTGTTTGTTCCTAAATTACCCAACTATAATTAAGACTATCATGATGCCCCCTCCACTTTACTTTATTTGTTTGTATAGTACTATACTGACACACTGCTTGTGCCATAGAAATATAACCAATAAATGTAAATATAATTATTATGAGTTAAATACACTGTCATTTTCCAGCTCTTTATGCTTATGTATGCACACGAGATACATTGTTTAAAGTGTTCATACTCATGTCAATAATAATTTAGATTATTTAAACAGTAAGAACATAAATCAGATTTCCTGTTCACAATTTTTGCTTTTTATATGTATTTCGTTCAATTTAGACACTTACCTGGTTTCCAGTCTGTTTTGCTATCTGCCATACAGCAGATGAAAAGATAAAATACTGTAGCTCTTGAGGTGACAAACATAGGAAGGGAACATTTAATTTAAGAAAACCTATGTTCATTGAATTACAAACATAATTTTAAAATATTTCAAAATTATTAATCTGAGATTTTAGATTAAAAGTACCTGATGGTGCTTCATAGAGTATGCTGTGATTAGTTAAAGTACCTTTGTCTATAACAACATAAGGATAGGTTAGTGGGTAACCAATCCTTAAATGGTCTATTTAAAAAAATATAAAGGTATAACATGTCAAAGGAATAAATTAATATTTAAAACAAGAGCTTTAAAAATTACAGGCAAGATGATATGGGCTGGTAAATAATATCTGTTGATCTGTTGATCAGAATCTAATCATTGGCACTCTGGAGATAGCTTGGGGCAATACAGCTAGAACATCTCTAGTCCAGCACTCCCATCTGGCAACATCCATAATCTGTCATTATATTAGCTAGCTGGATGTTCACTTTATCGTGGGTGTGGCCAAGTTTCCCGTGGTCCTAAAAGTTTGTTTATAGTCACCAGTCCTGGCTGTCAGTGTTCTGTGCTATTATTTAGCTGTAATTTACTCCTGTATGTCTTCCAAGAGCCCAATAAGAAGTGGAAGTGTGAGTAATGCCGGTAGACATTATTGACCTCCTAGCAAATTCTCTCATTCAGCACCAGTCAGGTTCCAAGGGAGACAGGCTAGAGAGGGTCAACCTGTACCGAATTCTGCATTTGTTGAAGGAAAATTTGACACTCCAAATGCTACAGTAACATAATTTTAAAGGTATAGACACAAGGAAAAAGAGAATAATGAATAGTTGCTGCACCAAATCCTCAGAGGTGCTAAGCAGCTGTAGTTCCCACTGGGGAAAATCCAGGCCTCTACTTTGGCCACAGGGAGCCCTGCTGCAACAGACCCAGAACACAGGGTGCTGGTTACTAGCGAGATACACAGAGTGCATGCACCCACTGCATAGCCCCTACAGCTGCAATGCTTAGGTAATGAAAAGAAGGAGGGAGAGATACTTGGAAAGGTTTTTCCCACATTGTCTCCTGCACCTCTCTCCAGTGTAGTGATCTGTGATGGGCTCAGTTCTGGCAATTTGGAATTGGAGTTATTCAGTGACTCTCTGCATTTATTCCAATATGAGTGCAGATTAAGTATATGCTATAGAGCAAACAAGTTCAGTGGAATTAAAAAAAAAAGGTGTAAATGATATTAGCCAATACAAACACAAATGAGATATACAGTAACCTTTTCAAAATGCTGGTGTGGTTTTATAAAACAGTTAAGATATTTTTAAATGATTGTTCATGGAGATGGAGGTCTCAACTCAGTGGATGTGCAGCCCTGGATAGAGGGTCATATAAGTTAAGCAGAGGCCAAATATAGTAAATGCCAAGTAAAAATAACCTAGTTTGATGAGCAGCTCTGTGGATCTGCAATGTACAGTGGTGCTATTTAAAGAGAAGCAAAGGTTCCCTTTATTGGGCAACTTTGTGCTTCATGTGCGCTATCTTGAAATGTGCACATAAAGGAATGTTCATCCTCATAGCTTTACCTTCCACGCGGAGATCTGCCCTGGGCATGTTCAACAGAATCATGCATTTCCACTGTGGTTAGCTAGATTCTGCCACCTTTAATCATGTTAGCTGTGTCTACACGTGCACGCTACTTCGAAGTAGCGGCACTAACTTCGAAATAGCGCCCGTCGCGGCTACACGCGTCGGGCGCTATTTCGAAGTTAACTTCGACGTTAGGCGGCGAGACGTCGAAGTCCCTAACCTCATGAGGGGATCGGAATAGCACCCTACTTCGACGTTCAACGTAGACGATGTAGACGTTCAATGTAGACGATCTGCGTCCCGCAACTTCGAAATTGCCGGGTCCTCCATGGCGGCCATCAGCTGGGGGGTTGAGAGATGCTCTCTCTCCAGCCCCTGTGGGGCTCTATGGTCACTGTGTGCAGCAGCCCTTAGCCCAGGGCTTCTGGCTGCTGCTGCGGCAGCTGGGGATCCATGCTGCAGGCACAGGGTCTGCAACCAGTTGTCGGCTCTGTGTATCTTGTGTTGTTTAGTACAACTGTGTCTGGGAGGGGCCCTTTAAGGGAGCGGCTTGCTGTTGAGTCCGCCCTGTGACCCTGTCTGCAGCTGTGCCTGGCACCCTTATTTCGATGTGTGCTACTTTGGCGTGTAGACGTTCCCTCGCTGCGCCTATTTCGATGTGGTGCCGCGCAACGTCGAAGTTGAACATCGACGTTGCCAGCCCTGGAGGATGTGTAGACGTTATTCTTCGAAATAGTCTATTTCGATGTTGCTACATCGAAATACGCTATTTCGATGTAGGCTTCACGTGTAGATGTAGCTGTTGAGTGGTATCTTATTCTGCAGGTAGTTGTCTCTATTTCAATTTGAAGTAAGGTACTCCTCAAGATGAGTTGCACAATCTGCCTTTAAAATAACTGCCAAGAAAAATAATCTGTACTTTGAATGATGGCAAGTAGAAGTGAGAATGGCAATTATGTATACATTTTGAAAGTACATATAGGAGATGGTTCAATGAGTTACTTCAATCTTGTGCTACTGTGGAGCTGCTGCAGCACACAGCAGCAAGTTAGGCCTGAATCAGATCCACAGGCTCTTGCTTCACAAACACGTTTCCAACTGTGAGGCTATGGTCTGTGCTTTTCAGAGGGCTGTTGCTGTGATTTACAATCAGGCTTTGCATTTGCATGGGTGCAGATTAATTCTTTCTTAAAGCTTCTAGATTAAATGTGACCTCATGCATTTAAATTACGTGCAGAGATTCTGTTTAACTCTATGAACATTAATACAAGTTTCATTTATTTGTGCAGAAGTTAGAGACAAACTCTGATGCAATGAGGCATGGCTAGAAATTCACCCCGCTGAGGAGCACACTCTAGGCAGCTGCTGAGTCTCCAGGGAGACCTGATCAACGACCTCCGAATTCCTGATTCTGCTGCTCAGCCTCCCACAGGCTCAAACCTTAACACAGTATGAAATAAAAACAAGCTTGTCTGCTTTTGTTGCTTCCGATTTACATTTACAAAGACCCCCAGTGTGGAAAATAATTTGAAATATTGTTCACTTTGACATCAAGGCCAGGTTCTGCTGCCAGTAAAGGTTTGCCATGAACTTCAGTGACAGCAGGCTTATGGACCCTAAATCTGGTTACTTGAATGAGTGAAACATTGACCTCTTCGATTCTTCAGCAGCTGGTATCCTGTTCTTACTGGAATGAAAGGAAAAGCAAACTGACTTCCAAAGAGTGGTCCATTTATATCCAATAAACTTTCAAGTGTTTTCAACGGAAAATTGAAGATTTTGGGGGGGAGGGAGTCCTTCCTCATAACAATACTTCTGCAACAAATTTGGACTTTTTGTGGCCATCTTCTATCTGTCAAAGGTACTTATATGACATCTATTACCACCAGATCTGAGCATCTCATAATCTTTTAATGTATTTAAATACAGTATATATTTGTCTTCTGATTTTTTTATAACTCTGCCCTTCCCTCCTTATCTTCTCTTTGGAGAGCTGCATTCCTCCTCTTACACACACTGGATCCCTCTGATCTACCCATTCTGTCACATCTGGAAAGCAACTAACACATTGCAGTTATTACTACACACTTATAGTACATAATGATATTTAGGACCTATGGATGGTGGAGAAATTGAACCTATGGAGATTCTGGATATGTTTAATTCTTCAAGGAAGGTGTGATTATCAGCTGAAGCAGATATGCCTGGCTAGCTCTGATTGAGTCAGCATGCTAAATATAATGAGCAGCCATAGTAGTGGAAGGGACTACATGCCCAAGTAACTACCTGTCATTTGGATGTAATGTAATGTATCTCAGTATCCCTCAGTATCTCAGTATCGGAGTATTATTGTCTCCCTTTTCAAGAATAAAGGCAGCAAAGCAGAATGTGGAAACTACAGAGGCACATCCCTCCTCTCCATTGGAGGAAAGATCATCGCCCACATCATCTTGAACAGCCTAATAGCCAGTATTTCCGAGGCAAATCTACCTGAAAGTCAATGCGGTTTTCAGCCTGGCCGGAGCACAGCCGATGTGGTGTTTGCTGTCAGACAAATACAAGAGAAGTGCATTGAACAGAACATGCACCTGTATGCTGTCTTCATAGATCTGACAAAGGCATTTGATACTGTCAACAGGGGAGCCCTTTGGACCATTCTAATACGACTTGGCTGCCCAAGAGAATTTATCCAGATTATACACCTTTTCCATGATGACATGACAGGTGACGTACTGTCTGATGGAGACACATCAGCCCCCTTCATCATCACCAACGGTGTGAAACAAGGATGTGTTCTCGCTCCTGTCTTATTTAACCTGTTCTTTGCATGCATCCTTAACCATGCAATGAGAGATCTGGACCGAGGTATATACTTGAAATACTGGCATGATGGTTCACTTTTTGACCTCCGTCGCCTGAACGCAAAGACTAAGAGTGCAGAAACTCCTTTCTGAGGCACTCTTTGCCAACGGCTGTGCCCTTATGGCTCACTCTGAAAATGATCTTCAGCACATTGTCAACAAGTTTGCTGAGGCCTCGCAACTTTTTGGACTAACTATCAGCCTCAGAAAGACAGAAGTTCTCCATCAACCTGCACCTGGATCAAATGCTCCTGTCCCGAGTATCTTCATTGACAGCACTCAGCTTAAAGTAGTGGAGAACTTTAAATACGTGGGTAGTGTCATATCCAGTGATGTATCACTGGATAATGAGATCAACGTGTGAATATCCAAAGCGAGCCAGGCACTTGGCTGTCTGCGTGTCAAAGTTCTAAACCACCATAACATCTGGATGTCAACAAAACTGCTTGTGTGCAGAGCTGTTGTTCTCTCATCTCTTTTGTATGGGTGTGAAACATGGACACTATATAGGCGTCACATCAAGCAGCTCAAAGCATTCCACATGCGCTGCCTCCGTAACATCATGAAGATCCTCTGGTAAGACAAAGTGCCCAATCTTGAGGTCCTCGAGAGAGCCCAGATGACAAACATCGAAATGATGATTATGAAGTCACAACTACGTTGGACCGGTCATGTCAGCCGCATGGATGCCGACAGAATCCCTCGACAGCTTCTGTATGGTGAACTCTCCCAGGGCACCTGGCATATAGGTTGTCCACGGAAACACTATAAGGATACCATCAAAGCCAATCTGCAGTACAGCAGTATCAAACCTAGGGACCTTGAGGACGCCACCAGTGACAGAACACAATGGCGTGCAACAGTCAGAAATACCTGTATTGCCTTTGAGGAAGACCGCTGCCGGCATCTCCAAGAGGCATGTGAATGACATCACAGAGCAGCAGCAATGCACAACCCACAGATTGCAAACTTCCCATGAGCCATCTGCGGCAAAAAGTGCACCTCTAGAATTGGCTTATACAGTCACCAGTGGGCACACCATGAGACCAATAACAGATGATCTGCACAGATTTGTCACCATCGGATCGATGGACTACCATTAATTATCTCAGTATCCTGTCTTAAGGGCTGCAATCTATTTTCGGCACACTAATTAGAGCCAGCACAGCTATATTTCTATGCTGCTTCCCATGGCACCCCAGGTGAAGAAGCCCCTTGTTATCACCTGCCTTTAGTGTGAGGAAGCTTTATCTGTGCCCACAAGGTATCAGTTCCATGACTCCATCAACCAGGTAACACAAGCACTTTCTTGTAGTTCACATGGGCTGAACTGTCCCTTTGCAGGTAAGCATTAGGGTGACGCTAACCCCTGAGTTCTCCAAAGGGATCAAACCCCAGTTCACTGGGCACAGACTGAATTCCCAGATTCTTTGCTCCCAAAGGAACAATATATCCCAACTTACCAGTTACACTTATATCACACCGCAGTTTAAATAAACAGCATTTGTCATATAAACTTGTTTGTACTAAGAACAGAGATTAAAGTAGAAGCAGGTCTCACTAATGGAAACAGAGGGTTACATATAAACCAGAGCCCTAATACACCTTCTGGAACCTACATTTATCCACCAAGACATTCATTCGCTATCTCACAAATGACAGCTCACCCAAAGTCTGTCTCACAGTGTCAAAGAGGCATATTGGCTATGGCCCTCCATTTCTGAGTCAAGTGGCAACTTCTCAGTGAAAGGTACTTGAGTGTACCTTTGCATTCCAGACACATTTCTATTTTCTTCACTTTGTAAATGGGGATAAGGTCTTCCTGTAAATTACTCTCGAAGATTATTAGCATTTGGCTCAGACTGTGAATGGGTGTCCATTTTGTCACTGAGTGATCCCTCTCCTGACATCTATTTCCAGCCTCTGACAAACAGAGGCTAGGGACATGATTCCTACCTGTCCTGGCTAATATCCATTGATGATCCTAACTTCCATGAATTTATCTAGCTCTTTTTTGATCCTTGTTAAAGTCTTGGTCTTCACAACCTCCTCTGGCAAGGAATTCCACAGGCCTATGATGTGCTGTATGAAGAAAAACTTCCTTTTGTTAATTTTAAACCTGTTGCCCATTAATTTCATTTGGTGACCCCTAGTTCTTTTGCTATGGGAACAGGTAGCTTTTCCTTATTCCCTTTGTCCACACCAGTCATGATTTTATAAACCTCTATCATGTCCTCCTTTAGTATCCCTTTTTCTAAGCTGAAAAGTCCCAGTCTTTTAAATCTCTCTTCATAAGACATCTGTTTCAAAGCCCTAATAATTTTTGTTGCCCTCTTCTGAACCTTTTCCAGTGCCAGTATATATTATTTGTACTGTGTCCATCTGTGTCTGTCCGGTAAGGTTCTAAAATGTTCACACCGCTCTTTCCACTGTACTGTGCGGGCCCCAGACTGTGCCCCTGCCAGTGTGGGGCCCAGCCCAGCCCCTCAGTGGACCCATCCCCACACCATGCCAGCCCCAGCACCTCCCACGACCAGCACAGGGCCCGACCAAGTCCCCTGACTGAGCCCTTCTCACCATGCCAGCCCCACCCTCACCCAGTGTGGGACCTGGACCATCCCCGCAACTGACTCCCCACACAGTGCCAGCCCAGGCCCTCCTCCAGCCACTGTAGTGTCCTGCCCAGTCCCCTGATGGAACCACCACACCATGCCAGCCCCTCCCCCAGCCAACACAGGGCCCAATGAACCTCCACCCCACCATGCCAGCCCAGCCACTTCTCCAGCCAGAGTGGGACCTGGCCCAGTGCCCCTCAATAGAGCCCCACCCCTGCCCTGTGCCAGCCCCAAATCTTCCTCCAGCCAGTGTGGGGCCTGGCCCAGTGCCCCCCAATGGAGCCCCACCTCTGCCCTGTGCCAGCCCCAAACCTTCCACCAGCCAGTGTGGCCCCCAGCCCAGCCCCCCAACAAAGCCACCCCCCGCACACTGTGCCAGCCCCTTCTCCGACCAGCATGGGACCCAGCACAGACACCCAATGGCCCCCACACCATGACAGCCCCAGCTCCTCTCTGGCCAGTGTGAGGCCTGGTCCAGACCGTTGATGACGCCTCCACAAACACACTGTGCGAACTCATCCCCCATCCAGTGCAGAGCCCAGCCCAGTCCCCGCAACCAAGCTGCTCACCCTGCCTGTCAGCCCCAGCCCCTGCTCCAGTCAGCACAGGGCCTGGCATTGCCCCCCTAAGTGTCCCTCCCACACCTTGTCATCCCCTCACCCAACCTGCGCAGGGCCCAACACAGCCACCCAAAGGACCCCACCCCTCCCACACTGTGACATCCCCTCTTCCCAGCCAGCATAAGGCCCAGCCCATAAACTTGGGGGCTACATCTACACTAGCACATTACGTCGAAGTAGCCTATTTCGAAGTAAGAACATCGAAATAGGCTACTTCAACGATTATCGTCTACACTTCCTCCAGGGCTGGCAACGTCGACGTTCAACATTGAAGTAGTGACGGGGAACGTTGAAAGGAGCATCCCTGGAAGGACATGCAGAGCGTCCACACATGCAAGCACCCTCTTTCGAAATAAGGAGCCGGGAAACACCGCGGACCGGGTCACAGAGCACACTAGCCCTTCTGGGGCAGCTGCAAGCCGCTCCTTTAAAGGGCCCCTCCCAGACACACCCAGCCTGCCCAGCACGAGGTCTGCAGAGCAGTAGCCACTCTCTCGCAGACCAAATCACAGCAGATATGGACACCCAGCAGCAGGAAGCGGAGGCCCTCCAGGTCATCATCCAGGGGGCAAGCGCCCTGCTAGGTGATGCCCGGGAGGCCTCCCACTGGCTCCTGCCAGAGAAGCCCACCCTGGAGGCAGACAGGGACGCCCCGACCACCGGGCTCCCCTCTTCCTCCCTCACCGGCTGCTCCCCTGCCTCTGGAGCTACCCCACCAGCTCCGAGTGGTGGGAGCAGCTTGTCATGTGGGAGTGGGACAACGATGTGTGGCTCCGGAACTTCCACATGCGCTGGCAGACCTTTCTCAAGCTGTGCCAGTGGCTCACCCCAGCACAGAGGCACCACGACACCCGGATGCGGCACGCCCTCCTCGTCGAGAGGAGGGTCACAATAGCTGTGTGGAAGCTGGCCACTCCAGACAGCTATCGCTCCGTGGGACACCAGTTTGGAGTGGGAAAGGCCACAGTCAGGGCTGTCATCATGGAGGTAAGGAGGCCCGGGCACGCACCCACTGGGGGGCGGGGGGGGCTGGCTGTGGGCTTGGGGGGGGGGGGGGGGCCAGGTGTGGGGCTGGAAAGAGAGGGGTACCAGGGAGGGACGGGCTGGGCAAGTGGGGTACCTGGGGAAGTGCCTGGGAGGAGGACCTGGGGGAAGGGCCCTGGGGGCACCCTGCACAGCCTCATGGGCACCTGTGTTCCCTCCCAACAGGTGGTCTGTGCACTTAACTCCATGTTGCTCCAGAGGGTTGTCTGACTTGGGGACCTGGACACAGCCATCGCCGGATTCGCCTCCATGGGGTTCCCGAACTGCTTCGGGGCCCTGGATGTGACCCACATCCCCATCTGTGCCCCGGACCACAGTGGAGGAAGATACATCAACCGCAGGGGGTACCACTCTGTGGTCCTGCAGGCCATGGTGGACAGTCGAGGCTGCTTCCAGGACGTGTACGTGGGCTGGCCCGGCTGCACACACGATGCCCATGTTTTTAGGAACTCAGGCCTGTGCCACCGGCTGGAGGCAGGGACCTACATCCCCCAGAGGGAGATCCCTCTGGTGGACACCACTGTGCCCCTTTGCCTTGTGGCGGACGCGGCCTACCCCCTCCAGCCCTGGCTCATGTGCCCATACACTGGCCACCTGAACACCAGCCAGGAGTGGTTCAATGCCTGCCTGAACCACGCCCACCAGGTGGTGGAGAGAACATTTGGCCATCTGAAGGGCTGCTGGCGGTGCCTCTTTACCCGACTGGACTTCAGCCTCCAGAACATCCCCCAGGTTGTGGGCGCATGCTGCACACTCCACAACATTGTTGAGAGCAAGGGGAAGGCTTTTGTCCCAGGCTGGGCGGTTGACGTCAACACGGGCTTCCCCCAGCTGGCCACCGCACCCAGCTGCCAGGCCCACCATGAGGGGTATGGGTCCGTGAGGCCTTGCAGGCCCACTTTGATCAGGGAGACCCTTGAGCACCTCCCTGGCCTTCCCCAGAAGACCCCCCCACACACACACAGCCCACAATGCCCGCACACCGCCCCCAACACCCGCACACCACCCCCCTCAACAAACACACACCTCCAGCTTCTTGGAAAATAAAACCTTTTTTTTTTAACTGGATGACTTGTTTGATTCAACAAAGAAACTGCAACTAATCTACACAAAGGGGGACACCTATGTACAAAAAGGGGGACAACTATATACATGGGCCAACAGCCGAGCCATCTGCCGGGCCCCCATCAGTCTGGGGTGGGGGTAGAGGGGCGCAAGCCCTGGCAGGTACGGCTTGCAACCCTCCTTCCTGGTGTCTGTGGTTCCTGGCATGCCTGGCTGGGGGCTGGGTGGACCAGCAGGTATGGCCGGGATGCCTCCACTGGCCGGTCTTCAGCCCCAGTGGGCTCTGTGGAGCTTGCTGGTGGGATGGCAGGTGGGACAGCAGGCGGTGAGGCGGGTGGGACGGCAGGAAGGGTGGCCTCGGGTGCAGCGGGTGGCGGGAGTCGGGCGACAGCCTCCCGGATCGACCCGGCTATGTCCCTGAAAACCCCAATAAAGTCCTCCCATGCTGCCCACCACCGGATGGACTCTTCCCGCTCGAAACGGAGTCTTTTCTCCGCCACCTCCGTCTGCCACCGGAGAGCAGCCAGGAGCTGAGGGTCCACCAGGGCCATCCGCAGAGTCCGGCAGTGGCGGGACCATCCTGCTGGCCTTGAGGGTGTCTCCAGGAGCTGGCGGTGGCTGGCCTACGGCGGGCTGTCGGGGACAACAGAGGGTGCCTGGTTGTGTGGGGCATCAGATGCTGCAGCTGCAGAGAGGGAGAGAGGGAGGGGAAGGCTGTTAGTACAGTGCCCTGGCCTGTGGCCCTTTCTTCCCACCCCCTCTTGGTTGCTAGGTCTCCATCCCCATCAGTGGGTTTGATGTCCCTGTTGGCTGTCGCCATGGCATTGTCCCCCCACCACCAGGGTCAAGACTGAGTTCTATCCATGGGTACAGGAGCTGATGGGCACTGATGGCCATGCTGCCGTCCTGGGACTGTACTGTGGCTGGGCATTCATGGGTTGGGGTCCGCTGGGGGTGTGTAAGGCTCCTGGTCATGACTGGTGCCCCCGTCCTGTGGTCCATGTGTGTGTGCTCTGTGGGGTACGTACCTGACCATCCATTGCCGCGGTCGGGGGGAGCCCGGTGGGCGGATGCCTGGCTGGTGGTCCAGAAGGGAAGGTCAATGAGGAGCCCCCCCTCCTCGTTGCTGGACCCCTCCTCTGCTGTCCTGAGGGGGGGGCTCCTCAGGTGGGCTCCACGGTGCGGGGCTGGCCTCCGGGCTGGACTCCGGCTCCGAGGCCTGCTGGGGCTCGTCGGCCTTGGTGTCAAGGGTGGCTGGGGTGGAGGAGGTGTCCCAGAGGCCCAGGATGGCCCTGAGCTCCCTGTAATAGGGGCAAGTGGCGGGGGCAGCCCCAGACCGGCTGGCCGAGTCCCAGGCCGGGGTGTAACCCTGCCGCAGCTCCTCCACTTTACTCCGGATGTGATCGGGCGTGCGGGCAGGGTGACCCCGGGTGGTCAGGCCCTCGGCCAGTCAGGTGAACACTTCTGCATTCTGCCACTTGCTCCCCATCACGTGGAGCACCTCCTCCTCACCCCAGAGCCCCAGCAGGTCTTGGAGCTTGGCCTCTGACCAGGAGGAGCTCCACATCCTTTTGGCCCCCCACCGGGTTGCTGCTGGGGGTGTCTGGGTCCCCTCAGGAGGGGAGCCCTGGGAGCGCTCGGGGGCTGGCTTGAGGCCATAGGTAAGGCAGTGGGGATCGGGGCCTCTGAGAAGCATGCAGGGCTAGCGCGTGCCTGTGCTGCTGCCTGCATGCTCTCAGCTTCCTGCCACAGGAAATCCGGGTCCATGGTGCCTTTAAGACTGCTGTGAGCGGGGACCATAGAGCCCTGCAGGGGCTGGACAGAGTGTCTCTCAACCCCTCAGCTGATGGCTGCCATGGAGGACCCCACAATTTCGAAGTAGCGGGATGCGGATCGTCTACACACACCCTACTTCGACGTTGAACATCAAAGTAGGGTGCTATTCCCATCCGAGGATGGGAATAGCGACTTTGACGTCTCACTGCCTAATGTCGATTTCAACACCGAAATAGCACCCGTTGTGTGTAGACGCAACGGGTGCTATTTCGACGTTGTGCTGGCTACTTCGAAGTAGCCGGCTAGTGTAGACGCACCCAGGATGCGTAATACAACAAGTTTCTGTCCGCAATTTTCTTCCAGCCCAGCTTCTGCCTGCAAGTGGAGCTGCAGTAGGTCCTCTAGTATATCTTACTGAGATGAGAAAACTACATCTTTACTCAGTATTCAAGATGTGGGTATACTATGGGTTTATATAGAGGCAGTAAAATATGCTCTGTCATATTCTCTGTCCCTTTTTAAATGATTCCTAACACCCTGTTTGCTTTTTTAACAGGGGCAGAATATTGAGTGGATGTTTTCAGAGAACTATCCAAAATGACTCCAAGATCTTTCTCTCGAGTAGGTAAATTAGTCCTCATCATTTTGTATGTGTAGTTGGGATTATTATTTCTTCCAGTGTGCCCCACTTTACATTTATTAGTATTAAATTTCATTTGCCATCTTTCTATCCAATCATTTAGTTTACTGGATTTTTTAGATCTCTTTACAGCCTGTTTTGTTCTAAAATATCTTGAGCAATTTGATATCATCAGCAAATTCTGCCACCTCATGGTTTATCTCTTGCTCTAGATCATTTATAAAGAGGTTGAATATGATTGGTCCCAATATAGACCCTTGTGGGACATCACCAGTTACCCCTCTCCATTCTGAAAACTTACCTTGTACTCAAGTGAAGTCAATGGCAATCAGTAAGAACTATGTGACACAAATGTTCAAATTAACATCAAGTTGACTGCGTCCCTGTTAAAAAGAAATACTGAGTATCTGAGGTCTATTTATTTACCCGGTTAGCTTTAAGGTTTGCATGTGTAGAAGTGACACTCACGCATACACCTCTCTTAATTGGGATAGGGCAACTGACTGACCTGACCCAACCTTCCCTGTCTTGTGCTGTCCAACACACAGGCCTTGAAGGGCCCCTGCAATGGACCTGCCTCTCCTGGTACCTGTTGCCACATCTTTTTGAGGTAACAGTGGAGGGGGTGTAGCCAGAGAGACCCCCCCCCCCTTTTCTCTACTCCGTCTTGTCTCTCCTGGGTGCTTCAGAGCACCAAAGGGTTAAAAGAAACAGTTCAGCCCTGGAATGCCTGAGTGCTTATTTCAGCTACAGTCTTGAAGTTCCAGAGCAGAAACAATGGGCTAATAAATAGCCGAGCCTCGGACTGCCCTTGGTTAATTACCATCAGTTGATTCACCTACACAAACGTCCCAGATGGAGGAAAAATCTCCGACCCATAAAGAAAGAATGCCCCAAAAATTATCTCCCCCCCCAGGTGTGAACCAGCCTTGTGAGAACTAGTGTCTCAGACAAGTTAATTCAACTGGCACCCTTTTAGATAAGGAAGAAGCATACATGATCCAATGGGTATACAGTAAGGGTCTGGCAGCCCCTCTAACTGAGCTCCAACTACCTCTACCTGCCGGTCAGGAGGGTCATTGCCTCCCGAGGTCCTTGTTATTTATTGCTTCTTCCTGAGGGATTGAGTGAAAACGCTGGCCACGCCACGTTGGTAATGCAGGGGTGACAATAAGACCTGTGAAGTGTATCGCTTTCCTTTTGTTTTCTTTGTGCACATTCAATAATAGATATATGAATTGTTACATGCTACCTATTGACAACTAAAGAACAAAGTGTAAACCTTGTAATATTTGTAACAAAGTACAAATCTTATAAGTTTGCAACAAAGTATATATACATATTGTAATCTTGTAACCATAAGAGTTAAGTCTCCTTAGCCAATACATAAGTAACTGGTTAAGCTGTAACCTGACTTTCCCTGTTACTGTGCAAGCCGAACATGAAACAAAGAACCCAGCTGCTTTTCAGCTGCAATTAGCCTGGTCATTGGTAAGAGAGTGCTGAGAGCTGAGCGCTGAGTCTTGCCGCCTCCACAGGACGGGTGCCTCTCTGGGGCACCCGTCAGCCACCCTTGGCTGCCTGCTGCAAAGGGACTTTCTCGTCCTAGCAGTTAAAGACTTGGGCGTGAGAATCTCTCAGTGCAAGTGTTGGGGCACCCGTCAGCCTGTCCTGGCTGCCCGCTGCGAAGGGACTTTTCCTGTCCTAGCAGTTAAAGACTCGGGTGTTAGGACCTTACGGCATCCATCAGCCTGCCCGGGCTGCCCGCTGTGAAGGGGCTGTCTGTCCCAGCAGTTAAAGGCTTGGATGAAAATAAGGGCATAGGTGGTATCTTACCCAACCATCAGCTAACAGGGGGACATGGAGGGTCCCAGGCCCCACTCCACAGATTTCTGTTGGGTTTCAGAGCATGGCTAACAGCTGTCTTTTGGCATTGTGTGGGAAAGAAGGGATAGGAGCTGCTTCCAGCCTCAAGGAAGTGGGTGTGGGAAGTAGGGATGGCCTGGCATGGGTATTTGAGGGATCATCTCTTTCTTCTCACCCACCCATCCCATGCCCCTCTGGCTGGAAACAGATTGTCTCTTCTTGCCTGCACAGTATCGAAAGGCAGCTAACGTCTCCAAACTGCTGCTAGAGACTGACATAACCCAGTCAGGCTAAAGGATGGGCATTGTGCTCCAGGGCTCAGAGAACCTATATGCAGGAGCTTCAGCCAGTCCAGCCGAAGTGGCTCAGCAGGGGAGCGTGGAGATAGAGCAGCCCCTCACATCCTGGGGGAAAGACCTAGGAAAAGGAAAGTGAGTGAAGAGGGTGCTATGCCTTTTCCTGAGGAGGGGTTGCTGTGAAGACTGCAAGGATCGGGCACAAACAGGTTGGAAATAGTTTCCTCATTGCCACTGAAGAGCTTAGCTGAGGGGCAGAAAAGCTTCTTCATGACAACACTGTACAGGGCTTTGGTACTTCCAGGGCTTTGTTCTTTCCGGCTATCGCTGTAGGCTATAGGATGTTGAGTTTCCTTAGGTGCCAGGCCAGAGAGAGGCAGTGGGGAAAGGAAAGAACCTGCCAGCCATTGTGGTCGTGAGCTGAATGACCCACCCAGGAGTTGGTTGTCTGCACAGTGCTGGTAGTGGGGCACAACCCCTGTTGGGGAAGGATGAAATTGATGGGTAGTAGGTTCAAAACTAATAAAAGGAAATTTTTCTTCACACAGCGCACAGTCAACCTGTGGAACTCCTTGCCGGAGGAGGCTGTGAAGGCCAGGACTCTATTAGGGTTTAAAAAAGAGCTTGATAAATTTTTGCAGGTTAGGTCCATAAATGGCTATTAGCCAGGGGTAAAGTATGGTGCCCTAGCCTTCAGAACAAGGGCAGGAGATGGATGGCAGGAGATAAATCACTTGATCATTGTCTTCTGTTCTCCTTCTCTGGGGCACCTGGCATTGGCCACTGTTGGCAGACGGGATACTGGGCTGGATGGACCTTTGGTCTGACCCAGTATGGCCATTCTTATGTTCTTATGGAGGACCAGCAAGGCTGTGGGGTAAATGGGCACAGCAGGGAGAGGATAGTGAGAAGGGAGGCATGTAAAGGACTGATGGGTGGAGAGTAGAAGTGACACATAACCAGCCACCACCAACCCACACACAGCAACCACCACAGCAAGTAGCTAGTGCTGGCTGGAAGCAGGACAGGGGATGACGCGGACCGGCTGGCCAAGAGTCACACAGCAGGGACTGCACCGATAGCTGGGGAGTGGCTGTCCTTGCCTGCTGCAGCTTTGGCCATCAATAAGCCTTGCACACTCATATCATCTATTTGACCTCCCACATTCACACTCATTGCTAAAGATAAAAATAAAAGTCTGACAAGAGCCACCTTTTTGGACAATATGAAATCCATATCCTAATGTACCACTATCTATGCTACAGAAAAGACAATCAGTATTACCGCACAGTTCTCATTTTTATTTTCTTCCCAGACATGTCAGACACCAAAATGCTACCTATATGAACATCCATTCACTTCAGGTCTTACATTCTTTCTCACTGATTTTCCTGTGGAAGAATTTGTTAATTCTGAACTGAAGGTAACTAAAGCAATATAGCATCTGAATAATGCCATACTAGTTATATTTTTCAGTATCGTCATAAAGAACCAAAGATGCCAGAATTTACTAGTTACATCTAGGCTGGGGAATATCATATCACCATTTTAATAGGACATTCCTTATTCTTCAACAGAACGCAAAACACCTTTCCTGCCTTACTGTGTCACTGAACCTATAACAGCCCAAATATTTAAGGACATTCTTTTTTAACTCCCAAAATTGGTTCTTTGGGGCACTTTACTGTGTTCTGTTACAAAACCATATCATATTCTTCTTTCACTTAAGCTATGTCTTCACTGCAATGTAAGCCTATGGTTAGTGGGGCTCGAGTCACCTGACCCATGTCCCTATCTTTAGACTTGAGCATCCATATTTTATTTTAACCACGGGTTTAGAATTTTCTCATCCATACTCAAACCTAGGACCTGACAATATCCTACTATTAGACTTTACAGTGTTCTAATATTTTTATTACAAAGTGCATTTATTCCATGCACCTCAGATACTCCAGTGACCACCTTTACTCGTATCTGATAATTAGAGGGAATGATTGGCAACTGATGGAATGGTGACTAGTGAAACTTTACAGTATTGTGGGTGATTGTTAATGTCCTGACTTGTTTGTCAGTTTCTTCTTCTACACCACTTTATGGCTACGTCTACACGTGAAGCCAACATCAAAATAGCTTATTTCGATGTAGCAACATCGAAATAGGCTATTTCGATGAATAACGTCTACACGTCCTCCAGGGCTGGCAACGTCGATGTTCAACTTCGACGTTGTGTGGCACCACATCGAAATAGGTGCTGCGAGGGTACGTCTACACGCCAAAGTAGCACACATCGAAATAAGGGTGCCAGGCACAGCTGCAGACAGGGTCACAGGGAGGACTCAACAGCAAGCCGCTCCCTTAAAGGGCCCCTCCCAGACACAGTTGCACTAAACAACACAAGATACACAGAGCTGACAACTGGTTGCAGACCCTGTGCCTGCAGCATAGATCCCCAGCTGCCGCAGAAGCAGCCAGAAGCCCTGGGCTAAGGGCTGCTGCCCACGGTGACCATAGAGCCCCGCAGGGGCTGGAGAGAGAGCATCTCTCAACCCCCCAGCTGATGGCCGCCATGGAGGACCCAGCAATTTCGACGTTGCGGGACGCGGATCATCTACACGGTCCCTACTTCAACGTTGAACGTCGAAGTAGGGCGCTATTCCGATCCCCTCATGAGGTTAGCGACTTCGACGTCTCGCCTCCTAACGTCGAAGTTAACTTCGAAATAGCGCCCGACGCGTGTAGCCGCGACGGGCGCTATTTCGAAGTTAGTGCCGCTACTTCGAAGTAGCGTGCACGTGTAGACACAGCTTATATGTCCTAAAATGACTTATTGACAAAATTATTCCCCACAATATTTTGACACACAGCGTGAAAGGTTCAGGTTCTAAATTGAGTTACATAGTTCAGAACACGAATCCCAAACTGTGGGGGTGCATGTAAGAATGTTTGGGAAGGTTCCTAATGGGTCCCAGGCACACCTCATGGGGGACAGCCTCACACAGCCTTGCTCCTTCCTGAGACCAGCTCTCGCCACAACTCTGCTCCACTCCAGCTCCGCTCCAAACTCTGTTCCACTCCACCTCTTGCTCATCTCCATTTCAACTCTGTCCTCATTCCTTCTCTGTCCCAACACTAGCTTCACCTCCAGCCCCAGTTACTGCCCCATACTCAGTTCTGACCTCACTCTGCCTTCAGTCCAACCTCCTCTGCTGAGCCAAATGTGCAGTAATGGGCCAGCCGGGGAGTGGGGGCAGACACATTCCTTTAGCGATTTGAGGGGGTCACAGAAAAAGTTCTGGCACCACTGTGAGAGGCTTGGAAAATTTCTCTTCTTTTTATCACAGTCTCCCAGTTTCTGAGCTCTAATTTCTTGCTTTCTCAGAAAATTCAGTAATGTCTGCATTGGAAGCAACTAAGTCAATTAATGCTAAGGTCAAAGCAATATTTCCCATTCTGTAATATCTCTGGTGAGCACAATGAGGATAGCTGTGGCTGGTTTTGTCAATCCATCCTTGTCAACCACTGACAAAATTAATATCATTCAGGCACGACCTGCAGCATTAACCTGCAGCCTTGGATACCTTACCTTTGTAATTGGAATGGATGAATGACATAGTGAGTTAACTGATCACAATGACCCCAAAAATAAGTCATATGACCCCGTTTGATTTTGCCTTCATGATCTTTCCCTAATAGACATATTCTTGTAGGAGACTATCATTCAATATTAAATATGGTTCTGGAACAAAATAGCTTGAAAATAAATTGCTTGGATTATTTGGAATAATTTCTTCATAATACATATACACCAAAGACCATAGCAAATGTTCAGTTTTGCCCTTAGATGAAACTGACCTTGTGTACACGGTTCCTAATGACTTTAAGTTCTAGTTTTTTTTTCCTGTAATTGCCTTCTCCCTTCCATCAAGATTATATGCTAACTCTATATAGGAAAAATATAGGGAAAATAAAATTTCTTTGCTATTACAAAGTGGACTGAGGAACTGATGAACCTGTAAATGCTGAAGAAAAATGTCACTGAGCACTACCTTTCATTACTGATATTAAAATATATCTCCTCCTCATCCAAAAAGGCACTAATAGTGTCACAAAAGTGTAGACCTGGAAGGGACCTCAAGAGGCCATCTAGTCCAGTCCCCTGCAGTAGAGGCAGGTCTAGGTAATAACTGATCATTTCTGACATGTGTTTGTGTAACTTACTCATAAAAAACTCCAGTGACAGAGCACCCACGAGTGCCCTAGCCAATTTATTCCAGCGGTTAATGATCCTGGTTGTTACCCTGATTGTTCTTCCTCTTATCCAACCAAAACTATTCTTGCAGAAATTTAAGTCCATTGTTTCTTGTGTTGTCATCAGAAATTGAGAGGAATTTTTCTCCCACCTCCTTGTAGCAACATTTAATGTACTTAAAAACTATTGCACATTGCACCTCTCTCATCCAGCACTCTTGGGACCTGACCAATGCCAGATGAGAGAATTTGCTGGACAACAGGATGTCAATATTTTCTAACATTTTACCAACACTTTCACTGCTTTGTGGCTTTCAGAAGATATTTAGGGTTAAATTACAGCTAAATAACAGTACAGAACACTGAGACCCAGGACTTGTGCCTGTAAACAGACTTCATGGGACCATGAGAAACTTGGCCACACCCATGATAAGTGGTCATCCGGCGAACTAAAATAATGCCAAATTACAGAGTTTGCCAGATGAGAGAGCTCTGGATGAGACAGGTTCAACATGTATCATGTCACCTTTATGTCACCTTTCCATTTTCTGTTCTCTAGACTACATAACATCCATTTTCAAGAGATTATATACACACACACACACACACACACACACACACACTGTCTGGGATTGAGCCCATTACAGGGGCTCTTTTGCATACTTGTCTTAATCTAATTCTTGACTCCCTCACCCCTTCTGCCCCCTACGCTCTGATTTGCTCACCTTGATAATATTTTTCTGATTTGTCAACCTTAATTCCATTTTTGGTTCTCTGTGCCTTAAATATTGAGTCTGTTCTGGTATGGCTATGATCTGAAGAAGTTGGTCTGTCCCATGAAAGCTCATCACTGAATAAATTATTCTGTGAGTCTTTGAAGTGCTACTGGGCTGCTTTTTTTGTTTTGTCTGGGATTGGTTTTCCAGCCGGTTTTTCTCCTACCTTGCAGGAGCTGCATTTAGGCTATGTCTCCCTTGTTTATGAGAAGGTTATGAAGGCCTGGATAAAATTCTTATCAGAGTCAAGGCATACCACATCTACCACTTCCACCTCCTCCACAAAGTCACAAAATTTGTTATTCTGTCAAAGCAAATTATTAGGTTGATTTGACAGGATTTGTTCTTGCCAAATCCAAGCTGATCATTATTTAACACTTCTATATTACTTATCACTTTATTGTCTTGTAGGTGTTTGCAAAATGATTGTTTAATTATTTGCTCCATTGCATTTCCAGATATTGAAGTTAAGATGACTGGTCTATAAATCCTGTAATGGTCCTTTGAGATTATAATTTCGCACCTGCAACTCTCTGGAATCTCTCCAGTCTCCCATGAGTTTTCAAAGATAACCGCTAATGGCTCCAAAATTCAGCCACTTGAATATTCTAGACTGTATTTCATGAGATTGTGCCAGCTTACAGACATCACAGCTGTCATATATTACTTTATCCCCTTCCATATATTACCATATTTAAAGCATATTTGCACTAGCCTCGTAGAGGAAGATTGCAAATAGTTTGATTTTATTTTTAAGATGCAGCAAAATTATGAATGTTTTTGATTCTATTAAATACTTATACCAATAGCCCATATCTCAAGAAGCAACTTCTCAGAGAGTCTCAGAGAGGCTGACTATGAAAGAGTTGACTGAGCCTTTTTAAACCATATGGAATGTTTGTAACTAATATTCAAATCACTATTTTAGTCGTTTTATATAATCACTTTTATAAACATAGAGAAGATTAACATTACTTTCATGACCATCCAACAAGTCTAAATAAATGGGCATACTGCTTTTTTACCCAATGTTTGTGGTCATGGACCTTATTGAGATCCAGAATGACTATGTGATTTCAATGGAATTACTCTGGATTTATATTGTTTTACACTAGCACAGAAGCTGGGACATACCTACATTGTTATAAATAACTTTATTGGACCTTGATCTTGCTGTTCATTATGTAGGATGGATTTATCTGTGTGGAGACCCATTAAAGTCAACGGCAGATTGACAATATCCCTGCTGCACACACATAAAAAGGTTCAGAAAACAAAGCAGTATTGTCTACTCGTAAAGATGGGAACAAAACTGTGAACATCTATAGGTCCTTTTAAAAGAGGATATCAAATAATAAGATGTGAGACACCCTTGTGATATTGCTTATTGCATGCTGGAGTTCACTAACCCCAAATTCTGACACAACATCAACCATGATATATCTTTAATAGTCTCCTCCCTCTGACATCCAGGGGAGGAAAGCAAATATATCCAGGCTCCATGAGGAGAATATCAATTCCTGTCACCGTTATGAGAAGAAAAAAAGGTGTGGGGTTTCAGTGAGCAAGGCTGCTAAAAGCAATGAAGGTGGGTTAGAAAACAAATGCTTCCCATGCCCTCAGTCAGCTCTTTCATACACCCAGCATTTATGTTCCCTCCAGACCCACATTTATCATAAGTTGCTAACCAGGGAAAGCTGGATTGCTTTGGTCTCTCTTTCTCTGTGAGCATCTTAAAGAGAAGGCTGGCAGAGCCCTTTCTCATTCACTTTCCATAGATTTCCCAGTATGCATTTGGGTACATCACACACACACACACACACACACACATCTGTGGGAGCACGAGCACCTGGTGGTCGGGCCTCACTTACAAGGCAGAATGACCATACACTCCATCTTGGAACACTATCACACAGCGGCGGGAAGGTCTGAAGCCAGGCCAGGAGAAAGAAATCAGAAAGTTGACAAGTAGTTGAACAGTCCCCAAAGAGAACATCCTGACAAGCAGATAGTAAGTCCCCAAAGAGAACAGCTGGGGCAAGTAGCTGGAAGCCCCCCAAAGAGAACATCTTGGTTGTGCAACATCAGAGGGTCCCAGGAGGAGGTTCGGAAAATGACCAAGGACAGAGGAAATCTTGTAACATGTTCTGACAGGCCGGGAGGATAGAAAGCCCAAATTAGGCAACAAATGCTTTAATTGGCCAGGTATTGAACCCCCAAGTAAGAAACAGTATAAAAGGTGATTTAGCAGGAATAAGGGTGTTGTCTCCTGGACACTAGGTGGAGGCTAGCAACTTCCAGTCCAGACAGCAGACCCTGGCCTGATCACCCGGATGTCACCACCATGAAAGGTCCCAACCAAGCCGTATCTCTGACTTGAAGGGCCACTGTAACATAGTTGTTGGTGAGATGTGGGAGCGTTGGATGTTATTGGTAAGTCACTTGTAATTATATACAGCTATATGTAACCTAGGCTGCGTCTACACGTGCAGCCAACATCGAAATAGCTTATTTCGATGTAGCGACATCGAAATAGTCTGTTTCGATGAATAACGTCTACACGTCCTCCAGGGCTGGCAACGTCGATGTTCAACTTCGACGTTGCTCAGCCCAACATCGAAATAGGCGCAGCGAGGGAACGTCTACACGTCAAAGTAGCACACATCGAAATAGGGATGCCAGGCACAGCTGCAGACAGGGTCACAGGGCGGACTCAACAGCAAGCCGCTCCCTTAAAGGGCCCCTCCCAGACACAGTTGCACTAAACAACACAAGATACACAGAGCTGACAACTGGTTGCAGACCCTGTGCCTGCAGCATGGATTCCCAGCTGCCGCAGCAGCAGCCAGAAGCCCTGGGCTAAGGGCTGCTGCCCACGGTGACCATAGAGCCCCGCAGGGGCTGGAGAGAGAGCATCTCTCAACCCCCCAGCTGATGGCCGCCATGGAGGACCCAGCAATTTCGATGTTGCGGGACGCAGATCGTCTACACGGTCCCTACTTCGACGTTGAACGTCGAAGTAGGGCGCTATTCCGATCCCCTCATGAGGTTAGCGACTTCGACGTCTCGCCGCCTAACGTCGAAGTTAACTTCGAAATAGCGCCCGACGCGTGTAGACGCGACGGGCGCTATTTCGAAGTTGGTGCCGCTACTTCGAAGTAGCGTGCACGTGTAGACGCAGCTCTAGTGTTTAGCCTATGCCAAATATATATATATATATATATATATATATATATACACAAGACAAGTGTTAAGTAATTGTAGTTACGAATAAATGAATCAATTACTATTGGTAAATACCACTAGAGCTGCGTCTACACGTGCACGCTACTTCGAAGTAGCGGCACCAACTTCGACGTTAGGCGGCGAGACGTCGAAGTCGCTAACCTCATGAGGAGATAGGAATAGCGCCCTACTTCGACGTTCAACGTCAAAGTAGGGACCGTGTAGACGATCCGCGTCCCGCAACGTCGAAATTGCTGGGTCCTCCATGGCAGCCATCAGCTGGGGGGTTGAGAGATGCTCTCTCTCCAGCCCCTGCGGGGCTCTATGGTCACCGTGGGCAGCAGCCCTTAGCCCAGGGCTTCTGGCTGCTTCTGCGGCAGCTGGGGATCTATGCTGCAGGCACAGGGTCTGCAACCAGTTGTCAGCTCTGTGTATCTTGTGTTGTTTAGTGCAACTGTGTCTGGGAGGGGCCCTTTAAGGGAGCGGCTGGCTGTTGAGTCCTCCCTGTGACCCTGTCTCCAGCTGTGCCTGGCATCCCTATTTCGATGTGTGCTACTTTGACGTGTAGACGTTCCCTCGCTGCGCCTATTTCGATGTTGGGCTGAGCAACGTCGAAGTTGAACATCGACATTGCCGGCCCTGGAGGACGTGTAGACGTTATTCATCGAAATAGACTATTTCGATGTTGGCTGCACGTGTAGACGTAGCCTAGCTGGACTAGCTGGGGCTGTATAGAGAATTACTGGGACTTAGAACAGCCACAGGGCATTGTGGTGTTCACAATCGGAGTGTTATTGTTCCTGGTACTCATAATACTGTGGAAACCTAGGTTTTAAAGTAGATACACTGAATCACATATTGCTGCTACACTATATAAGGCTGCTATAAAGGTGGGGTGGTCGGTCCCAGGCCACCCGACTCCCCCAGCTGTATCAAAGCCCACATGCGCCCACAGGACCTGGAGTAGGTCGGCACATCGTAAACATCCTGCCCCACAATCTACTTTTTTCTGAGCACTGCTTATAGTGTTAAACGTACCAATTGCTTGATGCAAATATGAAGTGTCATTCTGCTTACAACTCAGTCAAATTTAAACAGTTTCAACTCAACTTTCACAGGTATTTCTCAAGGAAGATTGTTCCCTATCAAATTTTAACTTGCTTCATGTTTGGAAGTGGAGCTGTAGAGAGAGGGTCAAAAGAACACCTTATATACACAATGAATCATTTTACTTACCCTTTTACTATTTAAAAACGGCTTAGCTCATTTGAGCTCATTGTGACCCAGGAACCTTCTGGTACCAATTGGCAGAAGTCAGAAGGGGATCATAGAATTTTATAGGTTGCACTTCCATAAGCCAGACTTCCCTAGTCCAGCAACACCTCTGGTCCAGCATTGCTGGTGTCCCCATGGATGCACTCATGGGGACAAGCAGACTAGTTGCCAGACAAACCAGTCATGTGGAGCAAGATACTGACTGAAAGACTGAAAGGCTAGTCAGAGAGGAAAACCATACTGAAAACCAAGCAGCAGTGGGTATCTTGATAATTAAAAAAGAATAAAGGATTGTTTACATTTATCTAACAGTACTCTTCATCTTTCCCCAGAGGGATAAACTGCCAAGCATAGTATTAAACAAAGAGTCACAGCCAGCCTGGTTAGATAGCTCTGTGTAAGATAAAGAGCAAGAACTGGATATTAACTCAACATGAGTTTACTGGTAATGTGTCAAATGGGTCTGTGGAGGTTGTTGAAATCAGAGAAGTTTCAATTGATCCCCCCTTAAGCAAGCAAGCAACTGAAATATGGAACAATAATTTATGATTTCATCATGTTACTTACATCATGTTACATATATATTCATCCTTTATGCCTTTCGGAATTAATTTTACATGTTTATGTGGATCAGAGTTATCTGACACCAAGCCCCACACCATCAAATCAAAGCTTGAATGACTCTGCAAAATCTAGGTGGTGATCTTTTCCCCAGAATCTCTGTCAGAGTGAATGCTAACAGTGGGAAATTATGGTCTGATCGCTATGTTGTGAAAGCGTCACTACGTTTACTTTAATCATAGGCTATTTAGTTCAAAGACATTTATCTGAAAGTCTTCTGCATAATTTGCTGGAGTGGATTTGCAGAGTAAATGTTGGCCTTGAAGTGACAACACTGATACCCTATCATGTGCACCTTTTCCCATGCATATGAGAAATAATTAATTGTCAGAGTCATGACATTTGTTCTTGGGGCTTTTATCAACATTTTTCTTGTGTGTGGTGACTCTAACAATTTCTTGCCAGAGCACAGTTGTTTTTTTATTTGTGGTGCATAGAGAATGTCCTTAAGAAATAATCTTTCTTATCCTCGTCTCTTAGGGACATGATAAGGTTCTTACTTTTCCTTGAATATACCACATTCTGAAACTCACTTGTTTTTGAAATCACCAAACTTATAAGAAAATAAAGAGCAGGTAACTAACAGAGGTGAAAACAATGAGAAATCCTGTGGCACCTTATCTAGTAACAGATACAGTGGAGCATGAGCTTTTGTGAGTAAAGACCCGCTTCGTCAAATGCATGTGTTGAAGTTGGTCTTTGCCCACAAAAGCTTATGCTTCAATATATCTGTTAGTTTATAAGGTGCAACAGGGCTTCTCATTGTTGTTGACAATACAGACTAACACACCTACCTTTCTAATATAGGGAGTTTAAGGGGAAAAAAAGCTTTTGAAACAGAATGGCCACATCTATACTATATAGCAATTTCAAAAAGGCCGATTTTGAAGTCCCGTCTTTGAAATATCAGACTTTGAAATAGTGCGTCCACACGTAAAAAGCAGATTGAAGCCACAATCCAGTGGTTTGAAGTAGCAGCTCAGCATTTTGAAATGGAGAGTCTACACAGCCACGGCCCCTATTTCAAAATAAGGCGCCAGGAAACACCGCTGACAGGGTCACATGGCTGACAAGCCCTTCTGGAGAAAACAGCCAGTTGCTTCTTTAAAGGACCTCTTCCAAAACTCCCCACCCTGCATGTCCTCAGAGCTGCCAGGCTCCACATAGCACAGCAGACCCAGAGCAGGGACCTCAGCCATATGATGGACTCCATGCCTCCCCAGCAGCTCCCTGAGGGCGAATTCCTACTGCTCCTGGCCAGCCTTCTGGCCTCGCTGCTGGTGGGTGTCCTCAAGCAGCACTGGAGGGCTTGTCGCATAGGCCCCTCCTGCAGACCCTCTGCCAGGGGCAATGTCCACACATCACCCTGCCACTCCAGCAACACTGGGGCTATCACACAAGCACGGAGTGGTGGGAACACCTTGTACTAGAGGACTGAGATGATGAACAGTGGCTGCAAAACTTCAGAATGATCTGGCAGACCTTACAGCAACTATGCCACT
This sequence comes from Carettochelys insculpta, assembly GCF_033958435.1. Lineage (NCBI taxonomy): Eukaryota > Metazoa > Chordata > Testudines > Carettochelyidae > Carettochelys > Carettochelys insculpta. The sequence goes on along the minus strand of NC_134139.1, from coordinate 171,654,742 downwards.
GGCTTACTCCAGCAGCAGGACACCAGGATGCAGCCTGCACTCACCATGTGCAAGAGAGTATCCATTGCCCTCTGGAAGCTGGCCACCCTGGACAGCCATTGCTCCCTCAACCGTCAGATTGGGGTGGGCAAGACCACCATCAGGGTAGCCCTGATGGAGGCAAATCTGACTCAGGCCACATGCCCACCATGGGGAGGGAGGCCAATGGGGATGAGGCCAGTGCATGGGGATTGGAAGGAGTACCCTGCATGGGGATGGGTACCACCCAGCCACACACTTATGGACCCTTCTGTCTTGTACCCCATGCAGGTTGTCTGGGCAATCAACACCCTTCTTCTCTGCCAGGTGGTTACTGTCGAGGACCTGGCTATCTCTCTGGCTAGCTTCACAGACCTGGGCTTCCCCAACTGTTTCGGCATGCTGGATGGCATGTATATTGTCACCTGTGTCCCAGACCACAGCACAAGCACCTTTATAAACAGAAAGGGGTACCATTCAGTTGTCCTCCAGGCCCTCTTTGATGCCACTGGTAGGGTCATGGATGCATGAGTAGGATAGTCCAGCAGCACCCAAGATGCCAGGGTGTTCCAGAACTCATGACTCAGCTGCAGAATGCAAGAAGGGGACCTACTTCCCCCCACGGGACCTCCTGGTGAGAAACATCACCATACCCCCCTGCTTTGTGGTTGGCTCCATGTACCCCCTGCACTCCAACTCACGAGGTCCTACACTGCACACAAGGACCCATCCCAGGACTATTTCAATGTGTGTCTGAACTAAGCCAGGAACTCCGTGGAATGGGCATTGGGGCAGCAGAAGGGGTGATTTAGGTCAGCCTATTGAATGTACCAGCAGTGGTCATAGCCTGCTGAGCTCTCCACAATATTGTGGAGAGCAAACAGGAGCCCTTTGTTCAGGGCTGGACTGCCAAGATTGCCACTGGGTATGAGACAGCACCTGCTGTCCCATGCTTCCAGGCACAAAGGGATGGGATGTGGGTCAGGGAGGTCTTGTGGGAGGCCTTTGCCTGGGGACCACAATGACCCTCCTCCAGCCACCCTCCTCCACCACCACCCCACCTCACACCCCTCCTCCACCAAACAAAAGGGACCTGGTCTTAGAGGTGCAACTTCAAACATTTACTTAGGTAAAAATAAACTTTAGAGCTATAGAAACATGTAAACAAGAGTTTGAAACTATTTGCAAGGGAGCAATTATATCCAACAGGGATCTTGGGGAAGCATTGGGGGAGAGACCGAACTTGCTGGTGTGTGGGACTGAACTTGGGGGAAGGTACCAGGGTGAGGGACTGAACTTGGGGGAGGGTTCCAGGGCACAGGTGGGCTCACTCATCCACCAGGGTGGTGTGCTGGGAGCCTTGACAGCTGCAGGCCACCATAACAATCTGGTCCGGGGACTTTGTTAGGGCTGAGACAAAAGGGAGGTAGGGGTGCAGTGACATGGATGGGAGGGGCTGGCTCACCCTGGCCACCAACACCAGATGGGATCAGATCCCTGAAGTCAGCACCTGTAGGGAGTGCTGTGGGGGGGCACCTACACCCAAACCTCCTGCTCCATTGCCAGCCAGTCCTGCCACACAGCTGTCATGTCCCACAAAGTGGATATGCAATTTGTTCTATGTACAGAGTTTTTACATCCATGGTAGCTATAAGTAGTTGGAGGTACACATCTCTTAGAACTGGAAGGGACCTTTGGAGGTCACCTTGCCCACTCCCCTGGTAGGGCCAAGAGCCATTCCTGACATCTACTTGTATCCATCCCTAAGTTGCCTCCTCAAGAATTGAGCTCACAACTGTGGGTTTAGTAGGCCAATGCTCAGACCCCTGAGCTAGCCCTTTAAGATGGTGTTGTGAAGAAGATCATCAATGGATGATTATTTCCTCAGAAAGTCAGCAGTGTCTTGAAGATCACTAGGAGTGCTGGTAGTGTAGGGTATGAGGAAAGAATATAAATAGCTGGAGAACCCTGCTGTAGGAATGCCAATGCCTGGGATGATGGAGCATCCAGGATTTCCAAGTTTATGGATCTTGAGTAACTGATAGAGTATTTCTGATTGGAGATCTCGGGTGTGTACATGTAATGGATTTTTTACCTTCAGTCTATTGAGTATGATGTCCCTCTGTTTGCACTTGGAGAGCAAAATGATGTTTTGTATCTGTGCAAGTTTCTTCTTGAAGTTGATGGATTTGAAAGTTCTTGAAATTCTAAATGTACACAAGTGATTTTTAAGAATCATTAAGAATTCATCTCCATGGAACAAAATATAATGACATAGTTATTGTTAATCACATTTTGTCAGGGGATCAGTTATGCACTCTGAATCAAGGGGAGCTTTGAATAAGGAAAGACTGTAGTGAAAAGTTCCAGAAGAGTTAGTAGTTTGCACTGATTTATAGAGTTATTCTACTGCATAAATATAAAAGACGTATATGTCAAATTTAGCATCAAAGGAAATATCTACAATTCACTGAATCCACCTACACCGTCAGTACATGCCAGCCTTTTGTCACCTTAAATAATCACTGCTTTTACTCAACTGATTTTCCATAAATAAAATTTTACAATTAAGAACATTAGCTCTAATTAAAGTAGATTAAAGCTATTTTCCAATTATTGATTCAAAGCTGCATGTTTGCCACTGTTTGAAGATTCTCTTCAAAGTGATGACTTTTTCTTCTAATTTGATTTATTTTTTAAAATTGGAATGAGCATTATGCCATAATGCCCCAATGGCATGCAGATTTATTGATATGGATTACATCTAAATGTTACTTGGAATGTAATGCTTTTTCAAGGGGCTAGATTTTACAAAAACAATACACTTTCAGGATTGAAAAATTCTAACAGGAAAAAAAAATCTAGATTTCCACAATGCTAATAGTACACTACAAGTACCTAGCTAGCAATTTCTGGAGTATGTGAAAGCTATTTAGACAGATCCAGTTCTCTCATGAACACAAGAGACAAAAAGCAAAAATGACCATATAATGGGAGGAGAAAAAGTGTTATCTTGTTAGAGGCAAATAAGCCAATCATACCTTTTCAGTTAGATATATTAATTGGTGAGAACAGCAGAACCAGGTAAACCCACAACAAATATGAACTGAATTAGTTCAGGGGATGGGAAATTAATCAACTCATTTAATTCTTAGGGTTAGTGTCTAATGGTGTGTCTTCACTTCAGCGTTAGTCCTGGTAATTGGAACTCAGGTGAGTTTAGCCCAGATAGCAGCAGCCATACTGCAAAGCCCTAGCTAAGTTATTGAGTCCTCACTGATGTTGCATCCGGCATTGTTTCACTAGGACTTCTGGGCATATATCCAAGGGTTCCTTGTACTGTTTTATTCTGAGCTGAACCACTAAGCTTCTTTTCTGGTAAATGTGAGAAAACTCAACTCTTCTGCTGTCCACAAGGCGGAATTGTGGGAAACTGAAGGACTATTAGCACTCAAGCGATTTAATCTATGTCCCCACTGCAAAGTGGATAGATTGCCAGCCCCAGTGGAAGTGGAATGGAAGATCATATCCACATGGAGATGTGTGCCAGCTAACCTGGTTTGGTATCAACACCTAATTTAAATAACAGGGTATAGTTAGTGGATGGGAGGAGGTTATAGGCAACATCACAGTAACAGTGTGATCTTAGCAGAAACCACCAGAATGAGAGACCTCCAAAACTAAGGAGGAAGGACTGGGTGGACCCCGGAGTTTTTAGTTGGTTCATGGGGCTCTCCACCTTTCAAAGCCCCTGTGCATACTTCAGCAACTGGGACCAGCCGTTTCACCTATCTCTTGTGATTTATTTGCATGGTTTCTCCAAGCAAGTGCTCCCTGCCCTTCCCAATCCCCAGGCTCTCTGGACCTTTTCATTGGATCCCTGTCCAATGACACCCTCCTCCCCCGCACCTCTTCTTCTTTTTTGTAACCTGAGCCAGCTGCACTCCCTGCAGCTGGTTCACTTTCTAGCCATGCCAAAGGAATGTCTTCACATGCTCAAGCTCCACGGTTCACTTATTCACCTTTGTGCCCAACCCTGATACCAAGTTATGGGACATGCCAACTCCGTGTGGCCAGATCTAATGCATCCAAAGGTGCCACAAGAGTTGGCTGATACAATTGCAGACCATTGGACATTATCTTTAGAACTCATGGTGTTTGCAGGCAGTCCCAGATGCGTGGGAAAACAACAAATGTAGTGCCAATCTTTAAAAAAGAGAAGGAGAATCTGGGGACTACAGACCAGCCAGCCTCATGTCAGCCTGTGGAAAAATCCTGGAGAAAGTTCCTAATGAATCCATTTTGAAACACTTGGAGGAAAGGAAAGTGATTAGGAACACTCAACATGATTCACCAAGAACAAGCAAACCTGACCAACCTAATTGCCTTCTATAATAAGATAACTGCTCTGAATATGAGGAAAATGGTGGATGTGACTTTAGCAACAGTTTAAATATGGTCTCTGACAGTATTCGTGCCAGCAAGTAAAGAATTATAGCTTGGGCGAATGGACTATAAAGTAGACAGAAAGCTGGCTACACCATTGGGCTCAAAGAGCAGTGATCAGTGACTGAAGTCTAGTTGGCAGGGGATATCAAGTGGAATGGCTGAGGGGGTCATTCCTGGGAATGGTTTTGTTCAACATGTCCATTAATGATAAGGATGATGGGAATCCTCAGCAACTTCACAAGATAACATTAAGCTGGGGTGCTGGAGAGGGAAATGTAGATAGACTGGGTGGTAGCAATATGGTCTAGTGTGACCTAGACCAATTTGAGGATTGGGCCAAAAGAAATCTGATGAGGTTCAACATGCACAATTGCAGAGTCTTGCACTTAGGATGGAGGAATCCCATGCACTGCTACAGGAGGGGGTCTGAATGGCTAAGCAGCAGTTCCGCACAAAAGGATCTAGCAATTGAAGTGGATGAGATGCTGGCAGTGTCCCTTGTTGCCAAGAAGGTTAATGGCATATTGGGGTGCATTAGTAGGGGCACTGCTAGCAGATCAAGGAAAGTGATTATTCCTATCTATTTGGCACTATCTGAAGTACTGTGTCCAGAGAGATTAAAGAGAGTTTAGCAGATAGAAATGAAAATGGTTAGGGGACTGGGCACGTCTTATTAGGAGAGATATGATAGCAGCTGTCAGTTGCCTGAAGAGGTGTTCCAAAGAAGATGGCTGTTTTGGTAGTGACACATTACAGAAGAAAAAGAAATTGTCTCAAGTTCTAGTGGGGGAGGTCTAAGCTGGATAGTATAAAAAAACTATTTCATTGGGATGGTGGTGAAACACTGGAATGGGCTACACAGAGAGGTGGTGGAATCTTCATCCTTAGAGGATTTAAGGTCAGGTTTGACAGAGTCCTGGCTGGAATTAGTTCAGGTTGGTCCCGCTGTGAGCAGGCTGGTTGGAATAGATACCCTTTTGAGGACTCTTCCAACCCTAATCTTCTATGATTCTATGACTATCTGTTATGTGTAGCGGAGGAGGAACCCCAGTGGGCCAGTCTGTATTCCTTTCTTGTTCCACAGCCCACAAGGGATATTGGATGGCAGTTTCTCTAGGGAGCTCTGAGCATAGGTATGTACCTGGCATGGTTCATCTCCATCTCTGTCCCAAATGCCTACCACTTTGTTGCATAATGGAGGCACTGGAGCACACTTGTAGGCTGTGTCTACAGTGACAAAAAACTTTGAAATGGCCTTGCTAATGGCCAAATTGAAGAATACTAATGAGGTGCTGAAATGAATATTCAACACCTCATTAGCATACCACCAGCCCTGGTACTTCGAAAGTGCCGTGGTTCACTCGCCCGTGGCTCATCTACACGGGGGGTCCTTTTCAAAATCCTTATGGGGATTTTGATGTTGGCAGGGTCCTTTTGAAAAGGAGCCCCAGTGTAGACGAGCCGCAGGCGAGTGAACTGAGACACTTTTGAAGTACTGCACCTGGCGTCTTGCTAGTGAGGTGCTGAATATTAATTTCAGCACCTCACTAGTATTCTTGGATTTGGCCATTAGCGTGGCCATTTCAAAATTTTTGTAAGTGGAGATGTAACCAGATTGTGTCAAGTTGCAGTCCTTATTCTGACTTCTTTAGAACCTCCTGTTGAGATACTGGCTGCATTTTCCTCACACCTCTCCATATACTCACACCCAGCAATGGGATGCACCTCATGTACAACTGTAGAAGGAGATTGCAGCTGCTGTTTGCAATAGAACTGTGAGCTGATGAAGTAGAAAAGGGGTGGAGACCTCTGGGAGGTGAAGGTTGCTGGGTTCCTGCTTTGTGTGTAAATACTATCAAGGAGTGAGCCCAGAGCAGAGCTACCAATAAAAATTCAGAGCAATGAATGTTACAGGGAGCTTAAGCTGCGTCTACACGTGCACGCTACTTCGAAGTAGCGGCACTAACTTCGAAATAGCGCCCGTCACGTCTACACGCGTCGGGCGCTATTTCGAAGTTGAAATCGACGTTAGGCGGCGAGACGTCGAAGTCGCTAACCCCATGAGGGGATGGGAATAGCGCCCTACTTCGACGTTCAACATCGAAGTAGGGACGTGTAGACGATCCGCGTCCCGCAACATCGAAATAGCGGGGTCCTCCATGGCGGCCATCAGCTGGGGGGTTGAGAGATACTCTCTCTCCAGCCCTTGCGGGGCTCTGTGGTCACCGTGGGCAGCAGCCCTTAGCCCAGGGCTTCTGGCTGCTGCTGCGGCAGCTGGGGGTCCGTGCTGCATATACAGGGTCTGCAACTAGTTGTTGGCTCTGTGTATCTTGCACTGTTTAATGAAAGTGTGTCTGGGAGGGGCCCTTTAAGGGAGCGACTTGCTGTTGAGTCCGCCCCGTGACCCTGTCCGCAGCTGTGCCTGGCTCCCTTATTTCGATGTGTGCTACTTTGGCGTGTAGACGTTCCCTCGCTGTGCCTATTTCGATGTTGGGCTGAGCAACGTCGAAGTTGAACATCGACGTTGCCAGCCCTGGAGGACGTGTAGACGTTATTCATCGAAATAGCCTATTTCGATGTCGCAACATCGAAATAAGCTATTTCGAAGTTGGGTGCACGTGTAGACGTAGCCTTAGAGTGCCAGGTGGTCTAGGGGTTGGAAGATTTGATTTCTAGCCCCCCCCCACCCGATATGTTAAGGTGCTTCAGTCTTTAAGGCAGTGGAATATTGAAAATCAGGTGAAGGCCTTGTTGGAGTCAGATTATGAATAGAGCACCTTCCATTGGAGAGCCTATGTTTACTGTCCTGGCTTACTTCCTACCCCATGCCTTCATGGTCACCCCCTTATCTTTTTGGGTGGGTGCTACTAAATCTCTTTAGACAGGGAGATGGTACTCATTTCCTAGTGGCTGCCTTGGCTGGCTAGCTAGTGATTCTTCCCCTTCAAATAGAAAGCCCGATAAGTTTATAGACCGATAGACTTATAGACCGATAAGTTTAACATCAGTACCAGGCAAATTAGTAGAAACACTAGTAAAGAGTAAAATTGCAAGGCACATAGAAGAGCACGAATTGTTGGGCAAAAGTCAGCATGGTTTTTGCAGAGGGAAGTCGTGTCTGTCTAATCTATTAGAATTCTTTGAAGGGGTTAATAAACATGCGGACAAGGGGCACCCAGTGGACATAATATACCTAGATTTCCAGAAAGCCTTTGACACGGTCCCACACCAAAGGCTTTTATGTAAATTAGGTGGTCATGGGATAGGAGGAAAGGTCCTTTCATGGATCGGGAATTGGTTAAAAGACAGAAAACAAAGGGTGGGAATAAATGGTAAATTTTCACAATGGAGGGGGGTAACTAGTGGTGTTCCCCAGGGCTCAGTCCTGGGACCGATCCTGTTCAACTTGTTCATCAATGATCTGGAAAATGAGGTAAGCAGTGAGGTGGCAAAGTTTGCAGATGACACCAAGTTGTTCAGGACAGTCAAAACCAAAAGGGATTGTGAAGAACTACAAAAAGATCTCAGCAAACTGAGTGATTGGGCAGCAAAATGGCAAATGAAATTTAATGTGGGTAAGTGTAAGGTAATGCATGTTGGAAAAAATAACCCAAATTACACGTACTACATGATGGGGTCAAATTTAGCTACGACAGATCAGGAAAGGGATCTTGGAGTTATAGTGGATAGTTCTCTGAAGACATCCACGCAGTGTGCAGCGGCAGTTAGTAAGGCAAATAGGATGTTAGGAATTATTAAAAAAGGGATCGATAATAAGACAAAAGATATCATACTTCCCCTATATAAAACTATGGTACGCCCACATCTCGAGTACTGCGTGCAGATGTGGTCTCCTCACCTCAAAAAAGATATATTGGCATTAGAAAAGGTTCAGAAAAGGGCGACTAAGATGATTAGGGGCTTGGAAAGGGTCCCATATGGGGAGAGGCTAGAGAGACTGGGACTTTTCAGTTTGGAAAAGAGGCGATTGAGGGGCGATATGATAGAGGTATATAAAATCATGAATGGTGTGGAGAAAGTGAATATAGAAAAATTATTTACCTTTTCCCATAATACAAGAACTAGGGGACACCAAATGAAATTGATGGGTAGTGGGTTCAAAACTAATAAAAGGAAATTTTTCTTCACACAGCGCACAGTCAACCTGTGGAACTCCTTGCCCGAGGAGGCTGTGAAGGCCAGGACTCTATTAGGGTTTAAAAAAGAGCTTGATAAATTTTTGCAGGTCAGGTCCATAAATGGCTATTAGCCAGGGATAAAGTATGGTGCCCTAGCCTTCATAACAAGGGCAGGAGATGGATGGCAGGAGATAAATCACTTGTCTTCTGTTCTCCTTCTCTGGGGCGCCTGGCATTGGCCACCGTCGGCAGATGGGATGCTGGGCTTGATGGACCTTTGGTCTGACCCAGTATGGCCATTCTTATGTTCTTATGTTCTTATGTTAAAGCCAGATTCTTACCTTTTCTTCCCCTTCTAGGCTTGGCATTGACTTCAGATATAACAGGCCGGAGCTAGCTGGGCCCCAAGTTTCCCTTCTTTTTTCCCTGTTTCGTCAGAACGAACATTAAGTTGTAAGTTTATTCACATTTAATCATGAAGCAGTTCAAAAAGGCTTCAACAGTCCATATAATCACCATCTAATTTACAGATGTAATTTGTGTGTATTTCAGTCAACATCTTATTTCCATTCCCAACTCAGTGAAATTGAAATAATACTTCCTGAATTAATGATATTTCTTTAATATTTACTGCTTGGTAACAGGCATAAATAAAATTCTTAGACTAGCCACTTAATTGTTATATGTAAGTGCTCTGAAAATTGGATTTATGTGAAGTAGCTGGTTTATATGAAGTAGCAATTTACTATTTCTAATCCTTAATTATTTTTAATAACAGGACTGTGTAACATGGCATTCTGTCACTGTTATCTTATTACTGAAGTCTTTCAGAATCTGTTCTCCAATCGTTCTCTATATGACCTAATATTTCTAGTACCGCTGAGTGAATTAATCTTTATTTCCCTGTAAGTATGGTTTTCTCCTCTCAACAAAATATATGTAAAGTGCTATCAACTGTTCAACTGATATTTTCACTGTGTGGCTATGTCTACACTCACAAAAAACTTTGAAGTGGCCATGCTAGTGGCCAAATCGAAGAACATTAATGAGGCAAGCCGCCGGCTGCGGTACTTTGAAAGTGAGGGAGTTCACTCACCCATAGCTCGTCTACAAGGAGGTCCTTTTCGAAAGGATCCTGCCAACATCGAAATCCCCTTATTCCTATCCCCCTCCCATGTAGATGAGCTGGTGGCCAGTGGCATGCTGATGAGGCACTGAATATTCATTTCAGTGCCTTATTAGTATTCTTTGATTTGGCCATTAGCATGGCCATTTTGAAGTTTTTTGTAAGTGTAGACATGGCCTTTCTGTGTCTTAATTATCTTCCTTTGGAAGACTGATTAAAATAAAAGTAAGAGAATATAAAACTTCCCTATTATTTTATAAACAAAGCTTTCAATTCTTTTAAACCTGTCAGAATTTACTTTTATGTATTTATTATTTTATTTGTGTCAAGTAGGCACTTACTGAGGAGCTCATCATTGTTATCTTAAGTGCTCCTGCTTAATATGTGAGTACATCACAATAGTAAATGATCCATCAAAATTGTGTCCTGGAGAGAATTTTCTCCTCCCTTCATTTTAAGACAGACTAATGATGTCATGAGCTGGCAATTCATTCCTACTGCAGCTGGGTATTATTACTAATGACTGAGGACATGCTTCTTCAAACACGTTTTTCTCTGCTTAATAACTGTTACTAATAAACGGATTTGAAAACAGTTTACAAGAACTATCAGCAATCATTTTTACCCACTTTTTGATGTTATCACTGAGACAGGAATCCTTCTAAATGAGGGAATGCCGGTAGCAAATTCTACTCTTACCTTTGAAAGCTATAAGCCTTGGTGAGTTGATATTATTTCAATGTTCTGTCCCCTCCCCACATTTCACCACTTTACCCCTAACTTAAAAAATCCCAAAGCCTGTGAAAGACAAGTGGTTTTGTATTGTTTATTCAGACCTAAATGTGTGCAATGCAGCACAATTTGCAGAATCCCATAAATATCAATGCCAAACAAACTTTTAAAATATGCACATTTGGTGGTTACCTTGAAAATCTCATTCTCCAGCCAGGTGGCTATTATGTTCACAGAAATCCCTACTATCCTAGTGGATTTTATTTGCATGTACATCTATGCATTGGACAAATACCAGTATTAATACTTGTCTGGAGCAATAATGTTGTTCTTTTAGTATCCATACACTTTATAAACATCAGATCTATGTCTGTCTGAGAGGGTTTTTCCAGCAAAAGTGGGCTTTTGTCAAAAAAACCTGCAGAATGTCGATACACAAAATGCGCTTTGTCAGCAGTTTGTTGACAAAACCTGGCACATCTGTGAACAGTGTTATACCTTTTCCCATTCAGGTATAATGCCTCTCTCTACAGTGTTCTGTCAACAAAACAGCTGTGTAGAAAGTCCAGGGCCCCTTCATTGATAGATGGGGCTTCAGGTAAATTGACCAGCCCTGTTTGTGGAGCTTCCAGTTGCCTGTTCTGTCAAAAAAGGGCAGGGCAGTCTGACTGCTCTCTGTTGATAAAGCAGCTTGCTCTTTCAATCTGCTTTTACGTGTGGACGTGATCTGTCAACAGAAGTTTTGCTGGGAAGTCCCTTCCAACAGTCACTTCTGTCAGCAGATGCTTCTCCTGTAGACATAGACCAGCTGAACAATTTAAAGAAAAACTCACTCAATAGGTAAGTATCAAAAATTTTCCTTCTATGAATGAAAAAATGAAAGCAGAAAGGTTACATGATCTGTCCAAGACTACCAAAACATCCAGGGTCAGCATAAGTATTAGAACTAGGGAATTCTTCATTTTTGGGCTTATTTCATATAGGCCGTGTCTACACGAGCCCCAAAGTTTGAAATGGCCATGCAAATGGCCATTTTGAAGTTTACTAATGAAGCGCTGAAATGCATATTCAGCGCTTCATTAGCATGCGGGCTGCCGCAGCACTTCAAAATTGACGTGCCTTGCCGCCGCGCATCTCGTCCAGACGGGGCTCCTTTTTGAAAGGACCCGCCTACTTCGAAGTCCCCTTATTCCCATGAGCTGATGGGAATAAGGGGACTTCGAAGTAGGTGGTGTCCTTTCGAAAAGGAACCTCGTCTGGACGAGATGCACGTCAGCGAGGCACATCAATTTCGAAGTGCCGCGGCAGCCCGCATGCTAATGAAGCGCTGAATATGCATTTCAGCGCTTCATTAGTAAACTTCAAAATGGCCATTTGCGTGGCCATTTCGAAGTTTGGGGCTCATGTAGATGTAGCCATAGACTACTGAGCAGATACAGAAAATAACTTTTCATCTCCATCACCTGGGATTAGATTTGAGGCATTTAACCTAGATATTCAGCATACTTTTATCTTTCTTTATCAGTGCACTTTGATACCCTTTTTTACCATTGGAATTATTTGTGAAATATTAATAGATTTAGTAAAGCAGCAGTGGCCATATGTTATGGTGAGCTCACTGAAAAATGGGTACTCTTCCTCTAAGAAAATTTTGATGAAAACTTTTTAAAAAAGTTTTGAACTAAGGTTTACATGGAAAAAAATAGGTTTTGGGCCAAAACTTAATACTAAAAAAACTGGCTGACAACTGAAATGCTTCATAGTGTCTCATTGAATCTGTAGTTCAAGTACCTCATGCTCTCTTTCTCTTCTGAAGGCAAGTCCAAGGTTGAACTGCATCACATCTCCCTTCTTAGAGAAATCAGCAGTGTGTCATAGAAGTCACTCACTATAGAGAATCCTGGGAGTTATAGACACACTATTGGCATTAAGGACTTCAACTGCCTGAGAGGATGAGGTGGTAATTGAGTAGGGCTTGTGAGGATCTAAATTTTGCATTTGGTCATCTAAAATGGCAGTTAGGCACTTGTATCCTTTTAGTGGAGCAAGCCCAAAGTAGTGAATTGGACCCCTGGTCTTTAAGGCTACGTCTACACGTGCACCCAACATCGAAATAGCTTATTTCGATGTTGCGACATCGAAATAGGCTATTTCGATGAATAACGTCTACACGTCCTCCAGGGCTGGCAACGTCGATGTTCAACTTCGACGTTGCTCAGCCCAACATCGAAATAGGCACAGCGAGGGAACGTCTACACGGCAAAGTAGCACACATCGAAATAAGGGAGCCAGGCACAGCTGCAGACAGGGTCACGGGGCGGACTCAACAGCAAGTCGCTCCCTTAAAGGGCCCCTCCCAGACACACTTTCATTAAACAGTGCAAGATACACAGAGCCAACAACTAGTTGCAGACCCTGTATATGCAGCACGGACCCCCAGCTGCAGCAGCAGCAGCCAGAAGCCCTCGGCTAAGGGCTGCTGCCCACGGTGACCACAGAGCCCCGCAAGGGCTGGAGAGAGAGTATCTCTCAACCCCCCAGCTGATGGCCGCCATGGAGGACCCCGCTATTTCGATGTTGCGGGACGCGGATCGTCTACACGTCCCTACTTCGATGTTGAACGTCGAAGTAGGGCGCTATTCCCATCCGCTCATGGGGTTAGCGACTTCGACGTCTCGCCGCCTAACGTCGATTTCAACTTCGAAATAGCGCCCAACACGTGTAGACGTGACGGGCGCTATTTCGAAGTTAGTGCCGCTACTTCGAAGTAGCGTGCACGTGTAGACGCAGCCTAAATGAGTTATTCCTGATTGACACCAGTGTGAGGGGAGAATCAAGCCCACAGGAAGAAAAGCTACAAGTATACTCAGATGTGAGGAGGTGTACTGATGTAAAAAGTTTTGCAATTTTTGTAAGAAAATCAGGAATAAGTCATGATTTTAAAGCTCTAAAGAAAGTTATGGAGCAATGAAAAGCTAGTGTGAAAGTAAGCTACAAGAGCTACTTGACAGTGTTTCTATTAGAGCAAAGTTGCCAATATAACCCTAAATCATGTTCTTTAAAAATTAAAATGAATGGGTGTTGTAACTGTATCAGAATAAATAAACTATAAGCAAGAACCAAAGGGCAATATCTACAATGGAGTGTTTTGTTGATAAAACCTGGGTTTTGTCAACAAAACTCAGAGCGTCCACACATGAAATGCATTTTCTCTACAGTCTGTTGACAAAGCTCACACTTCTGCTGCCAACATTCTGCCTCTCTGTGATAAGGAATAACGCTTTTGTTGACACTTTCTGTAAACAAAAAGCCATGTTGATGGTCAAGGGGGCCCTGGGTCAATAGATGGGGCTTCTGGTTCATCAGGCAGCCCTGTTTGCTGAGCTTGTAGTTGGCCACTCTGTCAAGAGAGCGGCCAGACAGTCTGGCTGCTCTCTGTCAATGGAATGGATTGCTCTTTCGATTCACTTTTGTGTGTGGATATGATCTGTCGACCAAAGTTTTGCCAGAAGATCTCTTCAGTAACTTCTGTCAACAGATCACGGTAGCGTAGACATAGCCAAGGACTCAAAGTGAAAAAAGTAGAGTCCATATTTGAGGTTCTTCTGCATTCTGAGACTGTGCCAGCCACATGTTACTGATTTATGAAAACAACAGAGCTCGTAAAGTGACCTAACTAGAGCTATTGTTATCTGTTATATTGAATGTTGTACTCTAATCAAACAAGCCATCTAAGCCCTCAAGGTAACTTCCAAATCTCCTGCAAAGACAACTCTTCATAAGAAGCCTGAAGGTGTCTGGTCTATGAGAAATGAGTCTAAAAAAATAGTCATTGGAAAGATTGATGATGCTTTGTCCATCAAATTTCTGAGAAGAAAAAATAGAGGGAAAGTTGGCAAAGTCTGAACCCCAGTCCAGTACTTAACGAATTATTTTTCTCTTGGAAATCACTTCACATTATTAACAATTTTGGATATTTGTGTTTAAGAGACATCTTTAAATATAATTTTAAAGTAAAGTTCCTGTCCCACTGTAATAGAATGTAATGCACTCTGGTAAGCTTGCTTTAGTATTATTCAAAAATGGAGACTAGCGATCTTATACTATCTGGTTGAAAGTTTATTCCCTTACACTCCATGGCTATGTCTAAACTACAGCACTCTTCCAAAAGATCTTCAGGAAGGGATCTTGTGGAAGATCATCTTGCAAAAGATTGCATACACACACAAAAAGCGGATCAAAAGACCAATCTGATCTTTTGAAACAAAGCAGCTACACACACCCAGACTCTCTTTCGAAAGAACAGAGCAGGAACGCCATGGATGGGGTTGCAAGGCTGGCAAGCCCTTCTGGGAGTGTCCACCAGCCACTCCCTTAACGGGCCCCTCCCAAACACCTCCTCCCTTCACATGCTGCTGAGACCTGCCTTGCTACAGACAGCATAGCAGACTTTGTGCACGGACCAGAAGCCCAGTATAGAGGGGCATGGATTCCCAGCAGCTCTTGGACCTGGACATCTTCAGTGCTGTGGTCAGCCTGCTGGCCATGGTGGTTGTGGTAGCCTCCCACTGGGGTCATGCAGTACTGGTTAGGGACATCACCATGTCCTTATGCATGGTGGTGGATGTCACCTACCCCTGCAGCCCTGGCTCATGAAGCCTTACAGCAGCCACCTGGACCCCACCCAAGAGCTGTTTAACAGCTGGCTCAACCAGGTCCACATCATAGTAGAGCATGCATTTGGATGCCTGAAGGGCCATTTAAGGCTCCTCCTGACATTACTGGAAGTCAGGCTGCACAATGCTCCCCAGGTAGCAGGGACATGCTGTGCCCTTCACAATGTGGTAGAGAGTAAGGGCAATGCCCTCCTACAGGGATGAGTGGCTGAGTCTTGCCCTGGCTTCAAACAGCCCGCCACTGCCCCAAGTCACCAGGCCCACCAGGACAGGATGTGAATCAGGAAAGTCCTTCATGTGATCTTCACCCACAGCCCGAGTGACACTCCCACAGGCAACCCCACAGGCCCCTCCCACCCATCCACCCCATCCACTCCCCCACCATGACCCCTCCCACCAATCCACCCCTCAGCCCCCAATGGTGAGGGATATGAGGGTGCTGAGAAAATAAACGCTTTATCTTGAGGAACTGTGTGGTAAATGAAAACTTTGCAACTAATTCTGTACAGTGCAGAATGGGGGGTAATTATATACAGTGAGGGTGCTTGAGACAGAGGGTGGGGTATCTCAACCTGGAGGGGGGCTTGGGAGGAGGGTCGGGGGCCTTAATCCTCTCAGGGGGTCATGGGGGCTGTGAGCCATGGCAGACACAGGAGACCCTACTGCCCAGCATCTGGGGTCCCCATCAGGGCTGGGATGGGGGAGGGACCACGGGGAGGTAGATACATGGGAAGGGTGCAGTGGGGTCAGGTTCAGTGGAGGACTCAGGCTTGGTGGGAGGAATGGGGGGCTGTCTCAGCAGGGCCTGACATGGCTGCAAGCTAATGGTCAAGTTCCCATAAGGTAGCAGGGGGAGTTTGGGCAGGAGCAGGGCAACAGGGGCAGGTAGGGCAGTGGGAGGGGCAGCAGTGGGGCAGCTCCAGGGGCAGCTGGAGGGGCAGCAGACTGGGCCAGCCAGTCAGTGATGGCACAGGTTAGGATGCGTAGGGCTATCCCCACCTCGGCCCAAGCCTATCACCACCAGGACATGTTGATCTGCTCCAGTGCCAGCCACTCCTCAAGGATGGCATTTTGCCAGAAGAGAGCAGCTGCATAGGTGTTGTCATCCTTGTCCTGCCCGTGACAAGGTGCTCTCTGGCCATGGATCGGCCTGGGCACTAGTGTTTGGGGGTGCCCCAGCTCTCTCACAGCCACAGACTAGGGCTGGTGGCCATGTGGGTGGCCTGTTTTCAGCCGTAGCAGAGGCAGGTGCCTGCTCCCCACTCTCCAGGGTGTGCAATGTGCTAGGAACCTATCAAATGGTCTCTAGAAAAGGTCTGGGGGGTCCCTGTTTGAGGGTACCAGGATGGATGGGCCTGAAGGGGCGGCATTCACCAGCGATCCATCATTGGATCCCTAGTCGTATGAGGGAGGCTCTGTCCCTCAGACGAGGTGTTCTGTGGGCTGTGGAGCTCCTGGTCAAAGGGGCAGCTGATAGGGGTCCTGCCACTGAACTTCTGGCTGTGTCCCTGGCATAGACATGCCCCAGCCTCAGCTCCTTGACTTTTGAACATACCTGCTCCTGGGTGCCGGTGGGGTATCCCCAGGTGGCCAAGATGGTGGCTAGCCAGGCAAAGGCAGGAGCATTCTGCTTCTTGCCCATCGTCTACCGGAGGACCTCCTTGTCCTGCCAGAGTCCAAAAAGGTCCCAGAGCTCTGGATCAGTCCATGCGGGCGCCCTCTTTTTGGTGACCTGGGCAAAGTCCTGTGACCCCACAGCGAGCTCCTGGGGATCCCCTGCATATCAGGGGGCTGCTGGCCATAGTGGGGTTTCAGCTGAAATGTCAGTTCCGGCAGTGGCACTGAGCGAGTGTTGAGGGGCAGCTCATGTCTCTGCTCCAGGCACGATCTCACCTTCCTCCCACGTGGTTTCTGGGTCCCTGTAGCTTTAAAAGCAGCCAGATGCAGGGAGCACAGAGCTCCACTAGCACTGACCAGGGCATCTCCATGTGCCAGCTGGCTGGCAACATGGAGGACTCCTCTTTGGAAAGAACAGCCCACAGTGCATCTACCATTTTCTTTTGAAAGAGTCTTTCATATGGAGGTGCTTTTCCCAATCCAGGGCCAGAAGAGTGCCTCTGAAAGAAGTGACACATTCTTTTGATTTACTTTCAAAAGAACATGTTTTGTATGTAGACACTCTGTGGGATTTTTTGAAAGAGCCCTGGCTTTTGAAAAACTTTCAAAAGAACTTGCTAGTGTAGACACAGCCCTTCATTACATTCCTTCCCCCATTGTCTTGACTTATTGATCAGTTATGCAATTTATGGAGCATGTACTGGTTATATATGAAAATCATCCAAGAGCCCTTTCTCCAAAAACACAAAAATGACACCTTCCAAAAAGTTTCCATTTCTGCAGAACCAAAATCAACATTCTCAGATCTAATTTTCAGATTTGGCAGCTGGGGCCTAGCCCTTAGCTCACTACTTCAAAGATACTTTGAACTATTCCTTGCATCTCAGCTCTCCAGCTGAAGAGGGATTTGTCTCAGAAGAAAGAGATTATGTTTTTTTTTAAAGCAAACATCCTGATACCTGTTATACTTTTAAAATAGCTGAAATTCATATGATTTAAAGCCTTATGAAATCATTTTGATTTAATTACAGAATTTTAAATCAACATTCTGAAGTGGAGTGTCTTATGATTATGTAACAGTTGACACATATCTGTCTTCAGAGCACAGTCTTCAGAGAAGTGTAGAGCTCTCACACGCCAACTCCTATATGCTGTTCTGCTATATATTTTACTTCATGCAGAAGCTGAAAACCAAGTTAAAGTATTTTAAAACCCAAAGAAGAAAATCAGAGGGAAGCTTTAAAAATTTTTAGAAATAGTCTACACGGGCAGCTTCTGTCGACAAAACTCGCCAAGCATCTACATGGTTAAAGTATTCTGTCGAGAGTTTGTTGACAAAACTCAGCTGTTCAGCTGACAGTCTTATACCTCTCTGGCAATGTCTACACAGGACGCATCTTTTGACAGAAGTTACTGTCGATATAGAAATCTTGACAGAACCTTTGTCAACAGATTGTATCTACACACAACTTGCTCTGTTGACAGAGAACTGCCGGACTGCACTGCCCTCTGGTGCCGCAAAGTGGAATGGCAGCTCTTCAAAGAGGGCTGCCTGGCAACTAGAAGCCCTCTTTGGTGACAGAAGTGTTTACACTGCACTTTTGTCAACAGTACTCTGTCCAGACATTGTTATGCCTCCAATTTTTGAGGGATAATACTGTTGAAGAAAATGCAGAGTTCCGTCGAGAAAATGCTTTAAGGCTGCATCTACACTGGCAAGTACATTGGAAATCCAGATAGGAAGACCGAGCTCTTTCAAAAGAACCTGTGGAGCATCTACACACACATCACTCTCTTTCAAAAGTAACTTTGAAAGAACTCCCTCATTCTTTCAAATTTGGTCCTCCATTCCCGGGATGGGAAGAGCACCTTCCTTCAAAAGCTCACTTTGAAAGAGAGCAAGCGTAGATGCTCCGTGGCCCGCTCTTTCCAAAGAGGGAGTCCTCCATGGTGGTGATCAGCTGGTAGATGGTGGTGCCACTCACAGCACAGGGGGAGCAGTATAGCTCCAGCATCCAGCTGCGCGTAAGGACACAGGCTCCCAGAAACCCTCAGGCAGGAAGCTGAGAGAGTGTAGGCAGCAGTGAGGCTGCTCTCCAGCTCACCAGCCACGATGATGACCAGCCGGTTCCCCACAGCACCCAGACCCATGGCCAGCCAAGTGACCCCTGCCCACCCTAGGGGCCACCCAAGGGCAGTGCGGAGTTGTCTCAGGAGGTGGGCCAGGCCCTAAAGCACTGAGCCCCCTCCTGGACAGAGGCCGAGATCCAGGACCTCCTCTCCCTATGGGAGGATGAGTAGGTCCTCCAACAAACGGGGACCCATCTCCACAATGCTGTGGCCTTTGAGCAGCTGGCAAAGGGGCTGCTCGGCCATGGCCACCCCACCCACACACCTGACCAGGTCCAGTCGAAGGTCAAAGAACTGCGGTAGGGGTATTGCAGGACCTGGGACACAGCCGGGCAGTCAGGGGCAGTCCCCACAAGCTGCACCTACTACAAGGATTTCCACTGCTTCCTGAGGCTGAAGGAGGCTGGACCCCACATCATGCTCCTTGACATGTCCATGGCTGACACCGAGCCAGAGACAGCGACGGAGGGTGAGGAGCACCCAGGACAGTCAGCCAGCACCAGGTGACCATGGACAGCAAGACAACTCGACCCCACCAGTGATGACGAGGGCTCAAGCAAGGGGGCCCTCGTCATTGACATCCCGCCCGGGATGTCCAGCCAGGCCCCATCCAACCGTGCCTCGCCTGCCTTCCTCGTATGCACACTAACCTCCCTAGTACCCCAGGAGGGAGTGTCAGGTCCCACCCGGGGTAGCCACAGGCATCCCACATGGCCTCCAGCCAAGATGCATGTGGACCCTCGATGGCTATGATCCCTGGGCTCAGGGGAACAATGCACGGCACCCAGCACCACATGGATGGGACAGCACCATGATCCGACTTGCCATGGAGGGACCGGGGAACAGCGGAGGGGTGGGCAGGGACATGGGGACCTGCACCTGGGACTAATGGCCCATTCCCCCCTCCCTTTCTGTCTCCACAGCTCCTGTAGCCAGCAGCCAGACCAGCCCCAC
The DNA here is from genome assembly GCF_033958435.1 of Carettochelys insculpta. Lineage (NCBI taxonomy): Eukaryota > Metazoa > Chordata > Testudines > Carettochelyidae > Carettochelys > Carettochelys insculpta. Next base: position 171,634,901 of record NC_134139.1, on the reverse strand, counting down.
CACAGAGGGTGAGGGGGAGCGGCCCGCATCCCGAGCAGGGACCGTGCGAGGCTGCCACCGGGCCATCCACTGGTGCCACCAGGGTGGCAACGAGAAGGTGGGGGATGCTGCCCATACCACAGCTCTGCAGGACCTTACTTGTGTGCTGTGGGAGTGCCTTGCCATGGAGCAGCAGGTCTGGCACCAGGTTGTGGCAAACATGGACGCCCTGACCTGGGCTGTGGCAGGCTGCCTAGACCCATCCACAGCCCCATCACAAGCCACTCCTGCACCCAGCTCCCCTGCCCCCACTTCACGATCCCTCATCCCCCCATCACCCAGCCACCCCCTGCCTCCCCGCTTCTGTCCTCCTCCACCTCCCCAGTCCCTCTGTCAGCCTCCCCTCCTCCAACCTCCTCCGCCTCCCTGGGCCCCAAGTCAGCCTCCCCTTCTCTGACCTTCCCTGCCCCACCACTCTCCCCTCCACACTCCAGCAGCCAACCCCCCCGCCATGAGCCTGACCTCTCTGCCCTGGTCCCAACCCACCTGCCCCCAGCCATCCTGATGCAATTGGACCATATGTTGCTGGCCAGGGCTGGTCAGGTGAGGCCATCCCTCCCACCCTCCCCCACTCCTCCCATGCCAACCCCAGGGAGCCCACAGGGGCCCCAACCCAGCAGCACCCCTACCTCCCCGTGCCACCCGCCCAAGCCCAGCCACAACAGACAACCCGGACCCAGGGGACAAGGGGCAGACACGGGTGATGGGAATCCCAGTCCTCGACCCCCATAAATGATTAGGGCCTCCCAACCTTACCCTTGGCCCTCCCAGGGCCCAGAGGGTGACTGCCTGGGACCACAATGCCCCTGTATATAGTTCCCCCCAGTCCCCCTTTTTGTGATACCCCTCCCTGTACACAGGCAAAGCAGTAGTAGCAGTGTTAAGTAAAGAGTTTATTTCAGGGTTCCATCTGAGTCCCCTGTGCATGTGTGGGGTTGGTGGGGTGTGTGTGCATGGGGGTGGTGGTGGGGTGTGTGTGTGGGGTGGGGCGGTTACTGTGGTCCCCACTCAAAGGCCTGGCACAGGGCCTCCTGTACCCATGCCCCATCCTCCTGGGCCTAGTGGCATGAGGCAGCAGGGGGCTGCTCATACTTGTGCCCTGCCTCAACAGCCCACCCATGCACGAATGGCTCATGCTTTACCTCCACGAGGTTGTGCAGGGCACAGCAGGCCCCAGCCACCTCTGGAATGCTGTGGACACCCACCTCCAGCCTGGTGAGGAGGCATCTGAAGTGCCCTTTCCAGCGGCCAAATGCCCACTCCACCTTGTTGTGGGCCCAGTTCAGCCACTCATTAAAAACGTCCTGGCTGGGCTGTGTGTGTCCCGTGTATGGCCTCATGAGCCACACCTGCAGGGGGTAGGCCTCATCCTCCACGACACAGCGTGGCATTGTGATGTCCCCAATGGGGAGCTCCCGCTGGGGAATGAAGGTCCCCTCGGTCCTGCGGCGTCCCAGCCCCAAGTTCCAGAACACTCTGGCATCATGGGGACAGCTGGACCAGCCCACACAGATGTCTTGGAACCGCCCGTTGGCATTGACAAGTGCCTGCTGGACAACAGAGTGGTAGCCCTTATGGTTTATGAAAGCCCTGCTGCTGTGCTCTGGGGCCCGGATGGTTATGTGCATGCAGTCCAGGGCCCCAAAGCATTTTGGGAAGCCCAACTCCTCTAAGCTCCTGATGGCATTGTCCAGGTCCCTGACATGGACCAGCTGGATCAGGAGGACCCTCTTGATGGCCTGGAAGACCTGCAGGGAGTGGGAGGAGGATGCACGCATGAGCATGGGGTGGTGTGTAGTGTGCCCAGTCATCCCTGTCCCCTACAGAGCAGGCCTTTCTGTGGTCCCCATCCCTGTTCCCTGCAGGGCAGGCCTCCCTGGGGTCCCTGTCCCCGTCCCTGTCCCATCCCCGATGAGGTCTGCCCTGTGGTCCTTGATGGTGCCCCATGCCAGGGTGGCCCCTATCCCCCAGCTCCTGCATGCGTACAGCTTACCTCATTGAGGACGGGCCCAATGGTGGCCCTGCCCACCCCGAACTGGTAGCCGATGGATCAGTGACTGTCCAGGGTGGCCAGTTTCCAGAGGACAATGGCCACCCTTTTTTGGAGTGGGAGCACTAGCCTCATGCAGATGTCCTGGTGCTGGAGAGCTGGCACAAGCCAGTGGCACAGCTCTAGGAACGTCCCCTTGGTCATCTGGAAGTTCTGTAGCCACTGGTTGCCACCCCAGTTCTCCAGCACCAGCCACTCCCACCAGTCGCTGCTTGTGGGGAAGCTCCACAGGTGGCGGATGAGCTGGGGGACCAGCTAGGGACGTCACGCCCTCAGGATGGCTTCCAGGAGGGTGGCTAGTAGGCAGGCCACCTGTAGCCACTGCTGTGGGGTGGCCAGGACCACAACCAGTGCACCGGCCATGGCCTCGATGGGGACGGGGGGCTGCTCAGGCTCTATGGGGCCCTGGGGTGTCTCCTCTCTTCTCCTCAGTTTGCGAGCCTGGGGATAGGTGGCTGGCCCTTGGCATGTGCAGGCCGAGGTATGAGATGGGGGAGGCCCTTTAAGGGGTGGTGGGCCAGGGCCCTGAAAGGGCTCGTCCACCATGTGACCCTGCCCACGAGGTTTCATGCCCTTGTACTTTCAAAAGAGCGCCCTGCATAGTAAGGATGCTCATTTTCAAAATTGCACTAGGGGACTTTCGAAAATTGTCTGTGTGGACACTCCCTTTCAAAAGGGTGGCTTTCAACATTCTGTTTCTTTTGAAAGGAGGCTGTAGTGTAGACGTGGCCTAAGTGTGTGGGTGTTCCCCTTCTGTCGACAAAACTCTGTAGTGTAGACCCAGCCTTTCTGAGCAGGTATAACACCTATGTTGACAGTGTTTTGTCGACAGAGTGCCTGTGTAGACACGTCTGTTGACAGAGAGGGCTTCCAGTTCCCTGGGCAATCCAGTTTGCAGAGCTTCTGTCAGCCGTTCTGTCAAGAGAGGGCAGAGCAATTTGGCTGATTTCTGTTGACAGAGCGGCTTGCTCTTTCAAACCATTTTATGTGTAGACGCGATATGTCGACAGAGGTACTGCCAGGGTTTCTCTGTCGAAGGTGACCTCTGTAGTCAGACGCTGCCCTTGCAGATGTAGCCAAAGTGTACTGAAACAAGGTTTTCCTTTGTGTTTACAGCACAGTAATGTAAAATAAGTGACCCATAGAACATAATATATTGTGTTCATTAAGCTCTTAAATATCACAAAGACATTCCTGCAACTGAATGTTGAAAGATCAGCAATTGCTTATTTTATTAACAAGATGTTTTTTCCATGAAGAGACACTCCATTAAACAAGGACCTTTTGTCTGAAGGAATTATATCTGCAGTAATATTTTATATCTGCAGTAACATTTTACACACATAATTTGAGATGTGAGCCCTTTAGTTTCTTATTTATATTTATAAAAAACCGTTTGAGAAAAATTCAACCTGGCAACCAAATTTTAAAAGAAGAAAACTGTAGCTTATGAACCTATGCAGAGTATAATTAAAACCAATAATCACTAGAAAAAAAACTTAGAGTCCCAATCCATTCAGTGTCTGTTAAAAGTTTCCAAAGATGTGCAGTATGTGAAATGGCCAGCCCCTGACACTCAGAACTTCCACAGGGCAACTTCACCTGACTCCATGCAATGGGGATCACAAAAAAAAAAAAAAAAGAACACAGAAAGAGCCCAAGACGGTGTTCCAGTTGTCCATCAGTGCTGAGCTACTTCACATGAGGAAGAGGGAAGATCTAGTCTGATGCCCACCACTCAACCAATTATCAGTCTCACCTGCGCTTGATGACTGGGGTAGCTCTAGAGACAAAACGTAATAGTAGGCAGCACTGGTTAGGGAATCCCCTACATTTTTGGTGAAGTGTTCAGGTAGAAGCACCACAGGGTGTTGTTTGGTGTCAGGATCACCTTTTGTGCCTTCAGTGCAGCTAGGTTGACCGTATGTCCCAATATTATCCAGACTATCCCAATACTAGGGTCTTTGTTTTGTACAGAATACTCTTCCTCTCCACTGCCCCACATCCCAATTTTACAAACTTGCTATCTGGTCACCCTAAGTACTGTACTCCATTGATCTTTGGAGTGTGCTAGGAAGCAGAAAGCCCACCACTTCCATTCTGCTAGTGGGGTGTTATCTGCAGAAGTGACAGAAGGTATCTTGCAACTTGTCATAACTGGGATGTAGGTGATCTGACCTCAATGATAGGGCCAAGAGTCAGGCCTACTGGTCAGAGCAGGAAGTAGGAGTCTAATCAGGGACCAGGAATCTGAGCTACAGTGACGGGTCAAGGCTGGAATGACAGTCAGAATCCAAAGCAAAGAAACGAGGGAAGAAGTCAGTTGTAGTAAGAGACCTGGTGCTGCCAGGATGCATAGACAGCTTTGTTTTCCCTCTCTTTACAGCTTTACAGTATCCCCGATAATGTTCATTAGTTCATATTGTGAAGGAGTCATGAGTCGTGAAAGATAAAGTTCCTAGTTCCTCCCCTGCTCTTTAATTGCAAAGATGAAACTTATTTTTGCCTGCTGCAGACAATGAATAGACCATTGAATTTTGGTTGGATTCAGGTGTCGGGTTCTTTCCTTTGTTTGGAGAAAACATGTTTATCACCTTTCGTACATACTCTCTTTAATTATCTTTTTGTCACATACTTTAATGTATAATACTAACGTATATCCATAATTCCAACATGCAGCTCTCTCACAAATATTGTAAAATGATATTATCAACTAGTGTCTTATTAGTTTTCAGATGACAAGGCATATTGTATACAAAACTCATTGAAATACTCTGTAATGTGTGGGCAGTGGGTTACCTAGGGTCACAGTCCCTTATCCAGGTTAGTGCTTGTAGTAAACCCATTGCTTCAACTGTCATAATGGCCACAAAATACAACAGTTTCATAGATTGCCTAAATTCAAATTCAAGGATAGAAAAGACCATTTTCATTCTACTAATGTTGCCACCTTGTTAGCCGATGGTCAGGTGAGATGCCACTATGCCCTTGTATTAATATGAGATTCAACTGCCAGGGCAGAGCCCGCCAGTGACCAGGCTAAGAGCTGCTGAAAAGCAGCTAGGTTCTTTGTTTTGTGTTCGGGTTAGCACAGTAACAGGAGGAGTCAGGTTACCACTTAATCAATTACTTTGTTTATTTATCTAACAAGTTAAACTCTTACTGTTACAATGTTGGGTTATTTGTTACCTAGCGAGTTAAGCTCTTGTGGTTATAATTGTTACAAGGTTTATACTTTGATTACAAATAGCTACCATACACTCTAATTGATAGGTCTATACTTGTTAAATGCATGCAAAAGAAATAACAAGTAAAATACCTAGCAGGTCTTATCCTCACCCCTGCATTACCAATGTGGCTTGGCCAATTTCCCTCAATCCCTTGGGAAGAAGTCCTTTGTCCTTTTTTTCCAGGAGTCAAGCATCCTTGGGGACCTGGAGAGACCCCCACCCTCCTGTCCAGCAGGAAAGATGATTGGAGCTCAAATAGGGGGTCTGCCGGACCCCTCTTTATACCCATTGGGTCACGTAGGCTTCTTCCTTGGTTTAATTGAATTAAACTGTCTGATACTGGTTCTCACAGTGAGTTCAAGGGTGTAGTTCACACCTGTGAGATAGACAATTGAGGGCATCTGTGTCTTAATGGGCCGGAGGTTTTTCCTCCTGTCTGGGACAAGTGTCCTGGCGAATCAACTGATGGTAATTATACAAGGGCAGTTTGAGGCCCGGCTGTTAATTAGCCCATTGTTCTTAGCTTTGCTCCAGAGCTTCAAAGGCCATGGCTAAGATAAGCCCATCTGCACTCTCGGGCATTCCAAGGCTGGCCTATTCCTTTTAACCCTTTTGTGCTCTGAAGCACCTAGGGAAGGCGAGATGGAGTAGAGCCATAAGAGGGGGTTTTGTCTGGCTACACACCTACAGACAATTTGATAGAAATTTGGCAACAATGACCCGCATTTCTCACGTATAAATTGATAAATATTAGTCATCACAGGTAATGATCCTACTCTTCTTTGGTTTTACTGTGTATTTCTAAATCCATGCCTGGAGAGAAAACCATGCAGCTATGGTTTCATTTCCTACAACTAAAGATTTCAAATTCTTCTAGTCCTTCCATTTCACTCAAGTCTTTTACCCACCTTTTGACTCTGTTAGCACACAGGCTTTTTTGGTCCTCATATACATCTTCTCTACTTAATTCCCAACAGTACTTGTATATTCTTTGAGTAGTCCTATCTTCACTATTTCCATTAACCTAAGCCCTAGAGGTTAAATCTAGCAATTTCATCCTTAACTTTATGGACATCTCTTCAGTTGCTATCTGCAGCATGCACATAGCAGTGCCATAATACTCACACCACAAGTGATTCACAGCACTTGGGCTTGTACTGTTTCTAATTTAAACATTGTTTTAGTAGCTGAATTAAAGGCTTGTCGTCGATAATCTATAACTGGGCTTATTTTTGTCTAACAGAACACCAGCAACTTGTGTTATCAGCCTCCCTGGTGTTTCCAACAATACTTTAAGTACATTTTCCTATTTTTACATTTGAACTTGGTATTATCTATGTGACACTCTTAGGTTAGTTTGTCGTTGACTATAACACCTGAGAATGTAAAATTTTGAACTAGAGGTGTTATCAAGGGTATAGTTCAAAATTAATCAGGTCATATGTGTAATTTGTCAGGTTTCCCTACATGTATAACCAATACTTGTTTCCATTTTCTTCAAATATCCTTTTTTCTCCCACAAAACTCTTTACTTAGACTTCTATGACTAAAAACTTTTCTTGGAACTTTTTTTGCTAAAATATCTATAAAGACACAATGTTACTTAGATACTCATCACACTGCTGCTAAAGCATCTCCAATTTGCTTTGCTAAGGCTGTAAGTGGGGATTACTTCAGTGTTTTCAATATTACCTTGACCTTGATATGTAATTAGCATAAGGAAGTGATCACTTTCTATTCCATCTTCTTTATAGGTGTCCCAGCTGTATTTCCTTTCTATACTGCTTGTTTCAGGTCCCATATCCAAACCTGAAAAGGTTCCAGGCACCAAATCAAACCTGGCAGGTGTCTCACTATTTAGCAACACCAAGTTGTGCATGTTAATTAAATGTTCCAGGCATTTGCCTTTATAATCAAAGAGTTTCCTGGCTCTCTATGATTTATAATGATTATTAAGATCTCCATAAATAATATGACTTTAGCACACATAGCATAAATCAAACATGTTGTTTTTATACAGCTTGTCAACATTATTGATTCAGGTTCATTTATTATTGTTTTCATAAGAATCTGTACAGTGCTGTTCTCAAATTGTACAAGTCTATTTCAATGTAACTAAGAGCTTTCTTTATAAAAACACAGATTCCTGTTATTTCACTGTTGCATCTAAATAAATAATATGCTGGATATCTAAACATAAGTATTCTTAGCAGCCATATTGCTTGTACACACATTACATCAGGTTTGTTTTCCAATTCAAACACAATTTTATTTAATTTATGACCATGTCATTAAAGCATGCACATCCCAGAGGGAGAAAAATTCTACACCAAGGATTGTTTAAATAGAATGAAATTGCCTCACTGTAAATGCTTTTCTTCCATGTTTTTAAGGTGCAAATAATCATTTCTATAATAAATACTATACTTTCTCTTTTCCTACAAGCCGTACCTCTTCATCTAGTCCCCTTTTTCCTGCCCTGAGCTGCATGTTGTTGTAATAGTAACTTTTTCCAAAACTGGAACTTTCCTCCTTTTCTACTTTCTGCTGGGAATATTTTAATACCTTCTTGTAGTAGGGTTCACAAGCACCAGCAGGCCTAGTAGTCATGCCATGGCTCAACAGTTTCTGAGTCTTGGGATGGCCTTGCCAAGTAATCTGAAAGTCTAACAGTCAAGTTCCAGCCCACCATCCCCTCGTGCTCCCTTAGTTCCTATGGCTGGGTGGAGGTGAGCTAAAGAGAGTGGAAGGTGGGATCCAAGCTGTCCATTTTCACTTCTTCCAAGCCTAGTGCCCAAGGGAGTAAGAGTGAAGAGTGTGTCAGACCTTTCTAGTGGGTATCACGTGGGCTTCTAGTGGGTATCTAGTCGGCCTCTCTGGGGTCACTTCCTACCTTCCTCTATTTCCTCTTCAGTTTGGGGCAAGGACACAGTACTCAGCTTTCCTCTCAGCAGAGGATTATTCCCATCTAGGGGTCTTGAAAAATCAAGATGGAACAGGACGGGCTCCTGAGTCAGATGATTTTTCAATTTCCTGAAAGCTGTAGCAGAGCCATGAGACCAACAGAGTTTCTTAGGATTGATCTCCTTGACAAGGTCTAACAGTGGGACTGCAATTGCAGTGAAATACAGAATAAACCATTTATAATGTCCTTCTCGTCCCAGGATACATCATACCTGTCTCTGTGCTGGACTCAAGGCATTCTGCTAGGGCTTGAATTTTCACCGCCAGTAGTCTCAGAGGGGTAGCTGTGTTAGTCTGTATATTCGCAAAACAAAGCAAGCAATCCTATAGCATCTTAAACACTACCACTTTTATTTATGAGGTGGGTAACACCCACTTATTCATATTCTGAGCAGAACTGAGAAATCAGTGAAATGTAAAAAGTAAGTGGGTAGGGCAAGAAGAACGGGGGAAAGAAGGGCTAAAAAAAGAGAAAAAGGAAAGAAAATTTCTGGGAAGAGTAAATTGAGTTAAGTAGAATGTATGCCATCCTTGTGAATATCAAAGGCGGGGAAATTGTCCTTGCAACGCATTAGATAATTGAGATCCTTCTTGAGTCCCTGATGACAGGTATCAAACTTGCAAATGAATTCCAGTTCAGATGTCTCCCTTTATAATCTGATGTTAAAATCCCTTTGTAGTAATACACAAACAGGTTAAAGAACTCACTTACAGGTTTGTGTGTGTTCAAATTATTAATGTCTGATTTGTGTCCATTCATCCTTTAGTGTAGGGGCTGTCCAGTTTGTCCAATGTACATGGCAGAGGGGCATTGCTAGCACATGATGGCATATATCATGTTAGCGGAAGTGCAGGAATATGAGCCTTTAATGGTGTGGCTGATAGGGCTTGTTGCAAGTGAAGGTTCCAAGGTTAGTATTTCTGTGATATGGTGTGTGGCTACTAGCAAAAATTTTCTTGATGTTGTGTGGCTGTCTAGAGGAAAGAACAGGCCAGTCCACCAGGGCTTGCAAGAGTGAGAGATCATGTTTCCGTATAGGTTGTAGATTATGAATAATGCACTGGAAGGGTTGAAGTTGAGGGCTATAGGGGATGACAAGTGGTGTTCTGTCTGCTCCCTCTTCTTCAGTTATAAATATTTTTCTTTTTTTTTTTTCCTTTTTCCTTATAGAAAGCTGGTTAGATGGTCAGGACCGACAGGTAGTGATCAATATTTCTTTGTCTGGTTGAGGGTCAGTTTCAAGTGGAGTGCTGCAAGGGCCAGTATCTCATGCCAGTATCATTCAACATTTTTATTAATGACCTGGATGAGGGGATGGATTGCACCCTCAGCAAATTTGTGAATGACACTAAGCGAGGGGAAGAGGTACATATATTGGAGGGTAGGGATAGGGTCTGGAGTGACCTAGGTAAATTGGAGGACTGAGCCAAAAGAAATCCAATGAGGTTCAACAAGGAAAAATGCAGAGTCCTGCACTTAGGACAGAGGAATTCCATGCATTCTTACAGGCTGGGGACCAACTGGTTAAGTTGCAGTACAGCAAAAAAAGGACCTGGGAATTACAGTGGATGAGAGGCTGGATATGAGTCAACAGTGTTCCCTTGTATCCAAGAAGGATAATGGCATATTGGGGTGCATTAAGAGAATCATTTCCAGCAAACCTAGAGAAGTTATTATTCCACTCTATTCGGCACTGGTGAGGTCACATCTAGAGTATTGCGTCCAGATCTGAGGCCCACAGTATACAAAGGATGTGGATGCATTGGAGACGGTTCAGCAGAGGGCAACAAAAATGATTGGCGGGCTGAAGCAGATGACCTACAAGGAGGGGCTGAGAGATTTGGGTTTATTTGGTTTGCAAAAGAGAAGAGTAAAGGGTGATTTGTTAGCAGCCTTCAACTTCCTGAAGGTGGCTTTAAAGAGGATGGAGAGAGGCTGTTCTCAGTAGTGACGGATGGCAGAACAAGAAGCAATGCTCTGAAGTTGCAGAGGGAGAGCTGTAAGCTGGATATTAGGAAAATAATATTTCACCAGAAGGGTGGTAAAGTCCTGGCATGTTTAACCTACAGAGGTGGTGGAATCTCCATCCCTCGAGGTTTTTAAGTCTCAGCTTGACAAAGTCCTGGCTGGGATGATTTAGTTAGGGTTGATCCTGCTTTTAGGGTTGATCCCTTCCAGCCCTAGGATTTTATGATTCTATGATTTTGTGTACAGTGAGATTCAAACATAAGGGAATATCCCATATAGGCAGTGTCTACACTAGCCAAAAACTTCGAAATGGCCATGCAAATGGCCATTTCGAAGTTTACTAATGAAGTGCTGAAATACATATTCAGCGCCTCATTAGCATGCGGGCAGCCGTGGCACTTCAAAATTGACGTGGCTCACCGCCGCGTGGCTCGTCCAAATGGGGCTCCTTTTCAAAAGGATCCTGCCTACTTCGAAGTCCCCTTATTCCCATCTGCTCATAGGAATAAGGGGATTTCGAAGTAGGCGGCGTCCTTTCGAAAAGGAGCCCCGTCTGGACGAGCCGCATCAATTTCGAAGTGCCGCGGCCACCCGCATGCTAAAGAAGTGCTGAATATGTATTTCAGCGCTTCATTAGTAAACTTTGAAGTGGCCATTTGCATGGCCATTTCAAAGTTTTTGGCTAGTGTAGACATCGCCTTATACTTATATAGCCAGGACAAGATAAAACCTGATATTATGATCCAGTTTGTCAACTGCATTGTAGTCATTTACACCTGTGTAAAACAAACAAATATGGTAGGTAAAAACCTACCATTATGATACTGGTGTACGTGTCTTCACAAGGGCAAGACTGCATTGAATCAGACTCAGTGATCAAAAAATTTTCAACTGTTGAGGGGAGAAGGGGAAAGGGGAAAGGAGTGACTGTTGGAATATAACAGACAACTGCTATTGGCCTAGGTGATCCAACCCAAAGCTCACAGGTCTGTACCTAAACTCTTCCCAAACTTACTTTTAACGCCCAGAGCTAAAAGCACTCTGGGACACAAGAAGGTAACCTTTTAGATTCTCCGTAACCACAACAATAATTTTAACAACATTTCCTTTCTATTTTCTTAGCAGTAAATTGGCGTGCACATATAAGCTACGTCTACACAGGGATGCTACATCGAAATAGCTTATTTCGATGTAGCGAAATCAAAATAAGCTATTTCGATGAATAGCGTCTACACATCCTCCAGGGCTGGTGCTGTTGACATTCAACGTCGACGTTGGGCAGCACTACATCGAAGTAGGCGCTGCAGGGGAGCATCTACACACCAAAGCAGCCCATATCAAAATAAGGGTACCAGGAACAGCTGCAGACAGGGTCACAGGGCAGACTAGCACTTCCGGGGCAACAGCAAGCTGCTCCCTTAAAGGGGCCCTCCCAGACACACTTGCACTAAACAGCACAAGATCCATAGAGCTGACAACTGGTTGCAGACCCTGTGCATGCAGCATGGATCCCCAGCTGTAGCAGCAGCAGCCAGAAGCCCTGGGCTAAGGGCTGCTGCACACAGTGACCATAGAGCCCCGCAGGGGCTGGAGAGAGCATCGCTCAACCCCTCAGCTGGTGGCCGCCATGGCGGACCCCGCTATTTCAATGTTGCAGGACGCAGATCGTCTACACGTGCCCTACTTCGACGTTCAATGTCAAAGCAGGGCGCTATTCCCATCTCCTGTTGGGGATAGCGACTTTGACGTCTCACCGCCTTATGTCGATTTCAACTTCAAAATAGCGCTCGCCACGTGTAGACATGGCAGGCGCTATTTCGAAGTTGTCACAGCTGCTTCGAAGTAGCCGGCTCGTGTAGACGCGGCTATACTCAAAAGTACAGATTAAAGAATATATGAGTTACACAGGCAAACGGCAAATGTATATAACTATATAAATGTTACATTGATAGCAATCAAGCCCAAACTTCTAAGACACAGTAGCTGCGTCTACACGTGCACGCTACTTCGAAGTAGCGGCACCAACTTCGAAATAGCGCCTGTCGCGACTACATGCGTCGGGCGCTATTTCGAAGTTAACTTCGACGTTAGGCGGTGAGACGTCGAAGTCGCTAACCTCATGAGGGGATCGGAATAGCGCCCTACTTCGACGTTGAACGTCGAAGTAGGGACCGTGTAGACGATCCGCATCCCGCAACGTCGAAATTGCCAGGTCCTCCATGGCGGCCATCAGCTGGGGGGTTGAGAGATGCTCTCTCTCCAGCCCCTGCGGGGATCTATGGTCACCGTGTGCAGCAGCCCTTAGCCCAGGGCTTCTGGCTGCTGCTGCCGCAGCTGGGGATCCATGCTGCATGCACAGGGTCTGCAACCACTTGTCGGCTCTGTGGCTCTTGTGTTGTTTAGTGCAACTGTGTCTGGGAGGGGCCCTTTAAGGGAGCGGCTTGCTGTTGAGTCCGCCCTGTGACCCAGTCTGCAGCTGTGCCTGGCATCCCTATTTCGATGTGTGCTACTTTGACGTGTAGACGTTCCCTTGCTGCGCCTATTTCGATGTTGGGCTGAGCAACGTCGAAGTTGAACATCGACGTTGCCGGCCCTGGAGGACGTGTAGACGTTATTCATCGAAATAGACTATTTCGATGTCACAACATTGAAATAAGCTATTTCGATGTTGGCTGCACGTGTAGACGTAGCCAGTGCTAGATTATGAATGCATTGGTTATCCAAAGGTAATGTGCTGATCTATGGTCTGAGTTCTAATAATAATAATATTACATTTACCTTCCTGCTAAGTGGGGGATCCACTGGAGGCAAAACCATCTCTGCTCCACTGGATGGCTGAAGGGAGGTCATGTGTTAAAGGAGATTTAGGATTAAGAAAGCTGATGCTAGGTAAAGGTAAGTTTTAGATGGCCCTTTTCAGGAGGTCATGGAATCTGCCTCTCTGTCTGGAGATTAAAAGGCCCCTCTGATGTCATTTTTGGTATCAGCCTCCGAAATGCCAAAAGTGAGCATGGTTTTGAAGGGGCACAACTGGGGCACAACAGAGCTCGGGAGTGGGGGGTTATCGTGAATATACATGAGGTGCACCATATCACACATGCATAAGCATATGCCAATTAAAACCACAAGATAGTCTAAAAGTATATCACAACCCCAGCTTCAACTCTACCTGATCAACAAGATGATTGCTATCCACAAGGGGTCTTGGATATTTTATCGCATCTCTTGATATGCCTTGAGATAACAAGCCTATCTTGGGTGGAGAGGCATACCAAGTGTGGGCTGATACCTATATGAGGACCTGACACAGACAGATGTTGGGTTTTTTACTTCCTTAAATGGGGAAGGGGCTTAAGAGTGAATGCAAACTGCCTGGCTTCAAAGCAATTCATACAGGAAAAACATCCTGTAGGTACTTGCGGTGTTCCGCATACAAAGGAAAAGGAAAAACAAGATACTCCAAAATGCCTGCTTTAGCTGTATATGCTCTCTAAAGTAGCTGAGCTCTATTAAATGGCCTAGGTCCTAATTAAGCTATTATGTCTTACAAGCTAGCAGCTACCTATTGTGGCCAGGTCTACCACAACCACCTTCTTTTGGAGGGGGCAAGTTAATGAGGCAGTTTGGAAGATGCTAGTGAGGCAGTGCCTCATTAGCATAATGACAGCCACGCATGATTTGAAAGTGCCGCTTTTGAAATGCATGCCTTCTGTGTAGACGGGGGCCTTTCGAAAGGGCCCCCTGACTTTGAAAGCCCCCTCTTCCCAAAACCAAATGGGAAGAAGGGGCATTTGAAATCAGGGCGTCCTTTCAAAGGGCCCCTGGCTACACAGGCAGCGTGAGTTTCGATGGTGCAACTTTTGAATTGCACACAGCCACCACCATGCTAATGAGGTGCTGCATGTTCATGGCAGCACCTCATTAGCATCTTCAGAAAACCCTCATTAACATGCCCCCTCCAAAAGGAGGGCCTAGTGTAGACATGGCCTGTAGAGAAGGGATAGAAATTATTCTAGCCACTTTCTGTCCTCCCCAACTCTCATCAGGCTTGTGCATGTCCATACAAAATTCACCTTTTAAAATAATTTCCCTTGCCTGTCACTCTACCAGCCTATCCTTCCTTCATCTTCCCTGCCTCCCTCAATCAAAATTCTCACTGCTCCAAGAGAATTGAGTTCAAACTTATTTCATCTGTTTCTCATTGTATTTCACTTTTTATGTTTTATCAGGTATGTTGTAGGCTCACTGAATAACCTCATTTCCTTACTGATATTGCCCTGAGCCTTCCATCCAACTGTCCTTTTACCAACTGTGTTTATATAGTTAGATTCAGTGAAGGGATAAATCCATCAAGACTGGGATCTTTTCTGTATTAAGAGGTGCTTTGGAGGGCTGTTAAAATAAAGCACAGTCTATCCGCTGGAAAAGATTATTTCATCTCTAGATCACTATTTGATTTGTACAGCAAATCATTCCTTTTGTATTCTGTGGCTATGTGAAATCCCTTTGCCTCAGGTAACCTCCATTATTTTAACAGCACTTTTGGAAAGCTATGCATGATAAGTTAGAAGGAGCTAGAGTGAACTTTCATTATTTTAAACTCCTCCAGAGGAATCAATTCTTATAAACTTGACCAAACCAAAACTTCAGAATACAAATCATGGATCACTTGGCATCCTCAGAACTATACATCAGATAAATGCAGAGACATCTACTGGAGAACAAAAACATTTCAGCTGGAAGTACTTTTGCTTCTAACAGGTTCAGCTTTGTACTATAAGCTGAAGGACTCAGAGAATTAGAATGAAGTTCCTGTACATCTAGAAGGAGAGAGTTGCCAGTTGTTTATCCTAGATCATATGTATATGTATAAAGTAGCCCTTCTAATTTGGGTTACACAGTCCACAGTTGGGATGACTGCTCATGTCTGATTTAAAAAAATCCAGGATGATTTGGTTTTATGAACATTTAACTTACAGTCACTTATTACTGGCTCTCCTGTGTGATATTATGATACAGCCTTTGCCACTTTCTTATCAGTTGCTCATACCCCATATGTGAGAGAGAAAATACAATAAAAATATTAAATGCCCTATCAAATGGTACTATTTGTACATTATAGCCCACCAAATACTATTATTTCCATCTGAATTAAAAACAGCATGTGAAAGTCCATGGATAGTTGAGGGAACCAGAAGAGAGGAATGAGATTCTGCTTTTGGAAAGCGAAATGGGAAAATGATGAGTGATCTCCTCAAGATTCTTAGGGAAACTGGAGAGGAAGGAGGAAACCAGAGAGGAAGGAGAAAACCCTTAGGGAGGGTGAAATTTTCCTCTGTTTAGGGTAGAAGGGGGATGGGGAAGGAAGTGACTGTTGGAACCAGAGCTGTCCCTAGGGTGTGGTAAATCAGGGTGAGCACCCTGGGCCCACTCTGGGGGCTAACACTCCAGGGCTGGAGTAGCTACCAATAGCCACCTACCAGAAACTCCCCCACCTTCTCCCATCACCTCAGGCCCATAATCACACCACGCGGATCAGCAACTGCCCCTCATTCCCAGCACCTACCACAGATCAGCTGTTTTGCATAACCAGGAGGCACTGGATAGGAAGGGGAAGGAATGAGGATGCAGCTTGATTGGGGAAGGAAGGGGTCAGGGCTGGGTGGGGAAGAGGTGGGGTGGGGATGGGAAGTGGCAGGGCAGGGTTGGGGGCCCTGGAGAAGGAGTAGAATAGGGGCAAGGCCTGGACAGAGCCAGGGGAGCATCTCTGTCAGAAGAAACTCTGGCTCCTACACCCCACCCTGGATGGCTCTGTATACAATCTTTGAAGTCAATGGAATTACTACAACAATTATTACTATTACAACTGATTGGATCCAGACTTGTTTTTCCCCTCTGATCCTTACTGCTATTATGAAGGAGGAACATACACCTTTCGCGGCCTTGCTTACAGACCCATGCTTCTTCTGAACCTGATGACAAGAGCCTGTTGGTGGCTTTATTTTATATTACCTACAGCCTAAATTGTAGTACAGCATGACTTTTCTTCTACACTGAGTTTTATGTTAATTATCAGTAGAGCTGTCTGGAACCATTGCATATGTACCATGTTTTATTCAACAATCTCTTCATCATTTATATAAACTGCACAACAATCTATAATAAATGACAGCTAGGATAAGCATCATGTCACACCTTGGTTATAGATATATTTATTATAAACAAGCACACCCTTTCCCAAACTATTTCAACACTGAACATAGTATTGAAATAAATGGTACATTATGCCCAAAACATTGAAGTGTCAACACTTTGTTAATCATTCATAAATTATTTATATCCATGCTTTGAATTTCACCAGGCACACTGGCATGGAAAGAAAGCACAGAGATGAGGCCAATGAAACTAAGAGATTTAAGTGGAGAAATACAAGCATATTCTTAGGGATTTGCAAGATAGTTCCAGATTTTCCTCTTCAAGGCAACACAGTGGCTTGCAATCTGAAAAATGTACATATATATGGAAAGCTCTCTAAGGGTTTCTGTGTCCTTCTCTCATGTCTGTGTATGCAATGTCATGGATCAAGGTTGCAGAGCTAAGGTTAACGCACTTATTTAAAGGATTCCTTTAACAACTGATTCCCTACAACGTTTTCAGAGACTGAGTCAAGGACTTCTACAGAGTTATGAGATGTTGTCTTGTGCTAGCTCTAAATGAAAGAGAAAAAGATTCCAAGTATTCAGAGAAATCTCAAATTGTGCATTTTACCTTTTAATATTGCAACTAGTTCTCTTAAAAGTTCACGATGTTATAAACAGAGGCTAAAAGCCTATTATTTGAAAGCAGAAATCATATTAATTCAATAAACAGTTAATTAAGGATTAATGTGGCCATTCAGTTATAAAAATGTCCCTAATTTTAACACAGTTTAAATGGCAGAGCTCACAGTCCTATACTCAAATCAGCTTATGATCAACTACCACAAATTGTTCCTGTATTTGAAAACAGGGAGAGAGAAACCATCTCTTGGTTTGATTGATGCTCCTTTCTTATTCAGTTCTGTTCATGATTGTGCTAAATGTATGTGGCACCACTGAAAGAGTTAATTTGCAAATGCCAGGACTAAGGTACAGTTAGCAGCCTTCTGCCCTCAGGACCAGAGATAGACCAGTGGCATTCTGTTGGGATGATGTATGGTTACAACACTTTACTTCATTACTGTATAATCAGTCAATCTGCGAAGAGACGTTTGCTGCCAAGAATTCTGTGAGAACTGGTCTAAACTGATCTCCCTTGTGCTTAGAGTGCATTCCAGCCCTCCAGCTCACAGAGGCGAATTAATCTTTCTCTTTCTCCCCTGCACTGAGCTATCATTCTGAACATGGAAACATAGCACATATAAATGTGCACAGGGGTCCAAGTTTGGGCCAGGTGCTGACCCTATTTAAGCCAGTGGAGATTGCACAGAGTGTAAATCAGGGCTGAATTTCACCCAGATTGTCTAAGACAGCATTTCTCATACTGGGATCTGGGGACCCCTGGGTATCCTGGGGTCCCACTAAGTGACTTCTTTCCCTCCCTCCCAGTACCTCTTACCTGTTAGAAGTCCAGTATGGCAGCAGTGCTAAGGCAGGCTCCCTACCTGCTCTGGGTGCCCACTGGACTGGAAAGTGGCTGGCACGTGCCTCTGGCAGCAGCTCCTGGGCTGGTGGGTTGTGGGGAGGCTCTGAGTGCTGCCCCAGCTACAAGCATGTGTATGTAGCTCCCATTGACCAGGAATTGTGGCCAGAGGACTCTGGTGGGGGCGGCGTCTATGGGCATGGGCAAAGCTCCAAATCCCCCACCCCAGCCCCTTTGCCTTGGAGCGGCTGATGGAGGGATGTGCTTGTTATTTTCAGGAGCTGCCTGGGGCAGGTGCTGGCTGGCCAGAGGCCACACTCCGGACCCCAGTCCCATGGCTCAGCCCAGATCCTTCGCTTTATACCCAACTGCTTCTCAAAGTGTGCACCCGACACCCCCTCCTGCATGTTAATCCTTTGCCCCAGCCTGGTGAAAGTGAGTGAGGGTTGGGAACAGCAAGGGAGAGAGGGAGGAGGAGTGGAAGGAGACTGGGCAGGGCCTCAAAGAAGGGATAGGCCAGGGGCATGGCCTTGGGATGGGGGTGGGGGTAAAACAAAGGCTGAGTGGGGAGGCTTGAGGGTCCTGAAAATAATTTAAATTAATGGGCAACAAGAAGTCTTGTGGCACCTTATAGACTAACAGATATTTTGGAGCATAAGCTTTCGTGGGCAAAGACCCGCTTCTCCAAAATATCTGTTATTCTATAAGGTGCCACTAGACTTCTCGTTGTTCTCGAAGCTACAGACTAACATGGCTACCTCTCTGATACTTAAATTAATGGGGGTCCTTGGTTTGATAGAGTTTGAGTGCGTCTGGTCTAAGCAGATCACTATCTGATTAATTTAAGAAAATCTAACCAGCCCTTTAGTTAAAAGTGTTATATCAGTGGTAATAAAACTGTGAAAACAAATTATGAAGAAAATTATTTTGAATTTGTTCCAACTTCCCAGTCCTTGAGATCTTCCACTGAACTTATTTCAGGAAACAACTCACTTTTTACATTGTTTTTTTTTAACCAATGCAGGCAGATAGAACCGGTTCAATGAACAAGCAAATTACATTGGTCCCGTGTCCTGGTTATATAGTGTTGTGAAAGACTAGTATGGTCATGACAGTGCACACAACCAGTGAGTTAATCCTGCTGCATGTCTCTATTAAAAGGAAAAGCTCCCCCTGAAAGGTAAAGCATACAACTGGCAAAAGATTCAAGGCATAAAGCTGAGAGTGAACTTGAACTTCACTTCTGAATCAAAATCACCGTTCAGGCCCCCACATTTAGCCCACGTGCCTGCTAAAGTGGTGGTGTGCCCTGCTATGCCCTGTGGAGGCTGTAGACAAAAGGTCTCAGGTAAGCAAATAGATGGTCCTACAGAATCAAGACATATAGGAAAAAGCATAGGGAAGGACAATCCCTCTTATGTATCAGGTTAGACTGTGGGTGGGCAGGGGATAGGAACATGGACAAGGAAGGGAGTCTTCTGTAAGGCTGGAGGCAGCTCAGAAGCCATTTATTCATAGATTCATAAACCTTTAAGGCCAGGAGAGACCACAATAATCATCTAGCCTGAACTCCTGTACACTGCAGGCCAAAAACCCACACCCACTCATATCTTCCGGCTGAGCAAGAGAAATCCCCAAGTCGTGATTCAAGACTTCAAGTTACAGAGAATCCACCATTTACACCCATTTAAACAGAGGGGTGGGAATGGAAGCCTGTGAATCCAAACCAAATAGTAGGGTAGTAGAAAGGAGAAGACCCAGGAGGCAGAAATCTCAATAGGTGGAGAGCAGCTGGAACCAGCTCCCTGAATACCTAAGCAAGCTCCATAATAGGGTGCAAACACCAAGCAGGCACTTAAGGGAGCCTGAGAGTTCATAGACTCACATATTTCAAGGCCACAAGGGCACAATGTAACTCTTGTGTAACTCAACTCGTAGAACTCCCTCAAAATAATTCCGAGAGCATAACTTTTAGAAAAGCACCCAGCTTGATTTAAAACTTGTGATGGAGAATCCATGATGATCATCAGTAAATTGTTCCAATTACTCTATTAAAAATGTATGCATTATTTCTAGTCTGAGCCTGTCAGGTCATTGTATCATGTTATTTGTTTCTCTGCCAGACTATGGCAACTGTTGCTAAATATTTTTTTTTCTCCAAGAGGACAGTGCCTCTTTTGAAAGCATAAAAAAATAGGAGCAAGTACTCAGCTGGCTTCCCACTCTCCACCCACAGCCAATCCCATAACTGGGGCTGCCCAAGGTGCCAATACTCAGTACTGGTAAGAACCAGCACAAAAAACACTGTAAGTAGACATTTGTGGACATAATCAAGTTGCCCTTTAACGTCCTCTCAGTTAAGCTAAACAGAATGAGATATTTGAATCTATTGCTGTAAGACTGTAAGGTAGGTTTTCTAGCCCTTCAATTATTCTTGTGGTCTTCGCTGAAGCTTCTCCAATTTATCAACATCCCCCGGTGAGCAAACGAGTGGTCACATCAATGTCAAATATAGGGGTACAAGAATTTCTATAATCCTCCTCAAATTTCCCCTTTATGTGCATGTTAGCTCTTTTGGCCACAGCACCACATGTTTATTTGATTAACCACCATTACATACTAACTTTTCCAGAGCCACAGCTTCCCAGTATAGACTGCCCCATCCCATCAGTGTAGCTTAAATTCTTTGTTCCTAGATGTGTACATTTACATATAGCCTTACATACTGGTTGCTTGTACTCAGTTTACCAAATGATCCAGACCATCTGCAGCAGTGATATGGTCTCTTCATTATTTACCACTTCCCAATTAGTTGTGTCACCTGCAGACTTTATCAATGTGGGTTTAATATTTTCTTCCAAGTCACTGATAATGTTGAATGGCAGAAGAAGAGTGGATTCCATTGGGACCCCACTGAATGCAAGCCTACTTTATGATAATTCCCAATTTAAAACTGAATTTTGAGACTCATCATTTGGCTAGTTTTTAATCCACTTAATGTGCACCATGCTAATTTTATGTCATTATAGGTTTTAATCAAAATGTCATCCAGAACCAAATAAAATATCTTATAGAAGTATATTATGTTAACTCTATTACCTTTACAAATCAAATTTTTAATCTCATCCATAACAGATATTAAATTACTTTGACAGCGTTTATTTACCCTAACCCCATGCTGATTTGCATTCATCACATTACCATAGTTTAATTCTCGATTAGTCAAGTTCCATATCATATGCTCCATTAACATACATCTGATTGATGTCAGGATGATATCAATATAATGACCCATGTAATTACCTGGGTCATCCAAGTGACCTGCTTTAAAAATTGGCACATTATTAGGTTTCTTTCAGTCTTCTGGAATTTCCTCAGTATTCTAAGACTTAATAAAAATAAATACTAACTCGCCATCAAACTCCTGGGCCTGACCTTTTAAAACTCTTAGATGCAAATTATCTATACCTGCTGATTTAAAAATAACTTTAGTAGCTGATGTCTATCATTCTCTAGAGATACTAATGGAAAGGAAAGCGTGTTTTTACCATATGATGAGAGTTCTAGTGACCTTACTAATTTCACATGGAGATGGTGTAGTCAGATGAAGGAGGTGGGCTAAAAAAAGAAGAAGGTAACTTGTGGGGGAGATGTATGGGAGAGGATGTAATCATTTCCCCCTCTCTGTGAAGAAACCTAATAAAAGTCTCAAAAGGCTGGAAGGCAAAGCAGCAATTTCCTTTTGAGGTATGCCTAAGGGAAGATCAGGAACTGCTGAGAGATAAAATCCTAGGAAAAAGGAGAATTATGCCAGCCCTAGAATATGGTATGGAGTGAGGCATTGGAGTCTGATGACAGATCTGAGGGGTTTGCAATATAAATGAGTCTCTTACATGCATGGGAGAGGAACAGCCATCTGAGCCTGACTGAGGCTGTTGTCTCACTTTTGTTGTCTCAATGTTTCAGTTGCATACATTGAAGAATGTGACCCTAAACATATCAGACTATTGAATGTGTCTTGGATGAAAGGTGAAGCTATTTCTATGGCTGGACCAGGCCAAAGAACACAGAAGGGAGACTGAGCCACTGCTGGTATAACTGGTCTAATGGCACATACAACAAAAAGGGTACACATAGGAAATGATTCTGCCACAGAGCATTTCAGTCATTACAGAATTGAAGGCTGCACTAGGATGAGGTAATGGATTTGTAGACTAGGTTCGGGCTGTATCCACAGTGTCAGAGGGTGTGCCGCATCTGGGTGTCGTGGTGCCTCAGTGCTGGTGTGAGCCACTGGCAGAGCTCCAGGAAGGTCTGCTGGCACATACGGAAGTTCCACAGCCACATGTTGTTGTCCCACTCCCGCATGACCAGATGCTGCCACCACTCGGAGCTGCTGGGGTAGCTCCAGAGGCGGGGGAGCAGCCGGTGGGGGAGGAAGATGGGAGCCCGGTGGTCAGGGGCATCCCCGTCTGCCCCTGGGGAGGGCTCCTCTGGCAGGAACCACTGCGCAGCCTCCCAGGCAGCACCTAGCATGGCGCTTGCCCCCTGGATGACTACCTGGAGGGCCTCCTCTTCCTGCTGCTGCTGCTTCTGCTGCTGCTGCTGGGGGGTCCATATCTGCTGTGACTTGTTCTGTGAGAGTGTGGAGAGTACCCTGTGGGCCTCGTGCTGTGCAGGCCAGGTGTGTCCGGGAGGGGCCCTTTAAAGGAGTGGCTTGCTGTTGACCCGGAAGGGCTAGTTCAGCCTGTGACCTGGTCCGTGGGCTTTCCTGGCCCCTTATTTTGACGGGGAGCTCTTGCGTGTGTGGACGCTCCATGTTTCCTTCTGGGGCGGCTCCTTTCGACATTCCCCATCGCTACTTCAACATTGAACGTCGACAGCATCAGCCCTGGAGGACATGTAGATGATACTCATCGAAGTAGCCTATTTCGATGTCCTTACATCAAAATAGGTTACTTTGACGTAGTGTGCTAGTGTAGACGTAGCCAAAGTGGCAGAAGTAAGCAAGTGAAAAAATGAATAGAGGGGGCATGGGAAAGCATACTATTAGCATGCTACAGGACTATTTAGACCCTATAGGCTACGTCTACACATGAAGCCTACTTCGAAGTAGCTTATTTCGATGTAGCGACATCGAAATAGACTATTTCGATGAATAACGTCTACACGTCCTCCAGGGCTGGCAACGTCGATGTTGAACTTCAACGTTGCGCAGCACCACATCGAAATAGGCGCAGCGAGG
Source organism: Carettochelys insculpta (assembly GCF_033958435.1). NCBI lineage: Eukaryota > Metazoa > Chordata > Testudines > Carettochelyidae > Carettochelys > Carettochelys insculpta. Next base: position 171,611,784 of record NC_134139.1, on the reverse strand, counting down.
GAACGTCTACACGCCAAAGTAGCACACATCGAAATAAGGGTGCCAGGCACAGCTGCAGACAGGGTCACAGGGCGGACTCAACAGCAAGCCGCTTCCTTAAAGGGCCCCTCCCAGACACAGTTGCACTAAACAACACAAGATCCACAGAGCCGACAACTGGTTGCAGACCCTGTGCATGCAGCATGGATCCCCAGCTGCGGCAGCAGCAGCCAGAAGCCCTGGGCTAAGGGCTGCTGCACACGGTGACCATAGAGCCCCGCAGGAGCTGGAGAGAGAGCGTCTCTCAACCCCTCAGCTGATGGCCGCCATGGCGGACCCCACAATTTCGATGTTGCGGGACGCGCAACGACTACACGGTCCCTACTTCGACGTTGAACGTCGAAGTAGGGCGCTATTCCTATCCCCTCATGGGGTTAGCGGCTTCGACGTCTCGCCGCCTAACGTCGATGTTAACTTCGAAATAGTGCCCGACACGTGTAGCCGTGACGGGCACTATTTCGAAGTTAGTGCCGCTACTTCGAAGTAGCATGCACGTGTAGACACGGCTATAGTGTTACAAATAATAACAATCAATGAAGAAAGTACTGCTTAGCTTATACAGTAAATGACTCCAGATATGACCCTGGAGGAAGTGCATGATGTTTCCTGTCAGATCTGTAAAGGAAACATCGATTCCTATACTGATGTTCTTTTGTTCACTCACTCATGCTGTGGAATTTCTATTCCACATGCATTTTGCCTCATTTAGGTTCACTGAAACTTTTTACTCCCCGTAGGGAACTGTCAGGGTTAGCATTGTGAGTCCAGTTCTTGCATTTCTTGGTCAGATATAATCAGGGAAGTAAAACAAGGGCAGCATAATGATCAGAACAGCTCCTCTGATTATCACTCTTTGTTCTCTGGCAAATGGTTTAGAGCAACATGAGAAAGAAATGACTTTTTTCATCATTTGTACCTGTCTGGATGTACTGAAACTGTCAGAAGTTTTCTGTACTTCAAAGAAAACAGAATTTTGCTCTGAGTTATCATTTAGACCAGAGGCCTGCAACCTGCAGCTCCAGAGCCATATGCGGCTCTTTAAGGACTTCTTTGTGGCTATAACTGCAAAGTTAAAAAAATAACCAAAACCCTCCTTATTATTTTTGATAAACAGTGATTGTCTAAAAGCCCCAAAATAAATAACTCATATCTAAAGAGCAAATGATATGTGATCTCAAAATGTTGGATGCTTCCCCCGGCATAGTCATGACAGAGAGAAGGTTCGGGAGTGAAAGTTAAGACGATAATGATACAAACACACACATGTAAAGTGTGAGGAAACAGAATATGCAAAAAGTTTGTGAATGTCCTGCAGTAAATATCTATTGCAGTACAAATCATTGCGTGTGCGCTGTTTTTAAAATAGGGGTTACAAAAAGTATGATTTGACATTATTTACTAAGGACTGTCTCATATTCGTATGCATTGAAGCTCTTGAGTTATTGCGTTCTTTACCAAATTGAAAAAAAAATGGCTCTTCTTGTTATTTTGGTTGCCAACCCCTGATCTAGACTATGTTTCATTACTTAACAGGTGGGCAAATATTGAGGGGAAATGCTCCTGGCTTGTCTCCAATTGCAAGAGCTGGGAACCAGACCAGCACCAGTGCTGGTCAGTTACCTGTTTCCTGTGAGCATGGGAAGCTGGAGCCTGGCTAGCAGCTCTCCACTGCTCACAGAAGACAGTTTCGTGTCTCCTGTGAGCCACGGGGAGCTAGGCTGTCTCCTGTGAGCGGTGGGGAGCTAGACCCTGGTTCCCAGCTCCCTGGCACTCAAGAAAGATGGGAAACTGACCAGTACTGTTGTGCTGATCAGTTTTCTGGCTACCAGAGTTGTGCAAAAATTCAGCTTACACAGGATTGCCAAGAACGCAAGCTCCATGTAAATTGGGGGGTCTACTGTATTTATAGGCCATGTGTCCTGAAGTGTTATAGCAGCATTGCTTAAACTGGGGTCTGCGGTCCCTAGGGGTGTCCATGAGAGTACTCTATTACTCATGTCTGAAATGTCATAAAAGTAATAAAAATAGTTTATAGAAGGAGGTTTGTAAAATTAATTTTATAATCCAGTTTTAAAGTGAAAAATATATTAGCAAAATCTAATTTTAAAGTACTATAGTGTCATCTGCAGGAACTACGTTCAAAATTTTACTGAGAATAACCAGTCATATCACCCTCAACTGTGTTGTGGCTAGACCCTTGTGTGATTAAGCAATACATGGTGGTTTTACTACTGCCTGGACGTTTGGTATGGAACAATAAGACAATCTGTAACCATCATAGTTTTTACTTATCCACTGAAGAACGTGTATTTAACTTTGCTTTGTGGTATTGCTTTACTCATGTGTTCCATTTTTATAATGTTTTTGTCATTATTGATCAAGCCTGTAATTAATTATGGATCACTGGCCAAGATCAAGTTCATTATTAAAGTATAAGATACTATAAGAATAATGAGTGAAGGTGCATCATGCTTAAGCAAAACTACTCAAACACATGATCTAAAATCCAAAGCACAAGGAGGAATATTTATTTTTTTGGATTTACAAATGCAGATTCTAAAGATAAGCAGAAAGCACAGTGTGTTCTCAAGTATCAGAAGGGTCGCCATGGTAGTCTGTATCTGCAAAAACAAGTCCTGTGGCATTTTATAGACTAACAGATTTATTGGTGCATGTGCTTTTATGGGCTGATAAAGTGGGTCTTTGCCCATGAAAGCTTATGCTCCAATAAATCTGCTAGTCTCCAAGATGCCACAGGACGTCGAGCATGCTCTCTGTTATGAATTATTATCTGATGAATGCATGAAACCAGCCAAATGTCACCAGCATCTAGAAATGTAGCATAAGCAACATGTGAACAAATCTGCTGATATTTTTCCAAACCCAATAATGAAAGGCTGTGTTTGATTCTTATCATATATCCCTACTAATAGCAAATGCAGAGAAACCTCACCCGACTGCTCAGAAACTAATTCTACCTGATGCAAAAGCAATAATCACTGCAAAGCTGGGGCATAAAGTTGCAAAAGATTTAAATTTAATCTCACCATCCAATGACACTGGCAACCACAGAAGATATGTCTGAGAATATAAAAGAGACGTTAATTACAAGGATTCACAAAAGTCGATATTATTCACTACAACTAGATGAAAGTGCTGATGTATCTAGCAACTCTAATTTGCTGGCATGCATTCAATATGAATTCAATAGTAAAATTAATAAAGATTTCCTATTTTGCCTGCCATGCATTAGCATGTACTACCTCTGAAGTTATGTTTAATTGTCTGAATGATTTCCTAATAACAAATGAAATCAAGTGGTTGAAAATGTGTAGGAATCAGTACTGATGGGATGTGTTCAAAGTCAAGAAAATACAGCAGACTTGTTACATGTGTTAATGATCTCATATCTGCAGTCACATGGAATCATTGCTGTATACTCAGTGAATGATTAACTGCCAAAAAAATGGTAGGAAAACCAAAGACAACATCGGATGAGGTGGTGAAAGTGGTCAACTTCATTAAAGCATGAATAGTAACAGAGAGGAAGCTATGTTAGTCTGTACTCCAACAAAACAAAGTGCCAGAAATGTAGCACTAACAAAATGATTTATTCGGTGATGAGCTTTTGTGGGACAGACCCACTTCTTCAAATCAATTTCATTTTCAATACAGACTGACATTTGTAAGTACAGAGGACCAAAAAGAAAAAAAAATTGCAATTGTATAGAAACTGTACATTGGCAAACTAGTAGGACTAAACTGAGAACAGTGGGAGGAGGGAAAAATCTTCAGCCTGTAGTCAAAGGTAACGGCAGGACTGCGTGGACAGCTCAATGCAATAACCAAAAGGCTTAAGGTTGTTCAAAGGCGTTGCACCAGCGGCAACAATCTGCCCCAGGTTTTACCCCGCAACCTGTCTCGATGTCTCTGGGGCCTAGTCCAATGAGATTTTCAGGGTAGTGACGTGCTGCTTCCGTTCCCAGGAAAGGACGACAGACAATAGAGATTAACTTAACCAAATAAACTATTTATTGAGGGTAAAAGGATTGTTTTAAATTTATATGTTTCTCTTTATATATTAGAATGTATTCTATTTCTCTTTGTGCTAAAAGCTACACCTAATTAATTCCCTTATCTTCCTAGGCCTAGCACAGGATTTAAATACTTATAGACTAATAGCCTTTAATCAATGTAATACTGCAACAACAGCACTATGCTAATCCCTCCTGCCACTTACTTGGGATCCCGAGCTACGCATATTACTCTTCTTCGTGTGCTGAAAATGGAAAATTATAACAGAACTGTTTATATATATTATATTAATATCCCCGACTCTTCCTGAGGTTCGTTGGAGTCGCTCAACCCTAAGCCAAGTTACCTTGGGGAGCAGATCTTATAAATAAAATTTACCTATGCTAAGCTATAGGTTTTATATTAAGCGGGTTGTCCTGCTGGCCGGACAGGGGAGAGCCCGATAAAATATGGGATTTCCACCAAGGTACTTTCCCTCAATTACTATGGGGTTTTCCTATTTAAAGGTTATCCCCTGAATAAGCGGAACTGCCTATTTTGACCACCTGGTTACAGGTAGCCTTTTATTGCAGGACCTGTTTACCCTTAAAGGGTTATGGTGCTGGGGTTATCCCAGTTAATGGGTTTGCCCACAGCTGCTCTACCCCTGCTAAATAGCGGGGGAGCTATCAGTTCTGTATTAAATAATAATAACAATAATAATAGTAGGCTATGTCTCTCTATCTAATTTTCTATTTGTATGTAAGGTTTTAAGGCTAGGTCAATAAGACCAGCCTCCTGTGCTGTGCAATAGGCACTAGAAGGTAGAGGTAACAAAATATGAGACGCATCTAAACACTTTCGGGATCCCTAACTCTACCACGTGCATAGCAACAGCATGGAATTACAAGTAACAGAGTAACTATTAAAACTAATATAGATAATATAAAAAACAAGTATCCTGTTTCCATTCCTATCACTAATAAACTAACTTTTCTGAATACTCATGTAACTAGAGATCTGATGGTTTTTAAATACCTCTGCTATCCTGCTCTGTTAGTCTGGGCGCTGGGCCCACGGGTCTCTTCCTTGGATGCTAGGAAGGGACGACCCTCACGGCGCGCTTTTATGGCAGCCGCGGACAGGTCAAATAGGACAGCAAAGGGGAAGAAAGAAGCCAGGGGGAAAAGACCGGCTTGGTGAACAAAACCCCCCTGGATAAGGCAGCCTGTATTTCCACTGCTGGCCTGCAGGGGTCGGCAGCTGAAAGGGCAGGGCTGCTTCCGCGGCTCACCCGTGCAGGGCACCTGCCGGCGCGGTCTGCCAGGTGAGCCCCCCAGGCAAAAGCGCTGGGGCCTTTAAGAGTGATTTCAGTTCAGTTCTTCAGGCTGGAGCTCTTCACAAAGGCTTCGTAGCCGGAGCTCTTCACAAAGGCTTTGTAGCTGGAGCTCTTCGCAAAGTCTTCTACAGCCCACGGCGGCTGGGGTGCGATGACTGACATGCCGTTCAGCTTCAGCCTTCTCCGCTTGGAATCTTCAGCTACAGGCGAGAGTCCAGCTCTTAGCTCAGTCTTTTTGATCTTCTGGTCCACTCTCCTCTTCGTCCTCTGACCGACTGACGTTTCCTTTGATCTTCTTGGTCCAGCAATGGTAAACGGACTGCCTGGCTGTGGGCTGCGCTCCAGAATTTATAGAGCCAGGGCGGACCTGATTGGACACCTCCACCTGCCAGGTCCGCACCTGCGTTGCCCCGGCAACCAGGATGCATTCCGTATTTACATATTCATGAGCATCCTAACCCTACCTATCAGAACACGGAATTTTGAATCTTAACTCATGAATATGTATCAGTCTCATGAATATTTATTCTAACCGGCCTTCCCAACGGCCATCCTATACCTTTTACCTATACCTATTTGAATAATCACTTTAACACTACATTTTAAAGTAAACTTTTCTGTATTTTTGTTTTATTTTCACACGGATTGATAGAGAATAAAGTTAAAAGAATAAAAGTAAAAACTTTTTATTTTAAAATTGCTCAGTTTCTCTAGGCTGCCTGGAAAGGGTAGTGGAAGACACACAAACCTCACAGCCCATGGCCAGGGACATATTCTCTTAAAAGAGGAATTTACAACAAAAGGGTTCTATATGCAGTCAAGCCCTGCTCTAAATGAAGGCTTAGTGAAAAGATGAGGCACGGACAACTGTAATGAGACATGGTGCAAAGGCAGCTCTTTCCCGAAGCTGCAAAGGGCAGAAGCAACACAGTTGAGCGAACTCCAGTGAAGGTTTTTCCCACCCCCAAGCAACAATAAAGCTGAAATTGTTACAGCTGAGTCAGGTGTTGGAGCCTCAGCTGGCACTTCCCCTAGGGACTGGAGACAGGTTTCCGTGAGGGCACTATCTGCAGATACTAAACTGTGAGTAAGGGGTAGCAGAAGGGGAAGGGATGTGTAAATAGGACACTTGTTTATTGGATGTTCATGTGGCTATGTCTACATGTTCCCCTCCCTTTCAGAAGGGGCATGTGAATAAAGCAGGTTGAAAATGCTAATGAGGTGCTATATGAATATTCAGCACCTCTTTTACATAATGACAGCCACCAGGAGCATCAAAAGTGCTGGTTTTTGAATTGAAAATGAGCTCTGTAGATGGGGTTTCTTTGAAAGGAATCCCATCTACACATCTAGTTTGCAATTCGAAACCAGCACTTTTGACGCTCCAGGTGGCTGCCATTATGCAAATGACATGCTGAATATTCATAATGGTGCCTCATTAGCATTTTCGACCTGCTTTATTTACATGTCCCTTCTGAAAGGGAGGGGCATATTTAGACACAGCCTCTGTGGGTAAGGAACTCAAGTGAAATGGCTACTGCCAGGCATATTGTGGCAGCAGGTGTTTAAACTCTTATTCATTCATATCTTCTTGCTGTATTTTCCCAAGTTTACTCTGTGTTGCCTTGTACCCTAATAAAAAATTCTCTTTATACCAACCTAATCCTTATAACTGGGGAACTATTGCCTGTTAAGATACCCAGAGGAGACACTTGTTTTTCTCAGGCTGAGCAGTTAGTCTGTTAATTTTAAAAGGAATGCCTCCGTATTTGACCCCAGCATCTGCTGCTGCTAATGCTTGGCTAAATGATGACACAATTCAGTGCAGAATCTGGCACCAGGGGAAAGAGAGTTTGTTTCAAAAGGGCAAGAGCAGATGGCTGTTTGGAATACCTCAGGGGTGCCCAAACTGCAGCTCGCCAGTCACAGGCAGCTCTTTTACAGTCAAACTGTGGCTCATGGACCCTCTCTCCATTATCTGCCTGACAGACTGGAGCAGGTAGGTGATGCTCTGAGCTTCTGCCCTTTTGGCCGGGTGGAGAGCATAGGGACTTCTACAAAAGATGACTGGTGCCTGCAGACAGGGGGAGACAAAATTAAAGGCTTCTCCTCCTCCTCCCCCAAAAAACCTTGAGTCACAGCACTCAAGACATACCCTCTTTTTACCCTTATTGGCCCCTCCCTGCAGCTCCCAAGTGTTAACTCTGGGTGAAGAGGCTGTGGCAAACAGCTGGGAGCTGCTTTAACTCCACATGGAGAGACAGCAGCAAAAGCAGCGTCTCTCCTTTCAGCTCCCAGCTCTTGCCTCTCCCTGCAACTAAACACTGCCTCAGAGCACTTGCTACAGATAAGGCAATGCTCTGGTAGAAAAAGGGAGGATTTGGTTCACAAAGTGTTAAATCAGTCATTGAATGAATGCAGAAGTTGGGAACAGCTCTTGAAAAGGAAACGTAGGATGCTGAAGGACAACCAGACCTCAGGCTATAGAATAGGTGATCAGGGTCATGGAGAAATAGACTGAGATTCTGAAGTGCTTGGTGAATCAGCTCAGGCCCAGAAGACACTTGGAGTGAAACTGAAATTGCATAACAAAACAAAACAGCAGAAATGTAGCACTTTACAGACTAACAAAATTATTTATTCCATGATGAGCTTTCGTGGACAGACCCACTTCATCAGAACAATTGCATTTCCAGTACAAAATGACATTTATAAGTACAGAGGACCAAAAAAAAAATTGCAATAAAAACTGACAAATCAAGTACATAGGACTGAAGGAGGGAGATTAGGGCTGGGGGATGTTAAGTGTCTTGTCTGAAATAATTATGAGTATCAAAGGAAAAGAAGCATCCTAGTAATGCATGAGGTAATTGTTGTCTCTGCTCATACCAGCCTTGTCTACACTAGCCCCAAACTTCAAAATGGCCACACAAATGGCCATTTCGAAGTTTACTAATGAAGCACTGAAATTCATATTCAGCACTTCATTAGCATGCAAGCGGCCGTGGCACTTCGAAATTGACACGCCTTACCGCCGCTCAGCCCGTCACGACAGGGCTCCTTTTCAAAAGGACCCCACCTACTTCGAAGTCCCCTTATTCCCATGAGCTGATGGGAATAAGGGGACTTCGAAGTAGGTGGGGTCCTTTCAAAAAGGAGCCCCGTCGGGACGAGCCACGCGGCAGCAAGGTGCATCAATTTCGAAGTGCCACAGCCGCCTGCATGCTAATGAAGTGCTGAATATGCATTTCAGCGCTTCATTAGTAAACTTCGAAATGGCCATTTGCGTGGCCATTTTGAAGTTTGGGACTAGTGTAGACGTAGCCACCAAGTGTTAATGTGTTGAATCTGAATACGAACTCCAATTCACAACTTTCTCTATGTAATCTGTTTTTAAAGTTTCTGTTCTAAGACACAAATTCTCGCACACAGCTGTATTCTTCTGTGCTGGACACAGTGGCTGTGTCTACACTACAAAAATATCTTCAAAGTTGCTTACTTCGAAGCTGGGCTCCCTACTTCGTAGTTAACGTCGAAGTAAAGGAAAATGTGTGTAGACTCTCTGTTGGCTACTTAAATTTAGTGCCTAACTTAGAAGTTAACTTCGAAGTTAGTTCCTAGTGTAGACACACCCAGTGTGAGCTGAATGTAATCACAGGATTTCATCCCAGTCAATGCAAATAGTTACAAGTGTAGTTGAAATTCTGAAATGTGATCTAAGGGCACTGATGGACAACTCAGTAAATATGCAAGCACCCTTTTTTGTCAAACTGAAAATTGTTGACACAGAGATGCATTTGATTAAAATGGATTTGCCAGATATCACTCTGGTGAGTCTGAAGGCAGCTGCTTCAACAATGTTTTGCACAAATTTTACAAAACTTTTGAAACTGGTGCTTACCTGTTAGCACAGCTGCACTAGAGGTCATTTTCTGCCATGTAACGTGCAAAACTGGATGCAACCCACAATAGGTCAAGAGGGACTGTGAGCTTTGTGTTTACTGCACACTGAAAGAGACCTTACTAGACACATTAACTCTGAGCGTATCATTGATGCCTGTGGTGCAAAATCCAGACACTGAATTGTACTTCACTGATGTTTAGGGTAAGACTGCAGTTAGTTTCATTTTTTTATTAGTAGGAACAATATTGTATCTGCAGCTGGCTACCTTATTAAATACAATAAATGCTTCTTATGGTAATTATTATGACAATAGAATGACATGATGTATATAAGTCTAAATGTTTATATATGACACAATACAATGGGTATAAATATGGAGAAATGTGGTGAACAGCAGGAAAAGTTAAGATAGTTTAACTTTAGTTTTGTGAGTGAGAATATGATTTCACAACTGTAGTACTATTACACCAAATACCTAACAGAGTTAAACATTTAATAATGTTGAATGACTGAGGAGCAGGGTGTTAACTTTATTTTGCTAATAAGGCAATCAGTCTTCTCTTCTTGATCTCCAAAGGGTAACTGAATATGATTGGCTGCTCCTCACAGCTGCTCTCTGATTGGCTGCCATCTGCACAGCATCTCAAGGACTAGTTAATGCCTCATGGGCCAGTGTGGGGCAGAAGCCACATCACAAACCCACTAGCCTGGTTCTTTTGGCCTGGACCAGCTGCATGCAAGTTTATAACTGCAGTTTAGACATAACCTTTAATTAATAGTCCAGGGCTGAAAGTCATCACATAGCAAAACACAATTTAAATGAATAAAAAAAGAAGACATGGGTTAAACACAATTTAAAATAACCCAAAGGCCCATAACAACAGTCAGGTAAAGTTGGGAATAGTTGAGACAGACATAGAATTATAAAACTAATGAGCAAAATAGAATTTATTTTAGTGATAAAATCATCATCTACTATCAACATATTTTTTTACTAATCTAATTAGGATACATGTATGCAAACCATTACAGATAATAAGGCTGTACAGGAGGACATAACTTGTAAATATACATATAAGTTAGGTATAGTTTTCCCTACAGATCCTTTATTATAGGAAGGAAATACAGGTTGAATCTTTCTAGTCTGGCGTCCTCGGGACCTGACCAATGTCGTATGAAAGAATTTGCCAAACCACAGGTTGTCATACTGTGTAGCAGCATTACTGAAACTTTCACTGTGTACTGGGCTCCTGGTAGACATTTAGGGGTAAATTACAGCTAAATAACAACATAGAACACTGAGAGCCAGAACTGGTGGCTATAAACAAACTCTTTCCCTGTGTCTACACAAGCCTCTTCCTTTCAGAAGGGGCACGTTAATGAACGGGTTTGAAAGATGCTAGTGAGGTGCTGTCATGAATATGCAGCACCTCATTAGCATAATGGTGGCTGTGGCGATTCGAAAGTGTGGCTTTTTGAATTGTGCCCACTCTTCTGAAAGGACCCCCCAGTTTTCAAAAGCCGCTTCTTCCTATCTGGTGTTAGGAAGAAGGGGCTTTCAAAAACTGGGGGGTCCATTTGGAAGGTCTCTGTCTCCACAGGCAGTGCACAATTAAAAAATCTGCACTTTCAAATCACCACGGCCGCCATTATGCTAATGAGGCACTGCATATTTGTAGCAGCACCTCATTAGCATCTTTCAAACCCGTCATTAACGTGTCCCTTCTGAAAGGAAGGGGCTTATGTAGACCCAGCCTATAGGACCATGGGAAACTTGGCCTCACCCGTGATAAGTGGATATCTGCCTAACTAAAATCATGCCAAACTACAGATGTAGTGGATGAGAGAGTGGTGGATTAGAATGGTTCAACCTGTACTTTCATTTTTCATTCTTAGGCTGAGTTTTCAGGGCTTCAAGTTATAAAAAAACCGAACATTGGAGTGAACACATTTCCTATGGAAATCTTTTGCAATAAACACAGCACAATGATATTTTACAATAATTTTTCTATTATAATAGCTTTTGAAAGCTTTGCTTTAAATTGCTTTCAAAAGTTTTGAAAACTATGATGTAGCACTACTTCTCTACAGCTACTACAAAATGTTTGTGTGAGGGAATTTCATATGGCCACCACAAACAGTGGGTGGTAAAAGACCTGAACAGCTGATTTTTTTTAAAATGATGGAATGTGTCCACTGTTCCACTAGAGTCTTTCATATTAAAATGAATACCAGCCTAACCAACTTAGTTACCATAAGCTATGCAAAAAAATCTCCTTGCTGGAACCCTATCCTTTAGCAGTGTATGATAATTTATTTGAAAAATTCTTTCTTTAAATGACGCTAATGTTTTAAAATAAAAGGCAGTGTCCCTGAATAAATGTCTGAAAACCCTGGCCTTTGTTCCACGTTTAACTCCAAAGTGATGGCATACAGCATTAATAAAAATTTCCCCAATTTACAAAACACCTTATTATTGATTTGTTAATTCTTTATTGAATACTGTATCTGCTTTTCCATTATACTGTATGGCTGGGTCTACGTGGAGGGGTATTGCTGGCAGCTTCATGCTAATGAGCAGTCTCGCAGTTGCAAATGGACAGTCATTAACATAATTGCATGTCTAATTAGCATAGCTGCTTGAGATCTTGCTGCCGGCAGAAGCTGCAGCCGGCAATAAACAGGCAATGTAGATGTGACTCTGCCATCAAAAACCCCCTCTGTCGCCAGCCCCTCATGCCTGAATGAAAAGGGTTTTTGCCAGCAGAGACATGTCCACACGGCCTGTTTACAGCAACAGCAAGATCTCACATGGCTATGCTAATTAGCTGTGCAATTATGCTAATGACTGGCCATTTGCAATTGTGAGACTGCTCATTAGCATGAAGCTGCCAGAAATACCCTTCCATGTAGAACTAGCCTATAAGATTTATGCCAGGCTAACTGATCTACAATTAACCAGGTCATCAGGCTTGCTGTTTTTTAATCTTGGCAAAACAATAGCAATCTGTTAGTTGTCCAGCATTTCCTAGTATTCCAAGATATACTAACAAATTGAAAAGTAGTTCATCATCCTCATAGGCTATGAATACACAATTGTGACCTTTTCCAAACATATTGCAGAAATATGTATTAAACACTTTTTCCTTTTCTATTCTTAACAACAAATTACCATGTCCATCTGGTATTGAGCTTATACCATCACTAGGTTTTTTTTCATTATCATGAAAAAGTCACTGTCAGAAGGCATTTCCTGGCAAAACTTCTTTTGACAGATTGCATCAACACACAAAAGTAGATTGGAAGAGCAATCCGCTCTGTTGACAGAGAGCAGCCAGACTGCCTGGCCCTCTCTCAGCAGAACAGCTGACCAGAAGCTCTGCAAACAGTGCTGCCTGGAGAACTGGAAGCTCTGTCTGTTGACAAAAGGGACCCAGAGCATCTACACATCTATTTTGTCAACAGAACGTTGTTGAGAGAGATGTTCTACCTGAACAGGGAGAGGTATAACGCTGCTGGTGGATGTGCACATTTGCCATGTAGACACTCCATAGTTTTTCTCAACAAAAGCCCAGTTTGCTGAGAAAAGCCTCTTGTGTGGACGTAGCCTTACTGTCTTTAGTTCTGCAAATCGCAGATTTCCTCTCCCCAAAGGCTGGGTCTACACTACAGAGTTTGTCAACAGAAGTTAATGTTGGGATGTATTTCCTGACAAAGCCTCTGTTGACACAACATGTCCACACCTAATAGAGGCTCCTACTGTTGACACCCTCTGTCAACAGAGCGTGGCTAGACTCCCCAGCCCTCTGTTAACAGAACAGCCAAGTGGAAGCTCTGCAATCAGGGCTGCCCAGTGAACTAGAAGCCCTCCCTGGTGACAGAGGGCCACCCAGAGCATCTACACTATTTTTTTGTCAACAGAGTCTGCTGACAGAGGCAATATGCCTTGTACAGGAGTGACTTAGTAGGTAGTAGGCATCCTTCAGTCTGCATAGACTATGGATCATGCCCTTTAAAGTTTCAATTGAGGACTTCATTTACAGAGTCTATTGTGACTATAAAGACCCACACGAGAGTGACAGTCCTTGCTGCATCTCTTGCAGATGTAGTGGGTGTCTGGCAAGTCCTTATTGTGCTTTCCGTGCACTCGCTTCTCCTCTGCTAGCTGTCTGATCTTCATCTCGCCCTTCTGAAGGCCCTTGTGTAACCCCTGCCTCCATCTGCTGTGGTCGTCTGCTAGTTCTTCCCAGTTGTCCAGCTCGATGTCTACCTCTCTGAGGTCTCTCTTGCAGACATCTTTGTAACGCAACTGGGGGCGTCCGGGAGGTCTTTTGCCAGAGGCTAGCTCACCATACAGGATGTCTTTTGGAATCCTTCCATCGTTCATCCTGTGGACGTGGCCAAGCCAGCGGAGTCGACGCTGCCTGAGGAGGGTGTGCATGGTTGGGATTCCAGCTTGCTCGAGGACGGCAGTGTTGGTAACTCTGTCCTTCCATGATATTCTAAGGATGCGCCTGAGGCAGCGCAAGTGGAAGACGTTCAGCCTCTTTTCCTGGCGGGCATACAGGGTCCAAGTCTCGCTGCCATAAAGGAGGGTGCTGAGGATGCAGGCTCTGTAGACTTGCATTTTGGTGTGAGTGTACAGCTTGTTGTTATTCCACACTCTCTTGCTGAGTCTGGACAGAGTTGTGGCCACTTTTCCGATCCTCCTATTTAGCTCAGTGTCCAAGGACAGGGTGTCAGTGATGGTTGACCCAAGGTAAATGAACTCGTGGATGACCTCTAACGTATAGATGTCAATGCTGATTGATGGGGATTCAGCAACATCCTGACCGAGTACGTTCATCTTCTTTAGGCTGATGGTAAGCCCAAAGTCCTTGCACGCTTTGGAGAACCAATCCAGCAGTTTTTGAAGCTGGTCTTCTGTGTGAGACACTACAGCAGCATCGTCTGCGAACAGCATGTCTCTGATGAGGACTTCTTGCACCTTAGACTTAGCTTTCAGCCTTGCAAGGTTAAACAGTTTCCCATCAGATCTTGTGTGCAGCAAGATGCCCTCTGTTGAAGATCCAAAGGCATGCTTCAGGAGGAGTGCTAAGAAGATCCCGAACAACATCGGAGCAAGCACGCATCCTTGTTTGACGCCGCTCCTGATTCTGAAAGCATCCGATAATGCACCGTCATATTGGATGGTTCCTCTCATGTTTTCGTGGAACGACTGGATCATCTTGAGTAACAGTGGAGGACAGCCTATCTTGTGGAGCAGTTTGAACAGACCATCCCTGCTGACCAAGTCAAAAGCCTTGGTCAAGTCGATGAAGCCTATGTAGAGTGGCTTTCTCTGCTCCCTGCACTTCTCCTGCAGCTGCCTTAGAAAGAAGACCATGTCAACGGTAGACCTCTCTGCGTGGAATCTGCGCTGCGATTCAGGGTACACCCTCTCAGCAATCTTCTGGAGTCTGCCAAGGATGACGCGAGCGAACAGTTTACCAGTGATGCTTAGGAGGGAGATTCCACGGTAGTTGTTGCAGTCGCTTCTGTCTCCTTTGTTCTTATACAACTTTACAATGTTAGCATCACGCATATCCTGTGGAACCTCACCCTCTTTCCAGCACAGGCACAGTAGCTCATGCAGGGGTTCCAGGAGTGTGTCCGCGGCACATTTGATTACCTCTGGTGGTATACCATCCTGACCAGGGGCCTTTCCTGCTGCAATGCTGTCGATGGCTGTCTTCAGTTCATCCACAGTCGGTTCTTGATCCAGTTCGTCCATTACTGGTAGGAGCTCGACGGCATCGAGGGCTGCGTCAACCACAATGTTCTCGCATGAATACAGCTCAGAGTAGTGCTCAACCCAGCGCTCCATCTGTTTGGCTTTGTCAGCGATGACTTCACCAGATTTGGATTTCAGAGGTGCCATCTTGTTCTGGGTGAGTCCTAATGCCTTCTTCATACCCTCGTACATTCCTCTGAGATTACCAAAGTCGGCACAGGTCTGGATGCTGCTGCATAGCTGGAGCCAGTGGTTATTGGCACAGCGCCTGGCTGTCTGCTGTACTGTTCTTCTGGCCTCTCTAAGTGCTTGCTGGGTACTCTGGCTCGGTGAGCGTTTGTACTCCAGGAGTGCAGCACGCTTCTTTTCAATGACTGGAATCATCTCATCAGAGTTAGCTTCGAACCAGTCATTCGTGTTTCTAGCTCTTCTTCCAAACACCGACAAGGCTGTGTTGTAAATTATATTTCTCCTGAGAAAACTGCTGTTGACAGTTTCTCGACAGAACACATTTGTAGTGTAGACACTCAATGAGTTTTGTTGATGAACGCCAGTTTGGCTGACAAAACTCTGTAGTGTAGATGCAGCCTCAGCCTTTAGCTGCCCTCCTCAATTTTCTATACTTTGTTGAGGATCGCTTAAAACAGAGATGTCTGATGCATAGGATTGCTATTCCATTGAACACTTCTTCACATCCACTCTTTTAACCCCCTCCTCATTTTTAGAGATTGTTTTGTTGCTGTATCACTGGTTTCTTTTGCAGGCATTCCAATATGTGCTGGAATCCATGCTATTATTGCATAGATACCTGCTTTCTGAAGTCCCTGATGGGTCTGTCATTATGTCTGACAAATAATGAGAAAAAATAACAGTTGCAGCCAGTCACACATCTTTTGCCCATGTTAGTTCCAACATTATCTCCTTAGTTCAGAAATGTGATTGCCCATAATATGTGCTTTTTCTCCCTTTCCCTTGGTATTTTTTTCCATACAGTTCCTAATCCACAAAAGGAGGAATAACTGTCTCACTGCAGTTTGGTTTTCCATTACACAACATTTTTATTTCTTGATTTTTTTCTTTTTTACATGTCTCCTTTACCGATGTTTTCAGTGTGCGGAAGTGTGTAGCAATCCATATAGTTAAGCTCCATGCAATCCTCAGATGTGTTGTGCAGTTTATTTTCTTTTTTTTATTATTATTTTTTAACTTTGCCCAAAAGGTTAGAGCAGATAGTTTCTTTTTTAGATTTATAGGTGCTTCTCCAGCGGCTATTTGCAGCACACTCACTGGCACTGTTATCATTTTGTCACATGTCATTTGCAGAGTGAGGGCCTGGAGACGTTCCAAGTTTTTAAGGGTTCTTTTTGAAGTTTAACCAAAATCTTGACATCCACACTCTAAAATCAGTCTTATCAATGCTCTATACATCACCATCAATACTGTCTTATCTGCTCCCCATATGACATGCCTTTAGAGGAAGTTTGTGCTGATATAACTCAGGACAGCCTTACTTGAGAACAGAATCTCTGTAGCCTTTAGCGCTCTACCTACACCTCTTCTCAGCTCCTAAGTCAGTTTTGCAAGTTGGGAGTCAGAACAGGGCTGCTTCTGTTGGCCCTGTGCAGCTCATGCAATGACAGAAGTCTCCAGTGTCCTAATGTGATTCGTGTATGGCTCCTTTGAGCTGCCAGAGTGGCAGTGTAAGGCCCAATGGATCTTGGGCCTGTAGAACTACTAGCAAACACCTCTGTACTACTTTTCCAGCCGCAGTTGTAACCAGCATGTGCGTCATTACTCACAATCAGGGGAGCTAGAACTCTGGGTTCCGGGGATACCAAAGGGCATTGAAGAAGTTTCCTGAGTTGCGGGACAGGACTGGTGTCTGACTGAAGACTGTGAGGATGGGCTGCAGGAGCAAGCTGGGTGGAAGGCAGCAGCTTGTCCCAGTTCCCAGATAAAATAAGGTTGAACATTGAAATTGACAGGGGAAGTCAGAAGGGGTAAAGCAAAAAGTAGCCTTGTGCTATGAAGAAGACACAGCAGGGGATGAGGGATGGTCTCGGATTAAGAAAGAGGAAAAGATATGTCAGGACTTGAAGAAGAAGAAGAAGAAGAAATACGTGAAATTGAAAAACAAAAATAGGGTGAAATGTTAACAAATTGTAACAAAAAAGGTAAAAGTAGAGATTAACCCCAGAAAATTAGAGAATGAAGAAAGGGAATAGTTGGTGATATGCATTCTGAAAGAATGTAAGGTTGTCATCTATGACTAGAATGTACAACACAACTGGCAATCTGAAAAAAATAATTAAGATTGTGACCTGATGGTAGCAAGGGACGTTATGTATGGAGTGCCACTACAGTTATCAGAGGATGATACCAAAAAAAGCAAAAGTGAAGATAAACTATTGTTTGTTAAATGGTTTCTTAATCAGACAAAGAAAGAAAACTAGATATTTATGCATACAGCTTAGAGGTGGAACACTTCTGGCTAGGATCCCAATGGGGTTTTTATTTTCTCTCACTTGGGAGATGCTATCAGTTTCAAAGATTCAGACATACAGCAGATATTTGTAAGTGAACAATGAGATGCAGTTAGTGTGGACAAATCACTTACACGAGAACACTGTAAAAGGAATAGATCCTAAATCCAGTAATTGTGGCGGATGACACTGCATAAAGAACATGCGAAAGCAAAACAAGCTAGAGAAATACAAAAAATATTCTATGAGAAGGCTATCAAAATATACCCACTACAGAAAATAGAAAAATAAAAATACATAAAAGAAAATCTATGTAAGGACAGCAGGGAGGAGAATGTGAAAGAAATAAGAAATGAGGTTATGCTTGTAGATAGAGAAGTTTGCAAACATTAATTGGAGACCTAATTAACTGCACCTTGCAGATGGGAAAAAATATATGAAAAAAATAAAGTAATAGGAAAAGTAAGAGAAAAATATCTACAGGTAGACAACCTCTCAATAAATTACATTCACAAAAAAATTAATGAAGCAAATAATAGATATTAAATAACACAGCCTTAATGTTCTTTAACTAGAATGCATGTGATTTATTAATGCATGGATAGGGATTTAAGAAAACCATCTTTGAAATGGGGAAAAAGCCTGATATAATATGTGTGCAAGAAACATGACTAATGAATAACATTTTGTTTAATCTACTGGGATGTGATATACTCCAGATGGATCAAGAAGTTATCCGCAGGCAGTATCTACAAAGGATGGCAGTAGTTAAGTTGACCGGGGTGTTCAGAATCTAAGTTTTAAATGTAATGCTACAGACCACGAAAGCTAATACATTATTTTGTTAATCTTTAAAGTGCTACTTGACTGCTTTTTTGTTTTGATAGAATAGAGACTAACATAACTATCTCTGTCACTATATATTTTACAGTAAGTCTGTCTGTCTGTCAGTGCTACATTTATTCAAGAACTCCTCAGACTATAAGAGCTACAACCACAAAATTCACTATGCAGCATCCTCTTACCCTAACGCAAAGCAAAATCAGGGTTTGGTTGTGCCTGGAAAGTGGGAAATGCCTGAAATCCCAGGATTTCCCAGAACATGGAAAGGGAGGGGCACCAACAGGAAGGACAACATATTTCAGACTCACCACTGGGGCACCAAGCACAGGGAACACACAACAGAGCAAGCGCATACAACAGAGTGGCCACTGGGGGTGGCCACAGCAGTTGAAGAGTAGCCAGCTAGAGACAGGGCTCTCCACCCTGCCAGGAGAGGTAAGTGTCCCTCTACCCTAAATCTCTGCCCTGTCACTTTGTCACAGTGCTGTGCAAGGTGAGCCCTGCTGCCTCCCCATAACTCTCCCACACAGTGAGCCCCCAAGTATTTGCATTAAACACATTTGGTCAATTTGCTATTATTTGCATAGATGGTAAATGCTTAGAACAATTTGTCACTATGCATAATCCAGTTTATTGAGTTATGAAGCACCTACAACATGTAATTCAATGAATGGAATTCTCTCTGATTTGGAGTGAGAAATGACAAAAATCTAGCTAGTAAATACAACTCAAAAACAGGTGAAAAAGACAAAATGGGAAATGATCACTTTATGCATCTTGAGTATCAAGGTTGAAGAAATGTTGAAAATATACAAAAATTTGTTGCTGGAATTTTCAGAAAACTAACTGCGACCTTTTCAAGACTAACTGTGATGAATATTTACATAGTAACTGCACAAGTGATAACCTAGGAGAATTCTGTAAGACAATATAAAAGGCAATACAGCAGCAGCTGATCTGGCCATCTACAAGACACCACATTACCATTGTTATAGCACCCTCAGGAACTGGCATTTGGAATTTCCCAGGAGACACATCACAAAATCCGGCTGAATATCATTCTTGAATGCTACCCACCCCCACCAAAAAAAAAATCAGTGCTGCCACTTAATAATTATAAAGGAAGAGAGAGAGGCAGGATTATGGTTGTGGGAGAAGATGAGGTTGAAAAAAGTATAGGAAGAAGGCAGGAGACAGATAGGAGGGAGTAAATTTTCATGTTTCTCCTCATCATGGATGATGACTGTTAATGATACTTGAAATTCCCCACATCCATTTTTATCCATTTGGTTTTGCTGATGTAAAGACTCCTTAAGCAGGAAGCATTAACATACACATTTTGTTCACAGATTAATACAATAAAATATAAATGGTAAGCTTTTCGGGGGCAAGAATACTCTTTTTTTAATGTGTTTGTATAGGACTTGGTACAATGAGATTCTGGTCTATGACCAGGGCTCCTGGGTGCTACCAAAGCACAAATAATAAGGTCAGTCACTCATAAAAATGTGTGTGATTAATTTGCACTCTCACTTGGACACTGGGCAGCAGGCATTATTATCGAGGATGTGAGTGACGTAAGAATAAATTTGAATATTGATTAGGCTAAGTCAGTCACACCAGAGCAATGGACTGGACTAAAACTGAGTCCTTACCAATGCTCCCAGGATTTTACCCCGCGACCCTGCTCGCCGTCTACGGTGGGTCTAATCACAACGGGGTTTCAGGGTGTGTGAACTGCGCTGCTACGGTGTGCTTACCCAAGGAAGAAATACGGACAAGGTGTTAGGTTCAAACAGGGAGAAAGGGTTTATTTAACAAAGCAATAGTGTGGATTATGATAAGCTAGGTGACACAAAATATGTGGACCCTTGTTTTTCTGAAAATAAGCACAGGATTTGAATACTAATTGGCTTTTAGCCTTAAACAACAGGTAACTGCTATAACAGCACTGCTATCTAACCCCTTAGCTACTTACTGCGCTTCCGGGACGGGCCGTGCAGCCTTCGATGCGTGCTGTAAAATGGAAAGGATAACTTCAGAGCTGAATATTGTATTTATTTATTCCTGGATCTTCCTGAGGTTCACCAGGTCGCTCTACCCTTGGCCGACTACCGCGGGGAGCAGATCTTACTTAGAATAAGAATTTGCCTGTGCTAAGCTAGGTCAATTCTCTAGTTAAGTGGGTTGCCCTGCTGGCCAAGCAGGGGAGAGCCCAGTATATGCGGGGTTTCCTTCTGAGAGGTTATCCCCTTAGTTAAATAGTGGGGTTTTCCTAGTTAAAGGTTATCCCCTCAAAACGGTACTGCCTATTTCGACCACCTTGTTATGGTAGCCCTTTATTGCAGACCTTCATTACCCTTAAAGGGTTACTAAGAACACCAGGGTTTTCCCTTTATAGGGTTATCCCTGACCGCTCTACCCTCCTAAATAAGGGGGAGCTTATAGCTCTGGATTTTAATTATAGAGCAGTTTGCCTAACTATTCTTCTGTGTGCATGTAATAGTTTTAGGCTAGACCAATAGCATTGGCCTCCTGTGCCTTTACAAAGAGACAAGGGATACAAAATTTAAGATGCAGATCATGGACTTGGGGAAGTCCCAATCCACTTTCTGTTACAAAACTATATAAAAACATTAACTGCTCACCTAATTACTTATATTAGCCTTAAACCCAGACCACAAATACCTCCTTATTCCTGCTCTGTAATCCAGGCGCTGGGCCTGTAGTTCTCTTCAAGCTAGGAAGTTATGACCCTCACAGCGCGCTTGTATGGCAGCCGCGTCAGGTCAGATAGTAAAGGAGGAAGGAAGAAAAAGAGAGAGCCAGGAGGAAAAACCGGCTTGGTTAACAAAACCTCCTGTGTCTTTTCAGGAACGACCGTGATATTTCAGACACCGGCCCGAGCTAAGGTCAGTGACTGGAAGGGCAGGGTCACTGCTGCGGTTTCCCCGTGCAGGGCACCGTTGTTTAGGCGGCGCGGTCTGCCGGGCAAACCCTCCGGATAAAAGAACCGGAGCCTTACTAGTGATTTTTTGCTCTTTATAGACTGGAGCTCTTCTGGTCTTCTGACTGGAACTCTTCTGTTCTTCGTCGGCCCACGGCGGCTAGCGAGCGATGACTGACACACAGGTCAGCTTCAGCTCTTCCGCCAGCGATGTTCGGCTGCAGGCTCAGTCCAGCTCTTAGCTCAGTCCTTCTCTGTAGTCTTCTTTCTTCAATGTCCGCTCTCCTAGGTCAGGTCTGGAAAAGCCCCAAGCAGGCCTGCTCTCCTGAATATATGCTGCCTGGATGGACCTGTTTGACAACTTCTGCCTGCTAGGTCCTCCTCAGTGCCACAATGTATCAAAGGGGCATTTGACTACTACATATGTATAAGGATTCTAAATTGACCAATCGGTTTGAAACATTTCAAACCATAACTTCATACATATTCATAGCCCGCCGAATATTAATTGTAACTGTCATTCTCTAACTGTCATTTTCCAGCGGCCATTTTGTGTATCTAAACACCATTTTAACAGTAAATACATTTTACAATTTATCTAATTTTGATGTGGTTTGTGAGG
Organism: Carettochelys insculpta; assembly: GCF_033958435.1. Lineage (NCBI taxonomy): Eukaryota > Metazoa > Chordata > Testudines > Carettochelyidae > Carettochelys > Carettochelys insculpta. The sequence continues at coordinate 171,589,820 of NC_134139.1, read as the reverse complement.
GAAATATGTCACCACTGCTGGTAAAGCAGATTATAAATTTTAAATGCTTAGCTTAAAGGCTGTTTGATCAGGATGCAGGGCAACCACACAGACACCACGGCTCATGGACAGGGACATATAAATCACCTCAGAAGAGGATTTTTCTACAATTATGTTAGTAAAATAAGTTACAATTTTGTTTAAAAACAACAAATCATTTCTTTTGAAAAAATACATATAGGAACTATATGAACTTTGCAAATAGGTAGAAAATAAAATTAGGTCAAAGCTGGAGTCTAGTGACTGACATTGCAGATTGCTAACCATTGCATTGACTGAAATATCTTGTGCATTTTTAACAAACCAATAGCAATGTCCTATGGCTTCTAACCATTATTTGCATCCTCATTCTCTAGTCTAATGCCATTGTTAGAAGTTGGCCCCAGGTATTATCAAACAAAGCATACACATGCAAATTCTAAATATCACAGGGGGACAACGATCTTCAAGAATTAATTTGTCTCAAGTTAGCAGATTAATATCCTTATTGCTTCACAAAGGCATAAAATATTCATAAGTTAGTGTGATCTTAACCAGTGATTAGCTGCCTGTATGATCTGTGAAAATGAGATAATGGTCATGGCCACACGAGCCCCTCCTTTCCGAAGGGCTATGGTAATGTGGCACTTTGGAATATGCTAATGAAGTGCCACCATGAATATGCAGCACCTCATTAGCATAATGGCAGCTGCGCATGCTTCAAAACTGCCAGTTTCAAAACACACATCACCTGTGTAGCCAGGGGCTTTTCAAAATGACCCCCCCACACTGATTTCAAAAGCCTCTTCTTCCCAAAAGCAGATGGGAAGAAGGGGGTTTTGAAATCAGGGGGCCATTTTGAAAGGCCTCCAGCTACACAGATGACATGCATTTCAAAACCAGCAGTTTTAAAGTGCATGCGGCTGCTATTATGATAATGAGGCACTGCATATTCATGTCAACACCTCATTAACATATTCCACAGTGCCACATTACCATAGCCCTTCTGAAAGGAGGGGCTAATTTGGCCATGGCCAATGTGTTTCAAATAATAAGTGCTTATAGCACTTTGTGTCACTAAATACCACACAGTAATAAACATACTGTTACGCACAAGCTGCGTCTACATGTGCACGCTACTTCGAAGTAGCGGCACCAACTTCGACGTTAGGCGGCGAGACGTCGAAGTCGCTAACCTCATGAGGAGATAGGAATAGCACCCTACTTCGACGTTCAACGTCGAAGTAGGGACCGTGTAGACGATCCGCGTCCCGCAACGTCGAAATTGCTGGGTCCTCCATGGCGGCCATCAGCTGGGGGGTTGAGAGATGCTCTCTCTCCAGCCCCTGCGGGGCTCTATGGTCACCGTGGGCAGCAGCCCTTAGCCCAGGGCTTCTGGCTGCTTCTGCGGCAGCTGGGGATCTATGCTGCAGGCACAGGGTCTGCAACCAGTTGTCGGCTCTGTGTATCTTGTGTTGTTTAGTGCAACTGTGTCTGGGAGGGGCCCTTTAAGGGAGCGGCTTGCTGTTGAGTCCGCCCTGTGACCCTGTCTGCAGCTGTGCCTGGCATCCCTATTTCGATGTGTGCTACTTTGACGTGTAGACGTTCCCTCGCTGCGCCTATTTCGATGTTGGGCTGAGCAACGTCGAAGTTGAACATCGACGTTGCCGGCCCTGGAGGACGTGTAGACGTCATTCTTCGAAATAGCCTATTTCGATGTCGCAACATCGAAATAAGCTATTTCGATGTTGGCTGCACGTGTAGACGTAGCCACAAAGTAATAACCCTAGTATTTTCCAAACAAATACGTTCTTAAATGAAAGTGGGAAGGACAATTCTGTTGTGATTAATGCTTTATCTTTTCTTTCCTGACTTCTGTAAAGTTGTCCTTTTTAACCAACATCCACCAAAAGAGCCCCCATATATCCAAATACTATTCATCACGCACCACAGACACTCAGCTCCTTTCTCACCTTGCCTTCAGTATATGACCACTATCAACAAGCAAAGGAATAAGTACTGAAACAATTACACTCATTACACGAGCACAATGGCATTCCAACCTTCTGCTCATAGATGAAAACTTGTAAGAGGGACACTAAATTCCCATTAAAATACACATAAATGACTCTGATTTGTTCCACGTCCTCCGAGTGGCAGCAGGTGGTGCTGCTTTTGAAAGGTAAGTGAATCTTGGGTTGGAGAGGGTTAAAGGCTGGGGCAGTTTGGGGCTGTAAGCAGGAGGGAGGGTTAAAACCTGGTGGTGTGTTGGGTCTGTGGAGGGGGAGGGAGAATGGGCTGTGGGGGCGCGGTTCAGGCTGCCATGGTTTGGGGTTGCAGGGCCAGCAAGGGGGCGTCAGGCTGGGGGGCTGCAGGGAGTACTGGTGGCGGGGGGGGTTGGCTGATGGGCAGTAGCCAGACAGAATTCCCCCTGTTCTACTTCATCTGGCCTCTTTTGGTGCTTTAAAGCACAAAGGGCCAAAGAAATAGCCCAGTCTGGGAATGCCTGAGAGCACATATGTGCTAATCTCAAGCACAGTCTTTGATGTCTCAGAGCACAGACAGACTGCCTCATCATGACCCTGAACGGACCAAAACCAGACAACAAAAGACAAATGGGCCAGCACACGACCAGGGCCTCAGGCTGCCCTTGGCTAGTACCAGTGATTGAAACACCTAGACATTGTCCCAGGAGAGGAATCTCCTGCCCATAAGAAAAGAATGCCTAAATTATCTCCACCTTGCAGGTGTGAATTAAGCCTTTGGAACTCCCTGTGAGAACTAGTGTCAGGAGATGATCTAACACAATTGGCATCTTTAAAGATAAGGAAGAGTGTACGTGACCCAATAGGTATAAAGTAGGGTCTGGCAGCCACCTCTAATTGAACTCCAACTACCTCTACCTGCCGGTCAGGAAGATCTTTGCCTCCTGAGGTCCCAGGGGATGCCCTCCTCGTACTGCTTCTTCCCAAGGGATTGAGTGAGAGAGGCTGGCCACACCACGTTGGGGAACGCAGGGTGAGATTGAGACCTGTTATGTGTCTTTGTTTTGCTTTTGCGCGCATTTAATAATAGATCTATGAATTAAAAGTACTTTTCTGTTATATGCTAGCTATTTGTAATCTAAGAACGTAACATATAAGCCTTGTAACCATAAAGTTAAGTTCTTATCAAATAGATAGTAACTGTGTAAGTTTTAACCTGACTCTTCCTGTTACTGTGCCAACTGAACACGAATAAAAAGAACCCAGCCAGTTTTCGGCTGCTTTAGTGTGGTCATTGGTGAGGGGTACAGAGAGCTAAGCGCTTAGTCGTGCTGCCTCCATGGGGCAGGCTCTTGGGGCACCCGTCAGCCTCCCTGGCTGCCTGCTGCGAAGGGACTTCTCTGTCCTAGCAGTCAAAGACTCGGGTGAAGGAGGCTCTCAGTACAACTTTTGGGGCACCCGTCAGCCTCCCTGGCTGGCCGCTGCAAAGGGACTTTGTCCTAGCAGTTAAAGACTTGCGTGGTAAAACCTTGGGGCATCCATCAGCCACCCCAGCTGCCCGCTGTGAAGGGATTGTCTGTCCTAGCAGTTAAAGACTCAGATGAAATAAGGGCACTTGTGGTACTTCACCCTGGCCATTGGCTAATGGGGCTCGCAAGGGGGGCTGGCTACTGTGGTTTGGGGCCATGGGGCTGGTGGGAGGGTGGTCAGGCTCAAGAGCCAAGGGGCTTTCAGGCTGCTGTGGTACCCTGTCAGGCTGCCATGGTATGGGCTGTGGGGCCAGCGAGGGGGGGCGGTCAGGCTGTGGGGCCGCAGGGCTGGTCAGGCTGCTGCAGTTGGGGGCTGCGGAGACGGTAGGGGGTCAGTCTGCAGGGACACAGGGGGTTCAGGCTGTGGGGTTGGCAGTGGGGTGGCTGGCTGCGGCAGTTTGGGGTGTGTAGGGCCAGTGGGGGGGGTCTGGCTGCCACAGGTTGGGGCTGTGGGGCTGGTGGGCAGGGGTCAGACTACAGGGGTTGGAGCCATGGGGAAGGGGTTACACTTGGATTAGCGGGGGGAGTTCACTCATCAAGTGAACTAAGAGAGGTTTTTGTGTCCCTTATTTAAATGTGTACTCATAAATAAAGTACTCGTTTAATGAGGGATGAGTGTATTGTACAGACTAATAACATGAAATGATGCATATTAATACGAATATGAGTATAGTAAATATTCAAGTGTATGCAACTTTCAACAATTATGAAAACTTACACAAATATTTTGTTTTCTATTGCCCTCAATATTTTTATGAGAAGGGGATTCACTGTAGACAAAATGGAAAACAACATAAAAGAGTTGCACTAAAGAGAAATTGTTATCTTTGCTTCTCAATTACAAATATGAAGAGATAGGCATTGACAACAAATATAGTTGGAAATTCCCATTGATCAGGGAAGACGTTCTGTCTCACAAATTATGTGTTCATGGCTAAATTAATGCATTTATCCTTGTGAACAGCAGCTGCAGTTTTCAGATACTGTAAAAATGTCAACTACATTGCATGATCTATAGATCAGCTCAAGATCTATTTATATATAGACAGCCACACTGCACTGTGCATTTGGCCATGCCTGAAGCAATTTCATGGATTTTACATGAAGAAAATGCAATTGTGATCTAACTGAGGTTTAATAACCACAACTGATATATGGAGGTGAATGCAGGTGAATTGCTTGAGGGGTAGTTACTAGAGGAATGTTACCTCTAAAGTGCAGAGGCTAGCAGCATGATTGTGGGTCACAAGAAGACACATGAGTGGCACATTCTACCACTCCAAGTATCTACCTTCCATCCACCATTTCTCAACTCCCTCAGCAGAGACTTCTGAGTGCTCATATATATGCATGTGGTCCTGTGTCCTTTTGAGAAGTGGTGTGAGTGCTTCTGGGCATGGTAGCCTTGTCCCTTATTACTCAAAGGAATTTCAAGTCCATCCTACAGAAATGCCAGGAGAGGAGAAATTCTGCTTGCTTGCCTGAAACAAATATTAAAATGTTTATCTACTGAGGCCATTCAGAAGATGAATTACTCTGCAGCCCCTTCCCGCTCCTTTATCTACCACTGGGGAATTAAGAATGAAACCAACAGGGCAAGGTGCAAATATAATAAGATCGACTATTCCAATGTGGTCTTAAAAGAAGAACTCACATTACAAACCTAATAAATACAATCTCAAAGTAAAAACAAAAGGCTATTAGTTGAGACAAGGTGGGTTAGGTAATACCATCTATTTGATCAAATTCTATGCATGTATAACTCACTAATTAATAATGGACATCTTCTAATGGCAGCATTATGAAACTGCACATTCTAATGAGAAAGAAATGTGGAAGTATTAACAAACTGATTTGTTTTTTAACAGTAGGTACAAGTGGATTTGACATGTGGAGCCCACAAAGCTGATAATCTATGGTAACAGAAAGACAATAAAAGGAATTCTACAGAACGATCACTCTTCTTGTCCCAGGTACAAACCCTAACTGTCCAATGGACTGAACCTCAACCATGTAACAAGGATGGTTCCAGAATCCTGGCCAGAATTAATGAAAACTGGAAATTCAGGACCTTGGGTACATAGAAATGCTGGAAGCTGGAACACAGGATGTGATAATACACAAGTGGTTGGCTTCTTTTTCTTTCTTCTATCTTCTGTCTGCTATGCATCAACCTGAGTGGTAGGATGAGGAATTTGTGGTGGAAATAGAATGTGTGCAATATATGACACATGATGCTACAGTCCGGGCCTAGCTAAAAATCCTTCCATAGGCTCGTAACATGGGAGACACTGACTGGCATTAGAACGGATAGCTCAGAGCAACAGCAGTACTGCCACCTAAATAGTCTGTGGTTGCTAGGCAGATTACACAGCCATGTGATTCTAAATACTCCATGCCTTTTCCTGCTCTAATTTGAAAAAGGCAGGAAGAAGAGGCAAGAAGCTCTCCGGGAGGAGGGTGTCCAAGATGGAGTCCTATTTGTTGTTTAGAGAAAACAAGATGGAGACTACAGGAGAAACATACTCTAAAACAAGATTGTACCTCAATACTTGTCCTTGCAAACCTGCACAACATGTAACATGGCTTTTCATGTCACAGAGCTGGGGAAAAATGAGAGCAGAAACTTCAATTCAGATTGATTTATACTCTAAAGCTGAGTCTACATGTCAGCGCCCTTTTGAAAGGGTGAAAATCAAAGTTCGGGGGTCGAAATAGCGGCCATCAAAAGGCAGCACCTGCCGCCATTTTTCAGATCTGCATTTCAATCTGCTCTTTCAAAGTGCCGTCATGGTCTTTCGAAAGAGAGCATCCACATGGCTCCAAGCCCTCTTTCAAAAGAAGAGAGGCAGACAACGCCGCAGACGGGGTCCCATGGCCAACAATCCCTTCCAGGGCTGCAGCCAGCCGCTTCCTTTAAAGGGCCCCTCCCTCTGCCTTCCCCTCCACACGACCCAAGGCTGCCCAGCCTTTCCCAGCCCAGCAGAGCCCACTTGTGCCCACGATGGAGTCCCAGCAACAGCTCTTGCAGGACGAAGCCCTCATCATGGATGCCCTGGTGGCAGTGCTGTGCACCATCCCCACAGCTGCACCCAATCTCATCAGGTGGCTGGGCGGTTCCCCTGGGGCCGTGGGGCTTCCCCACCTGGGACACCACCAGGTGCCCCCAGGTGCCCCCGACACCACTGGACCTACCCCAGCAGCACCAACTGGGGGGAGGGCATGGTGCTGGGGGAGTGGGGCGAGGAAAGGTGGCTGTGGAACTTCCGCATGTCGAGGCAGACCTTCGAGGAGATCTGCCACTGGCTCACCCCTGCGCTCCGGCACCACGACACCTGCATGCAGCCAGCCATCACCCTGGTGAAATGGGTCGCAATCGCCATCTAGAAGCTGGCCACCCTGGACTCCTACTGCTCTATGAGACAGGAGTTTGGGGTGGGCAAGGCCACTGTTGGGGCTGTGCTTATGGAGGTAAGGTGGGGCCGGGTGGGTGGGGAGATTGGGGCAAGAGGAACCTTCCACTGCAAGGGGCCAGATGGGGTGGAAGCTGGATGGGAGGGGGCATGGGGCTGGGTGGGGTGGGGGCTGGATGGGAGGGGGGTAGAATGGGCCCGAGGTGGGTGGAGACGGCCTCCACACCCACACTAGAGAAAGTGTCCCTCTTCTCCCCTCCCCCCACTGCAGGTCGTCAGAGCCATCAAAGCGATGCTGCTCCATACGGTCATCCGCCTGGGGGATCTGGACAACACCCTTGCTGGCTTCCAGGACATGGGCTTTCCGAACTGCAGCGGCGCTTTGGATGGCATGCACATCCCCATTCATGCCTCACCACACAGTGCCGGCCAGTACATCAACAGGAAGGGCTACCATTCGGTAGCTACCAACATCTATGTGGGCTGGGCCGGCCACACCCACAATGCCCGGGTCTTCCAGAACTCTGGCCTTTGCTGGTGCATGGGGGCCAGCACCTTCATCCCACAGTGAGAGATCCCCGTGGATGTGTCCAGGAATGCGGGGAGTGGGGAGATCTCCTGGGCCCCTGGATGTCCCAGAGCTCCTGGAAAAATAGGCATGTTGCTGGAGCTGCCCCAGAGCAGCCAGCCTGGTCCCTGTCCCAGGCATAGCCCTGCCGCAGCTCCTTGACCTTGCAGCGTACCTGCTCCGCGGTACGCTCCAGGTGGCCCGTGGTCTGAAGGTCCTGCGCCAGGCAGGCGAAGGCAGTGGCATTGCACCGCTTCACCCCCATGTGGTTCAGGACCTTCTCGTCCTTCTGGAGGCCAAGGAGGTCCCGCAGCTCCCACTCCGTCCAGGAGGGGGCCCATTTTTTTCTCCCCCTGAGAGCCCTGGGAGCCCTGCAGGGGCTCAGAGAGGGGGTCATGGGCTCACGCGGGGCTGGCTGTTGGCCATGCTGTGGCTCTGGACCGTGCAGCTGGAGCACATGGGGCGGCTGATCCTAGCACACTCTCAGCTTCCTGCTACAGGTTTCCTGAGTGCGTGTGGCTTTAAGGCAACCGAACACAGGGACCATAGAGCCCCGCTCCTGCTGGCTGGAGTGGCCCCACGTTCTAGCTGACCGACGCCATGCTGGACCTGTATTTCAAAAAAGTGGATTGTGGCGCGTTTCCACCTGTACTCTTTCAATTTCATATTTCGAAAGGGAGCAATCATCCTGATACGGGATCGGGGTTCGGATTTTGAAGTCTGCACCCCATTCTTTTGATTTCTTTTGAAAGACGGGTTTACACGTGTGGACGCTCCTCCTGCTCTTTCAAAAAACAGCCATTTATTTCGATTGTTTGTGCATGTGTAGACACAGCTTAAGGCATTCAATATCAGTCTTATTGTATAGCAGCCAGCATTGATGTCTTTGAGATTAAAACCCTGGCACTTTGTGTTTTTATAACAATTGGTTCTAGTAGGCTGAAATTACCATAGGCTCAAATCATTACATTTACTCCTTATCTCAAATGTGATTTTCCCCTTGTTCCCTCAGACCTGAACAGGGGAAGGGCAGCGACTAAGGCAACTTGATTTGTCCAGAACAGCTTTCTGTTGACAGAATCTGACAACAGATGCATTCTCCTCCATGGGGGAACAGCAGAATGCTGTCAACAGAAGTGCTGCATTCTGCTGATTGACTGTCGACAGAACACCTAGGGAAAGTAGACATTCCCTGAGTTTTGTCAACAGAATGCCAGTTCTGTCGACAAAACTCTCTAATATAGATATACACCTTGTTGGCTACGTCTACACGTCAGGCTGCTGCTGGCAGAGACGTGCAGATGAGGGCACTTGACCATGTAAATGAGGCACTCATATACAAATCGTGTGCCTCATTTGCATACTGATAAAAATGAGGGATAAAGGGCTTTTGACAAGGGGTGTTTGGCCAACAGAACCCTATCTACATGGCTTGTTTTGTGGCAGCTGAATCCTCTGCTGGGACAGCGATCATGCAAGAGTATGCAAATGATGCACATGATTTGTAAATAAATGCCTCATTTGCATTGTTGAGTGCCCACATTTGCATGACCCTGCCAGCAGCAGCATTCCATGTAGACATAGCTATTATGTTTAAAGTCTGAGGAACATTGTGCTTTCTCTCATGAAAGCAGATTATAAGATAAAATCATCTTGTAATGCCCATCAAGGCATTCTTTGCATCTCTGTTCCTGCTCGTATCCCACATTATTCTATTGAACTGATGAAAAAGTAGCAAAATATAATTTAACTTGGGCTATGTCTACACTAGAAGCATCTGTCTACACATGTTACTGTCAGAAGAGATGTTCTAACAAAATTTCTGTTGACAGATCACATCTGCACATAAAAGCAGATTGACCTTTTGATCCGTTCTGTTGACAAAAGGGCCCCCTGCAGCATCTATACAGCTTTTTTGTCAGTGGTGTCTGTTGACAAAATGCATTTTTGTGCAGATGCTCTGCAAGTTTGTAAACAAAACCCTAGTTTCGTCTACAAAACTCGCTAGTGTAGATGTAGCTTTAGCGATTTATGTGATGGAATACCAAGTGTCTTGTGGCTTCCCTCATTTCTTTTTGCAGTGTCAATGAAAATGGAAAGGAAAGTAAAGGTCTTACTTTGTCTCCCAATGGCAGCCAGTCTCATTCAGATATTGCAGCAGTGTGTATTTGGGGTGGGGTATATTAAGGCTTAACGCTATTTACGTTTTCTGCAGACCAGCTGTTCCAAGACCATTCAGAGGTTCAGTACACATTAAATTTTATATGCCTCTCAGAGCCAAATAATAGATTATGATAAGATGTTGCCAGTGACTTTGGTGAACAATAATATTTTGGGCTGAAAAAAACCACATTGGACGTGTTGTACTTGACATTATTATTTTCCCATATCTTAAGCAATGCTGCATTTGGTTCATAAATTGCTCTACTAAATCTATCTAAAGAATCAAACAAATTAAATGATCCTTTATGTTTAGAATAAAACCATGCTATGAGTTCACACACTTTGGCTTTCACTTTTGCTGTTTGTGTGCATTTTTAATGGGGTTGAAATATTCTGAGGGTATCAGATGTAAAGTACTCTAAGCTTAAAATCAGTTACACAAAATTTGTAAAGCATCACCAGGTTTAAATTATAAACAAAATGACTCATTTAGCATGTCAAAAACAAGATATCTTTGGGAAATCATACAAAAATTTTCCAGTAATCAGAGAATTGCGTACTCAATGAAGTATAAACTCTATCTTCTTATTATCTGTAGAGGTCTTTTCAGACTGAGAAATACAGCTAATGCTGTATATGTTTGTTTCCCCTGCAATCCTTCCCTCCCTTACACCTGGCTTACAAAGAATTAGCTGAACAAAACATTACAGAAAATGAATTGCCTTGCCATTAACTTAAAAATGGTTAAGTTCTCTCTAGAAGTGCATCTTCTAAACAGCTCAAGACCACAGAAACAACTCCCTCCAAAGCCTCTACTGCCCTTGTCCTAGCTAATGTTCAGAAATAGTACTTCATTCTCCTCCTCTTGGATGTGTCAGCCACCTTTGACTTAGTTGGCCATGTTCTAGTCCTGTCTTCTTTGGATTCCAGGACTGTCCCCTCCTGTTTGTCCTCCTGCATCTCTCATGGCTACTTCAGTGTGTTCTCTGAAGAATCTTTCTTGGACACACTCCAACTTCCCGTGGCGATTCCATAGGGCTGAGCCTTTAGTCCCCTTCTTTTGTCTCTGAGTAATCTCCACTCCACATACAAATTCAGCTATCATTTCTGCACTAACAACTCATAGAGCTACCCATTTATTCTAAACCTGTCTCCTGTCTTAATTAAACTCAGAACTTGCCCCTCTGATATCTCTTCATGAAAATATCGCTGCTAGCTCAAGCTGCATACATCTAAATCAGTTCACCTAATCTTTCTCTACTCACCTTATGCACTACCTCCATTCTGAATCACTGCACAACATTACAATCCTGCCTGTCACTGAGGCCTGTTACCAGTGTGTTATTATCAAGTTAGATCTCTCTGATCTGAGCTATGGCCTTTCCTATCCCTCCACACAGCCAGAACTCACTGGGGCTTTCATTATCTTGCATCTCAATTACTGCAACATACAGACGGAACCTTCTATGCATGAGGATGGGTTGGAAAGAATGATACCTTAGGGAAGGATCACAAGAAATGATATCTTTCAGAGCCCAAGGCTGGAGCTGAGTGATCTCTGGTAATCATATTAACATGCTGAGGTTCTTTTATTGTTTTTATATGATTTCTCTAATATTTTTACTTAACAATCCATGTACATACTTAAAACACACTTGGCCAAAACTTCAAAATGACCATTTCGACGATTACTAATGAGGCACTGAATTGAATATAAATAAATAGAAATAGAGTACTTTCAAGCTGTGGCTCAGGCTCAAGCTCTGGCTTGAAGCCAATGCTATGCCCTAAGCTTCAGAACCCACACTTCAGGCCATGCCACAATTTCAAAGTGTTGGCTACACAGCTATTCATAGCACAATCATGAACCCTACTACCTGGAGTCTGTCAGCCCGGACTGGAATGGTTGCTCCTGTTAGCGGTGTAGACATACCCAATTGGGCTTGGACTTAGCTGAGGCCTTTAGGTGCTATCACAGCCACAATAATGATAACTGTCTGGTTTCTGGGAGCATTTAGCCAGGGGAATTCTTACTATACTCATCATTTGCTGTTGAAATGAGTTTCTTTCCATGAAATAATTCAACTGAGGTGGTGAAATGGTGCAAACCCAACCCCTTTTCATTTAAAGGTTTTAGTAATATCTCAAATAATCTTACAGACTTCCCAAGAAGTTATACCTTATGCAGAAAAGGTAAGTTATACATACATCATCTTTTCTATATTTTCATCGTCTGCTTTGGCTGCCCTTAATATTCAGCTATTCACTTTGTAACTTACAGAACTGAAGTATTTTCAGTTTGTGTATTCATGTGAGGCATTCCAGTCAGGAATCTCTTTATCACTTACCTAGTAGCATGTTACTGGCTTTATAGACTGTCTTCCAATGCAAGTCTTGTTTCTCATTAAGTCAGGTTCAATATCAGATGCAGCTCTCTCACAGAGGCTGGTACAATTTCTCTAGTTACCATAATACAATCCATTTCAAACTTACTATTTTGTACTCTGAAAGACAAACTGCTGTCACACTTCTCAGCTGTCTTTGTCTGAAAAGTTTCATTCTTTAGACCACTCTCCAACATTTTAAATAGTATAACCTTCAGAAAGGTCATTTTAGGCCAAAGAGTATGGTGTGCTGGTGGAAAGCATTTTCCTTTTTAAGGAATGAGGCTTAAAATAATCAAGACAAATATTCAGACGCTTGTGAGCCAATGCCCAGGTGCCAGCTAAAGGTCTGGTGGGGCAAAGAGGGGTGATGCCACACCAGCAGCTATGCTAAGCAGCCAGGGCAGGCTGGGTTCTTTGGTTTGTGTTTAGTTCGGGTACGGCAGCAAGAGGAAAATTACACTTAGAGAGGCTTTAACAGTTACTTTTTATTTATACAAAGATAGAAACAATTTAACTAAGACAAATGATTAAAGTACAAGTTAGTACTCGCAGTTTTTAAAGGGGAAACAACACAATTTAACTTAAGAAAAGTTTTAGACAAACTAGCTAGCTTAAACTAATACAAGTAATGTGTACACAAGAAAGGCAAGTTGCAGGTGTGATTTTCACCCCTGCCTCTTAGACCTGGTGGAACCAGAGTCTTTCCCTCAATTCCTATAGGAAGGAAGTTTAATACAGGTGTAATTCTTACCCCTGCCTCCTAGATCCAGTGTGACCCAGAATCTTTCCCTCAATCCCTCGGGAAGAAGTAGATACGAACCAGGCATCCCCAGTCTCGGGAGTTAATTCCAGACCTGGCCAGCAGGTGTAGGTGATTGAAACTCAAAGGGGGGGGTCGTCTGCCCAGCCCCTTTATACTGCTTTTGTCACGTACGCTTCTTCCTGGTCTTAAGTGGCCAATTGGGAGGAATGTTTTGGACCCCAGGTTTCCCAGGGAAGGTGCAAGGCTCAATTCGCACCTGTGAATTGTGGACAACTGGGCACCTTTGGAGGTGATGGACGGGGTTCCCCAATCTTCCTGGGGAAGTGATCAAGGCTGGGGAAGTGATCAAGGCGTGTCAATTACTGAGATCAGCCAGAAGGGCGGCCATTAGCTAGCCCATCCACTGTTTGGTTTTTGTGTGTAGTAGACAGGCTGGGCGAGACAGCACACCTGTGTTCCCAGGACATCAAAGGCTGCCTGTCTCCCCTGCTTATATCTCTCTCTGTCTCTCCCAGTGTGGGGGAGAGGAAGAAAAGGCCAAATGGGGGGGTTCATGTCTGGCTACAAAGCTATAGTTAGAAGACCTTACAGCAGAGTCAGCCTGCATTATTTTTCGCCAAAAAGAGATGGGCTTTTTTTTTTTGGTTTTTGTTTTTTAATTTTTGGTTAGAGGTGCATTGGAATGGGAGTCTCATAACAGCAGACTCTAAACAGTTTGGCTGTGTCTACATGAGCCCCCTCCTTTTGGGAAGATCATGTTCATGAGGCAGTTTGAAAGATGTTAATGAGGCACTGCCATGAATATGCAGTGCCTCATTATCATAATTGCAGCCACATCGATTTGAAAGTGCCACTTTCGAATTGCGTGCTGCCTGTGTAGCCAGGGGCCTTTCGAAACAACCCCCCGGTCTTCAAAAGGTCCTTCTTCCCAAAACAAATGTTTATTCCCATTTGCTTTGGGAAGAAGGGCCTTTCGAGGACTGGGGGGTTGTTTTGAAAGGCCCCTGGCTACACGAGCAGCACGCGATTTGAAAGAGGCACTTTCGAATTGCCGCGGCTGCCATTATGCTAATGAGGCACTGCATATTCATGGCAGTGTTTCATTGGCATCTTTCAAACTTCCTCTTTAACATGCCTCTTCTGAAATGAGGGGGCTCGTGTAGATGTAGCCTTAATAAAGAGATTAATCATGACCGTGGCAGTGGACAAATTACTGGTTAGCAATAGCTGGGATAAACAGCTGCCACCCCAGGGAAGCATTGTGGCTGCCAGTCAGGCTGAAAGTCACTGCAGAAGTCCTCCACTGCATCAGATGGGGAACGCTTGCCAAAAGAGACCAACTCTGTGGATGAAAGATCCAGGGAAGGTTGCTCTGCTGAAGATTCCTGCAAAGGCCACAGGATAGAAGCAGCCCAAGGAGGAAGCAAGGGACCTAAGCACATGGTCTCTGACTAGTTAACATAGGATCTCTGTGGTGGGACTAAGTGAAGAGGGCAGGTTTGGGTTCCCCTAGCACCCCCAACCCCAAGGAAAGGGTGGGGCAGATATTGCTGTGGCTCCAGCTCCAAAAGAGCAATCACTGCCTAAACCTGTTGGACTTTATTTTTGTCCCTGCTTTTAACTTCCTTTGTTCCTGCCAAAAGAAAAAAATGGCAGGAGAGGGAGCCACCAGGCCAGGACTTGCACCAGAAGACCATTCAAGGAGTGAGAGCTCTACTTCCTCAAAATGGGAGAGGCTCAGACAACCATGGAAGGCTGGAGTCATAAAGAAGTTGAGCAACTGGGCTGTATTTCTGAACTTACACAAAAAGAGAAAGAGAAACAAGGCTGCTGTTACTAATGCTGGCAAGGGGAAGGTGCATTCAGGGGTGAGAAGCTTGGCTGCAGATCAAACGAGATGTGAGATAAAAAATCATACACCATTTGTGACAGGGTAGAGATTACCTTTTCCCTCTCCAGATCTTGGGGCTAGGGGGGCAGCTTTGGGGGCTGAGGTGGCTAAAGCCTGGAGATGGGGGTGGTTTTGCAGGCTGGGGTTTGGGAGTGGGTAGAGCCTGGCAATGGCTGGGGAAAATGTAGAGGATTGCTCCTTCCTGTTTGTGAGCCTATCCCTAGATGCAGTGTTTTCCTTGTCCTCATTTCCTCTCCAATCCGGGGTAAAGTAACAACTTTCTAACTGGTGCATATCATTGTGTGCACACTGTTCTTAAAATGGGGGTTACAAAAAGTATGGTATGACGTTATTTATGAAGGACCTTCTCATATTCACATGCATTGCAGCTCTTGAAGTATTGATTTTGTAACTGAATTTCAAAAAATGGCTCCTCTCACTATTTTGGTTGCAGACTCCTGACTTAACTGGATGGTGATGCATGACACAGAGCCTTTGGGAAGGGCCAATAATGAGCAACGCTTTTGAAAAGGCCTCGTGACAACCCAACCAGTGCAAACAAGAAATAAAAATATTTATTAATAGTTATTAATAAACGACTCTCTGCTCATCCTGCTCCATCTTCAAAGTACAACACACTCTCCTCTCCAATCCTTTTCATTCCCGGCACACTCTCATACAGGTGAATTAGTTCTATTTATGATCTTACTACAAGTGAGAACTCTTTATAAAACGCATAGTTCCAGAAATTGTGCAGTAAGGTGGAACGAGGTAAGCTCATTTATGTAATCTTTCCTTCGTCTCTTCCATACATGCATGTGCAATAAAAACAGAATGTCCTGAACTTGCTACAATGACCTTTCAGGACATTCAAAAAGCATCCTTTGAATTTAGTCAGTCAACAGTATGATTTTCTTTAGTGTGCTTGCTGTTCTGAAGCTTGGACTTGAGGGAAAAATTACTTTGAAGTGCTTTTACTTTCAAAAGAGGAAAATAATCTTATCAAGAAATGTCTTTTCTGCTTAATGCTAGCTAACAGTCATGTAGCGGGGACTGTGTTCAAGAAAATTAAATAAATCTTTATGCTGAGAACTTCCTTTGTGCTCTTTTATATAATTTCTGCTCAGTTTATGTAACAGCAGAATTATGAGCCTTTGTCTGAAATAACAGATTTGGGCATGATGGGGATGAAAACATTCTACCCTGTCATCGAATTCTTAACAACCTGCAACACAGAGAGATTTTAACAGTCAGGCTTTCACATGAACATGAGAAGGAAATTGAAACATTACCCCAAAATAGGAAGCTTCTTCCTAAGAAAGCTCAATTATTGCTGAGACTCATCTGATGTATAGTTCCATTAGCCACAGGAAAAAAAATGAGATAAGCAATTGTTAAATGATTCATTAATAGGTCTGGATCTTGCTCTCTTTGAAGGCAATGGTACAATTTCCTTTGCTGTCACTGGGAACAAGCATCTCTAATTAATGTGTGAACAGATTCTGATCTGGGCATCTGATGCTAAAACAAAAGTAGATGTCTTATAAGCTACGTCTACACATGAAGCCTACTTTGAAGTAGCCTGTTTCAATGTGGAGACATCGAAATAGGCTATTTCGATGAATAACGTCTACACGTCCTCCAGGGCTGGCAACGTCGACATTCAACATCGATGTTGCGCAGCACCACATCGAAATAGGCGCTGCGAGGGAACGTCTACACGCCAAAGTAGCACACATCGAAATAAGGGTGCCAGGCACAGCTGCACACAGGGTCACAGGGCGGACTCAACAGCAAGCCACTCCCTTAAAGGGCCCCTCCCAGACACAGTTGCACTAAACAACACAAGATCCACAGAGCCGACAACTGGTTGCAGACCCTGTGCATGCAGCATGGATCCCCAGCTGCAGCAGCAGCAGCCAGAAGTCCTGGGCTAAGGGCTGCTGCACACGGTGACCATAGAGCCCTGCCGGGGCTGGAAAGAGCGCGTCTCTCAACCCCTCAGCTGATGGCCACCATGGTAGACCCCGCTATTTCGATGTTGCGGGACGCGGATCATCTACACTTGCCCTACTTCGACGTTCAACTTCGAAGTAGGGCGCTATTCCCATCCCCTCATGGGGTTAGCGGCTTCGACATCTCGCCGCCTAACGTCGATGTTAACGTCGAAATAGCGCTCAACACGTGTAGCCGTGACGGGCGCTATTTCGAAGTTAGTGCCGCTACTTCGAAGTAGTGTGCACGTGTAGACACGGCTATAATGTCCTGACATCCCATCCAAGTTGACAGCTTAGTTGAGCTTGTCATAGCTTTTTCTTATCCTTTTCCTTCACCACCAATGCCTCCTAACACACTATAGACGTCTCTTGCACCAATGATGCTACTTGTCCATTCCCAGGCTAAACCAGCAGACCTATAAAATCTATCATAGAGGGTGTCAGGGTAGAACCCAGAATTGTTTTGGAATAGTTTGACACAGTTTTCCCAGGAAAGCTGGTAATATGATTACCTACATACAATTTGAGGGATTCACTCACCATAGTCCATCTTCCAACAATTATATCTAACATCTTCCAGCAACCTTATCTGTTTACTTAGTTAAGGTAATTATTGTGTCACACTCACGAATGAAGGAATAATTTTATGTGGAATTATGGAGGCCTAGATTTGCATTTTACAATCTGCCCTGTGACTTCTAAGAAACAGTTCATTCCTGTGTGTCTTTATTCTTTACACAACATTACAAATAGGAGAAAAGAAATCATATGGACCCAGCTGTGCTCCAAATACACAAACACACAAGGCCTAGCTACAACGATATGCAGCTGGTCTGTTGAGTTCTGGTGGCATTTGCAATAGAAGACAGAGGCCCATTAGACAGGGACCAAGCTAAACGGAAAGTATGCATTTCCCTTTTGCTCATGCCTTAAGTCTAATTTATTTTAAAATTATAAGTATTTCTACCAAAACAGGCATAATTAAATATGTAAGATGCTACACATTAATTCAGGGGAGAGTATAAATTCTTGTAGTTTTACAACACCATTTGTATCATTTTTGATTTCGTATTGTACCAGGACATTTGTTATACACACAAGTTCCATATTCCACATATGGAACTTATTGAGTGGCTGTAGTTGTTCTTATTTACCCATACTGCCACCTTCAAAGACAAAACAAAAAAACAGTCATGTAGCATTTTAAAGACTAACAAAATACTTTGTTAGTCTTAAAGTGCTACATAACTGCTTTTTTGTTTGTGTGTTTGTTTTGTGAAGATACAGACTAACATGGATACCTCTCTGTGATTCTTCAATGACAAGAGATTTCTATTTGCATGTTGGTTGGTACTTGAACTCAGTATCGTAATAGAGAGAACCTCAGAATATTGCCCATTACTCTTATTGTACAGCAACAACTGCAGTTGCTCCTTTCTTTTGGGTTAAAAGTTTAAACTAGAGTTTGCTTATATGTATCCACCGTAGATGGTTTCCCATAAAGATAGTGGTCAAACTGTTTAATACCTAAGACTAAACTCAGAGGTCTTATATCAATGTGGCCACAGTTACATTCTGCTAAGGTAAGACATGTAGGGAGAAAAAAGACAATAGTCCTTGCTGTATGATATTTCATTACAAGCTTTTATTCTATATTGTGAATGGTCACAAAGTAATTTTAGTTTGCTGCCCCTCTCAGAACACAGGTAGTTTGCTATTTATCCTTACTGCTAGCAGATTACTACCATTTCCTGTGCAGAGCTGCTCCATTCCTATTTGCAACTCACTCATTTAGAATCAGAATCACAGTAGATGCCCATCACCTGCTTAGCACTCTGCACCAGAACACATGGTCTTTAGAGAAACACTGGGGTCTTGCTTTCTCTCACCCCATAAGGGATGTGTAGGACAGAACATGATCCTGCCCGCAGTTAATGAAGTACTTAATAATTAGATCACTTACTTGCTACTCTTCCTGCTGGAAATTTAAATGCATTATTAGTAGCAGAATGAGAGGAAAACTGCATAATTACAGTTGGGCTTATCAAAACAAAAATCAAAGTAGCACTTTAAAGACTAGCAAAATAGTTTATTAGGTGAGCTTTCATGGGACAGATCCACATATTCAGACCATAGCCAGAACAGAAGAGACTCAATGTTTAAGGCACAGAGAACCAAAAACAGTAAGCAAGGAGGACAAATCAGAAAAAGATAATCAAGGTGAGCAAATCAGAGAGTGGAGGGGTGGGGGGGAAGGTCGAGAATTAGATTGAGCCAAGTATGCAGACGAGCCCTTATAGTGACTCAGAAAGTTCCCATCACGATTTAAACCATGTGTTAATGTGCCGAATTTGAATATAAAAGCCAGCTCAGCTGTTTCCCTTTCCAGAACGGTGCGATAATTCCTTTTCAGAAACACACATACCTTTAGGTCATTAACAGAATGCCCCATTCCATTAAAATGTTGACTAACTGGTTTGTGGATCTGGAGTGTTTTGATGTCTGTTTTGTGCCCATTGACCCTTTGTCTAAGGGAGTTAGAAGTCTGTCCAATATACAAAGCAACTGGGCATTGTTGGCACATGATGGCATATATGATGTTAGTAGAAGAGCATGAGAAAGTGCCCGTGATTCTGTGAGTAACCTGGTTAGGTCCATGTTTCCTATGTGCTACATCTTGGTGCATTTGTGTGAAAAATGAATATCTCCATAATATCATAAAGGTGGACTGGAATTCCCTCTTATTATAGTCAGAAAAGGAGTGATGCCTAGAAGATTGAAAAATCTGCCACTGAACAGTTGTCATCACCACAGTGACAAACAGAGCTGAACTGTGCTCTGACAAGCCGACACTATTACAGAAAGCGTGCAGAATTCCAATATCACACATTGCTATGCTATAGCAAGACAGTCCGTTCATGAAGCCAGGTATCTCAATTGAGCCCAGTGATAAACATCTAACACCCAGTTCAGTGAGGCATATTTCATGAATTCATTAATCCTAGCTATAGTAACAGAAAAAACAGCAGTAATGTAGCACTTTAAAAACTAAGAAACACGGCTACTTCTCTGTTACTATAGTAACAGAAAGTGCTAGTCTGTAGTCTAACAAAACAATACAGCAGTCCTGTAGCACTTTAAAGACTAACAAAATAATGTATTAGGTGATGCGCTTTCATGGGACAGACCCACTTCTTCAGATATGAAGAAGTGGGTCTGTCCCACGAAGCTCATCACCTAACTACAGTGTCATTCTTTTCTCAAACTCCCCATAACATTGGCAATTCAAGGATAAACTGACAGAAGAGATTTGATTCTTCCATCTACCATCGCATCAAAGAATTCATTCAAAACAAAGTATCGGAGGGAGTGAGTCTGTGCTCACGAAAGCTCATGCTCAAAACTTTCCTGTTAGTCTATAAGGTGCCACAGGACCCTTCGTTGCTCTTCAAAACAAAGGGGTTATTCA
Source organism: Carettochelys insculpta (assembly GCF_033958435.1). Classification (NCBI taxonomy): domain Eukaryota; kingdom Metazoa; phylum Chordata; order Testudines; family Carettochelyidae; genus Carettochelys; species Carettochelys insculpta. The sequence goes on along the minus strand of NC_134139.1, from coordinate 171,569,637 downwards.
GAGCAATCCTGCAAAATATTCATGACTATTTCAGCACTGGGGAAAAAAGAGTAAAAGTGTAAATTAACACTTTCTTACATTTCTGGTGGAAAAGGCTAGATAAATTACTTTCCTCCATTTAAATCTCTTCCATATCTTCCTTCCTGCAAATAATTCCACAATGTAATTCCAAACAGAGTTACACTGTATACCAGTTTTGCAATGGTTTGCCTCTACTCATTATATTTGGCTGATTAAAGAGAGGGGTTTTTTTTGCCTAAGAAGAAAAGATCTCTTCCCATCATAAAATTATGAGCCCATTCCAAAGCCCATCAAAGAATCATGTTCTATGAGAATATTGACCTATGTTCTATTGTTCTATGAGAATATTCTATGAGAATTTTAACCATGGCTGTAAGAGCAGAAAAGTGAATTTCCCTTTGTTACTACTACACAGAAAATTGTTGAATGTTATGCATTATTATATTATATACTAAATGTTATCTATCTATCTATCTATCTATATATATATATAAAGATAAAATAACAATTCCTTTCATCAATAATTGCTTGCTTGTATATTTTTTACTTCACAGGATGTAATGGTAAAAAAACAACTTTAAAGCATGTGTGTCTTGAAATAGCAATAAAATGCTGTGTTGCCGCAAACTACTCTTTACTTTCCAAGTTTTTACGTGAAATGTAATGTATTAATTATGAGCACTCCTGTGAGACCTTTGTGATAGGTACAGTACAAACATGAAAGAAAAAGGTGGTCTGACCAAATAGTTCACAAGTCAATATAAAAAAAATGCATACAGAGGTGAGTATGAAGAAACAATGAGACGATGTTGGTGATAAGCGATGTGACAGCACCGTATGAAATGTATTGTGACATGTTAAATCAAAATGTGTCAGTCATGTCAAGGCATATTACATTATGAACTATGGCATTACATACATTCTTCTGATCTAACCCAGTGCATGTCACAATCTGGAATCTGTCAAGCAAAGCATTTAGAACAAAAGTGTCTTTAGACAAAGAGTGTTACTGTTCGCTGCTAGCTGAACACCTTTGAGCATTATGAAAGGCAGTCTGTTCATCAAAACAAACAGGATGGTGCTGGTTAATAAATAATTCAGGTCCACATTGTTGTGTATAAACCAACTGTACAGGCATTATCACCCCCGTGAGTCAGAGACTTCATGATTTTGGCAGGAAGGGGCTGTGTGATAAAAATCCTCTCAGACTCATGAAGCTTTAAACTGTCATTGCTTGCCTGTTGGCAGCACTGTAACGGTTCTTTTTGACCGGTAGCTCCCCTAGGAATTTGAATTGGCTCATGAATAATTCATAAGGACTTGTAGTGAGGTCACAGCTACCCAGAATCAGGTGTTGTGACTGGTCACCTTTTTGATCCCCCCTAGAATTCCAAATGCAAATGGCATGTGTAGATTCCCTCATTAATATTCATGAGGGATCCCTATATAAGCAGGGCACACAGCCCATTTGGTGTGGCTCTGGATAGGAAGATGTGGCTCACAAGAGTGTTTGCCAAGTCTCTAGGCCAGCCCTTTGGGTGAAGACTGAAGACTGTAGACCGTCACCATCCAGTGAGGCGCAAGACTGTCACCACCCAGCGTCCCTGTGGCAGTGGCTTCAACAGCAAGGTGGCGTCCCTGTGGGGGAGCTTGCCAGAGGTTGAACTGGCCTGTGTTTGTGCAGGTACTGCGTCTCTGGTGCAGTGAACACCAGGGCCTGCCACAAGTCCAGCAGCGCTTGTCTTCATCACCGATTTAACCAGCTGCAGCCTAATACTGGACCTGACACATTTTCCAGACAAGTATCCTAACCCACCAGCAGGCCTGTGCTTTGCGCAGGGCCTACAGACAAAGCATCACCACTTCAGCCAGTAGCTAAGGGACCCCTAGTGGGGGAGCAGGGCCGATCCCCCTGCTGTGTGCCTGTCTGGCAGGGCAGGTGCAGCACCCTGAGGACCGACCTTAGGCTGGGCCTTGCTGGCCTCTGGCTGAACTCTAGTCCAAAAAAGACATTTACTAAGACTGCTTATAATCTGGAACTGTTATTACTTTAATTGATCTGTTTTCCATAGATAGTTCCTTTTAACGTTAGTTAAATAGTTGAGTTCTTAGTAATAAATAGGATTGTTAGTAATAGATAAGATTGTTAAATTACTTTAGTAGTTAATTATAGGTAGTAATTGTTAGTTATTAATACGTAGTTAGGAAGAAATTGTTAGTAACTTGTTAGAATATTGGAGAATACATACAAGGTGAAGGCGTGGCCTCCCTCTTTCCTTGTTTTCCTACTTGGCTGGATGGAGAGGTTAACCCTGCATCGGCCTTTTATAAAATTATTATTTGGATCGGAGTAGCGACCCGATCCCAGTAAGGGTAAGAGGAGTAGCACTCTCTCCCTCCTTTTAATTCAAAATACATATATATATATATATATATTACTTTCCTTTAAACTGACCCCCGTGCCGAACTTACCTTGAGACCATGCCACAGCCTGGTGTTAAATATGAACATCTTTCTTCTAATTCAAGTAAGTGCGTACTGTTATTAGAATAGAACTTGCAGTAATATCCCCGTTCCTTTCCTGTGTAATAATAAATAAATTGTTTGTGTTTTATAAATTTCTGTTGCCTACCTCATTGTTCTCCTCAACCCCAGTCTTCCCGGGGGTACCGGCATAGGTCCATATTCCCTGAAGGTGCACCCCGACAAAGGCCGTGGGGGCGGGTTCCGGAATCTAAGAGGTAGTGAGGGGTTGCTTTTTAGCGTCTTCCCACCACCTGTCGGGGGCCCAGCATTGCTGTCAATTTCTTGGCATTGCTGGAGAGTCCCTGGGCACCCATCTTGTCCTGGAAGGTACAGTGAATGTGTTCACCAGAGGTACAGTCTTCCCCCGCCTTACGAGGGTAATTCATTCCTGAAAAACTCCTCTTAGGGTGAATTCTCGTAAGTCGAAAATGTAAATATCATTCATTTCAATGGGAAAAATGTTATGCGTTCCTGAGCCCCAAAATGTACACCCATTTATGCTAAAACAACACCAAATCCCATTAAATCTGGTGCAAGGGGGCGGCCAGTGCAGAGCAGGGCATGGGGAGGCAGCCCGGCCTGAGCGCAGCTTAGGTTAAGTGAGGAGGGGGCACTGCCAGGGGCTGGCTGCACGGGGAGCTAGGCAGACACAGGGGGCCCCCGGCTGGTGAAAGGCAATGCCTCTCTTGTGCGGGGCTGCACGGTGAAGAGGCCTCTCTGGCGGCAGCGGCGGGCAAGCCAGGTGCTAAATGGGAGGGAGCACCACAGACGGTGAGTGGTGTCCAAGGCACAGCTGAGCAGGGCGGGCAACGGTGGCCCCCCAGCCGCCCGAGGGGTGAGCGGCATCAGCGGGGCTCGGATGGGCTGCACACCCAGCGTCCAAGTCTCGCAGAGCGGCGTGATCTACTGCCAGGACTCGGATGAGTCTACCTCCCCACACCAGACTGCAGCACTCTGGCAGGGCGCAGCAGCCCCCCTGCACAGCCTCTTTGTCAAGACCAACACAAACGACTCCATCCCCTCAGTGCTTGCCTACCAAAGCCTCCAGCCTCCAAATCGGTCCTCGTAAATGCGAAGAAATGCCTCATAAGCTGAAGTAGGAGTATTGAATGAAACTCCTCGTAAAGTCAAATTCTCGTAACTCAAATGTGCATATCTCAGGGTATGACTGTAACTCTCTTGTTTTGTGTTTCACAGACAGCCATGCAGAGGGTCTGGGCACCATAGAAAGGGAACTGATTTTGTTTTTCCTGTATGCAGGAATAATTTATTCATCTATCATTTACCAGCTAAGCTGGCTGCCTATTTATTTATTTATTATGCCTTCATTTTGTTAATATTTGAGGATTTGAATAAGTTTCTACAATTCATTTATTAATTAAATGTGTACATTACTATTTACCTAATTTGGTTGCCCCTCAATGGTACAAACATTGACCAGGAGGAACCTGAGTCACATTTAATTGTCTGTTATCAACTACACTGGTATTCAGGCAAAGAGGAAAGACAAAAAAGTGAGAACTACACCACTTTTATACTAATACTATACTACTTTAATTCGTTTACACAAAACTGTCTTACATTTTACAAAATCAAGGAGCTAGCAATGACTTTTAACACTACAAACTAATGCTTGTTTCACATCAGTTTTTGACAACATCAAGCCCTTTTAGACACATAGGATAACTGAACAACAAAAGGCAGGGGATCAGTTGGAAAGAAAATTGCTTGTATGTTTTTTACATTCACCCTTGGAAGTACTACATTTTCCCACCCAGCTATTAGGCATCTCTTATGTGCCTGGACTATATGGTATGCTGTACAGTCAAACGTACTCGGTCAGGATGTTGCTGAATCCCCATCAATCAGCATTGACAACTATACGTTAGAGGTCGTCCACGAGTTCGTTTACCTCTGGTCCACCATCACTGACACCCTGTCCTTGGACACTGAGCTAAATAGGAGGATCGGAAAAGCAGCTACAACTCTGTCCAGACTCAGCAAGAGAGTGTGGAATAACAACAAGCTGTACACTCACACCAAAATGCAAGTCTACAGAGCCTGCATCCTCAGCACCCTCCTTTATGGCAGCGAGACTTGGACCCTGTATGACCATCAGGAAAAGAGGCTGAACGTCTTCCACTTGCGCTGCCTCAGGCGCATCCTTGGAATATCATGGAAAGACAGAGTGACCAACACAGCCATCCTTGAGCAAGCTGGAATCCCAGCCATGCACACCCTCCTCAGGCAGCGTCGACTCTGCTGGCTTGGCCACGTCCACAGGATGAATGATGGAAAGATTCCAAAAGACATCCTGTATGGTGAGCTAGCCTCTGGCAAAAGACCTCCCGGACGCCCCCAGTTGCGCTACAAAGATGTCTGCAAGAGAGACCTCAGAGGTAGACATCAAGCTGGACAACTGGGAAGAACTAGCAGACGACTGCAGCAGATGGGGGCAGGGGTTACACAAGGGCCTTCAGAAGGGCGAGATGAAGATCAGACAGCTAGCAGAGGAGAAGCGAGTGCACAGAAAGCACAATAAGGACTTGCCAGGCACCCACTACATCTGCAAGAGATGCGGCAAGGACTCTCACTCTCGTGTGGGTCTTCATAGTCACAATAGACGCTGTAAATGAAGTCCTCAATTGAAACTTGAAAGGGCACGATCCATAGTCAATGCAGACTGAAGGATGCCTACTATCCGTCCATTCATCTGATAGTAGAACTTTTCCCCCTGAATTTTAACCTAAGTTTATCTCTACTTTTTTTCTCAACAATTCTCAACTGTAGATCAAATAAAGACATCTACTACATTATCTGAGAAGTTTGTCCCTGCTACATTAAAATATGACCCATTTGCACACAGACCTGTTTAGAGAAAATAAAGAAGAAAAAGATGAAAGTGTGTATTCATTCATTCACTGGCAATTCTGAAAATTAATATAAAATGTTTTTGACACAAAATTAAATATTTCATTTTGGTCTTAAGCCTTTAATGATTATTTCGTTTTAAGAAAATTTTGAAATGAAATGTCTTTTCAAATAAAAATAGCAATATTTTGTTTAGAAAATTCTAAAATCAATTTGGTTTTTAAATGTTTTTAGTGTTTTCCCCAACCAAAATTATTTAGCAGCATTGACACAAACTTGTGAAACAATTCAGTGTGCTGGCTTCTGCATATTTTACTGTAAAAAAAAGTGAGTTCTGAAATTTTGCCCAGCTCTGCACCTAGGGCCAAGTAATTCACAATTATTTTAAAACCTGCAGCATGAGGGTTTATATCCCCTCCAATGTTTAAAAAATATTTCCCATTATCATTCTGCACATATACCACAATGCCTCATAAGTGATGACTGCAGAAATGGCTGCCAGCTTGGATGCAGGAAAGGTAAAGGTATAAAAGCTCCTGGTATTCCTTTCTATTAATCTGGTAATTAATTTGAAGGTGTTTGTGTGTGTGTGTGTGTGTGTGGCTGGGGGTGACAAAAGTTGTTGAGAAACAAAAGAAAGTATGGCTAAGGAGTGACCACCTACCAATGTCTATGTGTCATGGATACAAGGTCTATGCTAGTACCAGCTAGTACCCCTTCAGAATGGCAGGCCCCATGCAAACCCAGTGATTGCTTCAAAGTAGGCCCCTGAGCTTTACTGCCTCCTAGACTGAGCTCTTGTGCCTTATAATAACTGTGGCTTTGTGAGCCCTTGTAAGCAGAGTGTTTCTGACATCCTGCCCTCCCACCCATTTTCAGAGTCCTCAGCTGCCATGGTCTGAACAGCAAGAGAATTGAGGGAGGGCTGCATCCACTCTGCACTTTATGTCTTTGCACAAGAAAACAGAGGGGCCCAAGACATGGACATGGCTATTCAAAAACTCTGGTCTCATGTGCACTTAACAGTGGGATCCACACTGACTTCATCACAAGGAACCCAGTCTGGTAAGGATACTAGTAATTTCTATGTGCATGCTGGAACAATAATGGCTCTAAAATGTGGTCTCCAAGTGTGGTCCGCAGACCACTAGCAGTCTGTGACAGTCTTGTAGGTGGGCCGCAGGCTGGTGCAAATGCAGGTTGGTCCATAAATAAAGACAATGCTGACATCTGTTGCTTTGTACCTGAATAACACTTTACTTAAGTTAAAATAAAGTTTGATAAATTAACATGATAAAGTGCTTAATCTATTTCATGATTTTGGTTAATAATATTTCTTACTGGTTCAATTAAACTGTTCTCCCTAGCTGTGGCAGAGTCACCTGTATAACACTTCTTCAAAGGAATAAACATGTGATCCAACACAATTATGTATTTAATATTGAATTTACATTCATAAATTCCACAATTAATGTTCTTAGTTTCCCATTTCTTCCTTTCCTTGACTTTTTCTTTTTTTTTTTTCATATCATGCTTCAGTAGTCTACAAATTTCACTATTTGATTATTTCTCCTAGGAAATCTTAGTTCAAATCTATTTTAAAAAAATCAGAAGGGGTTAATAATATGGATCATTGGCTTAAATCTGGTTCTCCGAAGCATGTATCCAGCAAAATACCTAATGTGAATGTAGGCCAGATGCAAAGTAAAGGTGACAATGTAAGTGAGGTAATTTGTGAACCATGATAAAATAATTTTTACGTGACCAATAGAATGAGCGCTACTTACAGTGAAGCTGAAGGCAAGCCCCCTGTGAATAAATTGTCTAATAATTATACATGTGAGCACAGTAATCGGATTGTAAGTGTGTTAAATGCACAAAATAGTGATCAAATTCAAAATACGAGTGGGCAAAATACTAAGACTAAATAAAATGGAAGTACAATACAGACTCCTTGGAAATGGGATTTTTCTGGGCATGAGATGAAGATGGTCCCAATCCACACTGTGTTTTGTATTACAAAACTTTATAAAATGAAGCAATGAACTCAAAGCTAAACACCATTTCTAACCAAACACAAAGAATACACAGAAAATCCTGATGTGTTTTTTTAAGAACAAACGCAAAGCACTCAACCATGATAAGAATGCAACACTTTTTTTTTTTATTTTGTTACTGATGGGAAAAATCCTAATACTACTAAGGCTTTATTCAAGCTACACCTGGCAGTGACAAAGACAGGCAAAGGTAATACTGTAGCAGAGATCCCACTTAAGTGCATGTGAGACCATAGTCTTTGAATAGCCATGTCCATGCCCTATACACCTCTTTTCTCTCATAACATTGGGGGGAAAGCAAAGAATAGAAATCATGCTAGCTCTTTGACATGTACCATTTAGTGGTGAATAACGTCCATGAAGGAAAATGTGAGATGCCAGCTTTTGGCAAGACTGAATCAAAGCCACTACTTTTCTTTGCAACTTGATGAATCTACTGGCATAGCAGGGAATGTAACTTCCTTTCAATGCATCCAGTATGCTTATGCCAAAGAAGACAACATTTTTCAATATAGTTCTCTGCCTACCACCACAAGAATATGTGCTATCTTCGTTATACTCAATGATTTTGTTGTAAGTAATACTTTGGATTGAACATGATCTATTGACATTTGCACGAATGGGCCACAGCAGTGACTGGCAAGATGAAGGACTTACTTGCTAATGTCCAAGAAGTTACACCATTAGCAGCTGCAATGCCCTGCAGCATTCACCAGCAACTACTTGCTGTGAGGAAGATGCCTGGAGGTCTTAAAGCTACTCTGGACAAGGTCATAGGAACTTTACGATTTATTGAACAGTGTTCTCAAATGCTTGCATTTTTAAAATGCTTTTTGAGGAAATGGGGAGTGAACACATAAAACTTCTTTTTCAAACTGAAGTTTGCTGGTTGTCCTGGGGAAAGCCCCCATCTGACTTTTTGAACTACCAGAAGAGGTAAAAGCGTATCTGCATGACAGCTGTCATGTCTTTACCTCTCAGACTGAATCCATGACTTCGCATGACTTGTCCAATTGGTATATGTGGCTGATATGTTCCACATTCTGAATGAACTGAACCTAGCTTTTCAGGGAAGAACAGTCACCATTTTTAATGTGCAGGACAAAATAAAAACTTTACTCATGAACATGGAGCTATGGTGTGTCCATGTCAGTTGCAGAGAATATGACTCCTTCACGACTTTTGCCAATTTCATTCTTAGGGCCAAAAAAGAAATTGGTGGGAAAATTGTGGATGACTTCACAGTACACATACGTGGTCTTTATGCAAATTTGGAAAATGTTTCCCAGAATCAGAAACAGGCTTTGAGTAGAAACATGGGGTACACTGAAGAGATTAGTTTCAATCTTATATCTAAAGCAGTAGATAATTTTCTGGATACTGCATTAGATGGAATGTTGAAGCAGATCTTCACAGAGAAAAATTTGATGGACTTTTGGCTTCACATTCAGTCAGACAATCTTGGGGTTTCTGACAAATCTCTGATGCACTTGTTACTGTTTCCAGCAGCATGCAACCCTGAAATTGGATGTTCAACCCTCTCAGGTTTGAAAACAAAAAAAAAAAAAAAAAGAGAGAATCCAACTGAATATGGAAGCCCAATATAAGACTTAAGCCCTGCAGCTTAGCGCCACATCCCCTCACTAATGCCTCAACAAAAGCAGCATCACTCATCCCAGTAGTATGATAGATTGGAATGAATATGCTAAACAGCAGTGGTTTTATGTAACTGTGGGATTTTACTGTTATAATTACTCAACTTTATTATATGCAATAAAATCTAAATACTCATCCCCTTATGTTATAGCTGCACACTTACGTTTTTTCTGCTCCAGAGCCTAATATGAATAATTTAGTATTTAAGGTATTTAGAGATAAGTGAATGCATTTTGTCACCATCCGTGATTGGCTGGTGGTCCAGCCTTTACCCAAACTAAAAGGTTATTAATCACAGTGACAGAGAGAAAGCATCTTGCAGAAATTGTTATTAATCTTGGCTGTGTCTACACTAGCTCCCAAATTTGAAGGGAGCACGGTAAACAGGGTGTCAGGAGATTACTAATGAAGTGCTGCATATGCACCGCAGCACTTCATTAGTAATCTCCAACACCTTGTTTAACATGCTCCCTTCGAAGTTGGGAGCTAGTGTAGACACAACCCTTGTATCACCGGCTCATAATATTTATATCAGTGGTCATAATATACAAAACAAAATGGTTACTCCAAAATCATCCGCTAAGAACTATATCCCCCATAAAAGGCCCTGGCAATGCATTCATTCAGCCACGTGAAAATCTTCAACTAATAGCTGCCAATTTATATCACACTGAATCATACAGTATATAAATACCAACTGGATAAGCCAACTACAATCCACAAAGGATGTTTACATTCCAACAGCAGACTAAAGCAAATATAAATCAAAGGTAGTGGTACATTGTCCAACACTGGAAAATTAAAATTAAAATAGGATATTTCTTCTAAAAGATATGCTCCAATTTAAATGGCAGATGGCCTGTCCCGTGCAGGTCAAATGAGATTATCACAATGGTCCCTTTAGCTTTTGTGCTCTATTTTTTGTTCCACGACCAATGAAGAGAAAAATATACAAAAGACACAACGGATAGAGTTCACACAGTGATCCACCTCACATTAATGTTCATACTACACAGCAACATTCTTACCGAAAACCCTGCAGTACATTTAGAAGAGAATACCTACGAGAACATTATTTTACATATTATCTAGCACACGTAAGTTTGTTAGGTGCTTTTCAAACAAGTGAAAAGACATAACTCCTGCCTACAAGAGTTCAAAATAGAAATTTGCTCAGAACACACAATTAATGAGAGCAATAAATGCTAGGAGGTGGAATGGGCTCAAAGAGAAGGATAAAACATTGAAATATTTGTGTGCCTGTAGGGTAAGTTCTAATTATGCACATATTTTATCATATTAATATGCTGTTTTAGATCAGATGTGAGATCGTGTGAATAAATTACATGTAAAGTATGCACGCTTACACTGCTACTGCTTTGGTAGACTTCAGTAGTTGTGTAGAGGATGTGTGCATTCATGAACGCAAATTTTAGAATGCATGCTCTAAGGAGGCTTACTTCTCCCAGGCTACTGACATCATTCCTGGTTCAAGACTTGTTGGTGCAATTTAGCTCATGCTGGCAGTAAACTGTAAATGCCTCTTAAGAAAAAACGTTAATTTATATTCCTCCTGTGAGAACAAACAGATTAATTCTTTGGTGCCCAGGAGTTAGCAGTTCAGTAATGCTAAGCATTAATGAGTGATGTTGCCTTTCAAAGTTCTTAACAGACTGTTGTGCACCTATCTATTTTCTATGCCAGATAGTTTTTCACATTTTTGTACTTTCTGATTCTTTGAAGCATGAAATAAGTAGATGCCCAGCTAACTTTGCCTTAAGCAGAAAGCTGAGCAGCGAGTTGGGTGAAGAGCAACAGAGAAGGATCCTTCTTAGAGCAGAGAGTAATTCTTTTGTTGAGTCAGAAAATAACTTTGTTACTACCCAGAATTATGGACACTGAATACAATATCTTTTTCCCAGCACCATAATCACAGTAGTCTTATTGGTACACCTTCCTCTTTCAGAAAAATGCTTCAGAAGGGACATCTATACTTGCAGACTTATGCCTCATATTTAGTTACAGGGACTCTAGACTCAAAGAATCCATGGATTCCCTTGAAATGCACATGGACCTCGGAGCATCAGTGAAAGCTTCTCTGAGCCCTTCCACTCTTCTGTACTCTCTAGTTGAGGGGTAGTAGAGTTGCCAGAGGCACAACCAGCTGCTGTCGTACCTTTTGTCAGGGAGAGTTTCTTGATGCAATCATGCAATGCAGAAGAAATAAAACAGAATCAATCAGGATTAGTATCAGTGGAGTCCTGAAGAGGCCACTGGCAGGGAAGCCACTTCACCAACTCCATTCATTCCCTCAGAACCTTCAGGAGTCAACATTCATGCTGTACTTACCACGTGGTTTCCAAAGCAGTAAAGGGAACATGCCACAGAGCCTGCATTCTTTCCCTCGGTGATCACTATCAAGTCTGATTCAGAGTTCTGAACCTCTCCCTAACACATGTTTAAGGTGGAATTAGGCCTTTCATATGAGGTGTTATGTCACTGATGTCAAGAAGATGCAAGCGTTTGTTAATACCCACTCATTTCTGGAATGGGGGGGAGGACTAAGTCAGTGCTTAAAATATTCCACCAAAATGACTAAATATAACTTCTTATTGAGTTAATAAAATTTTCCAGGGACGAGAATAATCACCATCTAATAACTAGGTGGAGGATTCAATTTAATGTGTTTTCCCTAAACCTGTTTACTTATCTAATACCTTTTAGAAATTGTATTTGTAACAGACAAAGTCTTATGTTTCTGCTTCTCTTTTAAAAATATGGATTAACTTTAATGCATTTGCTCAGAAGTAGATAAGATCAGCACTTGGATAAATACACACTTTTTTCAAACAACAACTGGGGAGAAAAAGAACAAAAAAATGCATACTTTCATATATGATTGAACACAGAACCATCAGATTATAAGCATGATATGTACCTAAATGCCTAACTTTAATCATTTTAGATAACTCATAATACTATTATCCAATTATATCAGACTATAATCAAAAGACAATTAATGTGAGATTTTTAAAATGTACTTATTGCAATAGATATCCTTTTTGCAGTATCGTAAGATTTTCACTCATGAGGATTTGTAGAAGTAAGGAAATGCATAACCTTGAATAAGCCATAGAATAATATCTAAACTATCAAACTTAAGTTGGGGGCCTAAAACAGAACTTGCCTACAAATTCCTTATCACATGACAACTTCTTGCGTCCTGTTTTCAAGAGACTTCTGTTTGTAGTTAAGAATGGACAGTAAGTGGCCCCTGGGTCACACCAGTTCACAGTCACCCAGCGAGCAGATAGATGCTTAATTTTCCATCTGCGAGCAGGGACCAAAGATGTGTTCAGGGGGAGAATCCCCAAAGAATCCAACTACCCCAAACTTTCTTCCATTATTTAGTCATGAGAATTACAACATGTCACTCAAGGGCCGTGTCTACACTAGCCCCAAACTTCAAAATGGCCATGCAAATGGCCATTTCGAAGTTTACTAATGAAGCGCTGAAATGCATATTCAGCGCTTCATAAGCATGCAGGCGGCTGCAGCACTTCGAAATTGACGTGCCTCACTGCCGCACAGCTCGTCCCGACGGAGCTCCTTTTCTAAAGGACCCCGCCTACTTCGAAGTCCCCTCATTCCCATGAGCTGATGGGAATAAGGGGACTTCGAAGTAGGCGGGGTCCTTTCGAAAAGGAGCCCCGTCGGGACAAGCTGCGTGGCGGCGAGGCGTGTCAATTTTGAAGTGCCGCGGCCGCCCGCATGCTAATGAAGCACTGAATATGCATTTCAGCGCTTCATTAGTAAACTTCGAAATGGCCATTTGCGTGGCCATTTCGAAGTTTGGGGCTAGTGTAGACATAGCCAAGGAAAAGTTGTTAAGCAAGCAGTTTTAAAGATTAGGTAAGAGGTTGCCTTCTGATCATCAATCAGCCAGATGTGACAAGGGGTGTGTTTCAGTTTCCATGCCTGGAGGCCCTGACAGACATATCCCTGAGGGTAAATATGGACAAGTTTCTTATTTTCTAAAGCATACTTCAACAATCTCAACAGAGATCTGATCAGGAAGGATGAGGGGTCAAACTGCCTTTTTATAGCATCCAAATCCTGACTTAGCCATATAAAGGCTGCTGCACAGGCCCCTTTAGGGTTGCTAGCTTGGCTGCTTTTAGCAATATGTGGTAGTGGTTCAGCCACTTTACTGGTTTGCCAGTATCTCCCTATACAGTATGGGAACCTCTAATTGGACAAGAATGTTCCTTGGGTAGGAGTCAGGGTACCATGGATCCCTACAAAAGATGCAAGCCATGCAGAGACAGAGCAGAGGGTTAGGAGATACTTTTGGACAAATAAGATACCCAGAGCTACATCCAGCTTCATTCCCAGTTCCAACCACCCAGAGGAGAACTAAAATGAGCTGACACTGACTAAGCCAAGCTTAAAATTTAACCATGTAGACAATGAAGCAGTGAATTGTTTTGAAAGTTATACTTCCTTAAAATTAAGACATAATAACTGAAAGTGCTTTCAACAGACTGACTTAAATTAACAAGGTTAAAGGAAAAGGGTTTCCGTCATCAACCTTTCTGTAAAACCATGTAAACCATTTTTAATGTATTCCTTGTAAATTCAGTCAGGAAAACTAAGTTAACCTAGCTGGCAGCATATTTCACTAAAACGTATTTGTTTTATAACTTTCTGCTTAATCTTTTAATGATTTGTAAGACAAACTGAATTAGTTTATTGCCTAACTCACCAATGCGAAGTAACCCATACGTGATAAGAAGGTAAAACTGTTACTCCAAAATTTGAGCTTAAGACATCCTAATACTGGACTGCCTATATCCAGGAATTGATTGGAAGTCTATTATACTTAAATGGGGAGAAAGTTGATGGCCTGTTAGAAGAATTGTCAGTGTATTATTCGGGGGTTTGTCTCCAACTCACAGAGGTCTCCCCAAAGCAGGTTGATCCTGCTAAACTTTGGGAGGACACCAATACAGCTGTCTTCTCCAAACAAAATCTCAGGGAGGCACACTGTTTTTCATTTAAAAACATATATTTAAAAATTATGTTAAAAAATTCTGAAATGTCTGTCCAGAATTTTGTCTGTACCCATTATGAATATTGTCTTTTCTTATATGATCACACACATTTTTTCAACAGTACACGGCATGGGTGGTGCTCACTTTCTGAATGGTTGTTGCGTATGAAGGCTCTTTATAGTACACCTACTTCACTGACATTGGAAGGTGTGTAGTGGTCAGATGTTAAAACTGTCTGTTAGTTAGAGCCTTGATTTCTCTTTCTCGCAATTGAGGGGCAGGTCTCAGATGATGAATACTAGAAAAGAATAGGGACAAAAGAAATCTTATGTCCTTTCCCCCTTTCTTTTACATTTTCTTTTTTATCTGTAATTTCAGTTTAAAGGGAAAGGTTCCTTATAGCTTAGAATTACAATACAGCAAACGCTTGATTTAATGGACTAATAGCAGGGAAGGGGTGTCTGTTAATGTCAAAAGTCCATTAAGTCCAAATGGTTATACTGACCTTCCCAGCCCATCACGCACTCCTGTACCCTGCCCCCACTTCTCTTCCCCCTTTCTGCCCCATTCTTCTTCTCACACCTCCATCTCCGTCCCTGGCTCCTTCCTCCTGACATGGCTCTCGGCGCATTCAGCACTGCGGCTCCTCCAGCCCCCAGTGGCTCCTCTGGCCCTGGGAGCCCAACCCCAGCAGTGGCTCCTCCTGCCCCAGTGCACCCTCCTGCAAACTTAATAAATGTATTCTCTATGCCAATATCTAAATCATTGATGAAGATATTGAATAGAACACATAACAGATCCCTGTGGAACCCCACTTGTTATGGCTTTCCAGCATGACCGCAAACCATTAATAACTGCTCTCTGAGAACAGTTATCCAGCCAGTTATGCACTCAGCTTATAGTGGCCCCATCTAAGTTGTATTTGCTTAATTTACTGGTAAGAAGATCATGTGAGACCATGTCAAATACTTTCCTAAGGTCTAGGTATGCCACATCCACCTCCTCTCCCTTATCTACAAGACTTGTAATCCTGTCAAAAAAAGCTATCAGATTGGTCTGGCATGATTTGTTCTTTACAAATCCATGCTGGCTGTTTCCTATCACCTTAATTTAATTCAGTAATTATTTGCTGTCATTAAGCACCTCTGCCATTTCCAAGTTTTCTGATATTGTTTCTCCCTCCTCACTGAGTAGTGGGCCTACCCTGCCCTTGGTCTTCCTCCTCTTGCTTCTAATATATTTATAGAATGACTTCTTGTTACCCTTTATGTCTCTAGCTAATTTGAGCTTGTTCTGTGTCTTGGCCTTTCTAATCTTGCCCCTATATACACGCATTGTTTGCTTATATATATCTTATGTAATTTCTCCTACTTTCCACTTTTTATACAACTCCTTTTTTGATTTTGAGGTCATGCAAGATCTCCTGGCTAAGCCAGGGTGGTCTTTTACTTTACTTTCTATCTTTCCTACGAATTGGTATACCTTGCTTTTGAGCCCTTGCTAACGTCCCTTTTAAAAACTGCCAGCGCTCTTCAGTGTTTTTCCTCTTAGACTTGATTCCCATGGAACCTTACCTACCAGTTCTCTGAGTTTACCAAAATTTGCTTTCCTGAAATCCATTGTCTCTATTTTGCTGTTCTCCCTTGGACTATTGCTTGGAATCATGACCCCTGTGTCATGGTCACTTTCTCCCAAGCTGCCTTCCACTGTCAAATTCTCAACCAGTTCTTCCCTATTTGTTAAAATCAAATCTAGAACTGCTTCCCCCCTTGTAGCTTTTTACACCTTCTGAAATAAAAAATTGTCATCCATGCAGTCCAAGAACTTTCTAGATATCCTGTGCCTCGTTGTGTTAGTTTCCCAACATATGTCTGGATAGTTAGAGTCCTCCACCACCACCAAGTCCTGTGTTTTGGATAATTTTGTTAGGTGTCTAGAGAAAGTCTTATCCACCTCTTCTACCTGGCTAGGTGGTCTCTAGTAGACCTCTGTTATGACATCACCCTTGGTTTTTTTACCCCTTTTGACTTAACCAAGAGACACTCAATATGTCAGTCCCCTGCATCCATCTTCATCTCAGTCCAGGTGTGTGCATTTTTGATATATAAGACAACACCTCCTCCCTGTTTACCCTGCCTATCCTTCCTAAGTTGTAACCTTCTACACCAATTTTCCAGTCACGCGTATTACCCCACCAAGTTTCTGTGATACCAATTATATCATAGTTGTGTTTGTTTATTAGAATTTCAAGTTCTTCCTGCTTATTACCCACACTTCTTGCTTTTGTATACAGGCATCTAAGACGCTGATTTGCTCTTGCCCCCAGTTCTGCCTAGTCCCTCTTTTTTCTCTGCTGTTATAGCCCATGATCCTTCTTATTTCCAACCCAACTCCCAGATCTCCAGGTTTTTTTATTTACCTGTGTGCTTTGGTCACCTGTCCCCACTGAACTTAGTTTAAAGCCCTCCTCACTAGGTTAGCCAGTCTCGATCCAAATACATTCTTCCCATTCCTCAAAAGGTGAATTTCATCCCTGTTTATCAGTCCTTCATGGAATAGCATCCTGTGATTGAGGAAGCCAGAGTGCTACTGGTAACACCATCCTCGCAGACAGGCATTCATCTCCAGAATGCACCTGTCTCTGCCTGGGTCACTACCCTGGACAGGAAGGATTGAGGAGAACACCACCTGTGCTCCCAACTCCTTCACCTGTACTCCCAGAGCCCTATAGTCATACTTGATCTGCTCAAGGTTACATCTTGCAGTATCATTCGTGCCCACATGTATGAGTAGCAAGGGGTAGTAGTCAGTAGGCCAGATAATCCTCAACAACGCCTCCGTAACATCTCAGATATGGGCTCCTGGCAGGCATCATACCTCCCGGGATGATATGTCAGGGTAACAGATGGGTGCCTCTGTCCCCCTCAGAAAAGAGTCTCCTACCACCAGTACCCTACATTTCTTTCTTAGAGTGCTGGCAGCAGACCTCCCAGCCTTGAGGGTACCAGGCTTCTCTGATTCACCTGTAGGGGGCAATTCCTTATCTCCTGTACCTCCCATATCCAGAACGGTGTAACGGTTTCCCAGTGCCACAGTGAGAGGATTGGGAGCAGGAGTAGAACACTATCCACTGCCAGAACTGACCAGCTGCCAGTGTCCCCCATGAGCCATCTCCACCTCCACTGATTGTGTGTCAGCACTCTTTTGTGGCGGGACAGCTATCTTAACCTCAGCTGTCTCCACAGAAACACTGTCCTGAAATTGCTTTGGAGTCCAATACTTCTAAGCCTAGCTACCTCTTCTTGTAGCTCCATCACCTGCTTCCTGAGACCTTCTATCAGAAGACACCTTCCACAATGGATGGTCTCCCCAGCCTGGACTTCAGTAGCTGGGAATTGCAAGTCACAGCCCCTGCAAAACCACACCAGGATCTGGGTAGAGGCATCCCTGGTCAGGAGGTCTGTCTGACTACAGGCGCAAGTGGAGGAGACAGAAGCAGTGCTTGCACACATGTTGCACGTCTTCCTAACCATAGTGGAACCCCTCTGTCAAACTACCTCTTAAAACCGACCTGTCTGCAGCCCCCTGCCTGCTTCGCTCCCCTGATTGGTCCAACTCTGGCTTTTAAAGCCTGCAAACCTCACTCAGGCCTCCCCCTCGTTAGTCACACAGGGGAAGGCTGATCCTGAGGCTGATCAAAGGCAATCAAGGGAACAAGGGATCAAAAAGATTCCAACCCTCTCAGGCACACAATCCCAACTGCCACAGTAACTGGAACTGAAATCACCTGCAATCAGGAATCAAAAATGTAAACAGTAAGGAAAACTCGACGTAGTTTGGGATATAGTTTTTTGTATAAAAGTTCTAGACAATGCGAAAACAGAACTAGCTCCCCTCTAAACTCCCTTCTCAAAACTGCCTCCTGTTTGCAATTACCTGTTCACAAGCTCCTTTGGTCAATTACTAGCAGACTTTATAGACTCTGGCCTTCCTGACTGGTAGCCCTGCCCCCGGCTATGGCTCAACCACTCAACAGGGAGTTCTAGATTGCAAACCCTAACTGGAAGCCTCAGCACATGGTCTTCCAAGCAAACAAACAGCTCAGCACATTGATCACCTAACACATACTCAAACAAACAGACAAGCCCAGTACACAGTCAAAAGTAACCCCCAACTACAAAGACACACTCCAGACAGCCACTTATTCTGAGGTCCTGTAATCTGCTCCTCCTTCACATGCAGAGCACCTTTTTCAAAGCTCTCTCCTGTTTGCAGTCACCTGTTTGCATGCAATGTTTGTTCTAATGTAATACATGGAAGTCATATGCTTTCATATGATATTTATTCACCATAATATCAGATAACTGCACTTTGAAAGATGCACATGAGTACCACAGTAACTTTTTACAATGACACAAAGAGGAAATCATGAAATATTGGAAATTTGATGAGAATGCCTTTCCTTGTGATGTTTCCAATTACATTTCTAAATGAGATGTTTGAATAAACTTTGGATAGTCATCTGAAGTTCTTTGAGAATTGTGTCTACATAGCCACATTTATGGAATGTGTTCTGACATCATGGATGAAGATGGCAGTTAAGTGTCCCACTAACCACAATTATATGTGGGTAGTGCAGGACAGGAGCCTCACTCACCATACTATTAACATATAAAAAAAACTCCTTTTTACAAAACAAAACAGCAGAAATGTAGCACTTCAAAGACTAACAAAATGATTTATTTGGTGATGCACTTTCGTGGGACAGAGCCACTTCTTCAGATCAATCTCATTTCCAATACAGACTGACATTTACAAGCACAGAGAACCAAAAAAGAAAAAAAAGCAATAGAAACTGACAAATCAAACAGGATTGAAGGAGGGGGGTAAGGGGTGGGGGAATGTTAATTGTCCTGAGATAATTATGAGCATCAAAGGAACAGAAGCACTCCTTGTAATGTATGAGGTGATTGATGCTTCTGTTTATACCACTTGTTAATATATTGAATTTGAATATGAATTCCAACTCACAAATTTATCACTCTAATCTGTTTTTAAATTCTATATGATCTAGGAAACAAATTCTCAAGTCTTTAACAGAATGGCCCGCTCCATTGAAGTGTTCACTGACCGACTTACGTGTACTGAATTTCTTGATGTCTGCTCTGTGTCCATTTATTATTTGATGAAGGTTTTGCCCCGTTTGTCCAATATACATAGTGGCAGAGTATTGTTGGCATGTAATGGCATATATAATGTTGCTGGAAGTGCATGAGAATATGCCTTTTTACAAACGTTTTTAACCAGATATGAATAGCAAGTGTGCTAATACCTTGCAATTTAAATCAAGTGGGAGTCAAAAAATCCTGTACCAGGCCTATTAATCAAAAGAGTCATACTCTAGTATCAATGCTAAAGAGAATCATAGGACTGAAGGGGTCATCTAGTCAAGTCCCCTGCATGCATGGCAGGACTAAGTATTATCTAGACCAGTGTTTTCCAAAGTGTGGTATGTGTACCGCCAGTGGTATGTGAAAGGGCTTTAAGGGCTATGTGATAGAAAATAACTTACTAAAAATCAGGAGATAAGAATGGTGTAGAAGTACACACACACACAGGTTTACATTATTAGTAACCAATACGACATGCTTGGTGTACAATAGCGGCCGCCAGCCATGCTGCAGGCACGTGATAACTCAGAGCCTGCAGCGCAGTTGCCTTTCTAGCAGATATGCATGTAACATACTTAATGAGTGACATGAATTACACGTTACTAAGTACTAGGAACCTTTGGCGTGCTAAAGATTGCAGCAAGTAATGGATGTCTGAGTGCAGCGCATTCATATATAAAGTTTCTCTCTTTTTTGTGTTTTTTTTTCTGTTAAACCCCTTTACAATGGATCAGGGGCTAAAAAACGAGATCTTTGAAATGTAAAATAGAAAATTGTGAAATAAATGCTAGTGCTAGAAATAACTGTAATGAAAAATGCAGTGATATGGCTGTATCAGACAACTATGAAGACCAAATTAGTGAATCATGTGAACCATTTGTGAGTGTGTTGAAAATATTAGCTGCAAAGAAAATGAAAGGAACCCACAAATATGATGATTATCTTAAATTGGGATTTTCGTGAACTGGCAGTGAGACAGAACCTTTTCCACTATGTGTAGTTTGTTATGAGACTCTCAAAAGATAGTATGAAACCATCCAACCTCAAGCACCATTTTGATAGCAAACATAAGCAATATCGTGAAAAATGAGTAGAATTCCTCAAAAATAGGCACAAGGTTATCTAAAACTTCCCAGAAAACAATGTGCAGTGTGACAGGAGGTGAAAATGTGAAAGTATTGGAGCTGCTGATGTGATTGGCAAGACAACCAGTAAAACCTGTGGCCAAAGTAATGGTGAAAGTGATGGCTGGAGAAGAAGCAAGCAAAATGATTAGTAGTATTCCTGTCAAATAACACTGTTCATCAAAGAACCATAGATATGGCCAGAAATGTAAAGCACCAATTATTGTTACCAGTATGACAGAGCAAGCCGATGAAGCTGCCGATACTGTGAATTTAACTAGTCTCTTGTTGTTTGTCAGATACGAGCTGAATGGGGAAGACCATGATGATATTTTGTTCTGCCAACCTTTGCATGTGTACAACTGGGGGAAGCTATTTTTAAAGTTATTGATGACTTCATCAAAGACAGCCACTTGGATTAGAGTTGATGTGTATGGATAAGTATGAGATGGTTCAGAGAAGGGAGTTGTTGCATGTACTGGAAGCAAAATTGACTCACTGGTAAGCACTCGCCACCCAGGACAGGCATGCAGATCTAAAGAAAGTACTTCATGCAGCTGTTAATATTGTCAGTTTTGTGAAAGGCCGGCCACTGAATGCTGGGCTTTTTTCTCAGCTTTGCAAAGAGATAGCAGTGACTACACACAGCTCCTCTCTCACACTGAAGTATGTGGGCTTTCACGTGGACAAATCCATTCTCAGATGTTTTTAGCTGCAAGAAGAACTTCAAGTTTTTCTGGATGAAACTTTCAACCTGTGAGATTGTATGCATGACTGGAAATGGCTGTGTAAGTTAGCATACACTGCAGATATCTTTGCTCATTTGAACAGCCTCAGTGTATCCTTGCAAGGCAAGTTCATATCCATATTCCATGTTCAAGACAAAGTGAGTGTGATGACCACAAAACGCAAGCTGTGGGGCAAATGCTTAGTTGTAATGAACTGAATTCTCTTCCATCCCTTCATGACTTAGTGATCAGCTCAGCTAAAGAAATGGATATTGATGTCTTGCAAACTACGAAGGAGGATTTGGAAAGCTTGATGAAAGGTCTTTGTAAGTACTTCCCTGAACCAGATGTTAGCTTTGAATAAATAAGGAACCCTCTGTTCGTCAGTGTCCAAACATTGCCAAATAACCTCTCAGGTTCAGAAGAAGAGCAGCTCTTGGAGCTAACTTCAGATGGCTTCCTGTAAACAGCATTTGAGCAAAAGATGCTGGCATCATTTTGATTGAGCATTAGATCCGAGTATCCAGTCTTGTCAGACAAAGCAGTTAGGTATATTTCGCCCTCCTTTCCACCCACCCATACGTGTGTGAGTTGAGAATCTTGGCATTGGTTGACATTAAAACAAAAAAATGAAATCAGTTTCTTGACGTGGAGCCACATCTTAGTCTTAAGCTCACCAACACTGAGTTGGATATCCTTGTCCTACTGTCTGGTCACAAGCAGTTCCACTCCTTGCATTCAACAGCTTGTTTATTTCTAGGTACTATATATGTAAATTTGAATTTAATGATTATTACTTTACATTTAACTGAAAATATCAGTAAAGTTCATAAGCTTCTGTACAATTTTATGTGCATTACGTGTATTTTTGAAATATGGGTTGAATTTTAGAATTTTTGGAAAAAAAACTAGGTATGGTTAGCAAAAAATTCAATACTGAGATAGTATTAAAACTGATCTTTCTGCATTATACTTTTTAAAACTTTTCTGGGGCAGCTACCCAGAGTTCACCCAGGTCATTATAAGACAGCCTACAGCACTGGGAGAGGGAGTAGCCCACTAAGGCCAAAGTCCCAACAGGGGTACACAAATGTTTTAAGTTTGGGAAACAATGATCTAGACCATCCCTCACAAGTGTTTGCCTGGGGAGGTTGTGGAACTCCGTCTTAGGATATTTTCTTAAATGGATTAGACAATTTGTAACAGTGCTTAACTACCCTAAGAGATAAGAAGATTTTCCTAAATGCAACCTAAATTGACCTTGGTGCAATTTAAGCCCATTGCTTCTCGTCTTAGCCTCCGAGTTTAAGAACATTTTTTCCTTCTTCACAACCATCCATAAAGTCACTTTGTAGGCACATAGCTCACCAGCTCACAATATATCAGAGGGGAAGCTGAGTTAGTCTGTATCTTCAAAAGCAACAAGAAGATCTGTGGCACCTTATCACCTTATAGACTAACAGATATTTTGGAGCATAAGCTTTGGTGGGCGAAGCCATGCTTCATCAGATGCGCCACCTCACAGTAGGCAGGGAGCATGGATCTGGGCCTTAGTTGCTAGCCGAAATCGGCTGGAAAGCTTTCCTAAATTATGGTGCAGTGAACATGCAGTACCTTCATGTAAAAGCTTTTTAAACACCAATTCTTTATTCCCTTCCTCTCCTCTTTGAGCAAGCCATTGTTTCTGAGAATTTTTATTTATTTTGCTCAGCCAGGCTAATATTTCCCCAGTGACAGTTAAAGTGGCTGGTTCCAGAAGTCATTTCTGACTTTGACAAAGTATAACAAATCAGCACTACAGAAAAAGGATGGGGAATTCACAGCTTATTTTTAAAGTGCAACTGTGGTTTGTGGGTTAAGCTAAAAGTATTTTTAACTATATTAGTAGTTTGATGAGTGAAAGGGAGAAACAAAGCAAATGAAAGAAAACAACATTTATAGACATTTCTCTTGGCTGTTGTACTGAAAGGGTTCAAAATATATTTCCCCAGCAGAACTCATTTTTGTGATCACAGGGAACTGAAAACGCAGGAACCCTGGAAATCCATAATTTTGCTGGTGCAAAATAGAAAAGGTTCAGTGAAAAAGGTCTGTCTTTCAAGAAAATCCCTCTGAACCAGGTTTACACCTAATTCAGTTTAAGAAGACAGGTTACAATGGATCAGCAGAGCCATCATTTGGGCCATATGGCTTGAAAGATTCTGAGGGAGAGAGTCTCAGTGATTTTGACTCCATTGAGATTTCAAGGATAAAGATGGAGGAAAAGTCTGAGGGAAATTTTGGCTGAGTCTAAAAGGGGCCTAAGAATCCAGTAGAAGTGGGTCTGAAGGAAAGACTACATTCAAAGGGCTGGTTCTAAGGCTGAGGCTTATGTGGTTCAGAGGCTTGTGAGGTACGTTAAATATGAAATGGAGCTTGGACTTCTATGTTCGTATTTTATGTGTTAATGTTAATTTTAAATATTTTCAGTCTGGCCAACTGAAAATATTTAATGTCTCACCCACACCACTGGCTTAATTTGTATCTTGAAGCTACGGACTGCATGTCCAGGAAAAGGTAACAATTTACTTCAAACACCAGGAGTGAAGGACAGAGACCATAACCTTCAGTAGAGGACAGCAGGGTTATATGCAGTGTATACGTGGTAGGGGAAGGTGTAATTAAAACTTGGTGAGACAATCACAAGACTCATATTACAAATGATGCCAGTGGGGACATCTGATTTGCACTGGACTTCTGATGCTCAGAAACAGCTTCTCTTACTAGGTACGGTACAACAGATGTTCTAGAATGTGCTTCTGATTTTGAGCTGCTACGTCTAGTTCAAGCAATAGACACCCAGGCTACATCTACGCCAGCAAGTTCTTCTGAAAGATTTTTCAAAAGGGGACTCTTTTGAAAGAGCCCATGGAGGGCCTACACACAAAAAGTGTTCTTTTAAAAGTAAATCAAAAGAATGTGGCAATCCTTTTGAAATCACTCTTCCTTTTCCGTTTCAGGAGGATCACCTCCTTTCGAAAGCTTATTTCGAAAGAAAATGTGTGTAGATGCTCTGCAGGTCCCTTCTTTTGAAAGGAGAATCCCTGGCCCATTCTTTTGAAAAAGCGGGGGCTGCATGGACGCTCTCTTTCAAAAGAGCAGATCACCCCCTTGATCAGCATTTTTGTGTGTGGACGCACTCTTTCGAAGGAGGTTCTTTTGGAAGAGCTGTTCTGGAAGAGCTTCTTTTGAAAGATCTCTGTAGTGTAGATGTAGCCTCATACTTTTCGATCCAGAGTTCCTGGATTCAATCACTTCTGCCCGGAACTTACCCATTGGTGTCACATCACACAAATACTTGATTTTTTTTTTTATTGATTCCATAGGGACAAAAATTAAGTATAGATTGGCTTAAAAGCAAACACAAATTTGCTTTTTTACATACTGTTTTTCTTAAAACTACAAAGTAATCTTCATATATCCAAAATAAATTTACAGCATATAGGATTCAAGCACTTACGTTGGATTTTGGTCCACCTTCCTTCCTTTCCTGCTGAGACAGATGTAAGCAATTATGTTGAAGGTACAGAATGTTTTTACAGAGTAATGTTCTGCCCAGTGCTAAATATGTGACAAGGTATATATCAAAACCTTGACAAAATGATAAAAAAAATAAAAACCAGGAAACAATTTGTGATAACTATATATTGGAAACCCTTTATTTCTGTCTTGCCTGCCTTTTTTGTATAAAACGAGCCTAAAATAAACTGAGAAAGCAATAAAATTAGTATCCTACAGTGCTATTATTGAAAAGTCACATGCTGATTTAGTAGGGAACAAATGCATTCTATGTTTCATATGATCAAAAGCATGTTTTTCTATAAATGTCATTGTATTAATAAGCTGATTTCTCGTTAAACAAAGTTTTAAAACAATAGGATGCCTCACTGCATGGGTATTACTATGCCTCACTGCATAGTCCAGTTACAATGTAATTACTGTACACTGCACAGAAATGGTACATCAAGTTACCATTTTATGTTACTGATTAGCAGACTGTGGTCAAGATAAATCCTTTATTATGAATAGGAACTAGCTGCAGAAATGAAGTAACTTTTTTCTGACTCCTTAATTTCAACTTGGCTGTGTCTACACTACAAATCACTTCAAAGTTGACTTCGAAGTAAGCGACTTCGAGGTAAAGCATCCATACACAAAAAACACCCTCCCTACCTCAAAGGCTATGTCTACACTAGCCCAAAACTTCGAAATAACCATGTAAATGGCCCTTTCAAAGTTTATTAATGAAGCGCTGAAATACATACTCAGCGCCTCATTAGAATGCCGGCAGCCACGGCACTTTGAAATTGATATGGCTCACCCAGATGGGGCTCCTTTTCGGAAGGACCCCGGCAACTTCAAAATCCCCTTATTCCTAACAGCAGATAGGAATAAGGGGATTTTGAAGTAGCTGGGGTTCCTTTGAAAAGAAGCCCCGTCTGGACGAGCCACGCTGCGGTGAGCTGCGTCAATTTCGAAGTGCCGCGGCTGCCAGAATTCTAATGAAGCGCTGAATATATATTTCAGAACTTCATTAGTAAACTTCAAAATGGCCATTTGCATGGCCATTTCGAAGTTTTGGGCTAGTGTAGACACAACCAAAGTAACAGGTCTACACACAATAGCCCCTACTTTGAAGTAAGGGGCCAGGATGATATGATGCAGGCAGGGGTCACATGGCTGACAAACCCTTCCAGGGTACCAGCCAGCCAACCTCTTAAAGGGCCCCTCTCAACACCCTCACCCAGCATGTGCTTGGGGCTACCATTCTTCACACAGCACAGCACACCCTTAGCACACAGCTGAACCACTGCGGGGTCTGGCATGGATCCCAGCAGCTCCCTGGGGGCATTTCCTGCAGATCACAGCTGGCCCGCTGGCAGCTCTGTTGGTGGCTGTCACATGGAAGCAGCGCAGGGCCAGCCTCATAGCCCCTGAGCTGTGGACCCCCCCGGACAAGGGGAGTGGCTGCACCCCATCTCAGTGATGCTGGAGCTGTCCCACCGGCATGTGCTGGGCGACTGGAACAATGACTGGTGGCTGCAAAACCTCTGGACAACCCAGCAGACATTGGAGGAGATGTGCCACTAGCTTGCCCCAGCCCTCCAGCACTGGGACACCAGGATGAGGTCCACAGTCCCCCTGTGTAAGAGGGTAGCCATTGCCCTCTGGAAACCTGCCACCCCAGACAGCCCCCGCTCCATTGGACATCAGTTCAGGGTTGGCAAACCCACTGCCAGGGCACTGTTGATGAAGGTAAGCCAGGATGGGGACACATATCTCCCATGGTAGGGGGAGGCATCCAGCAAGGGGTGGTCCTTCATGGGGCATGGGGGGAGCCCTGCAAGGGGCTGAGGACCATCGGGCCACATACTCCTGGGCACATCCCTCTTGTACCCCATTTAGGTCATCTGGGCAGTTAACTCTCCCCTCCACCACTGGGTGATCACCATCGGAGACCCGGACATTGCCCCAGACGTCTTCGTGGACCTGGGGTTCCCACCTGATTTTGCACATTGGACGGCACACACATTTCGATATGTGCCCCGGAACATAGCACCGGGGTCATCATAGAAAGAAAGGGTGAGGACTCCGTGGTCCTCCAGGCCCTCATGGATGCTAATGGTCCATTCATGGACATCTATGTGGGATGGTCTGCCAAGGCCAATGATGCCCAGGTGCTCAGGAACTCATATCTCAGCCACAGAATGCAGGAGGGGACCTACCTCCCCCCATGAACCATGTCCCCCTGCATCATGGCTGATGCCACATACCCCCTGCACCTGTGGCTCATGAGGCCCTACACACGATGCACCAACCCATCCCAGGACCAGTTCAACACTCACCTGAACCACACTGGGAGTGTCCTGGAGTGGGCGTTCAGGTGGATGAAGGGGCAATTTTAGAGGCCTTCTTATGAGGCTGCAAGTCAGCATCCTGAACGTGCCAGCAGTGGTCATAGCCCGCTGCGCTCTCCACAATATTGTGAAGAGCAAACAGGAGCCCTTTGCCCAGGCCTGGGCTGCCGAGACTGTTGCCTGGTATGAGCGGCCACTAGGTGTCCCAGGTTGTGAGGCAGAAGGGGATGGGGTGTGGGTCAGGGAGACCTTAAATTGGGGCCCACAATGACCCTCCCTGCTGCCAACCCCCACCACACACCCCTCCCCTACTGCACATGATGGACACAGGGTTAGGGGTGCAAGCGTATGGGTTTTCTTCATGCAAAATAAACTTTTAAAACCTATGAACTTGTCATGGTGGGAAACTGTTTACATGAGGGAACTATGTACAACAGGGATCCTGGGGTGGCATTGGGATGGGGGACTGAATTGGGAGAGGCTGCTGGGATGAGAGGGCTCACTAATCTACTGGGGTGGTGGGCTGGGAGCCATGAAAGGTGCAGGACCCCCTGCCACCCCAGGTCCAGGGACCCCTGCGAGACAGGGATGGGGATGGAACCACAGTGGGTAGGTGTGTTGAAGGGGTGAGACAACGGTGGGGTCAGCAAGGGGAATGAGGGTGTGCAAGTGGTCAGCTTGCCCTCCGTCATGCAAGTCACCAGCCACTCTGCCAGTGCTCATCTCCAGTGGGGGTCTAGCAGTGTCTACTGCATACTCAGGGGGCTGGACCACCTTGGGCCCCAGGAGCTGGTGCATCTGCTCATAATGGGGGCAATGGATGCGCCATGCCCCTGAGAAGCTGTGGGTATCCCTCGCCCAGCAGTACAGCGGCTGGAGCTTCTTGACCTTAATCCAGATGCCCTCTCCAGTCTGGACAAGGCTCCCCCAGGAGGCAAGCCCTCTTGCCAGGTGCCCATAAGCATTGGCATTGCAGTGTCATACCCCCGTCTGCAGCAGGACCTCCTCGTTCTCCCACAGTGTGAGGAAGTCTTGTACTTCCACATCACCCCGGGAGGGGCCCCTCTAGGGACACCTCTTTGCCAGCTGCTGAGATTCCTCAGGGCACTCGCTGGTGGGCTCAGGGTACTCTGGGAGGGATGCCATGGCCGACTGGGGGTTCAGGTGGCAGCTGAGGCTTCAAGAGAGGGCTGTACAACAGAGGGCTTGTGGTTCCCCTGCTTGTGGCACACTCTCAGCTTCCTACCTAGGGTTACCAGGGAGGTGGGTCCTGTCAGGAAGCCAGCAGGGACCATAGAGCCTTTCCTGGGCTAGCCAGACTGTCTCTGTCCTCTATCAGCTCATAGGAATAAGGGGATTTCAATGTTGGTGGTATCCTTTCGAAAAGGGCCCCCATGTAGACGAGCCACGCAGGAGAGAAATGCGACAATTTTGAAGTGCAGTGGCCAGCGGCATGCTAACGAGGTGCTGAATATTCATTTCAGTGCCTCATTAGTATTCTTTGATTTGGGCATTAGCACGGCCATTTCAAAGTTTTTGGTAAGTGTGGATGAACCCCTTGTGTCTGAACTATTGTTTCTAGACTTTGCTGGAAGTTCATCAAAGGAAATCCAAACACTGCATGAATACTAACATTACAAGCCTGATTTTTAAAAGGAAATTAATACATTCATTTATTCTAAAGTGTTCGCAGTAACTGGTGTTACTAATATCTGGTGAGATGAGTCTCAAGACTAAAATTAAAAAAAAAAAAATCACTGAAGAATCCGATTTGGGGAAGACAGAGTGAGCCAAAGGGGAGGAGGAGAGGACGGTGTATCAAAGATATGTTTTAGAGTTATTGAAACTCCAGAAGACCAGGAGCAACATATTAACTGATAAATCATATAATGGGATATTGGGGCTGTCTGTTAGAGATGACCAAATCAAACAATGGAACATGCTGAACTGCTCTTTAGACATCTATCCTCTAAAATGTACACAGACAAATAGTGTTAAAACATCTTAGGAGTGTCTATAGATTACAGAAGAGACCTTTGTAACACAAATATATTTCAAGCAACTCAGAGTAATGCTACATTAGACCTCATACTGATGGATAAAGATTAAGCAATCACTGAAGAAAAAAGGTAGTTTCTTTGGAGAAAGTGAACACAACCTATGTGCAGATTTGATTCTTTCATGCGAGAATCCAAGAATGATGTAGATCTGATACTAGATAAGGATGGTGAAATTTTCAATCATGGAGAAAAGGTGGAAGTGGTCAGATATTGCTGTCTCTTTTGGGAAAGTATAAGGATGTTACACTTATTTAAATAAGTGAACACTCTCTATGCCACCAGTAGATAAGGAAGACGTTAAATATCAACTCTTAGATTTAACAAAAAAAAAACCCTGCAGGAATAGATTACCCAAACCAAGAGCAGTAAAAGAATTGGCCAAGGAGTAATTTGAATCATTAATGTTGAAGCTACAACACTGGGTGATATGGGTTATCTGGGGTACAGGTAGTACCTTTGACTCTCCGGCAGCTGCACCTTTCCAGGTGGATGGAAGCACTGGTCCTCACTCACCACTCAATTCTCACTGTTGGCTCCTAGCAGCTGTTGTGCGTTACAGCGACGCCATCCCCCAGGCAACTGCATCAGCTCGCAGGTGAAACTCAGTGAGGGGGGTCTGGTCTGTCTCACATACTGACCTTATGGAGGGACTTGTTCCTTCTCCCTTCTAATGCACAGTCTCAAGGGCGGACCAGGAGGCGTGGTGCTGCAAATCGACTACTCCTGTGAAGGCGGAGGAGGACGCCCCACTGCCTTGTGGGTTATCCTGGGAAGGAGTAAGGCTAAGGGATTAAACCCTGACAGAAAATCGGGAGGGGAGTCCTAAGGCAGTTCTGTGTCAACGTCTGGCACTGTCCCGGCAACTCCTGCAGCTGAGCTGGTACAAAACGTAGAGGTTATCCTTTCCTTTGGACTATATCAGTAAAGCCGGGGGGGAGGGGGGCTGGTGTCTGGGCAGCCCGGGGTGTCCATAAAAATTGCCCAGGCTCGTGCCTGGAGAGGTACTCCAGCATCACTTAACAGCATTGAACTAACACGGGAGGCAACAGATACCGGTTATAAGATCTTGCTCGATTGGAGTAGAGAACAAGTGCCAGGGGTTGCTTCTGACAGTGGGAGAGGTCATTGCATCTCATTGGACCGTCACTTCCCGCCTTAAGCTCGGCAGCCCCCAGTCAGAAGGGTACTGTCCCGCCACAGTTCACTTGCTTACTGGGTGCATGAGGCTTAAGGTTCCCAAACCTGACAAGTGACTGAAATGAGCACCAGACAAATCAACAAGAAAATTATTAAGAAAAGGAAATCATCAAAGTTTCAAGCTTGCTTGTTGGAATGTATGGACCACGTTGACCGGTTTGACTGAAGATCTTCAGGACATCAGTGACACCCGAAAGACCACTGTCATCAATGAGGAACTGAAGAGGCTCTAAGTTGACATCGCCACTTTTCAGGAGACGCGACTTGCAGATTTGGGGTCTGTAAAGGAAAAGGACTACACCTTTTTCTGGCATGACAAAGCCCAAGAGGAACCCAGGGAGCACGGTGTAGCTTTGCCATCAGAAACATCCTTCTGCAAATGGTGGAACTAGTGATGGGTGGATCAGAAAGACTCCTTCAGGTCAAACTTCAAACCTGCGCTCGTCCTGTCCACCTGGTCAGCACTTATGCTCCAACCCTGAATGCCACACCAGAAGCAAAGGACAAGCTCTATGATGAGCTCAGTGCTGACATCATGCAAATACGTGCTCATGACCATTTGTACCTTTTGGGTGACTTCAGTGCAAGAGTTGGAGCCGATCATGACTCATGGCCCTCTTGCCTAGGCCACTTTGGTGTGGGAAAAATGAATGACAACAGACAGTGTCTCCTCAAACTTTGCACATGCCACAATCTGTGCATCACAAACACATTTTTCCGAACCAAGCCACAGCACAGTGTGTCACCCTCGAAACACAGGCACCCTCGAAACACAGGCACCAATTAGACTTGGTCATCACCAGACATGACAACCTCAAAAACATCCTCCTGACATGCAGCTACCATAGTGCCGACTGCAATAAAGATCATTCGCTAGTCTGCTCCAAGCTCAAGCTGAGACCCAAGAAGGCCCCGCATTGATGCCAGAAAGATGGCAAACGCAGAAAAAGCCGAAATGTTCAGAGAGACGCTTGAGGAGAATCTGTGCAGCAGCCCTGGGGGTGCTGATGCGACATCCAGAAGGCAGCATCTGAGGGACACAATCTACAACACAGCCTTGTCAGTGTTTGGAAGAAGAGCTGGAAACACAAATGACTGGTTCAAAGCTAACTCCAATGAGATGATTTCAGTCATCGAAAAGAAGCGCGCTGCACTTCTGGAGTATAAACGCTCACCGAGTCAGAGTACCCAGCAAGCACTCAGAGTAGCCAGAAAAATAGTACAGCAGACAGCCAGGCACTGTGCCAACAACTACTGGCTTCAGCTATACAGCAGTATCCAGACCTGTGCTGACTCTGGTAATCTCAGGGGAATGTACGAGGGCATAAAGAAGGCAATGGGACCCATCCAAAACAAGATGGCACCTCTGAAATCCATATCTGGTGAAGTCGTCACTGACAAACCCAAACAGATGGAACGATGGGTCGAGCACTACTCCGAGCTGTACTCATGCAAGAACATTGTGGTTGATACAGCCCTCAACGCCGTCAAGCTCCTGTCAGTCATGGATGAGCTGGACCAGGAACCAACTGTGGTCAAATTGAAGAAAGCTATTGACAACACTGCAGTAGGAAAGGCCCCAGCCCAGGATGGTATAGCACCAGACGTAATCAAGTGCGGTTTGGACACACTCCTGGAACCCCTACATGAGCTGCTGTGCCTGTGCTGGAGAGAGGGTGAGGTTCCACAGGATATGTGGTACACCAACCTTGTAACCTTGCAGAAGAACAAAGGAGACAGAAGTGACTGCAACAAATTACCGTGGAATCTCCCTCCTTAAGTATCACTGGTAAATTGTTCACTCGTGTCATCCTCGGCAGACTCCAGAAGCTCGTTGAGAGGGCGTATCCTGAATCCCAGTGCAGATTCCGTGCCGAGAGATCTACCATTGACATGATCTTCTCCCTGAGGCAGCTGCAGGAGAAATGCAGGGAGCAGAGGAAGCCACTCTATGTCACCTTCATCGACCTGACCAAGGCTTTCGACTCGGTCAGTAGGGATGGACTGTTTAAATTGTTCCACAAGATAGGCTGTCCACCACAGCTACTCAGGATGATCCAGTCTTTCCACGAAGACATGAGAGGAACCATCCAATATGATGGCACATCATCGGATGCCTTCAGCGTCATCTTGGTGTCAAACAAGGATGCGTCCTTGCTCCAACATTGTTCGGGATCTTCTTCGCACCCCTCCTGAAGCAGCCTTTGGATCCTCAACAGAGGGCATCTTTATGCACACAAGATCTGACAGGAAACTGTTTAATCTTGCAAGGCTGAAGGCTAAGTCTAAGGTGCGGGACGTGCTCATTAGAGACACGCAGTTTGCAGACGACGCTGCTGTAGTGACACACGTAGAAGGTCAGCTTCAAAAAGTGCTGGATCAGTTCTCCAAAACATGCAAGGACTTTGGGCTTACCATCAGCCTAGAGAAGACAAACATACTTGGTCAGGATGTTGCTGAACCTCCATCAATCAGCACTGACAATTACACGCTAGGGGTCATCCACAAGTTTACTTACCTCGGGTCCACCATCACTGACACTCTGTCGCTGGAGACACTCACACCAAAATGCAAGTCTACAGAGCCTGCATCCTTAGCACCCTCCTCTACAGCAGCGAGTCTTGGACCTTGTACGCCCTCCAGGAAAAGAGGTTGAATGTCTTCCACTTGCGCTGCCTCAGGCTCATTCTTGGGATACCATGGAAGGACAGAGTGCCCAACAATGCCATCCTCTAGCAAGCTGGAATTCCAACCATGCACACCCTCCTCAGGCAGTGGCAGCTCCGCTGGCTTGGCCACGTCCACAGGAAGAACGATGGAAGGATCCCAAAAGACATCCTGTACGGCGAGCTAGCCTCTGGCAAAAGACCTCCCAGACACCCCCAATTGTGCTACAAAGACATCTGTAAGAGGGACCTCAAGGAATTAGACATCGACACAGATAGTTGGGAAGAGCTGGCAGATGACCACAGCAGCTGGAAGCAGGAACTACACAAGGGCCTTCAGAAGGGCGAGATGAAGATCAGACAGCTGGCAGAGGAGAACCGAGCCCGTAGAAAGGACATCAAGGACCCGCCAGACACCCACTGCGTATGCAGCAGATGTAGCAAGGACTGTCACTCTCGTGTGGGCCTCCACAGTCACAGTCAATGCTGCAAATGATGATCTTAAATGGAATCACGAAGGGCGCGATCCATAGTCTACGCAGATTGAAGGATGCTACTGCTACTACTACTACTTCTACTGACGTTACAACATCAACACACTGCCTGTACAATCCTCTGACCAGTCCCTCCCATTGAACCCAAAGACATTCCCACTAGAGATAAGCTGTGTGTCAGCAGAATATGACTGTCTAGCTCCAGGTTTTACTTTACAAGAGCCCAGAAGACTAAGAGCTGACATTTTTGCACAGCCTATTATCTTATTTTTATTACTTTTCCTTTTCCCATTTTTATTAATTGGAAGATGTCCCAGTTTTTTTGTTTTCATTATTCAGAAGATGTGAAAGTGATAATGTAACATGTGGGTGTGAGCTTCCAAAGTCCACTGAAAGTGCCAGGAAAAAAATCTCAAGTTTTAAATAGCCCTAAATATTCTCTTGTAAAATTACTCATTAAGGCTGTGTCTACAATTGCATTCCTCTTTCAAAAGATGAATGCAAATGAGAGAAATTGAAAATGCAAATGAGGTAGTAGGTAGTCCATCGTGTCCGACAATGATGTCTTGAGCTTGCACAGGCTCATCGGTTGTGGACTCGCATGTGGCTGAGGAGTCCAAACTTTGAATGGCATGAGCATCCACAGTGGGGGCAAGGGAAATGTCCTGGCTCTGTTGGTGCCACTGCTGCTGTTGCTTTCTTCCTCTCATGAGCATCAATGAGGCGTATGCATCGCTGCTCTTCAAAGTTGTCATAAGCATGTCGTACGAGAGCACACCAGCCTGTTCAGTCTTTTGCATGCTGCTCTAGCTGATCTAGTTTTAAACCAGCATGAGCAAATGTTGGCCTTCATGCAGTCTTTATATCTCTTGAGAGGCCTATCTTGAGTCCTTTTGCCCAGAGAGAGTTCACTATAGAGGAGTTGCTTAGGGATTCTCAACTCCTTCTAAGCAACTCCTCTACGGTGAACTCTCCCAGGGCAAAAGGAATCAAGGTAGGCCTCACGAGAGACATAAAGACTGCATGAAGGCCAACATTGCTCATGCTGGTTTAAAACTAGAGCAGGTAGAGCGGCATGCCAAAGACCAAACAGGCTGGTGTGCTCTCATACAACATGCATATGACAATTTAGAAGAGCAGCAACGCGTACGCCTCATATGATGCTCGTGAGAGTCAGAAAGCAACAGCAGCAGCTGCACCAACAGAGCCAGGACAATTCCCCATCTGGGATTTTTGGGGGAACAGCAGGAAGCAAAGGGGTTCCCCACCTTCCTCCCCATGAAAGTCCTACTGCAAGGAGGCTAAACATGCAGCAGAAATGGAGAGAGGGTGTCCAGCTCATAAAAAGTTGGTAGCAAAGGAGGAAGCAAATAGCACAAGAAAGTATATGGGGTTCAACAGGACATGGAACCCAGTGGCTGAGTTGCATCACCAGAGGGGTGTCCAGAACAGAGCGGAAAGGGAGAAAGTTCAGTTCATGAAAAACAGACAGTAAGAATAGTGGAGATAGCTATAAAAGGGACAGAGCCCTAGAATAGGAAATACAGTGGTACAAGGGGAAAAATGAAAGGAAGGGCAATACAGTTAATCAAGATGAAAAATAATTAGTCTCTAAGTAATTAGGAAATTACTAGAAAAACATTGTTAGAAATCTGAGAATTAAAGCAAGAATAAAATGCGAATTAAATCAGATATAATAGGAGAGAAACTGTAATTAAAGTTCTAAGAAACTCTTAAATAAGGAGGAAATGAGTTGGAGCAAAAGTAGGAAAATAGTAAGGACCGTATAAAACAAAAGATTCACATTGCACCTTACGGTATATAAGGTAACAGGAACAGAGAAATTGTCACAGCAAAGGGAGTATTCGCTCCTTTCTCACTTCAAGATAATTGCTCAATTAAAAGCCAACTAGCACATCAAGGAAAAAAAGTCTTTATTTGACCTGGGACTCAAAACAGTGCAAAAAGATTGCACGAGAAAATTGCTCAAGCTATAACTACCCTTTTCAGTTTCTCAGTTTTCAGATGCTGTAAGACCAGAGTTTGGAGGAATAGTTCTTAGGCAATGTACAACAATAGGTTCATATTCCAATGCATTGTGCTGTGTAATTCAAAAATTTTGCTATTTCATAAACGTAAATTGTTAGCTAAAACTGAGTTTAATTAAAGTAATACCAATTAGTATACAAAAGATAGCAGTACAGTAAACACTCAGTCTTACAGACCCTGATTTAGTGGACATCAGAAACAATGGGGGGGGTCTGTTTTTCCCTGAAGTCTGCTGGGGTCTGTAAAATCATTCCCCCCCCCCTCCCCCGCCAAAAAAAAGTTAAGAGACTTACCATTGCTGCAGCCTGGAGGAGCAGCCACCTATTCTGCTGGAGCTGCCAAGTGCTCCTCCTACCAGGCATGGGGCATGTATGCACTACACCCCTGGTGGGAAGGTCACTTGATGGCTCTAGCAGCAGCTCCTCCAGGCTGCATGGTGGAGCCTCCAGCCGCACGGGGTGGGGTGGGGCGGGGCTGCGGCAGCTCCAGTTAGTGTCAGGGTTTTTTGTTTTTTTTTTTGGTGAAGTGTAGCCTGTGGCTGGGGGAGCATGGCAAGGTTGGGTGGGCAGTAAACTTTCTCATTTAACTGACTTTCAGGAATAGCCAACCCCCCTCCCACTCTATTACTTTGTTAAATTGAGGGTTCACTGTAATAGTTCACAGCAGCTTAGAATTATTGTAAGCCTAAGGAAAAGTCCTGCGAAAGCAACTAACTCTGAAGTTCTTGTCATTATTCCCGCTTACCTGATTTCTACTTCACCACAACTAATTGAGATTGCTTCTGCATTTCTTCACTGCTCTGATACAGAATTCTTCTCCACTGAGCTTGTTGCACTACCTATTGTACATTTCTGGAGGCAGAAGTTGTCATCTCAGATTGTGCTTGAATTTCTCTTACACATATATTGGTCATACTGTTATGGATAAGAACATAAGAACATAAGAATATAAGAAGGGCCATACTGGGTCAGACCAAAGGTCCATCTAGCCCAGTATCCTATCTGCCGACAGTAGCCAATGCCAGGTGCCCCAGAGGAGGTGAACCGAAGACAGTGATCAAGCGATTTGTCTCCTGCCATCCATCTCCCGCCTTCGACAAAAGGCTAGGCACCATACCTTACCCCTTGCTAATAGCCATCTATGGACCTACTCTTCAAATATTTATCAAGTTTTTTTTAAAAACTCTGTTAGAGTCCTGGCTTTCACAGCGTCCTCTGGTAAGGAGTTCCACAGGTTGACTGTGTGCTGTGTGAAGAAAAGCTTTCTTTTATTAGTTTTGAACCTGCTACCCATTAATTTCATTTGGTGTCCTTTAGTTCTTATATAATGGGAACCAGTAAATAACTTTTCTATATTCACTTTCTCCACATCATTCATGATTTTATATACCTCTATCATATCACCCCTCAGTCTCCTCTTTTCCAGACTGAAAAGTCCCAGTGTCTCTAGCCTCTCCTCATATGGGACTCGTTCCAAACCCTTTATCATTTTAGTTGCCCTTTTCTGAACTTTTTCTAATGCCAATATATCTTTTTTGAGGTGAGGAGACCACATTTGCATGCAGTACTCAAGATGTGGGCGTACCATAGTTTTATATAGGGGAAGTGAGATATTCTTCGTCTTATTTTCTATCCCTTTTTTAATTATTCCTAACATCCTCTTTGCTTTACTGACTGCCGCTGCACATTGTGTGGATGTTTTCAGAGAACTATCCACTATAATTCCAAGATCCCTTTCCTGATCTGTTGTAGATAAATTTGCCCCCATCATATTGTATGTATAATTGGGGTTATTTTTCCCAATGTGCATTACCTTACACTTACCCACGTTAAATTAAAAATGTTCAAAATGGAAGTTCAAAATGGAAGTTAAACCCATGTCTACTTAGTGACCCTAAGAGTTGAAACATAATTACCAATTTTATGAAGGGAAATACAGCTATTGTCTCCTGTAGTACAACTTTATGGGAAGCAGTAAAGGTTATTTACAGGGAAGAATGTATAAACGTTGCATCTGAAAAGAAAAAGGGAAGAAATAAATTTACCTGGTTCTTTGTCACAGAGTATTGGTAAATTGGGGGAGAGAGGAAAATCCATAAACAAGACCCTCGATGAGCTGCTCCACTTACTTATAACCTCTTATACAACAAATGTACATTCACACAGATTGAATGAATATTTAACAGAATTAGAAATATTATGAATGGAAGAACAAAGCTGGGAAGAAAATAAAAAGGTTTAATCCAATAAAACAATGCCTCTTTTTATGAGAAGATGATTTTTTTTTGTGCTAGAACAAAACATGATACAATTGACAATTTTATGATTTCTTTTACTCCTCTCATGGGCTACGTCTACACTAGCACACTACGTTGAAGTAGCCTATTTCAAAGTAAGGACATCGAAATAGGCTACTTCGACGCGTATCATCTACACGTCCTCCAGGGCTGGTGCCGTCGATGTTCCACGTCAAAGTAGCGACAGAGAACATCGAAAGGAGCTGCCCCAGAGGGAAATGTGGAGCGTCCACACACACAAGCACTCCCCGTCAAAATAAGGGGCCAGCAAAGCCCCAAGCTGCTCCCTTAAAGGGCCCCTCCCAGACACACTTGCCCTGCACAGCACGAGAGCCGCAGAGCTGACAACCAGTTGCAGACCCTGTGCATGCAGCATGGACACCCAGCTGCATCAGCAGCAGCCAGAAGCCCTGGGCTAAGAGCTGCTGCACACGGTGACCATACAGCCCCACAGGGGCTGGACAGAGCGTCTCTCAACCTCTCAGCTGTTGGCCGCCATGGAGGACCTCTCTACTTCGAAGTAGTGGGATGCAGATCGTCTACACACACCCTACTTCGATGTTGAACGTCGAAGTAGGGCACTATTCCCATCTTCTGATGGGAATAGCGATTTCGACGTCTCGCCACTTAACTTTGATTTGAACGTCGAAATAGCACACGGCTCATGTAGACATGACGCATGCTATTTCGACGTTGT
The DNA here is from genome assembly GCF_033958435.1 of Carettochelys insculpta. NCBI lineage: Eukaryota > Metazoa > Chordata > Testudines > Carettochelyidae > Carettochelys > Carettochelys insculpta. Next base: position 171,531,073 of record NC_134139.1, on the reverse strand, counting down.
GCCGGCTACTTCGAAGTAGCTGGCTAGTGTAGACTTAGCCATGGTGAGTTTAATTTCAATCTGACTAATTCTTAGGAGTAGTCAATACCTCTATGTATACTCTTTCTACATGATATATAGAGGAAGGCAGATATTAGGAGAACAGGAAGCAAATAATGTAGAGACTACATCTCTGCTTCTGGCCTTGCTTTTAGCTTAAACAGGCTGACTAAGTGAGCAAGAGAATATGAGTGAAAGCACAAGGCTGCAGCCCCCTGCCAGCTGACTACCTTGAAGGTAATGGGGCAAAGGAGCAAGGGATCCCTATGGTATCTGAGCAGCAGGAAGGGAAAGGAAGATGTAAGGAGGTGACCAAGTCTCAAAAAAAGTGACCATGGCACAAGATACAGAAAAGTGACCTTGTCCCTCCCACAAGATACAGAAGAGGCAGTCTCTTTGCCCCCACACTCAAGACCCCCTGGAAAGGAACATGACCATATATTGGAAGGGGCAGCACAAGATGAGGGGTATTATGGGCATAATTAAGTTTACTAAGAAGAGGGGAGGGAAGGGAAGACACAGCTCCATCAGCATGTGGAGCTGGAGGTCAGGAGAAGTTGGGGGTTCTGTATCAATATACAGAACAGGAGCTGGGAAAGGGGAAGCATATGGAACTAAATCCACCTTGTGTGCAGGGCTTGGGAATATTTTGCTTGTTTAGACCCAATAAACTCACCAAATTGCCTGCAGATTGGATTCTGGACTGTTCTTTTCCTTCTGTATCTGGAAACTGAGATGGAGGAGGGAGCAGGACTTCTGCCAACAATAGCTCCCTATTAAAAGATGATTGTGGAGTTGGGTCATTCATTTTGGGCAAAGCCCCTGGGTGTGATGACTTTTGAGAAAAAATTTGACAGTTCTCAGTCAATTAGTACCCCTACTGTCAGAAATATGTAATGAAATACCTATGAAAAAAATAATGTCATATGACATGAGAATGGTAATTGTAGTATCCAGAGGCACTGAGACCTCATCTGGGGTGAGTGATGTCTCTGCTCTACAGCCTTGGCTGAGAGCCAGCTGGCCTTTAGCTCACATGGTAGAGTGCAGGGCTTTAGACCCTATGCTCATAGATTCTATCCCTGGGGCCAGAAAGCTGAGGCTGTCGGAGTTACATAATTACTGTAATTCTAGGGTGGTCCTCATTGTGGTGACTACTAACCCCTCTCACTGAACACAGATTATAAGATTCTGAGGAAGATTCTCACTTCACAAATCATTGTTCTATCAATCGTTCAGAATAACTCGGTAGGTTTTACTCATAGTAGATTAGTTGCAGACAAAACTCTGAATGTAATCCACTTAACCTGCCAGGCACACCCAACTGATGCTCCAGCTGCTACTTTATTATTAGATATGGAAGAGGCTTTCCATCAAATGGCATGGCCATACATAAAAGTAATCGTGAGACATTTAGAATTTAGATCTAAATTTCTGACCTGGATTGATATTATATACAAATCACCTCTTGCCTATAATCTGACAAATGTTATCTCCTTGTGTTGGGGGGAGTGGTTCTGTCCAGTGTGGACTGAGTGCACCCCACTTCTTGACCACCTTCTGCACCTTGGCAGTGATGCCAAAGGATTTAAGGCCACTAATTAGCTCTTTGTTTTAGGCCTAGGATTCAGAGTCCATAGCAGTCCCCTCACTCCCCAGGCTATAAAGCCTAGCAGCCAGAGTCAACTGTTTGTCTGGGTGCACAGAGTGATTAGGCATAGTGGTTGGAGTCAACAGGTTTGGGACACTTCCAAAGGTGTTGGAAGCCAGCATAGGGGGATTTGGGCTTCTCCTGATCCACTATGTCTCAGTCTAGGGACCTGGTAGTGACAAACAGACTCACCACCTACTCAGCAGGATCCACCTGAAACACACTTACTTGTGTGGCAACAATGGCTAATCCTTCCATGGGCTACTTGATATTGTGAGTCCTGCACTCCCGGCCTTAGAGGAGCTGAGAAAGTTCACCCAGACCCTGGGTAAGGTGCAGGGAGAGCAGCTCCAGGACCCCACAAAGGGCAGGTCTATGGGCAGAAAAGGTGGGGCTGGAGACTAGCCTCCCCCAGACATCCTATCAGCATTGCCCATCGTGCACTGCCTAAGACTCTGGCAGATATTTGTAGGGCCAGGGCTATTGGAGCTGCCTTTGCCACTGGCCCTGGGGCAGCTGCCCTCTTTGCTGTCTTCTCCATTTTTCCCGCTCCCTATCAGCAGGCCTAACTGAATTCAAACAATTCTCTGATCTCCTCAGGGTGTGCTGGTCCTGTGGGGTCCAATTTCTCATTGGTGTCCTCAGTTAGCTGAGTGTTTGTCTCTCGCTCCCACAGCCTGGGGCTCCGGCAGTTGCCATTTGGAGTCTGCAGCCTGCATCCATCCTCTCTGGAAGCTAGCTCAGATTGGGCTGGGCTCCTCTCTGTTATATGGCTCCTACACTTTAAGTATGCTTTATCTCTAGAAAGAACATGGAAACTTGGCTTCCTCACTCCAGAGTGAGGAGTAAACCATTCCCACTCTAGTGTAGGGGGAAATGCATTCCATCCCACTCCTCCACTTTTCACTGAGTTCAGGAAAATATCAGGGATGCCCTTTAGTGACTCGATAGTTAAATAGCCCTGGAACTGCTAGCAGCACGTACTGACAGATCTTCCATTAAAGCAGTGCTTCTTAACCTGGGGTGCACGGACCCACTGGGGGTGCGAGACATGCCAGATTTTTTTCGAAGGCAAATAATTGAAAACACAAATTAAGCACGGGCACATAAGTACAACTACTTTGTTTCATCAAATATATGTATTGATTAACATTATACATTTTTAATGATCACTGTAATATACAAACAAAAAATTATTTTCAAGTTCTTAAGCTAACTGTAGTGAAATTATCTCGCTACATAATACAGTGTACTGCTACATTGCGTAGTATTTCTTGATGCATGCACAGATGATGATATGGCAGCGCAGTGGCTTTGTTTGAATTCAGTTAGCCGCTAACAGTTACCATGTTGGTTACAGTTTACTTCCACAGCAAAACTCCGCAACAGCTCTGGGTAGTACTTGCATATTTTTGTATGCTTCCTGTACTATTATTTGTGGTGAGTAATAACATAAATCTATTTTACATATATTTAATATGCATTTAAAAGTGTATAGGCCCTCTATCTCCATTTTTGATTTTTGAGAGGTGCAAGAACATATTTTGAGAACCAAAGAGGTGCAATCTACAGTAAAGGTTAAGAACCACTGCATAAAGGAATTACCACCTGGGATGAAGAGTACAAGATTAGTCAGTATACAGATGATTACTCACTCTCAAAAGTCCCTCTTCAATTTCATCACTACTAGCTACATTAAGGTATCAAGATTTCAGATAAGCTATAACATGTCTCAAGTGGTGGATGTTTCTGGGAGACCAAATTTATTTCAAATACATTCATTCATGAAAAGAGAACCTACTTATGTATCAGGATACGCTTTATCAAAGATAGTATCTGCAAACATGAATATCAGACTCAGAAGTGACAACAGACATGGAGAAATGGCATTCACTATTTTTGACAGGAAAGGCAGAAGCTATTAAAATGGATGTTGATTCAGAATTAATGGTTTTAGACTAATTCCATTTAAATTTCCTGCCTCAGCTTTCACAAGAGTAAACAGATGTATAATAATTCCCATGCAATATGAAGACACTCCACATATCCCACAAAATACTTAAAAAATCATGGCCAGATGTGGGGCATGGGCTGTGATAACTTGACTTGTATATGAATTACTTTTTTTTTAAGTTAGAGTTTTAATAGTAGGGTCCTGTGCCACCAACTCTTCACAAATCCTTGTGTGGTTTGAGATTGAAGAGAAACTCATTAATCCCCCCCCGCCCCCTGCAAGCTACCATTTTAAATTGTTGCCTGAACCTATATAATAAAGCAGAGTTCAGGGACTGCTCGAACTTACAACACAATGTGTTCCTCCAAATTGTGTTGTAACTGTTAGTCAAAGCATTGTAAGCCAAAACCACTTTTCCTATGAGAATCAATGTTATGAAGGGGGCATTGGTTCCTGAACCAAGGCTTGATACACTATTTTCTCCAGAATAAACAAGATTTTTATTAAATGAATTATAGATGATTAATACTGCAACATCCATGCATTTCCTCTTCACTGTATTTTGTAAACAGCATTTAAATAAACACAAAAACTCACATATGCTTTGACTTTCCAGAACTTTTTGAAGGGCTCTTGACCTGGGGGCTTCTCTGCAGTCCTCTCTGCAGCTCTATAAGCAGCACAGAAAGCCAGCAACCCAGGATGCTGAGACAGCCAGGGAGACAGAGTGGACAGACAGCTAGGGAAGCAGGCAGAAAGGCTGGTGGCTGTCTGAATGCCAGTAACGCAGGCTTAAAGCCAGGGAGAAGAGCACATGTGCTGAGCCTTCACTGAGTCATCATTGCTCAAGATTCCTGATTGTTGGAACCCAGGGTTGAGCATCATCAGGGTGAAATAAACATAGGGCAAAATGGGCAGTCAATTGAAAAACGGTAAGTGGTGTCAAACATAAATTGGGCACTGTAAATCCAAGGACACCCCATAATAATGTCATATTTAAAAATCAAGCCCTTTACCGCTTCTAATTTCTCAGACTATCTTTTTGTGCCAGTCTGGAATAATCTCTGGTTTGACCTTTGCTAATAGTTCAGAACTCAGAATCACATGGATAAGCAAGAGTGTAGTAGTTGAACAGTAAACTCTGTCTTAACCGGCATTCTATTATCTGGAATTCTCAAAAATAACTGGTATTTTAATGGTCAATGGCTCAATATCTGGATGGTGGTCTGTTTCAAGTGGAGTGCTGCAACGCTGGGTTCTGGGGCCAGTGTTATTCAACATCTTTATTAATGACCTGGAGGAGGGACTGGATTGCACCCTCAGCAAGTTTGCAGACGACACAAAACTAGGAGGAGAGGTAGATACTTTGGAGGGTAGAGAGAGAATCCAGAGGGACCTGGATAAATTGGAGGACTGGGCCAAAAGAAATCTGATGCGGTTCAATAAGGAGAAGTGTTGAGTCCTGCACCTGGGCAGAAGAATCCCAAATATTTTTACAGGCTAGGGACTGACTGGCTCAGCAGTAGTACAATGGAAAGGGACATAGGGGTTATGGTGGATGAAAGGCTGGATATGAGTAAACAGTGTGCCCTTGTAGCCAAGAAGGCTAATGGCATACTGAGGTGCATTAGGAGGAGCATTCGAGCAGATCTAGAGAAGTAGTTATTCCTCTTTATTCGCCACTGGTGAGGCCACATCTGGAATTTGTGTCCAGTTTTGGGCCCCCCAGTATAAAAAGGATGTGGATTTGCTGGAGCAGGTTCAGCGAAGGGCAACAAAAATGACTAAGGGTCTGGAGCACAAGACCTATGAGGACAGGCTGAGGGATTTGGGCTTGTTTAGTTTACAGAAGAGAAGACTTAGAGGTGATTTAATAGCAGCCTTCAACTTCCTGAAGGGGAGCTCTAAAAAGGAGGGTGAGAAACTGTTCTTAGTGGTGTCAGATGGCAGAACAAGGAGTAATAGTCAGAAGTTGAAGAGGGAAAGGTGCAGGTTAGATATTGGGAAAACTACTTCACCAGGCGGGTGGTGAAGCATTGGAATGCGTTGCCTAGAGAGGTGGTGGATTCTCCATCCCTCAAGGTTTATAAGTCCCGGCTGGACAAGGTCCTGGCTGGGATGACTTAGTGGGGGTTGATCCTGCTTGAAGCAGGGGGCTGCACTAGCTGACCTCCTGAGGTCCCTTCTAGCCCTGTGATTCTGTGTAATCATAAGTAAATTTTAGTTATGTTTTCCATAAGTACAGTATAGTGAAAGTAAATACAAATACAGTATATGTTTGCGGTGTACAATACTACAGTTGCTGGTAAATAAAGTACTCTGCATACATTTTTGTTTGCTTCTTAATATCTAATATTATTTTTCTTTAGTGTTAGGTCTCTATTATCCAGAATATTTGAATATTCAGCAACCTGCTAGTCCCAGGGCTTCTGGATACGAAAGTTTACTGTACTATTTATTACCAAAATGGACCACTGTATCCCCCTTCACATATCTTCATGACAAATTCCTGCTAGCAATAAAGCAATAATCTGACTCAAAATTATAAAGGGCCTAGAGAATTGTTGCCTGGCTGCAGATAAAACTCCACTTGAAATACACATTAAAAAGTATGCTACCCAAAAATATGTTATAGATAACACATACACATGGCAGAACCCCTTGATTGAGCCGACTGCATATACCATAAAAGAAACCCAAGGGAAAGAGCTAAACATCTCAATTTCCTCTAATAGGTAGGTTAATACCTCTCACAATACATGTAGACATTCTAGGTGTTCATTTTTCAGAACAAAATTCTAAATAGTTATTATTGGACTTTTGAGTGATTGAATGTGGAGTCACATCACATGGTAAATCTTAGGGAAGTGACAGCTCCAATGCAAACTTACCATATACAGCATCAACGTTGTTTCCCCACTCTGGCACTTTGAGTACAGAAAGTGGGAGAGCCTGCAAAAGATTTTAAAAGACCTTGCCACTATAGGGTTGTGTGAAAACTACCCAAGGTCATAGATTCCCAGGCCTTGGATTGGTGTTACTGCCACTATGCAACGCAAAACCCCTCTTGAGAGCCCATAAAGGGACACCTGGGAATTAATTCCGGTGCAGTACCCTCAATCTCTTTTAGCCCTCTCTCTAGAAAGAAATTGAAACCCAGCTGCTGAGATCAGTTAAAACAAAACTTTAATTTCTCTTAGTAGTTTTGTTGTGCAGCTCTAGATGCATACACATAGAACCTCCCACCTTCTAAACATAGGAATCAGATCACATTCTTAAAAGGATTACTTTATTTTAAAAGGCAAAAAGCAGATTTCATGCAACATTGATTTGTTGCTAGGTGTTATAGAGCAAATGAAAACAGGATTCAAAAGATATAGTATTGCTTCCCTGAGATTCAGCTTGGAAAATTATTTTATAACAGGGAAGGAAGATGTGCTTAGCACTGAGAAACCTAGAAATAAAGAATAACCTGATCACATCTGACTAAATATTCCCTCTTCTACTCTTGTATCTTCAGTTTTCAGACTTAATCTTCCCTAGGCATGGATGTCATTGGATTCTCCCTGTCTTGCTCCCTGGTTTCTTACTTGCCCTTCCCGGAGGTCTTTTCAGCCAACAAGAACAGGATAGACTGATGCTTTCAATTCAAAAGCCCATACTCTGTTTTCATTACCTCTCCTGGCATCCTGCCAACTCCCTTTCTACTTCCTGGCTTTCTCTGGGTTTTACTGTCTATGCATTTAATAACTCACAGACAAGTCAATTAGAGTTAGGTCTAAAGAGTTAGCTAACATCATTTCTCAGTAGTTAACTGAATGACTGGAATGTCCAGAGAAATTGTGTTACCCACCCCCACCCCCACCCCTCACATTTCACACGTAGTCTTTTTGAACATCAAAGTGCATTCACATTTTGGAATGAAGTGCATAGTGCTTTATCCATGGCAACTGGAGTAGGTGTTTCCTCTATACCAAGGCTCTGTGTTCTGTGCTTTTTGAAATAGCAGTTCTCAAACTGGGGCCTGTGGACCACAACAGGTTCTTAAAGACCATGTAGCGGGGCCATAAAATATTACGAAAATGTTAAAAAAAAATCTCACTAAATTTCCTGACTATTAAAGTTGACAAATCTCTGTTTCGATCACATATTCCATAGTGCATGAATAACTCCATAATAAATTATATAAGTAGCAATGTACAGAAAAACTCACAGCTTTGCAACAGCAAATAAGATTTGGAGTGTTTTTGAGGAATAAGATGTTGGTAGGTGGAAGTGGAATATATTTTTACAATATGAGCAAATGACTTTGAAAATGGATAAGTCTTTTAAAACGTCCTCATACTAGTACTGAGAGTTGTGCTAAAGCTATAAACAATACAGAATCAAATAGTAAAAAACAGGTGAATAAGAGAAAGTTTGACAGAAGGTATATTGATTTTGGTTTTATAGAATTTAGTGATGGATGACTGCAATGCATTGTATGTTTAGAAAGCCTATCAAATGAAGCAATAAAGCCAGCAAAATTGAAACAACGCCTCACAGCAAGGCACCTGCAGTATAAAGATAAGACCAGAGATTTTCTACAAAAGAAGGAAGAATACAATTGACAGAAAACTCAAATGACGAACATAACATTGATTACGGATAAGGCCCTGAAAGTATCTTTCTTAACTTGCTTTAGACTGCAAAAGAGTAAAACACTCCATACCGCTGGAGAAGAAATGTTTCTTCCAGTTTCTGTAAAAATGTATTCAGTGATGGTAAACAAAGAAACATAAGGCCATGCCACTTTCTTATGACAGAGCTGATAGGAGAATTGAAGAGCTTTCGAATGAAGTAAAATGATAACTAACTTAAAGGTTATATACATGTGTACAGTTTGCAATTCAGCTTGATCAGACAACTGATATTGGTAATGCAGCTCAAGTAATAGTTTGTGTTAGTTACGTTTGCCTTGGGGAAATTTTGGCAGATTTGTATGGCATTATCAGAATAGACAATAAGGCCGTGTCTACACTAGCCAAAAGCTTCGAAATGGCCATGCTGCCGCGCGGCTCGTCTCAACGGGGCTCCTTTTTGAAAGGACCCCGCCTACTTCGAAGTCCCCTTATTCCTATGAGCAGATGGGAGTAAGGGGACTTCGAAGTAGGCAGGGTCCTTTCGAAAAGGAGCCCCGTAGAGACGAGCCGCACGGTGGCAAGCAGCGTCAATTTCGAAGTGCCATGGCCGCCCGCATGCTAATGAGGCGCTGAATATGTATTTTATCCCTTCATTAGTAAACTTTGAAATGGCCATTTGCATGGCCATTTCAAAGTTTTTGGCTAGTGTAGACATGGCCATTGTATGTCACTGTATCAAAGAAAAATTGAACCCAAACTGCATGATGTGTTATATGCAGCTGTGGCAGTTGTGAATTTTGCAAAGTTACAGCCTTTGAAGCCTTTCTTTTTCTGCAAAGCTGTGTTTAGAAATGTGTGCAGGACATGACATTAAACAGCAGTGATTGTGTTGATTATCTAGTATCAGAGTGGCAGGTGGATTTTTTGAACTTCAGGAAGAGCTGCCATGTTTTCTTTCTGTACACAATCCAATGATCACTACAAACTTTTCTGACCTGATATGGATTACAAAGCTTTCATACTTCACAGACATTTTTAACTTGTTGAATCCACTTGACCTATCCATACAATGGATGATACAACCATATTTTGAGGTGAGTGATAAGATGGAAGCATTTCAGAAGAAAGTAAATATTTGGAAAACTAGACTGAGCATCAGAATCTCAGCTATTTTCCCCTACTGACAGAATTTGTGGACACTAACAGCATGACAATTGACTCAGAAATAGAGAATGCGTCATTGCTCCCTTACAATTTTGGCAGAGAATTTGCCACTATTTACTTTAAAACTCTAAGCAAGCAGGAATATGATTGGCTGCTATCTCAATTTTTGTTAGGTCCTCTTTCCATTTGAGTGGAAAAGAAAAACAGGGCCTGCTCAAACTATTCTGTGACCTCGCACTGAAAATTAAGTTTCAGAAAGAGACACTTTGCTAGTGTTGGCCAACTGTTGCTGTAAGGTGCAGCTTAATTACAGAAGCAATAAAAGTCTTCCCAGCAACATAAATATATGTAAAACATTATTCTCTCCCCTAATAGCTATGAAGAACAAGTTCAGGTTCCAGCTGGAAGTGGAAAAAATATTACAAGTTTGCTTCTTGGCCATCACACCAAAAATAGATAGCAAAAAGCAAGAACAACCATTTCAGTAATACTTGTATATACTCACATACTCTTTTTCTCTTATAGCACTACTAGCAGGGTGTGTTTACATAAAGTACACATATACATTTGTCAGTTTCTCAATCAGAAGTCCATGATTAACAGTGCGTTTTAAAAGGGATTTGTCAACAACAATAACTAAAAACACCAAAAGGTTTGAGAAATCTGTGTGCTAGAAGACGGACCCTGTTCAAATTAGGCCAGGAAATGAAGCCTTGCAACTCTCATAGAGGCCAAAAGAGTCAGTTTATGAAAATGGCAATCTGCTGTCCCCCAACACATTATTTGATTGGCTACCTGAACTAATCAACACAGCCCTCATGGAAAAAGAAACCTGATATTAATCTATAGAAGCACCAGAATCAGTTGGTCAAATGCTTAGCTTTACATTATAATGGGAGCATTACAAACTGACCCTAGGTAGGTTGGTCTTCTGATACCTCTTCCCCCACAGAAAGAAAAAGCATGTGTGGAAGGAGTGGTCAAGAATTATTTCTTGTAATGCTTAGCAGTATTGATTTAAGAATATTTCATACTGTGTTGTTGCTAAATCCATACTTCTGCTATGTCTCCTGTGTCACTGTATATATGTCTGTATAGATCTATTAAAATTTATTGAAAAATAAAATTACAAAAATAAAAAGCAGTCCTCCAGGTTTGGGCATCTCCTCTCCTCAGAGAGAAACAGAGAGAGAAATGGCCCTTGTTGTGTCTTTGCTATCACAGGAGTACCACTTGCTATCAGTTCATTTGGCATGACTCACCAGAAACTGGAGAAGGAGCTGCTGTTGAAGACAGATTTCCAAGGCTGGTTGCTACCTTTTTGTTTCTGCTGCTGCAGCTAAGAATGCTGCTTTCCCACATACTCTCAATAGCCCTGACTCTATGGCTAACTGACTGGCAGTGACATTACAATCAAGAAGTTCCAAGATAATTTTTTAATAAGTACTGTTCATAGCAAGGAGTCTTCCATGGACTCAATGAGACAAAGAGAAAGGTGTGCACGTGGCTCACAAAACGGCATAAGTCATGTCAAATGTACCCGGAAGGGGATGAATTGGAAAAAGTAGAAATTTGTGCTTCTCTTGGACAAATAGTTTAAAAGGAAGTGCTCAAGAATGGAAAATAGAACAAAAATTAACACAGATTGAGTGGCATAGAGCAGATTATTGCAGTTTTTAGAGGAAGCATGCTGCTTTCCCAGCAGCTGTTTTTACAAAATCTGCATACTTCTTATCAGTTTTGATGCTGAAACTTGGACAATGACAACGCATGTAGAAATTCACTTGAAGAATAGCAAAAGAAAGAGTGGAGTGAGCAATACAATTATCGCATTCAAGGACAGGAGCACCAGCACGGAGATTCATCATCAGAAACAGATAATGGCATCTATGCAAAGAAAAGAGATTGGGCAGTTCACTGGCCACATCATGAGGTTTTAGAATGGAGTCCAGAGAAATGCAGATAAAGTAGAGAGGAGCTACGAAATAAGTGCAGAGGCACGACGACAAAGCCAGTGGGAGTTGCTCAGATTGCCCAGGTACATGACTAAAGAAAATGGTGCTTAGTGGGGCAGTACTCCATTCAGCAGTGAACTAAAAATGGCTTAAGGAAAAGCAATGTCTGGCAGTGTGAATTGTATAGCAGCAAAGGCGTGTATAGCGTCTGAAGCATGAACAGAGATAAAAAGAGTGAGGGGAAGGAAATGGGGGTGGCAAATCTGAGGTGTGAAAATCTTTTAGAAAGAACAAGAGACCTCTATGCCTTTTCTGTACAAAAAGATGTCCACAGCAAAAGGGAGTTGAGCTCCTTGGATATCCCTAAATCTACTATGAATGAGAAAGAAGCTGAGAGTGACTTGGACACTTCATATATCTTTATGACAGCTTATTGCAGAGAGAAAAAGGATTTGTCTTTCAGTGAATACATTGATTTCACCCTTCCAGAGTGTGCGAAGGAGAAAACTGGTTTAGTACTGTAAGTAATGAGTCACATGCAGGTATAATCAAGTGCAGTTCTATTAGTATAATTTTACAATAAGTATTAAAAAGAAACTACCAGTAAGTGTTCTGTGTGAAGAAAACTCCAGAATAAAAGCAAAAAGCAGTACTTTGTCATTTGAGAGGCAGTTTTGATGCAGAGAAGCTGATTGCTTTTCTTCTCAGACTCTCAAATAGCAGACCTAAGCAACTGTTAAATATCACACCCCTCATGGCCCTAAAACTGCAGAAATCTTTAGAGAGATTCTGTACAAACACACATTCTATATAGGCAGACAATAGAGTTCAATAGGTAAATCACTGCGGCATCTGTTCTAACTGGAACAGATTACATGCAATCTGCTACTGTTCACTCTGGATTCAGGAAATAGCACCAGTTCCTGGTTCTCTTCTCATGCCACCAGGACAAAGGACACTTTCAGGGAGTCCCAGAAGGCTGGGTAGGTAAAGGGCCGACACCTGTGCCCAAGTACTATGTACTATGGCGTGCCCAAGAAAAGCAACACACACAGGAAGCCCAGAGAAGTTAAGGGGACTGAGTCGAGCTCCCATGACTGCTACTCATAATGGGGGATAACAGAGCTGAGGCCCAATAGCATGGTGTGAGAAGAGCCTCTCTCCCTATGAAAATGGTCATGTCATTGCACATCCCTGAGGCCAGAATGGTGGCACAGAGAGTCCCAAATCCTGCTGTTTGGTCCTTCTTTTTATCCACTGCACAATTCTTTCAACGGCCCAACTCAATGTATGTGGCTCAGAGACACAGCGTGGTGCCAGACCTGATTATTGGAGTGAAGCTTCTACTATGGGTCACAACATAGAATGGGAAGGGAGAGCAGGATGATAAATCAAATCGAGGCTGCAATTGGCTTATGGCATTGATGTTTGGGTCAGGAAACAAACAACCTATGATGGGTTGGGTCCCAGATATCCCCTCGAGACTGTCACTTGATGTGCTTTTATCATACCACTGAGCCCATATACTTGTCTTCCGAGATTCCCCACCATCCTATCCTGCTGCACCCGAAGCTCTAGGTTCCCCTAGCAAAGGCACAAATTTGTAGTAACAACAAAAGGGAGATAGGCACATCTACACCCCGCCCCCGGTAGCAATTATTTACAGTGCGCTTCATCATAAACAAAAGTGATTTTATTAAGTATAAAATAGGATTTAAGTGTGGCGAATGTTAGCAGACAGATCAGAGTAAGTTACTAAGCTAAAAAATAAAAATCCCAAACATACCAGCTAAGCCTAATACACTAAGTTGTTGTTACAAACCATTATTTTGCATCCTACTTATTATTTCAGGTGAAGTCTTTTTCAGGCCAAAACTCTTCTTTCTCACCCAGGTTCAGAAGCTCATCTCCACCCCTTCAATTAGAGTTCTTTTGTTGTCAGGTCTTTTCATGTATCCTTTTGGGGTGAGGAACAATTATTGTTCACTTCCCCTTCCCATATAGAATTTTCCCAGGGTAGAAAGTCTTTGTTCAATTTCCCCCACCCCTTTGAAAAAGTACAAAATTCAAGATGCATTACAGCACCAGCTGGTATGATCATATAACTTTGTAGGACCAACCATAGTCCAGGCTCACATGAACAACAACTTTATTCACGCATTGTTGTCTTGAGCTTTGCGCCATTGAGTTCTTTAAGTACCATTGATGACTTTCACTAGTACACCTAGATTAATACACAGGTTTATACTACACATTCCTAACTTCAAAAATACAGGAATGATGCATGCACATAAATAGAATATACACATTCGGGAGATTACAAACTCTCCAGTGATAGGTCATATGCTGCATTTTGTAAAGCATATTTGAATTATGCACATTCATATTCAAAAACATATGTCTATACAACATATGTAGGCACAGCATCACACAACATGCTCACAAAACATGAGGAAACAACTCTGATCATGCTTGGTAAAAGACAGTCAAACTTCGCAGTCCAGTCAACAGCAATAAGTGCTGTATAAGTAGCATGTGGTGCACAAGTTTTGTGCCATGATATCTGTATCTCTCACGCTTCCCCATTTCAGGTATCTGCCTGACTATCTACAAGGTAGATGCTACATGTCCTTTGACTGCATTTGTTTTCTCTGGGCCTCTTCCTTACACATTTTAGCAGCAGACAGGTGTAATCTGAAGAGAAATAATAAAGTAGGGAATGAGATTATTTAATAGTCAGACAGTACTTACTTGATGCTCTCTCTCTACCAACCTTGTTGAGGAAGAGAAGCATGAGCACTTATTATTGTGTGCGCCTTAATGCAAGAAAGGGTGGAAGCCCCATGTCTGGTGGCTTTGCAGTCAATGATATTTTCAGTGTGTAGTCTAATAATGTACCATTTCCTTTGGACCGCTGGGTGCAATGCCCAGGTGACCTTGCTATGGTGCTGATAGGAGGAGTATCCTGAGTATCCTGCAAAAGGTTATCCTTCAGTATCCAGAGATAACAGTTTTACTACAAAATAAAGAGAAGAAAGTTGTTAAGTGAACAAACCAATCAGCTACACACATATACCTTCCGCATTCATATATCAGGTTCTTAACAGTACTGTGAATTTACTGGCTTCTGGAGTTTATTTGGCAGCTGCAGTAGGGCTATGACTGGCAGTCATTGGGACTGGAGAGAGAGAATGCTTAGCTACTCTATGGAGTATTGGACACCAGTGTTCAGCAACTGAGAAGTGTGGGGAGAACAAATAACTTTATGGAGGTGGATTCATCCTGTGTCCAGCAATAAGATGCTGTCAGCTGTAACCCCAAAGGAAGCTGAGGTGGAAGAGTTTGCATTGTAGTTAGCATTGCAGCCTGCATTTGGCCTGTGCCACAAAGTCACTCTGAATTTGCAAAGACATTGCCACGCAGGCCCAGTGATTAGTGAATAGCCCCTTGAAGACAATTCGCTCCTCAGCAATACAAAAGCTTGTGACACTTTCCAAAGGACATGAATATAAAAAAACTAATTGTAGAGAACAGGGAATGTCTAATTTATTTTATGAAGGAATTTGTGACTTCATTTTCTCTCTTCCCCTTCCCCCCACCCCATACTGCTACCTATCAGGAGCAACACAGTTTACTTCCTTCTTGAAGCAAAACAAACAATGAATAGCTGAGAGGAAGGTTCCCAGCCTGAACGAGTTCTCAGGAAAAAACACCACTGGAGAGTAATTACTGCACATCTCTCAATTGGTAAATGGTGGTAGAGCTACCACCTTCTGGGAAGAATTGTGTATCCCAGTTTTGACAGGGTTCAGAAGCCCCAGAAAAAGAGAACTGACAAAAAAGTGAACAGTCTATAATGGAAAAGAGGTTACTCTCAGTGGATCCAGGAATTAACATGAGACTCTGACCAAGAGGGACAGACAGCGCTGAAGGTATCTGAAGGACTTTGAGACTAGCTAGCAACTGACATATGGAAGATGGGGGATACCTACTGTGACCTGATGTCCCTAAGGCAGCCCATGCAGAAAATGCCAAGTTACTGGCATGTTGCCAAACAACAGATTCTCCCTGGTTACCACTTTAGTTAAATTCACCAACCAGTCACAAGCTGGAATAGGGATTCCCCCCAAAAGTTATCAGAAGCTAAGACAAAAAGAAATTGCATCCGCCACCCTTCAGTGCATTCCAGTTTTTGTCCAAATATAAGAGACTATTGGATCTGCAGACATGAACTTACTGTGATATATGGAATGATTTTTAAGGGCAGTAAGTCTGTAGTTCCAATCAGTCTCTGAAAAGAAATGCTATTGAAGATCCATGAGGGCCATTTAAGAATTCAAAAGTGCAAACAATGAGCATTAGGTGTACTACTGTGGATCAATCATGGCATTACTAATATTGTCAGAAACCGCTTGCCATACTTAAATTACAAGCCTTGCCAACAGGCAGGGCCACTGAGACCTCACCCAATTCTACCAAGTCCTTATAAGAAAGCAGCCTGGCAATCAAAGGTTTATTTAATAGTCACAGTTGCTGGTAGGGATGATCTACAAATCTCTATAAGAAACTTCAATTTCCTACAATTACATCAATATTTAGCATCATCTTTTGTGGCTAAAGAGCAGACACAAGGATGGAGTCTGTGTGCTATCTTTCAGAGAGAATACCCAGATTATCAAATACATATGATCTTTTTAAAATAACCAATCCAATAAATCAATATTATTTATCTCCCAACATTACATCTCAAGTTCCCATTTCTAACATTTTCTTTGTATATTAAAAGGATTTCCCCTTTAGCATCCCAAAAATAAGCTGTGTCTTAAAGTTATTTAATGTTCAATGTTAATTTATAAAATTATTACAATGTGAAATTAGCCATGAAGTACTTAAGGAAATGAATTACCTTTTAACATTACCTCTGCCATTAACAGTAAATTATACATCCATTTTACACACTCTAATTTCACTAATTAGGGTACACACATTATCGTTAAGACGGCTTACAGCTAACATTTATGTGGTGAAACTGCAGTCCATCTTACTGCTCCATTTTTGCATACTACTCTCGAAGTAATTTATACCTCTGTATTTTTGCAGTTTACAAACTAGATTTTATTAGTCACAGTATCATTATTTTTCCATTACCTTTTTATGCCCCACACAATATTCAGATATCTTTCAGACTACATCTACACTACAACTATCCTTCGAAAGAAGATTTTCCAGAAGAGATCTGCCAGAAAATCTTCTTTCAAAACAGCACAGCCACACAGTCCCGGGTGCTCTTTTGAAAGAATAGGCTAGGAATGCTGTGAATGGGATCACATGGCTGGCAAGCCCTTCCAGGAGCGTCGGCCATGTATTCCCTTAAAGGGCCCCATCCAAACACCCCTTCCCTGCACATGCTGCTAAGGTGTGCTTAGCTGGGAAAAGTGAATCTGAGCCAGTGCACAGTCCTGACCCTCAGGCCTGAGACCCATGGACCCACAGCAGCCCCAGAGTAACAAGCATGCCCTAGTGGAGCTGTTTGCTTCCCTCCTAGCGTCCACCCTCCACCTCTTCCAGTGGCTGAGCCCTCTTCTCGGGGCTCCCAACACACCAAGAACCTAGCTGTGCCCCCCACCCCCCACCCGAGGCCAGCCAGCATCCCTGGAGCTACCTGACCAGCTCCGACTGGTGGGATCAGATGATTCTGGCTGAGTGGAATGATGCGCACTGACTGCAGAACTTCCGGCTGAAGGAAGACACCTTCTTGGAGCTCTGCAGCTGGCTTGCCCCCACCCTCCAACATCAGAACACCCAGATGCGGCCCATCCTGACACTGGAGAAGTACATAGCCATTGCCATCTGGAAGCTAGACACCCTCGACAGCCACTGCTCCATGCGGCAGCAGTTCAGGGTGGGCAATCCACCATTGGAGCTGTCATTGTCAAGGTAAGACATGCTCCACTCACAGGTGTGGCATGGGGAGGGGACTGCTGGCCCTTTCCACCACTCGTCCTGGGTTTTCCAGCCTGGTGCCAGGGATGGGGCTGTCCAGCCCCAAACATGAGATGGGGCTCGCCCAGCCCTCAGACAGTGCACCTGTAAGGATGGAGTGGGGAGAGAGAGACAGTATGTCAGTTCCACCACCCAGACCAGAGAGCTGTGCCCCCACTCCCAGTTGGCAGCAGTATCCACCCTCAGGCTGAAGGATAGGGACATCCCAGGAGTGGTGGGTTGTGTGCCCTGCATGGCAGTCCCTGCCACACAGACTGCCGTGCCTTGGGGATGTGGGTTGAGTGTTAGGTTCCCCTCCAGCCCCCCGGGCTAGCAGAGGAGTCCCCACATAGATGGCCGGTGAGCCAGGTGGATCCTGGCCCTTCCCGGCCCCACCCCCCACGTTTGCCGCCTGAAGCATTATCCACAGGTGTGGGTGCTGACTGTCAGGTGCAGGCATGCCTGTGTGCCGGGGCACACTCCTCAGTGTCGTGTCTAGGGTCAGGCCATCGCCCATGTGGCTGGCCTGCCTCAGGCCATGGCAGAAGCAGGCAACCTAACCCGCTCCGCCTCCCCTCCCAGCCTGGGACGTTTGACATGATTTGCATTTACCAGAGTGTCCCAGGAAGATGTCTGGAGACATCTAGCTGGAGATTGTCTGGCTGAACAATCTCAATGGGATGGCGATGACCCGGGTCCTGTCGGTTGAGACATCATTTGATGGGGCTTTGGTCTCCAGTTCCAACTGGCTGGTGTCAGTTGAAGATTCTGGCTGCTCCCAGGGGTGGCCCTGGTTCTTTTTCCAACACCTCAGGGGGCTCCTCAGCTGCTGTGTCAAAGACAGTGGGAAAGGGAACTGTCCCCTCCCATGAGGAGCCCATGAAGCTCCTTGTAAAAGGAGCATGTGGCCGGCCTTGCCCCTGACCTCTTGGCAGTGTCCCTGGCTTGGACACAGCCCTAACTGAAGTTCTTTAACCTTGGAGTGCACTTGCTCCAAGGTCTGGACAGGGTGGCCTTGGGTGGTGAGGCCAGAGGCCAGCCAGCCATGCACCATGGCGTTGCACCTCTTTCTGGTGCTGGTCCTGAGGATATTCTCCTCATGACATATAAATCACGTCAAACCAATCTGATAGCTTTATTTGATAGGATAATGAGTCTTGCGGATAGGGGAGAAGCAGTAGACATGGTATACCTAGACTTTAGTAAAGCATTTGATAAGGTCTCTCATGATATTCTTATCAAAAAACTAGGCAAATGCAATTTAGATGAGGCTACTATAAGGTGGGTGAATAACTGGCTGGATAACCATACCCAGAGAGTAGTTCTTAATGGTTCTCAATCCTGCTGGAAAAGTATAACAAGTGGGGTTCCACAGGGGTCTGTGTTAGGACCGGTTCTGTTCAATGTCTTCATCAATGATTTAGATATTGGCATAGAAAGTACTCTTATTAAGTTTGCAGATGATACCAAGCTGGGAGGGGTTGCAACTGCTTTGGAGGATAGGGTCATAATTCAAAATGGTCTGGATGAATTGGAGAAATGGTCTGAGGTAAACAGGATGAAGTTTAATAAGGTCAATTGCAAAGTGCTCCACTTGGGAAGGAACAATCAGTTTCACACATACAGAATGGGGAGAGACTGTCTAGGATCGACTACAGCAGAAAGGGATCTAGGGATTATAGTGGACCACAAGCTAAATATGAGTCAACAGTGTGATACTGTTGCAAAAAAGCAAACATGATTCTGGGATGCATGAACAGGTGTGTTGTGAACAAGACACGAGATGTCCTTCTTCCGCTCTACTCTGCGCTGGTTAGGCCTCAGCTGGAGTATTGTGTCCAGTTCTGGGCACCGCAGTTCAAAAAAGATGTGGAGAAACTAGAGAGGGTCCAGAGAAGAGTGACAAGAATGATTAAAGGTCTAGAGAATGTGACCTATGAAAAAAGGTTGAAAGAATTGGGCTTGTTTAGTTTGGAAAAGAGAAGATTGAGGGGAGACATGATAGCGGTTTTCACGTATCTAAAAGGGAGTCATAAGGAGGAAGGAGAGATCTTGTTCTTCTTGGCCTCTGAGGATAGAACAAGAGGCAACGGGCTTAAACTGCAGCAAGGGAGGTTTAGGTTGGACATTAGGAAAAAGTTCCTAACTATCAGGGTGGTCAAACAGTGGAATAAATTGCCAAGGGAAGTTGTGGAATCTCCATCACTGGAGATATTTAAGAACAGGTTAGATAGATGTCTATCAAGGATGGTTTAGATAGTACTTGGTCCTGCCATTGGGGCACGGGCCTGGACTCAATGGCCTCTAGAGGTCCCTTCCAGTCCTAGTGTTCTATGATTCTATGCCAGAAGCCTAGAAGGTCTTTGAGCTTTTGCTCCATACAAGAAGGTGCCCTTTTTCTGTCTGGGGCAGGCTCTGGGACCCCTTGGCTGGGTCCCTGGGGGCCCCCTCGGGATCATGGGGTGACTGGGTTCCAAACTTCCTACCTCTGGTCATTGCAAGGGTAGCTGATAGGGCATGCTGCTGCTGGGCTTGTGTCTTCGCTGCCAGCACACTCTCAGTTTCCTGCCACAGGGTCTGCAGGGCTCCCTGCACCTTTAAGGCAGCAGGATGCAGGGAGCATAGACCTCTGCTAGTGCTGGCCAAGGCACATCTGTGGTCCAGCTAGCCAGCACCATGGAGGACCCCTCTATAATAGGGGAAAACTAATAGAAGTTTTGTGCTTTAGATAGAGTTCAAACTCACATGTATATGGGACATTAAATACAGTAAGAGAGAGATCACTGCCTCCAGGGTTCTCCCACTTTAGCCTCCATCAGCTTGATTATATTGGCCAATGCAATCACTGCTTTTGCAGTAATATATACAATGAGCACATCTCCAGAAGACGATAAAATTATTAGTCACAAGTCCACACATCTTCTGCATTTCATGCTCACATTCACCACAAGCTAGTGCTTGCTGTATTCCTTATTTAGGTGTAGGTCCTGCTGTACATAGGAACTGCTGTTACTTTGTGCTACAATCTGGCTCTAGAGACTACAGCTCCCATGAGGCTTTGGGAAGAAAAGTAGGCTTTTGACAAGGCTAGAAAGAGAAGATGGTGATCTCCTATTGTTGGAAAGTTAAGACTGATTGAACAGACTACTTCAAGGCAAGTGTGAAGTTTTCTTCCATCCAGGAACTGCTTTGGGGAGCTGCAGCCTGCTAATGAGAGACCCTGCAGGGAAGGAACTTTATCTGTGTTTGTTAAAGTGCTGCAGAGGCCAGCTCCAGGCCAGAGGGGCAGGTCAGCTTGATGCCTTGCCTGGACTGACACACAGAACTCTCACCAACGTGTCTGTGATCCAGTGGAACAACAACCGTGTACCGACACAAACAAGTAACAGGAGCTTTGCTAAGTAAAGAGTGTACACTCTGGGATGGGAGAACTGAGGGCAGTGTACACGCCAGTTATGTTCCATTTATTTCTGCATATATCGTTAGTTGATTTAATTCATGTTTAGTCTGTAACCCTGTCTCCTTAAATTGCTAAATAAAGCCGTGTGTTGATTCTAATGCGGTCTGTTAGACATATATTATTTATAATTGCTGCTTGGGAGTTAAACCCAGATTATAACTGGAATAAGTTTCCAAAGGCACACCATTATTTGTGTCCAGGGGCCAGGTCATCACCTAACAAATTATTTTCTTAGTCTTTAAAATGCTACACAACTGCTTATTTGTTTTGTGAGGGGCCAGCCAGGTGGAGGCACCGCCATTTTACCGAGCTTTAGAAATCAGGGGTGGAAATCAGGGGATTCCCAACTATCCAACATTAGCACTGGGACACTCAGGATCTTCATTAATATTGAACCCATCAGGCACATAGACACACTAGTGAATGCTGCCTGCTCCCGAGTAACTCAGGGAGGAAAGAAAAGGCATTACATAAGTTTTCAGAATGTCAAGCACTCCCGTTCATAGGGTGCTCGTGTTGCCCTATCCCACATACGGGACAGGGAGATGGTGGGGAGGCACAGGGAGCCAAGAACATGGCAGCAGCTGCAGGTGGGCTCCTGGCTCCCCACACACCTGGGAGCTGAGTAGGAGACGGTAGCCGCCAGTGCTCCCCCAGCTTCTCTGAGCCTCAGGGAGCCAGGAAGTGGGCCGCAAGCACCAGTGTTCCCCCAGCTTCTCCGAGTCACAGGGAGCTGGGAAGTGGATGGCAGGCACTGGTGTTCTCCCAGTTTCCCTGAGCCTCGGGAAGCCAGGAAGTGGGCAGCAGCCACCCGCCCCCCCAGGTCCCAACCTACCCATATATTTGCAGTACCCCCTGCTGGCTCCCTCTTCCTGTATCCAGAGAACACCTGAGTATGTGCTCCTTGGCCAGCAGCTGCACCTACGCATGCTCGTGAGGGAAATGGTCAGCCAGCGAGAGGAAGGGCAAATATGAGCAATTAGCCCCTTTTTAAAAATACATTGGGACATCTTTCTGGCACCCAAAATATGGGGCTGTCCAGCCAAATATAGGACAGATGGTCACCTTACCCATTCATCCAGTGCCTTTGTGCATATATTGTCTTTTTTATTTTACATTACTGTCTAACACCCCAAGATACCCAAAGAAAAAAAGGTTTGTAAAAAAATTATATCTTAAAAGAAAGCATATGAGAACAGAAATCAATGGGTAAACCAACTTTGCAACTGTAGTAATCATTATTATATTTTGTAAAATTTACCTTAAATGTATCTGTCCTAGCTTCTTATTGTTTAATGTTTACATGAGACGAATTGTTGGCAAGTTTAATTTTTCTGCATGTATAAACAGTTGGTTACTTGGCATCAGGCTTCACAAAAATATATCAAATAGAATACAGACTAAAGAAAAAGAAACTAAAAAAGTACCTCTTTATACACTGTCAGCATGAGCAGGCTCAGTGGAATTCTTCTAGTTATTGGCTTCACTGGATACACCTGGAATCTTTATTTAATGATGCACAGTCACACTGAAGTTAGCCAGGATACTCCCACACCAATCAGTGCTGGGGCCTAACTGGCTATGAATGGGTAACATAAAGAAGAAGTGTAAATACCATTCCATAAACCCTAAAGATATTTTTTCATACTAGGATCTATGATCACAAAACTTCTCTGAACTCCGTACATCCCTGAAAATGTATTGTCTTCAACAGGGCTCAGTAAAAGATTGTTCTTGAAAAAAATAGTATACTCAAGAAATACAAAGTAATAGTGCCATCTACTGTTATTTTGCGTAATAAAAATGAAAGCATGTTACTTCATTTTACTTTGCTTTCCACTGTTTTTTAAATAGAAGTATTACTCCTGTTATTTTCTTTCCTGTGATGTACACATATTGACATTAGCATTAATGAACACTAGAATGGCATGGCACACCATTTATAAAGTACTGTAAATAGGTCACAGTCAGGTCAAAATGAAACATTAAAGCAAAGACCACGTAGACTTTGGATATAAAGAGGATCTAGTCCAGTGGTCTGAGAATAGACAAATCCTGGGGTATCATGAACGGGTTGTGGGGGGTGAGGCTACGAAAAATAAATGTTTAATGTTAAATTCAGCAGAAATACTCATTTTAGATGTATTTAACCATCGCTCCTTTGAGCACCCATCAGAATTGTTGATCCATTTAAAATATTAAAAAGAAATGAGCGGTTAGATTTCAACATTTATGGGTATTATTTATTACCAGATAAAGAGCACAGTGCAGCATCCCTGTGTGACCTGAATTATATTTAACAACGGGGTGGCCGAGGCATGTAACGCTAACTTCTTCATATCATAGGTATTTCTGCAAATGCTGACATTCTCCGCCTTTAAATTGCTTTCTTGGAAAATCATTCACATCTTCTTCAAGCCACATGTTCTGCTCAGTTTGTTGATACTCACTGCTAGGATAGCATCCGTTATTTTTTATGTCTTCCAGCAAAAGGTAAATTCTACTCTTTTAAAATTGTAAATAGTGATTATAGGCCTATGATAGTTCTCTGTATCTATCTTCATGTATGTAATGCTTTTCAATTGTTTGTAACTGTTTTAATTAAAATGGATATTCATTAAATTCCACACGTAAGTTTGTCACCAAAAAATACTATTAATTCTTATACTAACAGAGAGTAAGCCATGCTAGTCTATACACTATCAAAACAAAAATCAGTCAAGTAGGACTTTAAAGACTAACAAAATAGTTTATTAGGTGAGCTTTCGTGGGACAGACCCACTTCTTCAGACCATAGCCAGACCAGAACAGACTCAATATTTAAGACACAGAGAACCAAAAACAGTAAGCAAGGAGGACAAATCAGAAGAAGATAATCAAGGTGAGCAAATCAGAGAGTGGAGGGGTGGGGGGGAAGATCAAGAATTAGATTGAGTCAAGTATGCGGACGAGCCCCTATAGTCACTCAGAAAGTTCCCATCACGATTTAAACCACGTGTTAATATTCCGAATTTGAATATAAATGTCAGTTCGTCCACTTCTCTTTCTAAAAAGAAGCGATAATGTCTCTTCAGTAACACACATACCTTGAGGTCATTGACAGAATGCCCCATTCCATTAAAATGTTGACTAACTGGTTTGTGGATCTGGAGTGTTTTGATGTCTGTTTTGTGCCCGTTGACCCTTTGTCTAAGGGAGTTAGAAGTCTGTCCAATATACAAAGCATCTGGGCATTGTTGGCACATGATGGCATATATGATGTTAGTAGAGGAGCATGAGAAAGTGCCCGTGATTCTGTGAGTAACCTGGTTAAGTCCAGTGATGGTATTTCCAGAGAAGATATGTGGACAAAGCTGGCAGCGGGCTTTGTTGCAGGGAAAGGTTTCAGGGCTGGTGTTCCTGGGGTATAGGCTGTGGCTGTTAGTAAGGATCCTCATAAGGTTGGGAGGTTGTCTGTAGGAGAGAACAGGCATGTCAGCCAGGGCCTTCTGGAGTGTAGCATCCTGATTAAGAATAGGTTGTAGGTCTTTAATAATTTGCTGCAGTGGTCTGAGTTGGGGGCTGTAGGTGATGACCAGTGGTGTTCTGTCCTTGACTTTTTTGGGCCGATCTTGGAGTAGCTGGTCTCTGGGTATGCGTCTGGCCCTGTCGATTTGTTTTTTTACTTCTCCTGGTGGGTAATTCAGGTTTATGAATATTTGGTAAAGTTCTTGTAGTTTTAGGTCTCTGTCAGTTGGATCAGAGCAAATGCGATTGTACCTAAGAGCTTGACTGTAAACAATGGATCTCGTCACGTGTGCAGGATGGAAACTAGAAGGGTGTAGATAAGTATAGTGATCAGTAGGTTTTCGGTACAGTGTGGTACTGATCAGGCCATCCTTGATTAGTACTGTAGTGTCCAGTGGCCATCCTTGCCACAATGGATATAGAGGCTCTGTACACTAATATTCCACATAAAGACGGATTACAAGCAATCAGGAACACCATCCCTGATGCCACCACAGCCAATCTGGTGTCTGACCTCTGTAACTTTGTTCTCACACACAATCATTTCCGTTTTGGGGACAATTTATACCTCCAGATTAGTGGAACTGCTATGGGCACCCGCATGGCCCCACAGTATGCTAATATATTTATGGCTGACCTGGAACAACGATTCCTCAGCTCTCATCCCCTATTACCACTCCTCTACTTAAGATACATTGATGACATCTTTATGATTTGGACCCATGGTACAGAGGCTCTAGAAGAATTCCACAGAGACTTTAACAATCTACACCCCACCATCAACTTATGCCTTGATTACAACATGCAAGAGATACATTTCCTGGACACTACAGTACTAATCAAGGATGGCCTGATCAGTACCACACTGTACTGAAAACCTACTGATCACTATACTTATCTACACCCTTCTAGTTTCCATCCTGCACACTTCTCTGGAAATACCATCACTGGACTTAACCAGGTTACTCACAGAATCACGGGCACTTTCTCATGCTCCTCTACTAACATTGTATATGCCATCATATGCCAACAATGCCCAGATGCTTTGTATATTGGACAGACTTCTAACTCCCTTAGACAAAGGGTCAACGGGCACAAAACAGACATCAAAACACTCCAGATCCACAAACCAGTTAGTCAACATTTTAATGGAATGGGGCATTCTGTCAATGACCTCAAGGTATGTGTGTTACTGAAGAGACATTATCGCTCCTTTTTAGAAAGAGAAGTGGACGAATTGACATTTATATTCAAATTCGGAATATTAACACGTGGTTTAAATTGTGATGGGAACTTTCTGAGTCACTATAGGGGCTCGTCTGCATACTTGACTCAATCTAATTCTTGATCTTCCCCCCCACCCCTCCACTCTCTGATTTGCTCACCTTGATTATCTTTTTCTGATTTGTCCTCCTTGCTTACTGTTTTTGGTTCTCTGTGTCTTAAATATTGAGTCTGTTCTGGTCTGGCTATGGTCTGAAGAAGTGGGTCTGTCCCACGAAAGCTCACCTAATAAACTATTTTGCTAGTCTTTAAAGTGCTACTTGACTTCTTTTTGGTTTATTAATTCTTATATATTGGTCTTGTTAATTATGCAATTTTGAAGCAGTTTTAATAACATTTTATTTAATTTCTTTGAGTTGAGAGGCTGAAATTTTTCTCATGTATTGAAGACCCAAAGACATTTTTTTAATTTTTTTGTAGAAATGTCTGTGACAAAGAAAAGGAAGTATGATGAAGTTTGGCTTCACTATCACTGAAAAAAAATGGGATAGACCTCCCTCAGTGGATTGCATGCCACACAGTTCTCAGCAATGATGCCATGAGACCTGGCCATCTGCAGCGACATTTGAAGACAAACTAGAGGCCATTGAAAGACAAGCCAAAAGAGTTCTTTTGCTGCCCAACTTTAGTGCTCAAAATGCAAGAAGCTGGGCATAACTGGAGCTTTTCATCAGGAGATGCCCAAACTGGTGGAAGCATCTTACAAGCTCACAAGCTTACTCATTGCCAAACAAATAGAACTCACATGATTGGAGAGACATTTGTGAAACCATGCTTACTGAGAGCTGCAAATACTGTGCTTAGTACTGAAAGCCAGAAAAAGTTATCAAAAATTTCACTCCCTGACAACATAGTCAAGAGTCGAATTGATGAACTCACAGATTACATAAAAACATGAGTTTTGAGGGAAAAAAGCATTAGGATTCTTTGCAATTTAGTGTGATGATACCAATGATGAAGCTTAATGTTGTCAGTTGCTCATCTATTCTCAATTTGTGGATGATGGAGGTGTGAAAGAAGAAGTCCTTTTCTCAAAAGACCACAACAAAGGCGACCAATGTTTTTAGCAATAGTTTCTAACTTCTTTGCAAGAAAGTGGTCTTTCATGAGAAAAGCTACTCAAAGTTTTTCACTGATAGTGTCCCAGCAATACTTGATTTTCGCTCTGGATTCGTGATATTGGTCAAAGAAAAAATCCAGCCACAACTGGGACTCACAGCATCAGCCACAGACAAACCTTGGCTGCTAAGATCCTTCTGGATGACCTCTGTAAATTTACTGAATTTGGCAATCAAAGTTGTTGATTCTGTGAAGAGGAGTACTTTGAATACCAGGTTTTTTTTCAGTTCTTTGCACAGATTTGGGGGCTGACCATAAAGCTCTGTTGTTTCACAAGGAAATCTGCTAGCTCTCAAAAGGAAATATACTGAGCTGCCTCTATGAACTCAAGTATGATGTGGAAATGTTTCTCTAAGGGCAGAAAAAAGAATTATATGGGGTGATTTCACAGATGAAGCATATCAGAAGTCATTGTCATACCTAGTGGATATTTTTGAGGATATCAATAAAATGTCAAGCTGCACAGAAGAAACACAAACATCAGTGACCACTATGATGCAATATATTAAAATACCTCTCTATTTACCATTAAATTGGAGAAGTACTTTGTTTAATGATTCCTTTCTTTCTAATTATCTTTGTGAAGCTAATTTTTCAACTCTCATTGTATTAAAAACGAAACAGTGCAATCATAGAATCATAGGCCTGGAAGGGACTTCAGGAGGTCATCTAGTCCAGCCCCCTGCTTCAAGCAGGAATTACCTGGAAGAGGAATGTGTTCTTTCATTCTTTAAACCTAGAATTTTTGAGCTTCTGAAGGAAATGCAGTATCATCTGTCTAATTACATTAATGTGATTCAGATTGCTTGTATTTGCTTCAATTTCTGTTTTATCTTCAAAAGTTAGTAACTGGGGGAAAAAGCCATTTGGTTAACCATTAACTATCAGCATGTTCCTGTCTCATTCTACTTATTGCAGTTTAGTCAAGTTTCAGTCAGATTTGAAGTCGTTTGAATTTGAAGTGTTTTGTGATATGCTACATTGTAAGTGTTGATTAAGATACATACACTGACATTATTTTTGTTTCATTTGGAAATTTTCGGTAAAACTCATCTTTAATATTTTATGCATATTTTCAATCTTTCCCATATGCACCAAATATTAGTTGATCATGAACAATCATAAAAATACAAGTGCAAATGGTTAAATTTATTTAAACCAAAAATGTGGGCATGAGGGTTTACTGAAGACCAAAAGAGGCATCATGTCAAAAATTTTGGGAACCGCTGTTCTAGTAAGTAGGCACAATCTCGTATTTCGTAACTATGACAAGATTCTTTCAAAAACATCAAAATACCTTGTTTGTAATAATTCTTACAGTTCCAATTAAAACAAAAACAAATGAATTTTTCATTGACGCACACTATATACTGCAACTTTCAAAAACAGAACAAAAATGGCCATTTCTATACACACATAAATGTACACATACCCAGAGCAATGTTCTGTATTAAAATTTGACTTTATTGATTTAATGCACTCCATACTGTCTGCTTCCTTCCTGAATCATGGCTGGGAGAGACGTATGGATAGGAGAGAAGCAAATCAACCTGATGCAAGATAATTATTTGCAAATGCAACTTTCTTTCCTCTATCCCATCACTATCTCTCCCCTTATCATCCCTAAAGACAGGTAACAGCAGACAAATTCTCAGAATTACTGTAATTGTTATCCCTAAACATGTAACAATCAACATTTGAAAGATTCAGGATGCAATATTTCCATGGTTTAGTCCATTTACTAATGACCACCAACAAAATGAAAAGCATAAATTTAGATACTTAAAGAAGACTAAAAATTTGTTTTCGCAGGCTGCGGCTACACTGACCTGTTCTCCTCGCAGCTTCATGCTAATGAGCTGTCTCGCAATTGCAAATGGCTGCTCATTAGCATAATGCTGGGGCTAATTACCATAGCCACACAAGATTACCCTGACAGCAGAGGCTGCTGCCAGCATTACACAGGTTGTGTAGACCTGCCTCTGGCAGCTAGAAGCCCCTCTGTTGCTAGCTTCTTATGCCTGTTTAATGCTGGCAGCAGCCTCTGCCAGCAGGGAGATCTCATGTGGCAATGCTATTTAGCTCCAGGATTATGCTAATAAGCAGTCATTTGCAATTGCGAGACTGCTCATTGGCATGAAGCTGCTGGGAGAACAGGTCAATGTAGACTTAGCCATAGAATAAATTCAGCAACTTTTGAAATAAACAGGCACCTAAATCTACAACTTCTTCATGTATAGCGCCAGCCATTCAAGAAGCTTACACAGCAAAGATGTGTCAACATGGACCCTCCCTTTTGAAAGGGGCATGCAAATGAGCAAGATTGGAAATGCAAATGAGGCATGGGTTTAAATATCTTGTGCCCCTTTTGTATATTCCCAGGTGATCTGGCTTCTGGAAGAGCCATTTCCGGAAGCCAAAGCTGCGATGTGGATGAGGTTCCTTCAAAAGGAAACCACCCTTTCGGAAGCACCCTTCTTCCTGAAACAAAATGGCTCTTTCAAAAGCCAGATCACATGGGAATATGCAAATGAGGTGTGAGATATTTAAACCTGGCCTCATTTGCATTTCTGATCTCACTCATTTGCATACCCCTTCCGAAATGGAGGGGTCATGTAAATGCAGCTCAAATGTTTATTTCTTTCAACATAAAGCCAAGTAAAATAGAGCTAAGGCTTTTAAAAAGGAGAAAAATCTTGTAAATATTTATCTAGAAACCAGGTATTCTAAACTAGAACTTCATTCATCATCAAGTCATATTTTGGAAAATAGCAAAAGCCATAGCCTGAAGATCAAAGGACCAAATTCTGAAGTCCTTAGTTTTATTCACTTCTTTATTTAGTCTTCATAAGTACCTCATGGCTTATCTGTCAAATCAAACACCCAAAAAGCTTACCTAGGTTCTGTGTGCTGTTAGCCAGTGCTGTCCAAAGAGAGGTGGGGGCCTGGGACAATGCCATTCAATCTGTCCCAGGACCCATCCCATCCTGGGAACACAAACACCCTGACTCCTGTGCGAACAAGATGCCTACCAGCAATGATCATCAGCCCGTCTGCAGTGACTGAGAACTCCGGAGTTATCTCCGAACCTGAAGATCATTTGCAGAATTTGTGAGTGCACCGCTGTGTAGCTAGCCAGTCAGGGAAATTATCTGCAGGACTCCTTCCTACCTCAACTGTGTCCTCAAACCAGGGTACAAGGGCTTACAGATTTTATTATCTACTGTCTATTAAACTTGAGGAAGGATTTACAATTTTATCCTAATTATGAGCTCTTTGGACTGTTCTGAACCTAGTCAGCCACATTGTTACCTGTTGCAATGATGAGATAATGGTCACAGGTCATCAAGGACCCCAACAAAATATGCACAGCAACACTAACTTTATATTTGCTATATCAGCTCATATTTTTGGACAACTTTACAGGTATTGTCAACATGGGGGCCTGAGCATAAAGTTTTACCTTCTCTATTTATGGCCTATTCAATATAGTTACTGTGTGGAACAGTGTTTCCTCTATTCTCTTCCATCCATGGTCAGAATAATTTGTGTTATGTGCACCAAGGCATATGTGGATGTGCACCACTAATAGAAACACCTGCTGGGTGGCTGTGGGTGCTCTTCTAATCAGCTGGGTGGCATATGAATCATTCCTTAGTGGCCTCCTAAGCACTCACCTTACAGGGAACACTCTTGGAATGCATGGCATGTGTTTGCTGTTTCTTCAGATTCTCCAGTTATTTGGCAAGTGGGGATCACTCTGTGGTGAGAATTTTTCTCTCCGAACGTGCCCCAGTGACCCTGCAAGGAGTGAGTGAGTGGGGTGGAGATATTGCCAAAAAATTTATATGGGAAGAAAATAAAGCAATTGCACTCTGTTAAGGAGATGGTGAGATCCAGAATAACCCCGGCCTGTTCACTGAAACATGCGAGCTGACAGTCATTTATGGATGCAGCCAGAGAGGGTACACTACAAAATCTAATCAGAACAGTAAAACTCAGAGTTACTTTGTGCCCTTTTATTACTATGGCTAGCGATTCTAATTGGAGGTGGGGAAAAAAAGTGCTGCGGACTGAGAATAAGGCGACTGTACGGCTACGTCTACACGTGCACCCAACTTCGAAATAGCTTATTTCGATGTTGCGACATCGAAATAGGCTATTTCGATGAATAACGTCTACACGTCCTCCAGGGCTGGCAACGTCGATGTTCAACTTCGACGTTGCTCAGCCCAACATCGAAATAGGCACAGCGAGGGAACGTCTACACGCCAAAGTAGCACACATCGAAATAAGGGAGCCAGGCACAGCTGCAGACAGGGTCACGGGGCGGACTCAACAGCAAGTCGCTCCCTTAAAGGGCCCCTCCCAGACACACTTTCATTAAACAGTGCAAGATACACAGAGCCAACAACTAGTTGCAGACCCTGTATATGCAGCACGGACCCCCAGCTGCAGCAGCAGCAGCCAGAAGCCCTGGGCTAAGGGCTGCTGCCCACGGTGACCACAGAGCCCCGTAAGGGCTGGAGAGAGAGTATCTCTCAACCCCCCAGCTGATGGCCGCCATGGAGGACCCCGCTATTTCGATGTTGCGGGACGCGGATCGTCTACACGTCCCTACTTCGATGTTGAACGTCGAAGTAGGGCGCTATTCCCATCCCCTCATGGGGTTAGCGACTTCGACGTCTCGCCGCCTAACGTCGATTTCAACTTCGAAATAGCGCCCAACACGTGTAGACGTGACGGGCGCTATTTCGAAGTTACTGCCGCTACTTCGAAGTAGCGTGCACGTGTAGACGCAGCTTACTACATGTTAAAAACATATATTCCATTTCTCTGCCATTCTGTAAAATGACACCAGATGGCACTGAAGAGCTGACAATCAATGCAGCAATTTTCAGAGAATAACTAGTTACAGCAAAACAAAACAGCACAGTTACCTCTCTGTTTGGTTCCAGGTGAGCCAGCATTTCGAATGAATAATTATGGGGCACCAACAAGAATTCAGAGGGAGCTAAAGCTGCTGTTTCACCTGCAGGATGGTGTGGCCTCTCCCACCTTCGAAAGAGGCCCAAGAGAGGTATAAAACAGTTGCTTTGACATAACACATCAGGTCAGTGAGGCAGGACTAAAACATTCTTTCAGTGAGAATGATGGAGTTCTGTGAATTGCGTCTGTTAGCTGGAGGTGCGCAATTCACCAACTCAAGCTGCCAAAGCCTAAGGGTATCATTTTACAGCTTCCTGTACTGATGTTGAAATTCACGGCCATAAATTTTCTGGAAACCATTCAGTTTTCCTTCTTATTTAATTTTATTTAGCTGAAAACATACGTAAAATTTTTCTGACGATGGAGGAATATTTTTGTAGTGTTATAGCAGTATTGGTGCCAGAATTTTAGAGACAAGGTGAGTTAGGACATAAATATTATTCATGTCACTAACAAAAGGTGTTACAATAAAAGATGTTACTACCTACTCCTCGGCAATACTGGATGATGTCCTTAAGGTGATCTAGAACATCAGCTTCAGAATCAACCCAGAGAAGGTGCTGTTTGTAAAACAGATTATGTAGGCTACATCTACACTTATCAGGGCAGATTGAATGCTTAGGTTCGATCTTCTGGATCACCATTTTGCCTGTATGCAAAATGGCGCATTATGGGGTCAATGTCAACCCCTTAACTCCTTCTAAGATGCAAGGATTAAGGAAAGTCGACAGGAGGAGCGTTCCTGTTGACATTCTGCAGTGATGACAGGGACCAATATCGATGGCTGCAAAATTGATTTTAGGTACGCATTTGTTGTACCTAAAATTGCATAGCTGCTGTCAACAGTCCTGGTAAGTGTAGATGTAACTGTAGTGTCTCAGGATCACTTTAGGACAAGAGGGAAAGACTCCATTTTGAAAAACATTGGAGCTGATTCTCCAGTTGCCAATCCCAGAGGACATCTCCACTCTGACCATTCCTGGGATTAGCTGGGTTTTCCTGGGAATTTATCAAAGACTATGCTGGGAGAGTCAACCACCTGTATCATCTGCTTAAGAAAGGAAAACCATGGAAGTGGGGTACTGATGAGCAACATGCCTTTACATATCTCAAACAAACATTTGTGGCTGTACCAGCACTAGCCTACCCTTGACCAGGAGTTCCATTCTATTTGCAGATTGCCCCAGTTAGTATAGGGGCTGTCCTTTAACAGATGCAAGGAGGCAGTTTAAGACCTATCGTCAAAGGCCCTTAGTGATGTGGGAGCGAAAGTCTTTCCTTGTGAATGGGAGGTGCTCACCTTGGTACAGTCTCTGGTGCACTGTGAGAACCTAACAGCAATGGCTCCCACTGTAGAGAGAACCAGCCATACCCCTGTTAAATATGTCATATCTTGACGTATTCATGAGGATAGCGTATCCTCTCTGAGATTGGCAGGATGGACTCTGAGTCTCATCAACAGGGGTCTTTGGATTGAAAATATCTCTTATATGGAGATACTTCAATATGTTCTCATCTTTGAGAGTCTCCATTTGGGGGCAGCAACTCCATATCACTGTCCTCCATCAGCCCAGGCACCAGAGCTAGTTGCCATTCTGGCTGTACTCACCACAGAAGTTTGAGACAGTAACATCTGTGTGAGTTCCAATTCTTGATGGTTAGTACAGGTGCTAACCTATGGCTACCTGTGTGGAAAAGGCAGCATATGACTGTGATAAATCAGTAAAATATGCTGAGCATTTAGAATATGCATGGCAATTAGCTTCTGGCTGAATTCACATGCCAAATGTGAAAGCACACTCTAAAGAGAAATCTCTGCTGGCATGTCTTAACAGCCAGGCAGATTTCTTAGACTAGCAAACAGTCCATCAAGGGTTTGAATATCTCAAAATCAAACACCCACCAAAACCATCATTACCAAAATTCCTTCCCGAGATTTGTCAGCTGCAACAGACATTTTAAAAATATGTTAAAACCTTTAAAAATAGAAAGAGAGACAAGCCCTCCTTAGGGACCCAGAACACCAACTGTATTTCATTCACCAAAAAGTCCCAATCTAAATACCAGACTGACAGGCCACCAATGCTAGTTATTTCAACCATCCTTGGGACAAAGATGATCATTTGGGCCAATAGTCAAGGATACTATGTATTTTCCAAAACACTGAAGGGAGTCTCCAGAGTAGCTTGGTGGACAACATTTAAGGAAGATGTAGTCATTCACGTTATATAGTGTCTCTGATGCATGGAGAACAATATAGATATACCAGACCAATAAAGCACCCACTGTACTATCATCTTGTGGAGGGATCCAGTTATTGGCTACAGACTGACTACACTGAGCCCCTGTCTCAGTCAAAAGGAGCAATGTATGTTGTCTTGTTCTGGTTGGTATATTTACCCCTGGGTAGAGGTGTACCAAATGTAAAGTGCAATTGCTGTCACATTGAGTAAGATGTTCTTAGAGCAGATGTTTTCAAAATTTGGTCTGACAGCCAAAATTGACTTTAACTGGGGGCCTCACTTTGTGGCCAAAATCACTCGGACACTATATGCTGCCCTGAATATAAAACAGCATTGTACACATTGGCCTCCTGCTCTGAGTTTGGCACAGCTGAGAAAGCCAGTCAAACAATTGAAACAGTTATTAAAAAGCTCATAAAAATGAATGGTTGGGACCAGGACTTTAAATTACCATAAATTTTGATGGGTATGAGAGCCACTAAATCAGTTCATGGATTTTCTCCCCATGAGGTGCTGACCGTTAGAATCATATTCACTCCAGAGCTTTGGTGGGTAGGTGGGAGTTCTAACTGATGGGTACTGGAGTGCAAATCGATAACTACGTGTATCAGATACTAAATACAATGAGTACTATAAGATATCAGGTAGCTCTCCAACTTAAAGCCAGTAATGAGACAGTGACTAAAAGGCTTGGGTGTGTCAATGATGTAGGGTGGGAAACTGGCACAAGCGTAATGTTTTGGTTCTACACAGAGAAGATATATGTCCTGAGCCCTACATGAGCAAGACCTGCTGTGATCACTAAAGCTATGTCTATGCAGCAGTGTTATTTTGGAATAAGCTATTCCAGAAGAGATTATTTGGAATAGCTCATTTCAAAATAGCTCATCTACATACAAAATGCATTTTGAAATAGTGCTCAGCTATTTTGCAATAGAGCATCTTCCACACTATCGAGCCTATTTCAGATAAGAGCCTCTGAAAGCACTAGAGCTTATTTTGAAGCAGCCTCTGTGCCCTGTCTGTACAGCCGCTGTTCTAAAATATCTATTTTAGAATAGGCACTATTCCTCATAGAATGAGGTTTACAGAATTTGAAATAATCTGTCCACAAATTCAAAATTAGTTTGAAATAGTGGTTTTGCTGTGTAGACACTTGCAAAGTTATTTCAGAATAGTGGCCAGTATTGTGAAATAAACTTGTTGTGTAGGCACACCCTAATAGGGCAAGTCATCATCATCATTATCATCATCAATAACCATGGACTCAGCACCCATTGGTGTTTAATACCTGACTCACTATTTCCTTCCATCTTTCCCTGTCCAGCGTGGAGTGGCTTAGTTTCTGTAGACTAGGTCTGCACCAGTCTAAAATATCATCTATCCATTATCTGTGGGGTCTGCCTCTCCTATTTGAATCTTCCATTATGCCAAATACTAGGGTCTTGATTTTTTGTTGGTCATTCATTCTGCAAATATGTCCAAATAGTTGTAGCTTTTCTTTTATAACCTTCTGCAGCAGGTTCTCTTTCGGCTATATTTTCCGATATAATTCCTCATTGGTGACCTTCTGCATCCATCTTATTCTCAGAATCTTTCTATGACAACTCCTTTTAAACACCAATATACTTTTTTTAGAACCTTTCGTTATCACCCGTCTCACATCTGTACAACATGCTGCTGAATACACGTTTTCAAGATGCTCACCTTCATTCTTAAGCTAATTGCTTTGCTTTTCCAGATCTTATCCATCACCTTCAAACTTGCTCTTGTTTTTGCTATTCTAGTAGCTATTTCCTTCTTACAGTCTAGATCATACATTATGTTTCTCCTCAGATATGTGAACTTCTCTACATTTTCTAGTTCAATACCATCGACACTGATCTTCCTTCCTATTTACTTATCTCCAAATACTCTTGCTTTTGTTTTATTGATGTTCATAATCAGTCCGTACCACTTCCCTTCTTCATTTAACACCCGCACCGTTTCCGCTAGCTTCTCCTCATCTTCCTCAGTGATAACTATATCATCCGTGAACTTCAAGTTGTTAATTCTTTTCCCGTGCACAGATATCCCTTCTACCTCTTCCTTGATCTTGTCCATTGTTCTCCCCAGATGTGCGATCAAGATACTTGGCAATATTGGATCTCCTTGTCTCATACCTCTACTTGTTTTAAACCAACTTCCCAACTCCCCGCATGTTCTCACCACTTCCTCCGCATTATCACTGATATCCTTCAACAACCGTATCAGTCGGCTTTCCACTCCGTATGACTCCAACACTGCCCAAGTCACTTCCTGATCTATACTGTCACATGCCTTTTGAAAATTGAAGAAGCAAGTGTATACGTTTCTGTTCTTTCGTTGAGCTTTCTTCGCTATCTTAGTGCCAATATCTGCTGTATGGTACTTCTATCTTTTCTGAACCCTGCTTGCTCGTCTGCTATATGTTCTTCTATCTGTGATCTTAATCTCTCAGTCAGTATCATCATCAGCACCTTACCTAGATGACCCATTAGGGCAATAGTTCTGTAGCTCTTGCACTCCAACGTACTTCCTTTCTTGGGTATTGTCACTAGCACAGATCTTGTCCATACCTTAGGTGCCTTCCCTTCTTTCCATGCTATATTACATAGCATCACATCACACTCCCCTTTTGATTTTTGAGAAATGCTCACACCCTCCACCTCTTCTTTGCCATCATCCTACCCCACTTTAACAAAAAATTCAATTTGTAATTTGAAAAAAACTCAAAAGATTGATATAAAAATGTTATTTAAAATTAAAAATAAGCACAAATAATTTTTCTTGGCCCCTTGTGGTTGCCTGGTGCAGCCCCATCTGGCCAGCTGCCTGAGCCCCATGCCAGCTGCCAGAGCTGCCCATGCCAGCTGCCTGCCCACCTGAGACCTGCGCTGCCAGAGCCGCCCGCCCGCCCAAGACCCACGCCACTGGGGCCAGCCACCTGCTCATCCACCAGGGTCAGCTGTCCACCTGCCCACTGGCTGCCTGAGAACCACACTGCGAGGATCAGCCGCCCACTCAGCAGCCACCCACCTCAACCACCCAAGCTGCCCACCCAAGCCCCAAGACGCCAGGGCCAGCCGCCCACCCACCATACTGAGTCACCTGAGCCCCACACTGCCGGGGCCAGCTACCCAAGCCCTGCTCTGCCAGGGCCAGCTGCCTGAGCCCCATGAGTCCCATAAGCTGTCCAGCTGGCCAAGCCCCACAAGCCCTGTGAGCCACCCACCCAAACCCCTCCCCTGCCCTTCAACAAAGCCAGGCACCGCAGCCCCCTCATCTAACCCCATGCTTCTCCTCCTCCCCAAATCACACTCACTTTCATTTGCAGAAGGCTGCCAGCTCCACATGGGTCTTTGCCGGCTGCCTGCTTTTTATAGTAGCTGTGCCGGGTCATCCACATAAAATGGCAGGGGCTGAGAGCCAGAAGCAAAGGCCAGATCTTTCTTCAGGTGGGAGGCATAATGAGGGGGCTGAGTTACCTTGCGTCCCCCTAGAATTTCTTCACACACCCCGGGGGGGCACACCCCCAGTTTGGGAAACCATGTGTTAGAGGATGCTACAGTAATCCCTTGATCCCCTTGAAGTGAATGTCCCCAACTTGATTTTTGCTGCGGAAGAGGGGTTGTACTTCATTCTGGAGTGGGTATTTGATCTATTTGGAAAATGGCAGGAATTTCATGCTTTACTGCTGGACCAATTCAGGAAACATGAGGCCATGTCACTGAAGTGCTTAGAGAATCCTCTAAAAGGGTTTTGGTGAATGCGTGGGGGAAATACCATCTCTGGGCATTCTAGTCTTTCAGTTAGCTAAAGCCTTTTCTCAGTAGCTATTAACTCTTCATACCAAATGCTAATTGCCTTGCTTGTAAGGGTTAAAACAAAAGACATTGAGTCCTAGAGAGTCTCCAAGAATGCTAGGGAAGTAAGAAATGAATTGGCAGAAGGCCAGGAGAGCCAATGAAAGCAGAGTATGGGCTTTAAAATTGGAATCTCAGAGAATCAATTCTCAGTGGTTTTGAAACTTTTTCACTTGCTCTGGAACAAATACCAACCAGGCAATGTTTCACCAAACGACTTATCTTTTTTAAAAAAAAAATTAAGAACATGACCCACTTCCTGTGCTGTAGAACAGGAGTGAGCAAAGTCGGGGGAGAACCCCTCAGGGGGCCATAAACTTTCCTAAGGGGGTGCATTTGCTGGGTCTTAGGCTCAACCATCTCATTAAAAATGCTGAAATATGTTACTGTTCTTATGTATGTGTGTATTCACATATACTGATTAACAAAGTTTTTACACTCTACGTAATTATTTCCTTATGCATGCCGAAAGGGAAATTTTTTCATATGAACATAACTGAAATATCCATCGGTTTGGATTACATCAGACGAGTTGCGGGGCTCTGCCAATTGCAGGGACAAAAAGTGGGTCCCAACATAAGAAATGTACTCAGCCCTGACCTTGAAGGTTCTCTGTTCATGTGCCTAAGAAAGCACAGCCAAACTGCTAAGGGGAACTAAAGTTCCATTTTCAGCTGATCTCAGCAACTGAGTTTCAAGTTTTTTCCAGAGGGAGAATTAAAAGATCTTGAGGATACTTCACAAGAAGGCATTCCAAAATGCACCTTCCTAAGTTTATCAAAGTGTTTTTGTATCTGGGTAATGGCAACAATACCAATCCCAGGCTGGAGAGTCTATGACCTTGGGGTGGGGGGGGTTCACACAGGCCTTTAGTGACACAACATTTTAAAGTTCTGATTTCTGCGCTTGAAGTGCCAGAGTGGGAATAACCTTGACAGGCACATAAGTGCAAAATGGTAAAGCCCCTATTTTGTAATTGCACCAAAACCAAATTAGATGGCTCTGGTCCATAAATGTGGCTTCTCAAGTGCCTATAAATCCAGGTCACCTGAATGTCACCTTTTCATGGCTCCCATCACTGGCTTCAGAACATGTATCTCTACCAGTACACTTTAACAATCGTTTTTGAAAAGTATTTCAAAACGCCAAGGGAGGTTGTGGAATCTCCATCGCTGGAGATGTTTAAGAACAGGTTACGTCTATCAGGGATGGTTTAGATAGTACTTGGTCCTGCCATTGGAGCAGGGGGCCGGACTCAATGGCCTCTCAAGGTCCCTTCCAGTCCTAGTGTTATATGATTCAATGATTTGCATGTCAGGTAATAATGTCAGTTGTATCGAGTCCCACTTGTCAGGTCAATGTTGTGTCCTGTTTCAGCTTCACGTAGGTCTCACCCAACAAGTGTTCAGTTGTGTGAGTATCGTTACAATAGATGTGACAGTGGTAGGGTGTGTACGCAAGTGCCAGTCTCTCCATGTACACACCCCACCCCTGGTGGGAGGAGCACATGGTGACTCTGGCGAAAGAGGTGGCAGCTCCTCCAGGCTGTGGCAGCAGTCAGTCTTTTAACCTCTTTTTTTGAGGGGGAGGGGGTGATTTAATGGACCCCAGAGGATTTTGGGAACAACAGGAGATGATCAGTTTCCTGGCTGCTTCTCCCTGCCTTCCCCCAGCCATGCAGCTGGCAGCCTGACAGTGGTGCCACTAAGGGAAGGCAGGGAGAAGGGGCTCTTAGCTTGCCTAGCTGCCTGCAGGTAGGCAGGTAGCTTAAACAGGCTAAAAGCCTTCTCCCTGCCTTCCCCCAGAGGCGCCGCTGTCAGGGTGACAGCTGCAGAGCAGCTTCAAGTTGTGCTTAACTCACATTAAAGCGAGTTACACACAGCTTGAAGCTGTGTATTTTGTTGGTTTACTGTACTTACCTTCAAGGGAAATACCATCAGGTTTTGTTGGAAACAAGTTTTTAATTCCTTGAGCAGGTATTTGTGTCCATCCCAAGTCTCTCTACATCCTTATATTTGTGTTGCCCTCGTGGTAAATGCCATCACAATTTCATGATCCCTCCTGTTAATTCACCTACCATTATCATTGTAAACTGCAACTGTGTTGGTATCAGGAGTCATTGGATCAGTCATTTCATCATTATCAGAATGATGGAACAAAGTTTATTTAGTATGTTAAAAGGTAAAATCACAGGGTCAGTACTGTGCCTTTCAAGGAATATATACAAAGAATTTGGGTTCAGTTGCTTAGCAAAGGTTATCTCCGGCGCACAAGTTATGAAAACACCTATGGATTTTGTTTTGCCTAGCTGGGATGAGGACACCCAGACTGCAATTGGCATGCCTATGTTTGGCAAAGACAAGCTTAATTGTGGCAAGGTAAATGCAGCAGTATAAATTATTGGGCCACACCTTAAACCCCAAAAGCAGTATACTCACTCACTGGAGGTAAGAGAAGGTATCAAAACAACCATACAACACTGCAAGATGAAGGTGTTTTATTACATGCAAAAGTCCATGTAGTACTCTCGTGTGGCCAAGGGTTATTTTGGGAGGGCAAGGGGGCAAGACCCATCTGTACAGGGACACTGCTTGCTCTTCTTTGTGTTCCCACATCAAGGAGTCTGGGGACGTACACAACTTGTCTACATTCCTTTCCCTCCCTAGCTGATGAAGAGGGTGGGAGGGCTGGAGAAGCATGTCACACAATCTGTATATCTTCCCCTTACTTTCTGATAGTCAGGGGAATAGGAAGAGCAAGCAGCACCCCACTATGCACAGTTTGCTGCCCCCTCTTGCTTTCCCAAAATGGCACCCTGGGGTGTAGCCAGTATTGAAAGCCAACGTACACACCTGGTGACTTACCATAGACTATAAAGCCCTGAATCAATTAACCCTGACTATAACAATAATTGTGGGAAGATAAACAGAAATCATGGCCCTGATCATAGTAGGGTACCTCCATGTTTACATGCCCAGCTATTTCTAATGCCTTGTTTTTTTAATGACTTTGATGCACCTATAAAGCAAATTATAATTTTCATGTGCTCAGTATTACTTGCATCTGGTATATAGTCCAGAATAATTGAATGGACAGCTTCTAATATTTTCTTTTCAATAGCATTTGCTAGGAGATGAATCAGCTTATTCTGCAAAGTTTTTACAAGGCTTCGTCTACATTGTCACAGAAGATCAACTGCTCAGGGGTCACTTTTCCAGGATTAATGTTGACCTTGTAACTCCTCGGCTACGTCTACACGTGAAGCCTACATCGAAATAGCTTATTTCGATGAATAACGTCTACACGTCCTCCAGGGCTGGCAACGTTGATGTTCAACTTCGACGTTGCGCAGCACAACATCGAAATAGGCACTGTGAGGGAACGTCTACATGCCAAAGTAGCACACATCGAAATAGGGAAGCCAGGCACAGCTGCAGACAGGGTCACAGGGCGGACTAGCGCTTCCAGGGCAACAGCTAGCCGCTCCCTTAAAGGGCCCCTCCCAGACACACTCAGCCTGCACAGCATGCGGTCTGAGGAGCCATAGGCACACAGACCCCGGGCGACGCAGGCATGGACCCCCGGCAGCAGCAGCAGCAGCAGCCAGAGGTCCCCCCAGCCCTCCCGGCAGAAGCAGGGCTTGCCCTGATCCTTGCCATGCGGGAGGCAGCTGAGCACCTCCTTGCTACACCGGAGGAGGAGCTGCCCCCAGGGCAGCAGGGCTCAACCCCCAACCCTGCAGCACCCCGCCCCCACCCCCGCCTCACACGCCGGAGGCTGTGGAGCTACACCACCAGCACCGACTGGTGGGAGCGGCTGGTGCTTGAGGAGTGGGACGACGACCGCTGGCTCAGGAACTTCAGGATGAGCCGGCAGACATTTATGGAGCTGTGCCAGTGGCTCACCCCCGCACTCAGGCACCAGGACACCGCCATGCGGCGTGCCCTCCCTGTGGAGAAACGGGTCGGCACCGCTGTCTGGAAGCTGGCCACTCCTGACAGCTACCGATCCGTGGGACAGCAGTTTGGTGTCGGCAAGGCCACCGTCGGGGCTGTCCTCATGGAGGTAAGAGAACCCACGGGGGTAGGGCAGGGCAGGGGAGGTGGGCCCGGGCAGAGGAGGACAGGGCAGGGGAGGGGAGGGCAGGGCAGGGCAGGGCCACGCACACCCTGCTCACCCCTCATTGGTGCTGTCCCATGTGCTTTCCCTGCAGGTTGTGCGTGCCATCAATGCCATGCTCCTACACAGGCTCATGAGGCTGGGGGACCCACATGCCACCATCGTGGCCTTTGCCACCCTGGGCTTCCCCAGTTGCTTCGGGGCTCTGGATGGGACTCACATCCCCATCCGCACCCCGCATCACAGTGGAGGACGCTACATCAATCGCAAGGGCTACCATTCTGTGGTCCTCCAGGCCTTGGTGGATAGCCGGGGCCGTTTCCAGGACATTTATGTGGGCTGGCCTGGCAGCACCCATGACGCCCGGGTTTTCCAGAACTCGGGCCTGCGCTGCAGGCTGGAGGCAGGGACCTACATCCCCCAGTGGGAGATTCCTCTGGGGGACACCACCATGCCCCTCTGCGTCATCACAGATGCGGCCTACCCCCTCCAGCCCTGGCTCATGCACCCGTACACGGGCCATCTCTCCACTAGCCAGGAGTGCTTCAACCAGCGCCTGAACCACGCGCACCAGGTGGTGGAGCGCTCATTTGGCCGCCTGAAGGGACGCTGGAGATGTCTCCTGACCCGCCTGGATGCGGGCCCCAACAACATCCCCGATTGTGGGTGCCTGCTGCGCCCTGCACAATTTGGTGGAGAGCAAGGGGGAGGCCTTTTTCCAGGGCTGGGCTGTGGAGGCCGGCAGG
Source organism: Carettochelys insculpta (assembly GCF_033958435.1). Lineage (NCBI taxonomy): Eukaryota > Metazoa > Chordata > Testudines > Carettochelyidae > Carettochelys > Carettochelys insculpta. Next base: position 171,488,355 of record NC_134139.1, on the reverse strand, counting down.
GCCGACGTGCAGCCACCCGCTGCCCCCAGTCGGCAGGTGGACCCCGAAGGGACCCGGGTCCGGGAGGCCCTGCGGGCCCACTTCGATGATGAGGCCGCGGGGTGAACTCTGCCAGGCCCCCCACTGCCCACCCCTTCCTCCACCACACTCCCTGCCCCAACGCCCACACCATGGAGCACCCAACCGCACCCCCCTCCCACTTTTCCTGGACAAATGACAGCATGCACTTGTGGCTGAACTTAAAAACTGCTTTTTCTTTTAGAACTTTTTTTTTTAACTATAAATAAAACAAGAACAAACTATATACAACGTGTGGAACCAAAGTAATATGTACAAATAAAACAATAGTAATAAAAAAGTTTGTTCACTAACAAAAAGCAAACCAGGGATGATAAAGGGGAGAACTATTTACATGGGGGGGACGGGGCAAACGGGGGGCACAAATTAATAAGTCCCAACTATATACAAGGGGGGGGCCACGTCCCGGCCCCCTCGCCCCTAAAGTCCGGCACTGGGCGTGGGCGGCCAGGAGCCCTGCCGCGGCCGCAGCCCTGTCCGGGGCTGGCTGGGGGCGGGGCGGACCGGAAGATATGCCCGGCGAGTCTCAGCTGGCTACAGGGGTCCTTCGGCGCTCCGGCCCTCGGTGGTGGGGCGACGGCGGAGGGGACGGTGACGTGCGGAGCAGCTGGTGGTGCGGCGGGTGGAGCAGGCAGGGCGGGCGCTGTGGCGGCCGGCGCGGCATGGGGGGCCAGGTAGTCCACCAGGCGGTTGAAAGTCTCCATGTAGGCCCCCCATGCCTCTTGGCGCCAGGCCAGCGCCCGCTCCTGCAGATGCAGGTGGCGTTGCTCCACCCGCAGGTGCTGCTCCGCGACCTCCAGCTGCCGACGGTGGATGGCCAGCAGCTGGGGGTCCGTTGCCATCGGCTGGTGGTGGCGCGGGGTCCACCGTCTAGCCCGCCGTGGGGCCGGTCGGTCCTCGGCTGAGGGGCTTGCCTGGAGCGATGGCCCTGGAGGGGTCTCCGGGACCACTGATGCCTTGCCGGTGCTCTCTTCTGGTCCTTCCGATGGTGCAGCTGCAGGACACAGCAGAGGGGTGGGGGAGAAGAATGGAGACAGGCGTTAGTGTGGGCCCCGAGCCGCGGCCTTTGTCCCCCCAGCCCTGTGCTGCAGGTTCCCCAGCCCCGTCCCCGGGAGATGCTGCTGTGATGGATGGGGTTCAGGGGTCCCCCTGCACTGCACCCCGTCCCCTGGTGGGAGCAACTCTCACTTCACTCCGCAGGGTCTGACAGGAGAATTTTCTTAGGCCACAGATGCCCAGTTTCTCCCAGGAGTGACAGCACCAGCTGTCAGAAGAGACAGTCCTTCCAACCCGTCCTGGGGAGAAGACCCCAAGGGGGGCCCCTCTGGGATGCAGCTTCCCCCTCCTCAGGCTGGCTGCCTTCCAGCTCTCCCTTCCCCTAGCCTCTACCTGTGGCCCCCGCCCCGATTCAAAGCCAGCTCGGCTCCTCCCTCCTCTTTGTTCAGGGCAGAGGTGTCACATGCCAGCTGTAGCCCCACGATCATCCTTTGCCCCTGGGAGCTATTCGGCTCTTGTTGCTCATATCTAGCCTGAGTCTCCCGTTTGCACTCCCCCCACTCCATCACATGCTGCTGCTGCTGCTGCTGCTGCGGGGTGTCCCACCCCCTCCTCCCGGGGGCCCCTCGAGGTTCCGCTCTCCCCTGCCCTGGGGATGGGGCATGGCACTGTCGTGCGGGGTGTGGGCGGCAGGGGCTGATGCACTGCTGTGAGAGACATGGCCCTGCTGTCCTTGGGGCCATGGCCATGTGAGCATGTGGGGGGCCCTGGACACATATCTATTACCCCCCGCCCCTCAAGCCCAGGGGTGTACACCAGAGGGGGGTACATACCTGTCGGTCCACTCCCACGGTCCAGAGATCCCCGGGGGGTGGAGGCCCGGCTGCTGCTCCGGGATGGCAGGAGGAGGATCTGCAGCCCAGATTCTGCGGAGGAGGAGCCCACCTCCTCCTCCTCCTCCTCCTCCTCCTCCTGCCGCGATGGCCCGGGGATGGGCTCCGGGGGGGGGCCCCCGGGGTGCGGGGCTTACCTCCGGGGTGGACTGCGGCTGAAGGGCCTGCTGGGGCTCGTCAGCCAAAGTATCAAGGGTGGCCGGAGGGGAGGAGGTGTGCCAGGGGCCCAGGATGGCCCTGAGCTCCCTGTAAAAGGGGCAAGTGACGGGGGCGGCCCCAGATTGGCCGGCCGCATCCCGGGCCCGGGAGTAACCCTGCCGCAGCTCCTTCACCTTACTCCTGACGTGATCAGGAGTGCGGGCAGGGTGACCCCGGGCAGCCAGGCCGTCGGCCAGCCGAGCGAACGCATCCGCGTTCCGCCTCTTGCTCCCCATTACCTGGAGCACCTCCTCCTCGCTCCAGAGCCCCAGCAGGTCCCACAGCTCGGCCTCCGTCCAGGAGGGGCCCCGCTGCCGCTTGCCAGCCTGGCTGCCCACCTGGCTGGGCTGGCTGCCCTGGCTCCCCTTGGGGGGGGTCCCCTGGGGGGGCTGCCGGGCGGCCATTGATGGTCCTGTGGCTGCTGAGGGACATGCAGGCTGGCCGCGTGTCTGGGCTGCTGCCTGCATGTTCCCTCAGCTTCCTGCACAGGAAGGGAGCAGGGGGGACCTTTAAGGGGCCGCTCCACGCAGCCACCACTGAGCTGAGGGGCTGCAGAGAGCATCTCTCAACCCCTCAGCTGATGGCCGCCATGGAGGACCCTGCAATTTCGACGTTGCGGGATGCGCAACGACTACATGGTCCCTACTGAACGTCAAAGTAGGGCGCTATTCCTATCCCCTCATGGGGTTAGCGACTTCGACGTCTCTCCACCTAACGTCGAAGTTAACTTCGAAATAGCGCCCGACGCGTGTAGCCGTGACGGGCACTGTTTCGAAGTTAGTGCCGCTACTTCTAAGTAGCGTGCACGTGTAGACATGGCTCTCATGAGCTACGAGGATTAAGGAAGGTCAATGGGAGAAGCGTTCCCATCGACCTTTTGCCGTGACAACAGCCGCAAAAGTTGGTGGTTGCAAAGTAGATTTTAGGTATGCAGTTGGCGTACCTAAATTTGTGTAGCAGCCATTTACTTTCCAGGTTAAGTATAGATGCAGCCTGAGTTTCATGGTCATTTGTTTTACATAAATACTCCTTCATGACTGGATCAAACAAAGCTAGTTGGTCCATATATTTCATAAAGTTTCCATTACCTGCAATGTGTAATTTTGCATTTGTCCCATGGAATGCCAGGTTTTGCACACCAAGAACTCACACCAAAAGCAACCAGAGGCTCAAACATTTGGCTCCAATATTCTTCTTCTCACTTGATAACATGTACATTTTCTTTTTTATAGTTTTCTGTTCTTTCATATTCAAGTTCTTTCCACTTCTGTAAATTTTCCAAATAGGAACTGAAGAGATATTTCCTGTACTTTGAACCATTTTCAGTAAATGAGGTAGCCACGGCAAGACTGCTAAACAACTTGCAGCAGAAGCAAAACAAAGTCTTCCTTTTACAATCTTACCATCTCCTTTACAATGTTTTACCAATTTTTTTATGTCTAACACAACATGAATTCTTTATGGGCAGAGTGTTTTTAGGATCATAGCTTGGAACAAAGCAAAACAGCTGTTGTAGGTGGGTGACTGGATACTAATTGGTGAGCAATACCGACTGAACTCTATAACTGGCCAACATTAGGCTACTGAGAATGACTGAACTTCCAGGCCCCATCCCCAAGCAGCATTCGTTTGAAACTATGCTGTGGCACATTTTAACTGTATTTTAATACACAGCCATGCTCCACTTGAAAGAGGGAGGGGCGCTTACGGGAGCAGGCAAGGGAACTCAGGGAAATCACCTGCATCACCACCTCCACAGTGTAGTTGTCGCCCTTACTGCTCTACTGTTCACAGAACTTGGTGCCGCCATAGAGCAGGGAGGTGGTGACCCTGGGCTGTGCAATAAGTGGGTGGGATGGTGAAGCAGCACCATCCCCAACCCCACATGGCAGCAGCATTTGCTCTGCACAAGCATCTTGGGAAGATGGGGGAGGGGGGTGGCCTGGTTGCCAGCGCGTTGTCGGAACCCGACTGGCTGCTTTACCAAGCCGGGAGGTTGCTGGCTGCTCCTGTCACTTGGCACAGGGCTTCCCAGCAATGCCTCTACATATTCTAATTGGCCCAGAGGGTGCTGCAGAGGGCAGGGTGCCATTCGTATTGGTCGCCACCCCCAACCAGAGCAACAATGTCAGTGGAGGCCATGGGAGAGGAGGCAACGGAGGCTGTGGGCGTGCTTGTAAGACGTTTTGAGCTTCACAGTGAACTACTGGTTTTCTTGCCTTCCAAGTTTCAACTGTCTGACTGTTTGACAGGTTCCTTGTAGCTGCTGAGACTTAAGTACCTTGCAAATATTTTTACAAAATTAAATGAAGTCAATCTGTTGCTGCAAGGAAAGAATGTGACATTTTTCTGCAATGGGGAAAATGTCATTGTCAGGGAAATTGCAATTTTGAACATCGTCCATAGAAGAAAAGAACTTTGACTGCTTTCCTATACTTAGTAACATTCTGACAGTCAATGAGGATATTTGCATTGTCAGTGCACAGCACCTGCATGACTTACGCTCTGCTCTCTTAGAGTATTTCCCTCTGTAGCAAGGACATTAGTTGTTCATTCATATAATTTTCTCATATTTTTTGTTCTTTGTAAAATAAAAGAGATCTAAAAAACTGTACTCTTTAAATCAACTTTTGAGCATGATGTGCATTATGAACCTGCCCCGCACCCCAACCCCAGATCCGTATGTCTGTGTTCTGTTAATATATTCCAAGCCCAAAAGTGATCCATGGCCAAATTAATTTGGGAAACACTGCTCTGGAGCTTTTGTAGCAATCTTAGCATAACTAAGCAAACCAGCAGGGAGAAGACAGAGTGGTCACAAGGAGTTAGCATGGCTACATCTACGCTAAAAGATAAATTAAGATTATTAGTTTTGTAAAGCTGGATTTTATAAATTTGAATTTGACTATGCTCACCTCCCCACATGCTTTTCATAAAGTCACCTTATTGCTACCACACTCCATCGGCAAACATCGACTGCTGCAGCACTGTATTGTGGGAACCTATCCCACAGTTCCCTCATCCTTATAGCATTCTGGTATGTTCACGGGTATTGGACATCATCTTCCCACATTGTATTGCCCTCATTCCCCTGCCATGGTAAGCAAACGTCCATTATTCTAGTCAGAAAGAAGGAAAAAGTAGGACATCTAGAAAGATGGCAGTTAACAGAAATCTCTTTCTTCTGCAACTGAATTATCAAGGATTTTATAAAAATCAGCAAGTGTGAGTCTTCCCAACTGGCCATCCGCTGACTGTTCCGCCTCCTTTGATTGAATCTGATCCCTGAAAATAATACCGGACCAATGAAAAACATGAAGAATAGATAGTAAAGATCTGGGAAAAAAAGAGAGTTTCTGAGGAAAAGGTTGTTGGGTTCTGAGTCCACTACGCAGCTTCTGTGCATATTCTGTGTTCTCAGCTGACCATCAACTCACTGTCCGCCCTCCCTTGATTGCATCTGATCCCTGAAAATCACACAGGAACAATCAAAAGCAGGAAGAAAAAATTGATAGTGAAGTTTCTGAAAAAAGAGAGTTGCTCAGGGGAGGGTCTTTGGCTTCTCAGTTCATTATACAGCTTCTGTGCACAGTCTGTAGTCTCAACTGGCCCTCCACCCACTCTTCCCTGAGCGAAGGGATGCAAAGTTTGAAGAAAGAGGAAGGAAAAGGCTAGGAAAAAAGATTTTTGTTTTCCCTCTTCACTACACAGAAATTGCCAACATAGGGGATGGCAGCAAAACCCCAACTATCTTAGCTACCGGAGTGGGGACCACGGGCGGGGGGGGGCATTCAATAGGGTGCCAGTTGAAGTAGTCTCATGTGGCAGAAAGATCCTGGAAATCTTAGCCACCGGGAGAGACATGACTCTGCTGCTATCCTGTCAGTCCTTCTATTTAAAAAAAAAAAAACAACACTTACTGAAGCATCTCACTTTAAAAAGCACAGGAAAACCTATAGTCTACCTCTTTTTGAGTGTTGATATGTAGAAATACACCTGCATAACAGATGACCTGAAACTGCTTAACTTGTGTTTCATGTTTTAGACCGATATTCTCTTGTAACATTTACAGGCATAATAAGAGTAAAAGGCAGAGGGTGGGGTCAGGTACAAGGGACAAGCTGAGTGGATTCCTCTGTGACTCCATCTTAAGATCCCCAGTGACAGACCAAAGGTTCACCATTAGAAACCCACCATTCATCCATCAGACACCAACGCACACCTTTCTATTAACTATGGATTTCCTAACACTTCCTCACAAAGGAAAAAGTTACACAGAGCTTTGGGTTCAGAAAAACCCAGGTAGCAAGCACCATTAACTGCGTGACCTGGTTGCATGGCCCATTCCTGCTACATCTCCTCCTTGCTGCTGTGCAGAGCTTACCCAGTCTAGAAAGCAAAACCAGCAGGCTCCCAGCCACCTGAATGTAGTGGTCATCCATCCCACAGCCATATAGAAGCAGGAGCTCTATTATCTCCCTTCCTTGCCTGAAGGAAGCCATTTGGTCTAACTCCACTTTCTGTCTCTTATCACTACACCCTACACTGTCCCTGGGAATGTGTAGGTGGAAGCACATGGGCACCACTCATTCGGAGGGCCATGAGAAGGAGCCAGCCTCAAGATTTTCCCACCATTCACCAGGGACCGTTTATCCTGGTTTCTTAAGGTATGTCTATACTACAAAATTGGGTTAAATTTATTAAGGTTGACTTTTTAGCATCCAGGTTTTCAAAGTCAAAGGTGCATGACTTCACTGGGCACAAGGATGATGAAGTGCATACTGACAAGCTTCAACTGTAACAGCTGTGCCACCTATTTGCATTCTGGGTCAGGCTCCCAATGCCTGATCAGACAAAAATATTGCAGCAGGCAGTTCTGGGGACACAAATTTCATGCAGTTAAGCATGTGAAGTCTGACAATGAGAGGGGGTGGGCAAGTAAGTTGATATAATTCACCTGTTTAGCAATCATTGTTGGAGTTCCTGCCTTCTGTACCAGGAAAAAGTTGAGTGAAGGGCTTCCTGGGACTCCCCACCCCACCTTCCATTCTAGCACCTCTGGGAGCAGAGGCTGTGGAACATGGTGAGGACAACAGTTTATTTTAGGGAGCAGGGGAAACTGAGCACCAGATGATTTTCCTGACCCTTCATAAGGGAAATAATTAGAGTTAAATCTCCTAGAACTGGAAGAGACCTCAGGAGGTCATCTAGTCCAATCTCCTGGCCTCTTGCTAGAGCCAAGCACCATCCCTGATGTTTATTTGCCCCAATCCCTAAATGGCTTCCTGAAGAACTGAACTCACTACCCTGGGTTTAGCAGGCCACTGCCTAAGCCACTGAACTATCTACCACCTCATCAGTTGTTTGCTTCCCCCATGAGCCCCACATCCTATGCTCCTGTACCTTGCATGATTTGCTGTCCTCCTGCTCACTGGAAAAATCTGTAACCTAAGAGTCACATGCAACGGAGACACCCGATATTCCTACCACAGGTCTGCAGCCTGGAGCCCCCCTAACCCAGGGCTTTTATCCTACCCTCCTGGCCCAGCCAGCAGCACTCAATGACTGCAAAGCGATGGGGAAATGTCGTTTTTTCCCGTTTCCTCCTCTCTCCCGCCCAAGTGCCTCACCATTTCCCACACGCACTAACCCCACCGCCCGCTGCAGAAGGGAACCGAGCACCCAGCAGCACGGGAGCGAAAGCTAGCAGTGTGGGTCCCCACCAGCCCCTCCCGCGCCCTCCACTGCTCCATGAACAGCTCGGCGCAAAGCCCAAGACCGCAGCACTAGACACCCTACAGCTTATCCACCCGCCCCTCCAATAGGAGCGCGCGCTGTCTCCCTTTATATACGCGGCGACAGGCCGCGCGTGCTCACGACGCTACCCAGGCTTGTCTCGCAGGACCTCCCCCCCCCGAAGTCTCGCGAGAATGAAGGGAACAGGCTACAGTAAAGATGGAGCCGCCGCAGCGTGTGCCCATCGGGCTTCCTACGATACTGGCGGTAACTTCCCCCGCCCACCATAGCGAGCGGTTCGGGGGCACGAACTTCCCCGGAAGGGAGAGGCCCTGCTGGGGTGGAGAGAGGGTTGTGTGCGGGGCCCCCCGGGGGTGTCGGGGAGGGGCTGTTGGGCCCTGGCACCTCAGAGTGGCAAATGGGGGAAAATCACTTTAACTACGTTCCAATGTTCTGCATTTCTAATGCCAGTAATTCAGCAGAATAAAGTAAAGGTCCAGGTTCGCAGGGCCCCAAGCGAACAGTCTAAGACTGACTGACTGGTAGTTAATATGCAAGCCTAGAACAACAAAGTTAGTGTTGGTGTAGGTAAGGTGACAACTTATGTTCATTGCCTGCAGGTTTCCTAATTGATTTCATGTTTTGTCTGCAGCAGACAGACTGGTCTGAATCATGGCTGCTGGGACTTGCTGTTTTTCACATTCTCTGCTTCCTGCTTACCTGCTTTTCTTTCCAGCGCTACTACCTGCAGATAGGGCATTTTCTCACCATGGGTGAGTATTAATAGCTTTCCTGAGTTTGTGTTACAGTTTGTGTCTATATCTTTACAGATTATTACATACCACCTTTATCTATTCAATTCTGTTATTAGAAACTTTGGTCTTGGTCCTGGAAGATACTGTGGCCTGTCATATTTTAGACAGACTTCCAAAAAATTCTACTGTTGCTGACTCTGGTAGAACTGCACTATTGTTACCAATATTGAGAATGCTAGTAGGCTGGCCATTGTTGGCCTTTTATCTATGGTATGATATTAGATTGCTTTAAATAAAACACAATACTTAAAATGCTGTCCACTTTGGCTCCTAGCCTTCAGACACATGAGGAGTTGCATCACAACCTTGATTCTAAACTAGTTACTTGGTTTTGGATGAGGTTTTTGCTTTTATGTTAAATTTTATAATTGCACCACCATTAACATTGCCTAAAAATTTCACTTTTGTACTGTAGATTTGATTATTTGATCTCTTTCTTCAAGACTATATTTGTGCATTTGTCTTTTTTGTTAAATTGCTTTCATATTGTGTAATGAGTGTCATGTGGAACAAACATTTGGAATTAGTTTTGTGCTATTTAAGTTCCAAATTTTTAATTTTTTTAAGCAGGAAGTAATAGTACAGGCAATGCATACAGATTCAAACTGACCATCAGATGCCTGTCTGGAAAGAATGTTCAAGCTAATACTAGTTTCCTTCTGTGATGTAGTGGCCTTGGTGTATTGCGCTGAATATATCAATGAACTGGCTGCTATGAATTGGAGGTAATTATGTAACTTTTATTTTCATATTTAAATTTATGCAGTAAGTGCTGAGTATTCTATTTTGTTTGCTACTGTATACCTGTAGCAGGGTTCAAGCTACCAGAAGGGTTCCTCCCCCTCTGGGTCAGTGGGCGGCCACCCTGCCCCAGTGTCATGAGTACAAACCAACCCCAAGTCACTAGTTCAGGGGGGTTCCCACCTTGCTTCAGGTTGGTGAAAGGCAACAGTTCAAAGCCCCTTCTTACTTCAGGCAGGTGCTGGGGAAAACTGGCTCTCATTGGCCGTGTCTACGCTAGCCCCAAACTTCGAAATGGCCACGCAAATGGGCATTTCGAAGTTTACTAATGAAGCGCTGGAATGCATATTCAGTGCCTCATTAGCATGCGGGCAGCTGCGGCGCTTCAACATTGACGTGGCTCACCACCGCACGGCTCATCCCGACGGAGCTCCTTTTCGAAAGGACCCCGCCTACTTCGAAGTCCCCTTATTTCCATGAGGAGATGGCCATTTACATGGCCATTTCGAAGTTTGGGGCTAGTGTAGACATAGCCATTGGGGTCTAGCCCTAGAGCAGGGCAACAGCAAGTCACAGCACCTTAGCTGCATCTTTAGGTGCCTGAAATCTGGTTCTTAATCTGAATTTAGACACCTAAAAATATTGGTCTGCCTTTTTTTTTTTTTTTTTTTTTTCCCTTCAGAGATACTGAACTTTCAGTGTTTCCCATGACTTAAATGAGAGCTGTCAGTGTGCACCACTCTGAAAGTTTGGTGTTTTTTGTTTAGACATCCAGTTATTAATCTGTGTGTGCCAAACTTGAGGTATAAATGCTTGAGAATTCTGATCTAATTCAAATATCAGGAATAATTGAATTCTACAAAAAGAGCATTTTCATCAATGCAAGAGTAGGTTTTCTTTCTAATGCATAAGTATATCTTTCTAAAGTTGCATTGACAAAGAGGACAATTGTCCATTAGTCACTTGGGGTATGTCTTTTTAGTGGTTCTTCAATAACGAGTAGGCCATCTTAATGTCACCATCTTATCTGTGAGTCTGTTGATGGCTGATCAGTCTACACTGCAGTTATATGCCCACAAGCTAGCCCAAGGCTTGCAGGCCTCAGTCAGTTTGCATGGGCCAGCTGTAGGTTTTTAGTTTCAGGGACAATGTCAGTTGCAGCGTAGTCTTGGCAGCTTAGCCTTTAGGATCTGAATTGCAGTGCACTCATACTCTTAATTCTACCATATTAGCAAAAATATTATGCAGAAATGAAAAGGTAGAATTGGTTGAAATACAAATGCACAGAAGAACACGTATGTACAAAAATTATTGAAGTTCAATGTGTGAAGTATTCTGAGTAATATTTGTTTTATGTATTTCAGGTTATTTTCTAAATACCAGTATTTTGATTCAAGAGGGATGTTTATTTCCTTAGTATTTTCAGCTCCGTTGCTGTTGAATGCTATAATAATAGTGGTAGGTATTTAATTTTATATTTTTTTAATAATGCAGATTATAATTTGATGCATTGACATCATCTGTTAATATGCTTACTTTTCAGATTGCCTGGGTTTATAAAACATTGAATGTAATGACAGAATTGAAGACTCTACATCAGAAAAGAAAAGCAGAAAAAGAAAAGAGAGCATAAATATATATTTATTTTTAGTAACATTTATATATAAGCATTCCTTCCATCTTACCTTATTTTTAACTGGGAGCTGCAATATTTTTGTTTGAGGGTGGATGTCCCCTTGGCTGCCTCTCCTCCTCTTCACACCAAATACTCTGAGTTTGTAAGCTGTACATGGTGTGATCATTAATATTGTGATGCAAACAGAAAAAGCTGTTCTTAAAAACTTCATGCTCTTTGCTGTACAATGGAGGTTGAATCTCTCTAGTCCAGCACATTTGGGACCTCACTGGTGCCAAATTAGAGAATTTGCTGACCCGTAGGTGGTCAATATTGTCTAGTAGCGTTATCGACACTTCCACTGTTGACTAAGGATATGTCTACACTGCATGATAAAGTCCATTTTTAAGGCAGTTAGCTTGTTTGTTTGGTTAATACAATGTCACTGCCTTCACTGTAAATACCATTAGGTAGATTTTTAGGGAGTGCTATGGTTGATGTTATAACACCATTGAAAGTAACTTGCGGTAGCATCAAGTTCAATTTAAGGCTAGTGGGGAAATGCCATGTCTTCAAATCGACTTTATTAGCCTCCAGAGGTGTCCTGCATGTATCCCACAATGCCCCATAGTTATCTGCTTTGGCCACTTCCATCTCCACTGCTCTCCAGGTGCGCAGGACTTCGGTAACAGGAAGCCTGCAAATTTGAATTCTGCACCAGGAAGCCCGTGGCAGCTAAGCTGTGGTGGTCATGCTTGTATGAGAGAACCCCTCTCCCCAACAACACCCTTAATAGAATGTGGGTGTGCTGGCCCGCATAGTCAGTTGAGGCTGGTCCCCTCACTCAGCAACGCACTGAAGGGACCGTCTCAACTGGCCTTCAACCAATTTTCCCCCGCCCCCATGACACCCCTTATAGAATGTGTTGGGGTCAGATATAGCAGTCCCATGTTTAGAGTACTAGTTGGGTTATCAGGTAGAAGCCATACCATTCTGTGCAGGTAGGGGTGCTTTGAAATGTGGGGAAAGTAGCTGGAGGATCAGTTGATCACAGACATCCCAGGGCAGTATGACAGTCCCCTGCCTCATGCACTACACTTTCTGAAGCCAAACCATATGGTTTTCCTTCACCTAGGATTCCCTACTTGTCCTTCTTGCACTCTGAAAAATGGTCGTTTGCTTTCCATGGAAGGAGAATGAGGGCAATGCAGTGTGGGAAGATGACATTACATACCCACAACAACTTGGGCATTTTTCCCATACTGCCCCAGTGAAAATACCCAGAATGCTATGGGGCTGGGGGAACCGTGGGATAGGTTCCCACAATGTACTGCTGCAACAGTCGATGTTTGGTGATTTAGTGTGGCAGCAATGAGTTGACTTTGTGGGGAGGTGCGGATAGTCGAAGTTGAATTTTTAAAACCCAGTGTTATAAAATAGATGTTAATAAAATCAAATTTACATTATAGTGTAGATGTAGCCTAAGCTCTTAAAAATATTTAGGGGTAAGTTAGAGCAGAACACTAAGCTCTTAAAAATATTTAGGGGTAAGTTAGACCAGAACACTGAGAGCTAGGACTGGTGGTTGTAAACTAACTTTATAAAACCACAGGAAACTTAACACCCATGATAAGTGGACATCCAGCTAACTAAAATCATGTCTGACCAGAGTGCCAGACTAGAGAGGTTCATCCTGTAGTTTCTTTTGTGTTAAGACGTTGTAGCCTCTGCTAGGATAGACTTTCTCATCTTTACTTGTCTAAAAATTACATACTTATTGCATAGGCTGCTCATTAAAATCATGATTTCATATCCTTTTAATGGGAGCTTTGGTAGTGATATCAGTGGATGCAGGATACAGTGGTTGGGGGCACTGTTTAAAAAAAAATGTGTTTTTTGTGAATCCCACAAGGTGTATGTTATAAAACTAATTCCATAAGAATTATTTATTAATTTTTTTTCTAACTCAGTCCTGTAAGTATAAGTTGACATATGGTAGTCAGGATGGGCTTTGAAAGATTTGGCAGTTATAGCGTATTATTAGTCAGATATGAGCAACCATTGCAGTAGTGGCTAAAAGGACTATTGCAATCCTGGAGAATTGCAAGTAGCAGTAGGAGGGCTGTGTTACCTTTCTATCTGGCTGGTGTCATATTGTCTCCAGTCCTGGTATTCACTGTTCAGCTCAAGACTACTGAGGTATTCTAAAAGGGATCACAGGAGAGCCATGAAAATGATAAAAGAATTCAAAACATGCTTTTATTGTGACTGAACTCTTTAGGTGAGATTCTTGGCAACAGGAGCAATGGACTCCACAAAGCTGAGATGGGCACTTAGGTGTCCGGTATCAGTAGGAAGCACTAAACATTTAAGAATGTGATTCCCCAAAGCTAGCACACTAGGTAAAGAGCTTCCTAAGCTAGCAATGGTAAACACTGACAAGAATGGCGTGTCCTAACACCTGTCTGAGTTCAGTGCCTGTCTTCGCTTAGTGAAAAATGATTTGGGAACACCTCGAGAATCAGGTGACTTGGGAGCCTAAGATATTTTAGAAATGAATTAGAGACTTCTCTGCATATGCTGCTTGAAAACTTTTGTGATGTGGAAAGCACACTCACCTGAGATGGGGGACAGCTTGGCTCAATTCTCCTTTCTGTCAGATTTTAAACAGAAAATCTCCCACTTCTCAAGAAGGTGCTATAGTCTGAGATACTGTGATTTGAATCTCTCTGGCTGTGTCTACATTATATTACATTACCTTCAAAGGAAGGATGGTAATGAGACTGTTTGGAGTTTACTAATAAAGTGCTGCCGTGCATAGGCAACACTTTATTGAGCATATTTCTCCCCCCACCCTGCGGCAACTCCGAAGTTTTAAACTTCGAAGTAGCAGCATGCATCTAACCGCGGTGCACCCGTCGGTACTTCGAAGTGCCAGGGCATCTTCGAAGTCCCTTTTGATGCGACTTTGTAGGGACAGGTAACCCCGACATCATAGAAAGGTCACTCAACGGGGAGGGCACACCCTGCTGCAAGCCCAAGGCGTGAGAGCACGCCACCCCAGGGACCACTCCTGGGACTCAGGACTTGCTAAAGACCTCCCAGAGGGAAGGGGCTAGCAGAGAAGACGAGACCCAGATATGAAACAAACTAACCAGTTAATTTATTGAACATGCAACTGTCAGCGCCCGGTGGTTTCCCCCCGCGACATGGTAGCCAATTAACGTGCGGGCGAGCCGGGGCCAGAACCCGGGGTCCTCGAGGAAGGGGGAATCCCACTACCCACCGGCAGGAGGAGTAACGCAGTCACTAAAGGGCAATGGAACTCCACCTAAGGTCCACTCACCCCCTACCAGACAGGCAGCCAGCGAAGGGAGAAGGAAACCAACACTGGTGTAAAGTATAACTAACAGAAAGTTTATTAACACAAATAACAGGCGAAAACACAACAGCAACAGTAAAACAAACACACAAACCAGTTCATACTATTATTAACTCTATGCCTAACTATACTTTAACTTACAAATATAACTGTGTAGTCCATCCTGGATATCTGTGATATTGTATTTATTGTTCCGCAAAGGAAGATATATTTGTTAAAAGGAGGGAAGTGGAAGGAGGGAAGGGGAATCTGGACCAGGGCGCTACTCCCAGTCCAAGCGGCTGGTGGCGGAGGTCACTGGGTTCTTTGCCCTTTGACGACCTCCCAACCCCAACCTTTTCCCGGGACCTTTAGTCCACTTGGGAGAAATAATAAGGAAGGGTAAGGGGGAGAAGGAGAAGTTATAGGTAGCTTCTTATCATTAAACTAATTACTATTATTATTATTCATTTATATTGATTGCTTAACATTGAAAACTGGTAAAACTATGAACGATATTTAACTATACTTAAACAATATTTAACTATAACTAACACTAGCTGTACTGCTTTTAATCAAGTGTGGCAGGCTTAATAGGTCTGGCCTTGCGGGGTCGGACCCCCAGGAGTTACCCTCCCCCCCGTCGAGAGACGGCACAGTAGGGGCCGCGTCTCCCCTATGAGGGGCTCTGGTTCCCATCAAGTGTTTATAAGTTCTTAGTGTAGTGTTTAAGGCCAGGCTGAGCCGTAGGCCTAATTAGTTTACGTGTCCGGTGAAGACGTCGTCCAATCCAGGTGATGAGTCAAGTCCAGTAGTTTGTCCAGTCCGGTGTAGTGTAGTTAACGATGGTTAGCCCCAGCACCCGTGCAGCTTGTGTGCGGTGATTTGGCAGGAGGAGCGGCGATGACGTTGGTGGGTCCTAGGTTTCTTCACTGGGCCTGCAGTACCCGTGGCCGGAGCCACGAGCCAGTTCGCCACCCGATGAGTACGCCTGAGGACCCACTTGCCGCTCCTTAATGCGAGCGCGGTGCTGGGGTTCGCAGAGGCTCTGGTACGGTGGCGCCGCTTCACAGCTGATTGTCTCCCTTTAGAAGAGACTGCGGCTGCTGTGATTGGCCCGTGAGCAGCATCTCCAAAGGTGAGGGCTGCAGTGATTCGCTCTGCTTGGATCCACACCCACTTTTATCTCAGGCAGAGCTACAGCAATTCCTTCAGCTCTGGAACAGAGCCACCTAGAGGGCAGTTGCTGAAGTGATTTCAGCTCAGGGCAGAGCCACCAGAGTGGCTGCCCAGTGATTTCAGCTCAGGGCAGAGCCACCAGAGTGGCTGCCCAGTGATTTCAGCTCAGGGCAGAGCCCTGCCCAGCTCCCAGGCTGATCCATCCAGAGAGCGGTTGGTGCAGTGGTGTTTTAGCTTAGCTTTCAGGCAGAGCCACCCAGAGGGCGGCTGCCACTGTGATTTCACAGCTCAGCTCTGAGGCAGAGCTACCCAGAGGGCGGTTGCCGCAGTGATTTCACAGCTCTGGCCTCCAAAACGGAGGACACCTAGTGGTCAATGGTGCTCTGCATGGGGTTTGCAGAGTCCTTGCAGTCCCTCAGGGCTCCTTCTCTTTTCCCAATGTCACTGAATGAGCTGAGGGCTCCAGATTTATAGGTAGTTTTCATGATTATTTATGAGGTAATTACCATATTCATGATTCTGTGTGCACAGTCTTCAATTAGGTCCCCCTCTCGGCCGAAAGTTCTGGAAGCTTGCTGAAGCTTGTTCCCTTCGGCCAATCAGAGGACTCTGTTTGAATCCTAGCTTCATGGATTCAAGTTACCAGGGAAGCTAGCTGCCTCCAAATGACCGTTGATGGGGCCACAAAATGGTGGCCTATGAGCTTTTAGTTTTTCCATGTCCCTGCATTGATTTTACCTCAGCCAGAGGCTTGTTTCCCCTGACACACGGGGGTGATTATGTCCTAGAGATAAAAATCCCCGACAGCAACAAAATTAAACAAACAGACATTAGAGAGAAACAAAGGTAACTTATTAAATATATAGTAGTATCTACTTTAACTTACAATTATATTATTTATATTCATGGTGACTCCTGTTGTGAACTCCTCTGAATATTTTATTTCGCCGCAAGGCAAAAACTCAAGTTAATTTAATAATGTGTCTGGGAATAGGACCAAAGGTAACTAGCTTAAAGGAAAACAGAGTATAGGGTGAAATTTCCACTGCCCGTGTTCTATCCACAGACTGGTGGAGGCGAGGAATCCTCGCTTTGTAATGGAAGGGAGAATGGGAAAGTACAATAGGAGATGAGATAAGGGAGGCTTTTGCCTTCACCTTGCTAATATCTTATCTATAAATACTTAATATTGGATCTATTACTAACACTACTACTTAATAAAGACTATTAATAATTAAATGTTTTGTATGCCTGGGCTATAGGCCCGGCCCTTAGGGTCAGGCCCTTGGGTACTGCGCTAGCCTCATCGGACCAGGCGCACTGCAGGGGCACGATCCCCTGCCTCCCCAATGGGGGCCCCGATGTCCCAGACTACAGTGTGTCTGTGTTTTGTATAGGTAGGTAAGTTTACATGTCCTGTAGAGTGGTAACAGCCAAGTCTGGTAAGTTGAGTCTTGTCCAGTAGATTTGTCAAGTCAGGTAAAATTCAAGATGGCGGCGAGAGCAGTGGTGCCGCAGGTGTGATGACGGCAAGACAAAATGGCGAACCCTGAGTTACGCAGCCAGGTACCCAGTACCCGCCTTATGGCAGGCCAGTTCGCCACCTGTCTGCTTGACCATAGGGTCTGCTTGCTGCTCCTTGAAGCAAGTGCACTGACGCAGTGACGAAAACGGCGCTGCGATGGCAGGCGGCACCACGAGTGGTTTCAGCAGGAGCTCTTCAAAAAGATCTTTGCCCCGTGGGCTGGTCTAAGGGACTTGCGGACGCTGCCTGAGCAGCCATGCTTCCGTATATGGTGCCACTGATCTGTCAGTGGGCTCCCAGGGCTGCAGAGTGCTCCGCAGCACCTGCTTAAATTCTTAGTCCTCATACATAATTCATGATCTGATTAGCATACCAAAATTCTATCTACCTGTTTTCAGTCAGGTCCTCTGGGGCTTAGAAGGTGCCAGAAGGTCTCCTCCGCCCAATCAGAGGCCTAGAATTCAAGTACATGATTATAAATAATTCATGAGTTCAGGTTACCAGGGAAACCAACTGACAAAAAGTGACCGTTGGTGCTGCTGCTAAATGGCAGCTTATGACACTTTGGATTTTTCATGTGCCTGCACTGATTTTTATATAGCTAAAGGCTCGTATTCCCTGGCCCACGGGGACGATTATGCCCAGAGATGTTTAAAAATCCCTGACACCCTTACTTCTCAAGAGGATTTCGAAGATGCCCCAGCACTTCAAAGTACTGGCGGGTGCGCCACAGGTAGATGCGTGGTGGTGCTTCGAAGTTTTAAACTTCAGCATTGCCGCAGGGGGGAATTTGCTTAATGAAGTGCTGCCTGTGCACAGCAGCACTTCATTAGTAAACTCTGAACAGCCTTATTACCACTTTCCTTCTAAGGGAAGTGGTAATGTAGACAGCCTCTGTCTCATAAGATGTTACACTGTGGATACATGATGACTAATTAAAAAGGGTGACTGGGTCAGGATTTTCTTAACTCCCGGGTGGGTGCTGTAAACACAAGTCTACATCATATTCTCTCTTGCCCAATGACTGTTTTGGGGTGACCAAAAAGATCTGATACATACTGTTCCAAAGAACATATTAACATTAAGTGTTTATTATTCTCTATAAATAATATATGGAGGTCCCAATCCAAGTTTATCTTGAATCACCTGAGTAAACGCTAATGAAACTACTTATATTGGTAAAATTAAACCTGCATAAGCTGTTGTGGGGTGTCGACTGATGTTTGTACCACAAGAGTATTCAAGTTGTGACCCTAGATGGTTTTACTACAGATAACTAGGTTTATTCTCTGTACAAAGTGTGACTAATAAGAGATCAAATTATAGCTGTGTAAAAATTCTTGCCTCACCAGTGGAAAAAGTAGGAGTTTCTGAACAGCAGTATGAGGTGTTTGCCATACTATGACTTCATAAGTTAAATTTGTTCCATTTGCAACAAAGGGTATTAATGTAAATGTGTAGTGTAAATAGGTAAAATTCACCTAATAATTAATTCACCCTAATTCATAAATGTTCACAATCATTTCATGTGAAATTAGGAAAATGAAATACAGCTTTTCTAGATCTTTCTATAAATTCTCATGGGATTAGCTGTTCAAACCAAAATGCAAGTCTACAGAGCCTGCATCCTCAGCACCCTCCTTTATGGCAGCAAGACTTGGACCCTGTATGCCCGCCAGGAAAAGAGGCTGAACGTCTTCCACTTGTGCTGCCTAGGCGCATCCTTGCAATATCCTGGAACGACAGAGTGACCAACACTGCCGTCCTCGAGCAAGCTGGAATCCCAACCATGCACACCCTCCTCAGGCAGCGTCGGCTCCGTTGGCTTGGCCATGTCCACAGATGAATGATGGAAGGATTCCAAAAGACATCCTGTATGGTGAGCTAGCCTCTGGCAAAAGACCTCCCGGACGCCCCCAGTTGCGCTACAAAGATGTCTGCAAGAGAGACCTCAGAGAGGTAGACATCGAGCTGGGCAACTGGGAAGAACTAGCAGATGACCGCAGCAGATGGAGGCAGGGGTTACACAAGGGCCTTCAGAAGGGCGAGATGAGGATCAGACAGCTAGCAGAGGAGAAGCGAGTGCACAGAAAGCACACTAAGGACTTGCCAGACACCCACCACATCTGCAAGAGATGCAGCGAGGACTGTCACTCTCGTGTGGGTCTTCATAGTCACAGTAGATGCTGTAAATGAAGTCCTCAATTGAAACTTTAAAGGGCGCGATCCATAGTCTATGCAGACTGAAGGATGCCTACTACTGCTATGTTTTTGAACTTAAGCATACAAGAGAATTCATAGAGTAGATCTCTAAATATATGTAACTAGGGGGAAAAATAAGGATGCTTTTTTGTGTTTCTAAGCATCTGCTATTGGTTCTCCTTTTAAGAACTCATCTTATAAGTGTATCAGTGGGGTAGTTCTCTGCCCTTTTGTGTATCTGAAACAAAATCAGTAAAGCCAAAAAGTCTACCCACAGATTGGTCTACCCACAGAGCTGGGCCCTTCAGAGTCAGACACACCTTAACTTTTTCTTGTATTGCAAGATTACAGTGCAGAAGCATGAGTAAAATCACAAACCTTAACAGAGTAACATATGTGCCAATTAAAAAAAAAATAGCACCAATGTAGTTGGATACCACCATAATGATGCTATGGTTTTCACACTTTTAAGTGGCTTGAAGGTGAACGTTTTCTTTGTAAAAAATCATTTAATACAAAGGCACTGGCTTTTTTCCCCCCTGCAAAGTGTGGATGATTTGTGTATAGTGGCAGAGAATAGATGTCAAATCAGTGAAGTAGGTGTTTTTAAAAATGGGATTCTTAGCTTTGTTCAGCTCCAGGAAACTCACAAAGTACATATTAAAATGCTAAGTATAATTGAAACAGCACATGGCTTAAACCTTCAAGGGCTCTTAAAGACTAATAGCAGTACATTTACAAATAATTTAGTTGTACAACTGACTACAACCTGAGATGTGATTTCCAATTAGAATTAAATGTAAATAAAAATATTCCTACTTCTTCCCCCATGGGATGATGTAGCCTTACCTATTTTGATTTTTCCTCTAGATAATCTTTTTGTATAAAATTCTGAAAGAAATTCTGAGTTTGAGGGGCAATAAATACATATAAGACTAATGACCGGTTTTCAGATTATTTTAAAAAATGAAATGTGTTTTTACCATAAGAATATCCCTCAGAGAATTAAGCAGAAAGTGATGATTGTTTTGGCTATAATAGGAATGGATTTATGAAGTGATAGAACAATAAATGTAACCTAAAAGCCTACTTTCTGACAAACCTAAAATAATTACATCATTACTTCAGACAATTTTGATGGTTTCAGCTTTCTATATGTGTTAGTAATTAGGGATTAAATTTTTATTTGGATGGAAAGCCTGAGTCAACATGTTTTGCCTGAAAGATTTCCATGGAGGTTGTGTGAGGAAAAGACTCTTTGTTATTGAACCTGGACTGAAAACACAGCTAGGCAACAGTTCTTCTAAATACTGGAGCCTTTGGGCTACAGTGGGGAATATTGTTATTGGAGTCCTGTAACTTGGACAGACAGAATTCACCTCCAGCATGCCCTGATCTCCAGTGTTAGACGGAGAGTCACTGTGGGGAAAATCCTAAAAGGTGCACATGGAATATGATGCCCACATGTCATCTTTCTTGTAGCCCAGCATTATCTGTATTTGAATTATGGCAATTGTGGCTCATTATGGCATCTGCATGGGGTGAGAGTGAGTTTAGGACTCTTCCGTGAAATTGCTAAAGAATCATTACTATAAAAAATTAACTTTCCCAATGCGAAACTGGTTAATGAACTGCAGTGAGGTGAATTTGCTTTGTGCATGTTAAGTGTTTGTACTGTCAGGGTCTGTTACTGTAAATAGATTTTAATTAAATAGCACTTTGGAACTGGTAAATGGGGAAGAGGGAGAGTTCCCCTTCCTCTATCTTTATTTTACTTTTCCTAGAACAAGAAGATCAACAACTCAGTCTTCCAGACAGCCATTCAATAAAAAAAAGGAAAACGTTTATAAAACTGATAGTCAAGAAATTTGACAGCTCCGGAGCTTGATACAGCCTGGCTCATTACTGTCTCTCTTCAACTATGGAAACTTGAATTTGGATAGTATTCTGTTTCTTAGGATGACTTGCCCCAAGCTCAGATTTATCAAAGTCATCCTCTGTACTACATTTCTTAGGCGGTCCTGCTATCCTGGTTATGGGAGAGAATTTTGATAAAAAGCTAGCTTGATCCTTTTGGCTGAATGCATTTGGGTAGTTCCAGCCCATGCCGATCACAGAATACTAACCTCTGGACCTAAAGTTACGGCAAGCAGCATAACCACTCCTCTTTCTTAGTGGTCCCAGTGATGTCTCCTACAAAACTGAAACAAGATTACATTGACCAGTAGGGTAACCTCAGAAGTATCAAAAGGCCTGTATCCTCTCTTACACAAGTATTTAGCTTACACAGAATAAGAGGGAATTGTGTATACATTTTCAGTGGTTTCACTGGAGTAATTTATTATACAAAAATAAGAAAAAAGTAAGTCAAGAACTATAATAATTTGTTGCAGCACATACTGATGCTACCTGACAGTGGAGTTCCACTGTGCAAGATACAGTATAAAGAACAAATCAGTCCTGATTCAAAATTTATGGCTTCTCTAGTTTCAAAAGATTACAACTGATTTGGAAAGCAGTCCTTGGCATTGATTAAAGTAAAGCAAATTTCTTATGATAATTGTGATATATGCACAAATTCAGCACAGACTCAAACAAAATGAACTACCCCTTCTTCCCATCTGCTCATTCAGGCCATGTGTACACGTGCCCCAAACTTCGAAATGGCCATGCAAATGGCCATTTCGAAGTTTGCTAATGAAGCGCTGAAATGCATATTCAGCGCTTCATTAGCATGCGGGCGGCAGCGGCGCTTCGAAATTGCCACTGCTTGCCGCCGCGCGGCTCGTCCAGACAGGGCTCCTTTTCGAAAGGACCCCGCCTACTTCGAAGTCCCCTTATTCCCATCTGGAATGATGAAATATGCATTTCAGTGCTTCATTAGTAAACTTCGAAATGCCCATTTGCGTGGCCATTTCGAAGTTTGGGGCACGTGTAGACGTAGCCTCAAAGTGCTGGTGAAGACCGACTTTGCTCTGAAGGCCAACAGCATAGGTTAGATGAATCTAAGAAAGACATTCCAAAGTTGAGAGTCCTTGGTGGGAGGCATCCTGCCAAGCTCTAGTTCTTCAGATCTTGGGACTGTAAGAATGTCAGAAACCTCAGGTGTTACAGCAGGAAATATTCAAAAATGCATTCTTTCTAAATTAGGACCTAACTTATGTAGGGCTTTATGAACCAAGGTTATGTGAATATAAACAGCATGCCATTTTGAGATAGAAATATGGACCTGTGATAATACGGAAGAAATAATGTTTTAGGAGCACCTCCACTGGCCTAGGAAGCCATATCATAGTATCTGAATACATTTGTGGGTGTCCAGCCTTCAGCACAAGCTCAACATAGGTAAAACAGAACTAATTGTCTCATTGCTTCCTGACTCAGTTGCTGTTGACATCACCATGCTGCCTGTTACTCTGGCCTTTACTATCGGTGTCATCCTTAACTCAGATCTAACTCAAGTCCTCACATCCAAGCTATGTCTATGACTGCTTATACTGTGTGGTGGTGCAGACATATATGGCTATGAATTGCATTGTGCATCAGTATGCTATTTGAAAGAGAACCACTTTAATGAAAACTAGCTACCTTTCAGTTCACTCCATCTGAGTCCACATTTGGTTTTGGGAAGAAGGGGCTTTTGAAGTCTGGGGGTACTTTTGAAAGGCGCCTGTCTACACAGAAGGTGTGCGTTTCGAAAGAAGCACTTTTGAAACGTGGCTGTCATTATGCTAATGAGGCACTGCATATTCATGGTAGTGCCTCATTAGCATCTGTCGAAGTGGCTCATTACCATGCCTCTTCCGAAATGCAGGGGCCAGTGTAGCCCCAGCCTCAGGGAGGTGGAGTGCCTAAAATGACAGGAGCAGCCATCCTGTTGCCATAGGTAGTCTTCCTTGAAGTGTTACAGCAGCACAGCTGCAGCCTTTTGTGTGTAGACAAGCCCTAAACTATACTTTTTCACATAGCTAAAGCTTTCATCCAGGCTGTCATCATCTTGTGTCTTAATTACTGCAATATCCTCCCTTCGGGTCTTAACAAGAGCAATCTTTTGCCACTCATATCCATTCAGAATGCTGCTGCAAAGATTGTTTTCCTGAGGTGTTGCTTTGATCTTGTTACCCTTTCTTTCATTACATCAGGCTCCCCTTCTCTAGTGTACCAAACACAAACTGCTTGCATTCACTTTCATCCCCTCGACAGTCTAGTCCCTTCCTATCTCATTCAACATCAAAATGTCAACAATCTCTTCCAATCAACTAATATGCCAAATTCTATCACCTCCTTGTTAAATTTCTGATCAGGTGTTTGTGTGTTGAGGGGGGAGTGTTTCTGTGCTGCCCCTCACACTTGGGAGAAACGCCTCATAAATGTTCACAAAAATAACTCATTATCCTGCTTCAAACATGCCTGCCTCAAAACTTTCCTTTCTCTGGATACCTTCAAAAACTTAACAGAAGTTAGGCTGCCTGTCATTCTGATCAATGATGTTTCATTGTTTCCTTGTACTCCCCCATTGGTCTGTTTGTATCCTTCTGTGGTCTTGTGCTAAGACTGCAAGCTCTTCAGGGCAGGGGCTATATTTGTATTGCATTTAATGCAAAGGGATGGGGTCCACGACTGGGGATTTCAGACACGAATTGTACAAATAAAAAAATCAGTATGTATTTTTAGACAAGACATGATATTTGTCTTTTACATTACTTGTATCTCTTTACTTTCAGTCTTCAATAATAATTTGTCACAATTGAAGACTTTTCCCAAAAATAGTGTGTGGTAGGAATTTTACACCATAGTATGTTGCGTTTTAGAACCTTTTGTGTAGGGTCATATATCTGAAATCTTGTTCTGTATTGTGATTTTGGAGCCACTGAGAGTAGATAGGTTCCTAACATTGCAGCTGGTTCTGGGAGAAGGTGATTTGTGAGATTTGTGCCTGAGAACACTGAGAAAAATAACAGGCAGTTGAACAATCAAGATGATAAATGATAATAATAATGCCAAAGCTTTCAGTCTTGTACAGCCAATTCCTTTTCTGTCAGATATTGAGGATCAGAATACTTGATTTCTTAAACACGTTCATTCCACATGTATGTTGTAAAATGGAATTAGAGAAAGATTTAATGGCTCTGTTGACTCGAAGGTGCTAAGGTTAGTGGTTCATAATCTTGCAGTTCTTCATTTTCTCTTTTAAAATGAAACATTCAGTGTTGAAAAAAAATCTTAATTTGTTTACTCTCTTGCTTGGCATTAAAAAGTAATGAACTTAATAACTGTACAATAATTATAAAAAAATACAGAGATGAAGACATTTCAGAGCTCCCACTATCCATGAAAACTCATCTGAGCTGAAACATCCAGACATCTAACACAACCCAAAGCATAAGTAAATAAAATAAATTCTGTTTTGGGGAACATATTTCAAAGTGGGGTCCCGTTAGTGAGAATACCCTACTGCTGATCTGGGAACTAACAACCAAAAGACCAAGCAGGCTTAATTTGTTTTGAGGGGAAAAGGTGATCTTTTATATAAGTGACTTTCAAAGTATGTAGGGTTTTAAACATAGTACAGCTTGAGCCTCTCTCATCCAGCACCCTGGGGACACGACCCAGGCGAAACCACAGAATCTGCCAGGCCACAGGAGGTCAGTATTATCTCGCAGCATTACCAACACTTCCATTGCTTATTGGGCTCTTAGAAGATATGTAGGAGTAAATTACAGCTAAACAACAGCACAGACCATTGAGAGGCAGGACTGGTGGCTGAATGCAAATGTTATGGGATCATGGGAAACTTGGCCAAACCTATGATAAGTGATCACCTGGCTAAGTAAAATCATGCCAGATCATGGAAGTTGCAGGATGAGAGCGTGCCAGATGAGATGTTCATCCTGTACTAACTCAGATTCCTTCCAGAATCAAATTGCCTGCCACTAACACAATGGGTGTTTTTACAAATTCTTATACCTAGGTGAATAGCACAGGATGTCATGTACTGAAAGCTTACCCCATATTGCGGTGTAGTGATATATCACAGGCTCCTGTAATAGACTGCATAATCCAGCCTGCAAGTGACAGTGACTTGAATAAATACAGTGAAAAGCATTCAAGAGGAAAGGATGAAAACTCCTGAAAAAGGCATTAAGAACCACCACAACTGTATGCATAATTCTGAAACAGCATAAAATGTGGCACACGCAATTATGAATAGTGACAGGGAGATAGCCCTGTTAGTCTGTATACTAATGAGACAAAAAAGCAGTCATATAGTACTTTAAAGATTATTTTGTTAGTCTTTAAAGTGCTACATGACACACGGTTATGACATTCAGCTTATCTTGTCACAGTATGTGTATGTCAGAAGAGGGCAGAAATGTTGAATTCCTCCGCAGGCTCACCAGAAAGCCATGGAGTTCACTATTTGCAAAATCTCCATGAATAGAGGTGCAGAGAAATCTTGTCAGAGAAATGGCTGAGGTTGTGATCTATGCATTTGAGCTCACAGAATGAGTTTAAGCCAAATCCCTTTGAAATAAAAAGGAGACTTTCAGCTGAATGTTGGCCTGGGTTCTAACTGCCTAAATTAAATAAAAATATATTTTGAGAAGGAAATAGTAGAAATAATTAACTTAAAGATAATTTTGCATTGTAGTATAGAAAATTTAACTTCACCAGTGGTAGCTGACCAATAAGGAGAATAATGGGTGGAAAATTAAAATAGCAAAATGTCATCAATGTTGTAAATAATTTTTTAAAATGTAACCTTCTGAGCAATGCCAGTGCACCACTCAATTCTTGAGTGGATGGCATGTCTTCTAGTTCACTGATTAGTACACAGTGGGATTGCCAGAGTCATCTGCTTGTTTCTAGATTATAAACATTTGTTTAAATATGTTAACTGGATGGATCCTTTAAATTTGTATCCTGAAAGATATCTTATCGTCTGAATTAAAAGACATCACTGCTTAGACATTGCCAAAATGGCTTAAAATGGTACTGAAGAAGAAAACCAGCATAAAAATTATACAATTTACATTTTATTGTATATGCTGCTTTATTCTTTTAATCTTTGCCAATTTTGTGCTTAAAAACTAGAGAGCAGAATTTTACACTGAAGTAATCAACACTCAATGCTGGCTGACTGCTCTTTTAAGCAGATCCCATTAATTATATCCCAGTTAAGCAACAGTCATTACCATATACTATGATTAAGATAAACTGGTCTCTTGATGGATGTTGTTATAAAGTGGCCATCTCATTTAAGTTTAACCCAATTAAATGCAGTACTCTCTTTGGCTTTGTCTGTACTAGAGTGATCTGTCGACAGAAGTTACTGTCGGAAGATACTTTCTGACAAAACTTTTGTGCACAGATCATGGCCACACATGAAAGAGGATTGAAAAAGTGGTCCACTTTGTTGACAGAGAGTGACTGGACTGCCCAGCTGCTGTCTCAACCAAAGGGCCTACCAGAATCACAGCAGAAAGGGCTGGCTGGTGACCCAGAAGCTCAGTCTGTTGAGAGAGGGTTCCCCCAGAGTGTCCACACAGCTTTGTTGTCAACAGATTCTTTCGTGGGGGAGGGGCAGAAGTTTGTTGACAAAAGTGCTGCATTCTGTTTTAGTGTGGATGCTCCACGATTTTTGTTGACAAAACTGGGTTTTCTCGGCAAACACTCTAGTGTAGACATAGCTTATGTGTATTAGCTTATTAAAATCAAAATAATCCAGGAGATGTGCAGGATTGTGACAAATATGTAATTGTCAGTATTACATCTTGATATGAAACAGCCAATTTGAACTAATAACCTATAGAGGGCTCCATTTGTATGTTCTATTGAAACAATTTAATATATTTTGGCATATACAGTAATTTAATCTAGATTTGATACTAAGTCATTTTACATGTGTAAGCCTTCTGCCAGGTGCAGCCAACAGCAGACAGGGCCAGGTTTAATAACTATGGGTTCCTCTCCATCCATCCAACATATAAGTGGCTTGAACCCCACCCATTAACCTGGGAAATTCATACCCCGCCTTTGGGTGACACTGAGAGACAATGCTTCCCCAGTCACAAGCCCAGCCTGAGTGCAGAAAAGAAACTTTTTAATAAAAAGGAAGGGAAGTGACTTCTGCATGTAGGCTGAAATATTTTCATCCCTGTGCTGTTGAGAATTAAGGAATTTAAAATAATTGTAAGGCATGCTGCACTTCAAAAGGTTAATATGTTGCAAGGTGCGAATCACATCTAATGCTAAGCCCCTGAGACCTTCTACTAGACATCTTTGCTTTTCTGCATCTGATACAGCCCACTGCTATAACATTTAAATAGTACGTTCTACCTAGGGTTCAAATGCTCCTTCCCCATGAAATAACCTTAAATTATGTTAGAAGCTTGTCATAGAATGGGACAGCTTACATTTGCTGCAATGTTTTTGCATAATAGTCAGCTGAGGCTGCAGTCCCTGAGCTAGAGCTTCTGACCCAGGGCCCAACAAACCAGATTGATTAGCCATTATGCAAAGAATAATTTCTTCCAAGTACCACCACCCTTTTTTTTCCAAATTAGTGAATCACTTGACATGTGCTTGTGAAGGCACTGACGCAGGATCCCAAATGACCCCAAAATTTTAGTCATTCTGAAAGATAGAGCCAGCAACAGCCAGGCCCAGGCAACATAAACAGATAATTTTTTTCTCCATGACCAGGACTATAGACTTGTCCTAGGGCTACTTCCCCAAATGGCACCTCTTAGTACCGTGCTCCTGGTATCTGGCCACTTTCATCCTCCCAGCTCTTCCCCAGCCTACCACCTTACTCCCAGCTCCCCATGTGCCATTCTGCCTGAAAGGGAGTCTTTTAAGTTAGGCCCAAAAGGTTCTTAATAGGCCGCAGATATTCTTCTTAGCCTGTCTCTCTTTTTATTGATTCTAGCAAGTTCTTACTTGACTTCAGTGCGCTCCTGATTGCTCTGGAGCAGCCAGTGCCTTGAAGAGAAAAATGTTCACCCAGTGGCTAGAATTTTTGGCTTGTATCATACAATAGATACAGTCAGGGTCTCCCTCCCATTCTATGTATATTGGAAGCATTCCTTCAGATCCTGGTTACACATGGTTTTAGCTAAGTGCAGAACATTAAAAACATACTGAGATGACAGGGAGAAGTATTGAAAAGATAGATTTAGGCCAGTGGAATAAAGTATAATGCTCACAAAACCTATCTGCATTTATAGTTTGGCTGAATTAATATACTGAGGACAATATTGCTAACCCAAAATGTTCACAAGTCATGAGTCAGACCCAAAAGAATCACAAGATTTACAAAAAGATGATATGTTTTGTCTTTCATCAATATTTTACACTTCACTACCCCTAATTTCTGTGTGGCAATTAGTATTGCAAGTTTATCTCAAATAACATAGTTTTGAGCCTCTCAGGTGTAGATCTCCCTAGTGTACTCAGCTGAAATCAGTACAGCCTCCTTGTACTTGGCCCTATAGAAACATACAGTAAATATCTGCTCTGAAAAGTTTACAATCTTATGCAAAGTAAAGGTAAAGTTTATATAATGGGAGATGTAATTGCATCCTACCGAGCTGCTTTCATGTTAGGGCCACTAAATAATCCATGTGATGGGGAAAACTTTTAATTTACATAACTGGGCTGAATTCAGACTGCTGAAAATCGGTGGAGCTCATTAGACCTGTCATGATCATCTAGTCTGACCTCCCGCACTTTACAGGCCACAGAACCTTACCCATATACTCCTGCAATAGACCTGTCAACTCTGTCTGAACTACTGATGTCCTCGGGTCATGGTTTAAAGACTTCAAGTTACAGTAAAGTGTCTAATTACACTAGTTCAACGATAAACAAGCAGTCTAGTAGCACTTTAAAGACTAACAAAATAATTTATCAGGTGAGCTTTCGTGGGACGGACCCACTTCTTCAGACCATAGCCAGACCAGAACAGACTCAATATTTAAGGCACAGAGAACCAAAAACAGTAATCAAGGTGGACAAATCAGAAAAATATTATCAAGGTGAGCATTTTCTGATTTGTCCACCTTGATTACTGTTTTTGGTTCTCTGTGCCTTAAATATTAAGTCAGTTCTGGTATGGCTATGGTCTGAAGAAGTGGGTCTGTTCCACGAAAGCTCACCTAATAAACTATTTTGTTAGTCTTTAAAGTGCTACTTGACTGCTTTTTTGTTTTGATAGACTAGCACGGCTCCCTCTCTGTTACTAGTTCAAAGATGAAAGGGATCTGTGTCCCATGTTGCAGACGAAAGAGAAAACAGAACTGATGGACTAACTCCCAGTTGAAGGAGACATACTTGTGCTCACTGTGTTTTAATTACATGATAATAATTGAATGTAGCTTCAGCAGCATGAGTGTCAGAAAGGGCAAACCACTCCAAATACATGCTTTGTGTCTTGTATGGATATGTACTTAGTGCAGCTTCCTATGCTGTTTCTATGCTCTATATTTAGTAAAACATGTCTGTCACAGCTAGCATAGGTGTGTTTGCCCAAACAGTACGCGTCCCCCAAAGTGCAGATATACCCAAGACTTGGGTCTGCTCTGTATAGACTTGCATAAATATATATTTATAGGTTTTATAGACTTGGCTTCTACTACTCCGAGCTCCACTGAACATAATCTTGAACATGTTCTTGGTTACCTTATCTGTAGAATGAGAGAATGAGGTTAGGAAGGGCATAGAATTATGGAAAATGGTAATTCAAAGATCTGGGATTAGAATTCATAGTTTCCTAAATTACAGTATGGTGATTTTTGGCTTAGACTACTTCTTCTGCCTCACCCCTGCTGTCCCCTTTCCCGCCCCCACAAAAAAACACACACTAAGGTGTGAATTTATGAAGTTTTCACAAGAGTTCCTACAGGAGAGGCTAAAGCCATGTTACTCATGTGAGTTGGCAACGTTGCTGTAAGCATACCAAAATATGCTGTGACTGTTTTTCTTCATTAAAAAATGTACTAAATGTGTCAAATGTAAGTGTTAAAGTCCATCCAGCCACCCCCCCCTCCCCCACCCCACACCTCTGGATGTCTCTTGAGCCTAATCCCCTCTGACCACAGGATGTTACTTCCATTTTCCGTACCCTAGGAATTATAGAGCCTTTTACTGGATTGACATTGAATTGGTTAACACAGTGTCTTGCATTGGCTAGATTCTTTCCCTCCAGCTCAGCCCAGCTCGGGTGGAGGGAAACCTTGATGCCTATGAGCTGGCAGGTTGAATACAATATTTTATTTGTATTCTTATGAATTCTATTCAGTGAAAAGTGCAGCAAGTGAGGTAAGCACACAGAAGGGTCTCTGAAAGGACTCAGGCTGTCACTCCAGCTCCACAAGTTTGAAAGTAAGGACCAGTGATCTTCTATGATTTGAGGAGTTCCTGTGATGGAGAAACACCACCAGTAGCAGATCATGCCCCTGCTTTTTTCCTAATGGAGCAGTAAATGATGCTCCCCTATGTCAGCCCTGCATTGGTCCTCAGAGAATACTCGGGTGGGTTCATCTAAAAGGAATTTTGCTCTACCTGTTGACTGGTTATCAGGGTAGCTTGTCCTGGACTGCATTGATGATCATTTTTTATTTCAGAAGGTGGAAAAAACTTCTGGGTGGAAGCAGTTATAGATTTGATTTTAACAAATAGGGAGGAACTGGTTGAGAATTTGAAAGTGTAAAGCAGCTTGGGAGAAAGTGACCATGAAATCATAGAGCGCATGATTCTAAGAAATGGAGAAAAGGAGAACAGCAAAATAGAGACAATGGATTTCAGGAAGACAGATTTTGGTAAACTCAGAGAGCTGGTAGGTGAGGTCCCATGGAAAGCAAGACTAAGAGGAAAAAACACTGAAGACAGCTGGCAGTTTTTAAAAGGGATGTTATTAAGGGCCCAAAAGCAAGCTGTACCAATCTGTAGGAAAGATAGAAAGTACAGTAAAAGACCACCCTGGCTTAGCCAGGAGATCTTGCATGATCTCAAAATCAAAAAGGAGTCATATAAACAGTGGACATTAGGAGAAATTATAAAGGATGAATATAAGCAAACAATATGTGTATGCACAGGCCAGATTAGAAACACAAAGGCATAAAATTAGCTCAAACTGGCTAGAGACATAAAGGATAACAAGAAGACATTCAATAAATATATTAGAAGCAAGAGGAAGACTAAGGACAGCATAGGTTCACTGCACAAAGAAGATGGAGAAACAACATCAGGAAACTTGGAAATAGCAGAGGTGTTTAATGACTTATTTGTTTCCATCTTCACCAAGAAGTCTGATACAGAAATGCCTAACATGGTGAATGCTAGTGGGAAGAGGGTAGGTTTAGAGGTTAAAATAAAAAGAGAACAAGTTAAAAATTACTCGGAAAAATTAGATGTCTGCAAGTTACCAGGGCCTGATTAAATGCATCCTAGAATACTCAAAGAGCTGATAGAGGAGGTATTGGAACCTATCATCTTTGAAAAGTCCTGGAAGTCAGAAGAGATTCCAGAAGACCAGAAAAGGGTAAATATGGTGCCCATCTATAAAAAAAGGGAAAAAAGAACTCAGGAAACTACAGACCAGTCAGTTTAACTTCTGTCCCAGGAAAAATAATGGAGCAAGTAATTCAGGAATTCATCTGCAAACATCTGGAAGAAAATAAGGTGATAGGTAACAGCCAGCATGGATCTGTGAAGAACAAATCATGACAGACCAAACTGATAGCTTTCTTTGACAGGATTGCAAGTCTTGTGGATATGGGAGAAGCGGTGGGTGTGGTATACCTAGACTTTAGTAAGGCATTTGGTATGGACTTGCATGATCTTCTTATCAATAAACTAAGCAAATACAACTTAGATGGGGCTACTATATGGTGGGTGTATAACTTTGTGGATAGCCATTCTCAGATAATAGTTATTAATGGTTCTCAGTCATGCTGGAAGGGCATAACAAGTGGGGTTCTGCAGGGCTCTGTTTCGGGACTGGTTCTATTCAATATCTTCATCAAGGATTTAGATATTGGCATACAGAGTATGATTATTAAATTTACAGATGATACCAAGATGGGAGGGTTTGCAACTGCTCTGGAGGATAGGGTTAGAATTCAAAATGATCTGGACAAACCAGAGAAATGGTCTGAGGTAAACAGGATGAACTTTAATAAGGACAAATGCAAAGTACTCCACTTAGGAAGGAACAATCAGCCTCATAAGTACAAAACAGGAAGCATCTGTCTAGGAAGAAGTACTGTGGAAAGGGATTTAGGGGTCATAGTGGACCACAAGCTAAACATGAGTCAACAGTGTGATGCTGTTGCCAAAAAAACCCAGACATGATTCTGGGATGCATTAACAGGAGTGTTGAGAGCAAGACATGGAAAGTCATTCTTCTGCTCTACTCCGCACTCATTAGGCCTCAGCTGGAGTACTGTATCCAGTTCTGGGTACCACATTTCAAGAAACGTGGTGAAAAGGGAGAAAGTACAGAGTAGAGGAACAAGAATGATTAAATGTGTAGAGAACATGACCTATGAAGGAAGACTGAAAGAAGTGGGTTTGTTTAGTTTAGAAAAAAGACTTAGAGGGGTCATGATAGCGGGTTTCAAGTACGTAAGAGAGGGTTATAGGAAGGAGGGAGAAAAATTGTAGTCCTTGGCCTCTAAGGATAGGACAAGGAGCAATGGTCTTACAAAGCAGCAAAGGAGGTTTAGGTTGGACATTAGGAAAAATCCTCCTAACTGTCAGGGTGCTTAAACACTGGAATAAATTGCCTAGGGAGGTTGTGGAATCTCCATCACTGGAGATATATAAGAGCAGGCTAGATAGATACCTAACAGGGATGGTCTAGACGGTGCTTGGTCCTTCCATGAAGGCAGGGGACTGGACTCAATGACTTCTCGAAGTCCTTTCCAGTTCTAGAGTTCTATGATTTTATGATTCTATGAATGTCATTGGTTCACTACAGTTTTTTTTTCTGCACGTTAAGTATCCTTCCCTATTGAAAACCAGAAAATACCATGTTTTAAGGAGCTTTGAGGACCTTACATAAAACAATTATTAAGAAGTATTATTAACTATTATTACTATTTTGTTGTTGGAGTTCCTTCCCAAAAGGTAGAGACATTGACCAAACAATGGATATTTTGGCAAGTGTAGATGTTTATGAAAGGAAGATGAAATATTACATATATTCACTGACATGATTTTTTTCATTGGTAAATGCAGTGAGGGGTTTTTTTTTGTTAAAAAAAGAAAAAAAAAAAGAGGAGCCAGTACACAGTCAGCTCGCTGCCGGCAGTTCCTATTCTTGGGGCTGCCAGTGGAGCAGGCTTCCACACTCCAGCCGGGTCCAAGCTGTGGGGCTGCCAGGGCCCCTTACCCTCCTGCTGGGTCGCCAGGACTGGAGCTGCTGTCATGGATCTGCACCCTGGCTGGCCCCCAGCAGCAGGGCTGGCAGGGTAACCCCATCACCCACCTGGGGATCCTGGCTGGGACTGCCAGGTGCCTGTACAACATTTGGTCCGTACTGGCACAAAAAAAAAAGCCTGGATAAACATGTTTTCTAAAGGTGAGAAAGTAAGGATTTAGGAGTGGAATGAATTGCTGCAGTGTATTTGGAAGAATGTTTTAAGATGAAAAATATGTAAAAGATATTTCAGTGCTCCAGCAAATTAAAAAGAAAAAGAAAAAAGAAAAGGAAGGAAGATTATTGCATGAATCATACTCCCTGGGGTGACAGTGTCAGCAGACTTGAAATCATTCCTCATATTTCAAAGAAATTGTGTTGCATAGGACAAAGAGATGTGCAAACTGATGACTAACTGAAGAGAACTTTGGTTTGTGAATATGACACTAGCAAAAAGCTCAGTTTATTTTTTAATGGGACAGATGTGAGGTAATCATTAACATTCTCCTGAAAAGTGAGAGCTGAAATGAAATAAAGCAAGTTGTACACTAGAATAGTGGCCCCCAAACACAAATAATTTTAACAGTGTCATTAACAGTCATGGTTTAGGAGGTTGTCTTCATTAGCCAATGGATAGATTACTGGACTAGAAGCAAGAATCTGGGGAATGATTGCCAGTTGTAAAATGGAGGAGAAAGACAAATCACCAGTTTCTTATTTGCTGTGACATTTCTCAGGAATATAATATCTTTTCTGGCAGGGGGATTCTTCTATGATTATTTTCTTTAATATATTATTGTATCTATCCTGATGACCCTGTCTCAAAATATCTAATTTATCAAATAAATTTAATCTATCACACAAATCAGAGATGGATGATCCATCACTGCTGGATTTAATGCACAGGTTCTATGTAAGACTTGCCTCACAGCTTTGTTGACATACCTTAGAGCTGAGCTGCATCACCATTGCTGTTCTAGCCATGGGGATTTCATAAGCAAGACTGACAATGCCATTACTGCTCCCATTCAATTACATGTGTTTAATGTGAAGTCCAATTACATGTGTTTAATGTGAAGTCAGATGAAGCGGGTCTTTGCCCACAAAAGCTTATGCTCCAAAATATCTGTTAGTCTGTAAGGTGCCACAGGACTTCTTGTTGTTCTCAAAGACACAGACTAATATGGCTACCTCTCTGTTACATGTATTTAATGTATTACTGTTTTTGTTCAAAATATCATAAAACATGATACAGTGAAAGCAGAAATATGTTGTAAGACTTTATTGAAACAGCTGCAACAAATTTTATACAAACACCAAAGGAGAGATACACCAAAGGAAAAGAAAATCTGTAAATTATGAGGTCCTATTGAACGTAAATATTTGTTGTCTTTTAGGCAATTATAAGATGGAAAAAAGATAGGATTTAGTGAGAGTCTGGAAAATAAAGTGAAAGGAAGGTTTTTAAAAAGAGATCGGAACATAAGGGCTGTGTCTACAGTACAAAATAACTTTGAAGTAAGCAATTTTGAAGTAGAGCGTTTACACACAAAATGCACCCTCCCTTACTTTGAAGCAGGCTACGCACAATTATTCCCTTCTTCGAAGTAAGGGCCCAGGAAATGATGCAGGCATGGGTTTGCATGGCAGACAAGCCCTTCTGGACTCGCAGCCAGCCGACCTCTTAAAAAGCCCCTCCCAACACCCCACCCTGCACATGCTCAAGGCTGCCAGGCTGCGGACAGCAGCAGAGCACGTGCTGGGGAGAAGAGCTGCACCCCATGCCTGCTCCCACCCTCACTAAGGAGGACCTCCTCTCCACCCTGGCCAGCCTGCTGGGCCATGCTGGTTGCCCTGCTGTTCCAGCGGCACAGCCAGGTCGCCTTCACAGGAACCAGCCTGCAGGCCCTGGCCATGGCCTAGCTGCCACTCCCCCCCAGCCCCGATCTGGCACCAGTGGGCCTTCACCACCAGCCCTGAGTGGTGGGGTCGGCTGGTGCCGGAGGACTGGGATGATGAGCAGTGGCTGAGGAACTTTTGTATGACCTGGCAGATGTGCAAAGACCTCTTCCACTGGCTCGCCCCAGTCCTCCAGCTCCGGGACATCCAGATGTGGCCAGCACTCCTGGTGCGGAAGAGGGTGGCCATCGCACTGTGGAGGCTGGCCACCTCCCACAGCCTCCAGTCCATCAGCCACCAATTTGGCGTCAGCAAGACCACCATCGGAGAGGTGATGATTGAGGTAAGTCCAGCCCCCAACCATGGACCAACCCTGGGAAGGGAGCTACTGGGCAGAGGGCAAAGGGCCCCTGAAGGGGAGAGGGCTACTGGACAGGGGGGCCCTGGCTGGGAGAGAATGGGGGAAGGGGGCAGGGGGACCCTGGTGGGGAGTGGGCAGGGGGCCTCTGGTGGGCATGAGAAAGGGGGCAGGGGGGCCTCCCGGTCAGGCATTCATGGACGTGTCTTCCTTCCCTCCCCTCAGGTCATCCAAGCCATCAACATGGTGCTCCTACAACATGTCATCACCCCGGGGAACCTGGACACCACCCTCTCTGTGTTCGCAGACCTGGGCTTCCCTAATTTTTTCAGAGCCCTGTATGGGATGCACGTGGTGATCCAAGCTCTGGACCATAGCAGGGACACCTATAACAGGAAGAGGTATCACTTGGTGGCAATCCAGTTCCTGGTGGAGGCATGGGGGCCATTATGTTGAATCTGTGAGCGGGGTGGCTGGGCAGGGCCCACGACTCCCGGGTGTTCCAGAATTTGTGGCTGGGACCCCGGATGCAGGAGGGCACTTATGTCCCCCCTCAGGAGCTCCCGGTCGGGGACATTATGATGTCCCCTGCATTGTGGCTGTTGTCACATACCCACTGCACCCATGGCTCATATGGACCTATAGTGGGTGCACACACAAGCCCAGGACACCTTTAATGATTGCCTCAACCATGCCAGGGGCACAGCCAAGCAGGCGTTTGGGAGGATGAAGAGGAGTTTTCACAGACTCCTCACCAGGCTGGATGTCAGATTCCCGAACACCTCTGCAGTCATCGCCACCTGCTGTGCCCTCCACAACCTTGTGAAGGGTCAGTGGGAGCCCTTTATCCAAGGCTGGGCCATGCACCCGGTGGTTGGCTACAAACAGCTTCCCTCTGCTGCGACACCCCGAGGTATGGGGTCAGGGTCTGGGATGCCTTGTGCCAGGCCTTTGTCCAGGGCCTGCCTTGACCCTCCCAGCCACACTCCACACCACGGGCCCCCCGACTCCCTGACCCTGCACATTCCCCGCCTACCAGTCTTCCCCCAAGCACCAGGGACACAGGGTTAGGGTGGGAACATTGAACTTTATTGTTGGGGGAATAAACATATCTGACAAAACAAAACAGAACAACATGTGAAACTATTTACAGTTCACAGGGGGAACAGTCCACAGGAGGGAGGCAGGGGGGCTAGATGAGGGGGACTGAACTGAGAGGGGACTGGGAGAGGATAAGACTCAGTCAGCCAGGGGATAAGGCTCAGTCACTCCTGGTAGTGGGGGGCAGTGGACGGGCTGGAAGCATCGTGGGACTCTCAAATATGTCTGCCTCGGTTCTTTTACTTTTATCCTGATGCTGCTGCCAGTACAGTCAGGGTGTCCTCAGGCGGCAAGGCCAATGGCCAGCTGGTCAAAGGCCTTGGTGTTCCTCTTCTGGGTACTGGTTTGCCGAAGGACCTCCTCCTTCCCCCACAGAGCGAGGAGGCCCTTCAGCTTATCCTCGGTCCAGGAGGGTGTCCTTCTGGCCCTGCACTTGCCTGGGCACTGTGAGCCCTCAGGCTCCTGATCCAGGGCTCCTCATCCAGGAGGTGGCCTAAGTGGGGAGGCTGAACAGGGAGGGGGCTGGGAGAGGATAAGACTCAGTCACTCAGGGGTGTGGGGGCCCAGGAGCTGCATCAACTGTGGCTGCCCCTATCGCCCCGGGTCTGGGGACCCTGCAGGGCTGCAATGGGGCCAGGATCATAGGGAGGTAGGGCTGGGTTGGGGGTGCCACGGTCTTTGCCTCCTCAGGGTGTGTGGTTTTGTGTGTGGGGCGCGTTACGGGGGCTGGGCCAAGTCTGCGTGCCTCAGCCAGCAGCCACTCAGCCAGCTTGAGGCAGGTGGACGGTGACAGGTCTGCCACGGGCTGGGCAGCTGCTGGAGGGGTGGCGGTGGTGTCTTCCCGATGATGGACTTGCGGAGACAGAAAGGGACAGGGGGATGGCCCATGAGTGCTGAGTCCCAACCCCAAGGGGGATGGTCCTTCTCCGCTGGTCCCCACCTCACACCCCTGCCACCCGATAGTCCGTGAGCCCCCTGGGATCCCAGGTGCCCAGAGGTCCCTGCCTGGTGAGGGTCATCCCATGTTTCCTCCCCCTCCCCAAACCCCAGGTGTGTGGGCTGCAGGCTGTTCCAGGGGGCAGCCCTTCCCCAGCCCTTGCAACATTCCACTCACCCTGTGTATACCAGGTGCGACCTCCCAAGGCTCAGACAAGGCTCAGCTGGAGCAGGCTCTGCTTGGTGTCCCAGAGGGGAGGGCAATGACGAGGGTCCCATCACTTGAGCCCTCGTCATCACCCTTGGTCTCAGTGGGCCACTCCCCATGCAGGGGGCTCATGGTGCCAGAGGGGCCTGCCTCCTTGTCGCTGTCCGCAGGAGGGGGACCAATGGTGTCAACGAGGTGCTCCGAGGTGGCCACTTCCCTAGGCCCCGGGAGCCTGTGCAGCTCCTGATAGTGGGGGCAGTGGACGGACTGTGCCCCTGACCATCTGGCAGCATCGTGGGACTCTCAAATGTGTCTGTCTCAGTTCTTTTACTTTTATCCTGATGCTGCTGCCAGTACAGTCAGGGTGGCCTCAGGCGGCAAGGCTCCTGGCCAGCTGGTCAAAAGCCTTGGCGTTCCTCAGCTGGGTGCTGGTTTGCCAAAGGACCTCCTCCTTCTCCCGCAGAGCGAGGAGGCCCTTCAGCTCATCCTCAGTCCAGGAGGGTGTCCTTCTGGCCCGGCGCTTGCCTGGGCACTGTGAGCTCTCAGACTCCTCATCCAGGGCTCCTGGGGGTATGGGGGCTCTTGGGGGTATAGGGGGCTCCTGGCCTCCTGCCATGGTGGGCTAGGGGTGCAGAGGCTGGGTGCTGCATCAAGCGGGGGCTGTCCTAGTAGGAACTCGTGCTGCCCCGGCTTGTGGCACAGTCTCAGCTTCCTGCCTGGGGTTGCCAGGTAGCTGGTTTCTTTAAGGCAGCTGGCAGGGACCATAGAGCCCTGCCTGAGCTGGCCAGACTGTCTCCATCCTCTGGGGAGTCTGCTTCCTTGGCAGACCTCTTACTTCAAAGTAAGCAGTGTGGATCATCTACACACACTTTATTTTGAAGTTAAACTTTGAAGTCATGCACTACTTTGAAGTTAGCTTCAGTAGTATTATTGGAGTGATGAAAATTTGGATGCAATGGTACATGAAGAATAGGATGAAGACCCTGAGGACATACAAGAAGAAGTGAGGTACATGAACATTTTTAGTATGTATATTACAATTAAACTAAGGTGGCAAGAATTTATGTCTCTGAATAAATGGTCACCGACTTGAAAATTTTGAGAATCATTGCACTGGAACAAAGTCCCAAGTATTCTGTCTCTCTAATCCTGATATTTGTTGCATCTTAAAAATATCTTCCCACTGGAATGATACTTCATCTAACATCTTTCACCTGAAGAATGAGTGGATGTACATAATAGAAATGCATAATTAGTGTCTGTTTTGCTTTCTGTATACTTTGTATCTGTTGCATCACTTTAATGAAGTCTAAGATCCTCTCTGAGGATATGACTATTTAACAGAATCTGCCTCAATATCTGCTGAAACCATAAGGGGGTTCTCAATGTGTTTGATTTAAGGAAATTCCTGTCTCAACTATAACTCTTGATACAGAGATGTGTGTGTGTATATATACACATGGTTTCAAGCAGTATTGTGCATATTTTATATAGTGCCTTTTTTGTTAAAAAAAAAAAAAGGAGCCGATAGTCAGATGGCTCCCTGCCCCCACCTCAACCAATCCCATGGCTGGAGCTCCCAAGGTACCAGTACTCAGTACCGGCAAGTACAGGCACAAAAAAGCACTGATTTTATTTAACACAGTATAGAAATATCAAATTTAATTTACCTTTACTGATATTTGCCACAAACCCATATATTGTAGCAAAGCAGAAACATTAGGCCAAGCAATCTATAACAGGTTGTACCTCTCTACTCCAGCACTCTCTGGTCCAGCAATATAATGGTCCACCAAGTTTTGAGTTAGCTGGATTTCCACTTACTATGGCTGTAGCCAAATTTCCCGCAGTCCCATACATTTTTTGTTTACAGACAACAGTCCTGGCTCTCAGCGTTCTGTGCTGTTATTAGCTCTAATTCGTCAGTCTTCTAAAAGCCCAAGAACCAGTGGAAGTGTTGGTAGTGTTGCTAAACAGCATTGACCTCCTGCAACTTAGCAAATTCTCTGGTTTGGCACTGGTCAGGTCCCAAGGGTGCTGGACTAGAGAGGTTCAATCTGTAGCATACATTTATTCATGTAAATTTCTAACCCAAATTTGAGGTCTCAGAGATGAATATCCATCTGCCCCTCCATCTAGGGTGTGGAGGACAGCATCTATTTTGGAAATAGAGTTGTTCTACTTTGTGAAGGAAAGCAAGAATTGGAAATGATTCTGATAATCCTGGTGAAATTTAAACAACAGAAAATCCTCTATCAATCTCAATTTTAAATTTTATATCTGCTGTAGAGATCCTAGAATGATCTCTGTAGCACCCCTGTTGCCATCAGTAGGCAGATGACGCTGAACTAGTCCCATGT
Organism: Carettochelys insculpta; assembly: GCF_033958435.1. Taxonomy (NCBI): domain Eukaryota; kingdom Metazoa; phylum Chordata; order Testudines; family Carettochelyidae; genus Carettochelys; species Carettochelys insculpta. The sequence goes on along the minus strand of NC_134139.1, from coordinate 171,447,729 downwards.
TACTGTTGTGAGTTAGTGGTTGTCTCTGATATTCGTATTGCACCCTTATTTGTTGCAGGTTCTGTAGGGTTTATTCTTGATCCAATGGTCATTTGCATATGAGATTGTTTTCCCACAAGTAGTCTTCGGGAGTAGTCTACATCATGCTTTCTGCTTGAACCCATATTTACTTGTTGTGGCTCCCTGGCATCTTTAATTAGTATTCTCCAATGACAACAGCAATTTCTAGTGCATGTTTCAGAGTCCAATAAGCTTAAGTCAATAACCATTTTTGCACTACTTCATTTTGCATACTACACACCAACTAGTCCCTTAATGCATCACATAAGCTCTCTTCCAACTGACAGTACTCTGTTAATTTCCTTAATCCAGCCATATGTTGAGAAATTGTTTCATGGTCTTTTGGTTTTGCTTATAATAACAAAATGCTCTGTACGCTCCAGTGGCTTTGGGGATAGGTGGCTGTTTAGAATTTCCATTCTACTTCACCTTGTCAGTTTGGGGGCTTCAGGGAACAGCTCAATGTCTTGGACTGGTATGTAGGCAAAAAGACCTAGTGGTCAGAACAGTGGAGGTCCGGGCATGCGTCAGATGCCAGGAACCAGAGCCAGGGGTCAAAGCAGCAGACAGAGTAAAGCCAAGAGTTGGAGCCAAATTCAGTATGCAGGGTGAGATGTAAAAGAGGAGATCTCGAACAAGGCAGGTTCCAGTCTAGCAGCCAGCCAAATGACCCACCTAGTTTCTCAGACCATCTCCTGTCCCTCCAGGTTTAAATGATGACCTGAGGCCAATCAGAGCCAGGAGTTTTGTGGGAGGTGCATCTAGTGAGGTTGGGTCTACCAGTCCATGGTCCCCACTGGTACCAGAGAGCTGCTTGGTATGGCGGCTGCAGTCTGGGGACTTTTAGCTCTGATTTTAAGACATGTGATCCCTCACACTCTGCAACTTGAACAGAAAGCAACACAGAGACTGGACCCCACAGTGAGTCTGCCTGCCTAGACTGAGACTGTGGGGGCTGGACAAAGAGCCCAAACTGACAAGTAAGGCAAATAACTAGAGCACCTGAACATGGGTAGAATATGTGAGCTAAGTGTGAGAAAGACTCCATCACCAGACTGGCTGCCACTGTGCATGTTGGAACAGCCAGAAAAGACACAGATCCTATCTTGCCGTCTGCCAGAGAGTACTAGAGACTCCTCTTGTTTCTTCGTGTTAAGGTCAATGGATCTGTTGCAATGGTACTGCGGCCTCCCTGCAGGTTCTGCAGGGCTTGGCAGCTTGTATTACACAAAGTAGCCACACATCTTCAGTAGTGACAAGAAGTTGAATTTCCACTGGTGCCCACTGAGGAGCCATTTCGCATTTTAAAAGTCTGCCAAAAAGTAAGGACAGCATACAAATCAATAAACGGTAAGGCAAGAGACTCCTTACTGTCCACATCCAGGAAGCTTGTCCCTCTCACCGCCCCCACAACAACTCTTGAGTGGAGGAGAAAGTGGTGGCAACGAGGCATGGCAACCCACAGGAGACTCTGGGAACAAAAAAATGGATATTAGCGTATGATTGTGACCAAAGAACCCCTTGGTGCCAATTGGCAATGGGTGCAAAGGAATTACAAAGAATCACTTGGGTTTGGCATGTATATTCTAGTTCCCCAAAGACAGCCATGTGAGGACTCAAATACAGTCACGAGCAAAGGCAAAAAACCCGACTTTTGTCATACAAAAGATATTTATCCATTTGTTTATATGTAAATTGAGTATTGTCTTGTTCGCAGTCTTAACAGAATGTAAATGATGGATTGTGAAGACTTCAGAAAGAAATAAACAGGAAGAGGAAAATAGGGAGAGCACCTTATATTAACATATACTTCAAAGGCATTTTCCACTATGTTGGGAGAGAAGGGCAGAGAAGACACCCAGACACACTTCACTGAGAAAAAAAAAAGAGTGATTTTACTGTGTGTTAACAGGGTCTTAACAAGGGTTGGTTGAAAACGCAAGAAGGAACATTGGGTGAGATTAAGTTTGTTGAAGATTAGGTTCTAGAAAGTGTTATTCATTAGTTTATATATAACCCATTGTTTCCATATTTTTACTCACTCTTGCTTGAATCTCTGCTGTTTGATAATAAACTTTTTCATTATAAATGTATTTAAGAAAGGTGATGCTTCTGAATTAAATATTAGCAGCTGATGCATTCCCTTGGGAACAGAAATTGTGCAGCAGATAAGGGGCAGAACACTGCAGGGCACACTGAAGACTGAGGGGTAGGGTGTACCTATCGCTAGTTGCACTGACAAATTGAGGCCTGTGGAGGGTCTGGAAGACAGTGCTCGTGCTCTCAGAAACTGATGGCCCAGTGAGCTGATCCACAAGAGGCATAGAGTCCACATCCGCAGTAAGGGCAGTTAGCAGTTAGCCTCACGACACTGGGTAATTCTGAGGAATGTCATGGTGGTAGCCTCTACTGGCACCTGGGAATGACAAGTTGCTACTTTCCCAACTTTCAGGTGTAGCAGGAAAACTTGGCCCTCTAGTGCACCATCCCAGGGTATATGAGGAGACTGTGAAGGTACCTAGGGCAGCTGCAGACTGCTTAAGCGCAGCTGGACAATAGTCGGTGCACTCTCACCTGAAGGAGTATCCTCTGGTGGGTTTCAAGATGTTTTACTATTTGCTTCTCTAACTATGGTTTGTAGTGTTGGCTTCCCTCTGTAAGAAGGAAGAATTCCCTTTGTGTGGCTATGGGTATGCACACATACAGGAATCATCCCAGGAATATGGCCTGAGCTTTTTGACACTGATCCGCTCTGCAGCACTCTGTGAATACGAGCAAGAGGCCACGCAGTTAAGGTTATCTGCCCTGTTGCACTTTGTGAAGATGAGCAGGAGACTTTCACGTTGATTTATTATCCCTTTATTTCCACTTTGGGAGTTTGTCCCCATAATTCTGCTTCGAAAGAAGGAACAAAACTGAGCTCTGAGATTACTCTGAAAATATTGCAAATTGACTGATTTGCCTGTTTTCCCTCCCATATATTGGCCCTTTTTTATTCTTTCAAGTATAGACCTGGGGACTAGAATGGGCTCCCAAGAAGCTCCCATCCCCGACTGGAGACCATATGGGTTGGATAGATTTCAGCCTGTGATATGAATAGGAATCCTAGGAAGAGGGACTGTCAGCCCTAAGACAGGAATCACCTGTTTCCTATATAAGAGGAGCTAGTGCAAAATGCTGAGGGGGCCAACATGCAGAAAGGTTGGAGGGAGGAGACTGCAGGGAGCAAGCAGTCTTGTGCAGGGCCCTGAGCAGGTTTGCCAACTGGTGAAAATTATTTTTATGGACAGTACAAAAAAATTATGGACAATCCAACTTTTTTATGAACACAGGTAATGTAAAGATGGCTCCAAAGGACAAAAATGAACAAACTGTGTTTTTATTTGTATATCACAATGGCAATGTTATTATGGTAGTTTAACCTACTTATCTGCCACATCAGTGTCCTCCAGATTTTCCAGTTTGTGATCATAAATTGCAGCAGCCTCGCTGTCCACCGCTGTGTTAGTCATTTTTCCAGGTCCATTTTTGACAGTCAATCATTTTTCCAGTATAGGAGAGAACCATTCACTTCTTAAACTTCAGTGACTGCCCTCCCCATCACTTCAATGCCTGCCCAGGCTCCTATACCCAGCCCAGCGTACCCCATCCACACACTTCCCTCCCAGCCATTGAAATCTGATGGGTGGGGGGGTGCTGCACGCATGCCCACCAAAAGCCACTGTCCAGCTGCTAGTGATGCTGAAGAAGAGTTCTAAGTCAGACGTAGAGAGGAACAGCCAGCAGCAGGCCAGAGGGAGCACCTGCCAGGAGGAGTTCCCTCTTCAACCCTGCCCTGGGAAGTGTAGATTCCCGGGAGCTGCCTGGCAGCACGGAGCTCACCCCTGGGCCAAAAGGGAGGGAATTCTCAGCTCCACTGCGAAGCGTGGTGCTTTTTTACTGCTATTACAAATTTAATGGACAGGTCCAATTTTAATTCTTTTTTATGGACTTGTGAAGGGATACGGTCACAGATGACCCCTTGGGATGTTCCCCAGTGTGCTGATCATGCAACTGACACCCACCTTCCTGCTCTCTGGATCTCCCCACCAACCTGTTTTGCTGAGCCAGATCCTCTGGTCTCCTCCAGGCAAGGCAAAGAGTTGGGGTTACCAGCCCCCTCCAGAGCAATATAGACGCTTATTAACCACAGCTCTGGAAGGGTGCAGTTCTAGGGCACAACACCCAGGAAATCAATCCTCACCGTGGAGACATGTGAACCATCTGGAATGAGATGGAAATTGACATGCAAGGAGTTTAGTTTTCAAACTTACTTAGCACAGTCTGTAATTTAAGAAAACAGCTTTGAATTATCCTGGATAGGGAAGTTATCTCAGCTGGAGGAAATTCAGGAAGTAAGACATTTCGCCAATTCCAATGAGTGACAGGTCTGGTTGTTCCCACAAGCTGCAAGTAATCTGAGGTGCTCATTATAATAACCTGTTGACCTTATTAGCCAAAGAAAGAAGACTTTCAGGTTACACTGGATATACTTTCCCTGTCTGTTGACCAGAAATGTCGGATTGTCCACAGAGACAAGTAGGCCTCCTTTGCTCCAGGAGCCAGAGGACAACTGTTTTTTGTAGCCAAAAGGGATTACTCCAGTCAAAGGGGAGCTTTTGGCTTTCTAATAAGGGGTGCAAGCCCTTTGCACTGAGCTCCAATGCTACCACCCAGGTAAGAGCAGGGGTTTCTAAGCCAAAGCACCACAGAGGGCTCACCAACTAGACAAAGGGGTACTAATTATTTCCTGTTAAGTACATGCTGAACACCTGCAACTCTTACAGTGAGGTTTTAATCAGGTGTATATCAGCATTTATACCAGTGGCTCTGTCCCAATTTACCATGTCCCTGTAATCAATGCTTAGCACTTCTCAGGATCTGCTCTAATGTCTTGGACCCTGTCTCTGAGATTCTTTCAGTAAAATTTTTCCTGTTGTCATAGTGTCATGATTTCCCTGCACTTACAATTTAGTTCCAAAGCTGCAATTGACAGCACAGCTTCTGCCTTTGGAGATTTTCATTAATGTGCATAGCCTTATGAGATGCAGCCGTATTAGAACACTTGGTTTTACCGAAATTCCTTCAGAATGTATGGGGTGTGTCTACACGGGCACAAATCTTCAATAGGCATGCTAATGGCCATTTCGAAGATTACTAATGAGGTGCTGAATTGAATATTCAGCGCCTCATTAGCACTAGGGCACTTCCGGCTACGGCACGGCTACACAGGGGTCCTTTTCGAAAGGACCTGCCCCTTTCGAAATCGCCTTATTCCGATCAGTGATTGGGATAAGGAGATTTCGAAAGGTGCGGGGGCCTTTCGAAAAGGACCCCCGTGTAGCCGCGCCGAGCCGCACACTTTCAAAAGCGGGGCTTTAGAAGCGCTGCGGCCAGAAGTGTCCTAATGCTAATGAGGCGCTGAATATTCAATTCAGTGACTCATTAGTAATCTTCGAAATATGGCTATTTTGAAGATTTGTGCCCGTGTAGACACAGCCATGAGGTATGCATGTTACACATGCACACAAAATCTGACTATTTCCAAGTATGCAAAGGTTTCATGAAAATAAAGAATTTAGTGCAAACATTTTTGTAAGGAAAAATGTAGTCAAATTTGGAACACTGATTTTTGAAGCAGCTTTTTTTTTCCAGTGTATTTCAGAATTTTTAACTGTTTCTAGTAACATGGTGAAAGCCAAATGACAGATACTCATCTATAAGGTGCCACAAGACTTCTTGTTGTTCTCTCATCACAATGGTATATGATGTGGTGTTCTGGTAACCAGATTGAGTGACTTTACCTATGTGTTCAGAAGGATTAGCGAAGGCCATATGGACTCATTTTCTTACTGCATACTTTCACTTGTCCAATCAGAAAAAAATAGCATAACTGCTTTCACAGTCCTGAATTTTGCAGCTTCCTTAGTAATTAATTAAAAACTGCTGACATTGGGGGATAGCTGTATTTCAGAAACATGGCAGCTGATGACAGCAGTAAGGAACAGCTCTATGTTTCTTCCTATTGCACAGTGAAGAATTCCATCACACCTATGTCTTTTCATTCTTGCCTATTGCAAATCTTGCAAAAATACTGGACTTTGAAATGTCCTTAGAAACTAAAATAAGAGTTTTAAAATTAAAATCTACAAGAAGAAAGAAAAGAATTAAGAGATACGATGTGTTTTCAAATAGTTTGCTTAACTGATATTTCTAGTACAATTAAAAAAATTAAAAAGGTAAATATATTTTGGAAATTTTTGACTCTTGTAAATAGTTCATACCTTAATTTCTTTTTCTGTCATGGTCTGAAGAAGTGGGTCTGTCCCACAAAAGCTCACCTAATAAACTATTTTGCTAGTCTTTAAAGTGCTACTTGACTGCTTTTTGTTTTGACAGAAAATGTAATACATGTTGTTTTCTCTAATAACTGAAAAGAATGGTAAGAGGAATAATATTATAAAATGCAACAAATAAAGTATTCAGAATAGGTAGGCTAATAAGAAGAAGTAGTTTTAAAAGTAAGATATAAACAGACACAGTGATACCAATTCAAATTTATTCAATATGGTATGTATGCTAACTAATTATCATTAAAGCTACACTAACTATCAAAACAAAAAGCAGTCAAGTAGCATTTTAAAGACTAGCAAAATAGTTTATTAGGTGAGCTTTCATGGGACAGACCCACTTCTTCAGACCATAGCCAGAACAGAACAGACTCAATATTTAAGGCACAGAGTACCAGAAACAGTAAGCAAGGAGGACAAATCAGAAGAAGATAATCCAGGTGAGCAAATCAGAGAGTGGAGGGGTGCGGAGGGGAAGGTCAAGAATTAGACTGAGCCAAGTATGCAGACGAGCCCCTATAGTAACTCAGAAAGTTCCCATCACGATTTAAACCATGTGTTAATGTGCCGAATTTGAATATAAAAGCCAGCTCAGCTGCTTCCCTTTCCAGAACGGTGCGATAATTCTTCTTCAGTAACACACATACTTTTAGGTCATTGACAGAATGCCCCATTCCATTAAAATGTTGACTAACTGGTTTGTCTGTCACTTCTAACTCCCTTAGACAAAGGGTCAATGGGCAGAAAACACACATCAAAACACTCCAGATCCACAAACCAGTTAGTCAACATTTTAATGGAATGGGGCATTCTGTCAATGACCTAAAGGTATGTATAGTAACAGAGAGGAAGCCGTGCTAGTCTATACGCTATCAAAACAAAAAGCAGTCAAGTAGCACTTTAAAGACTAGCAAAATAGTTTCATGGACCTAATAAACTATTTTGCTAGTCTTTAAAGTTCTACTTGACTGCTTTTTTTTTCTAAAGGTATGTGTGTTACTGAAGAAGAATTATCGCACCGTTCTGGAAAGGGAAGCAGCCAAGCTGGCTTTTATATTCAAATTCGGCACATTAACACATGGTTTAAATCATGATGGGAACTTTCTGAGTCACTCTTGGGGCTCATCTGCATACTTGGCTCCATCTAATTCTTGACCTTCCCCCCCACCCCGCCACTCTCTGATTTGCTCACCTTGATTATCTTTTTCAGATTTGTCCTTCTTGCTTACCGTTTTTGGTTCTCTGTGCCTTAAATATTGAGTCTGTTCTGGTCTGGCTATGGTCTGAAAAAGTGGGTCTGTCCCATGAAAGCTCACCTAGTAAACTATTTTGCTAGTCTTTAAAGTGCTATTTGGCTGCTTTTTGTTTGTATAGACTAGCACGGCTTCCTCTCTGTTACTAACTATAAAGTAGCTGTTGCCATTTCAGAACTTTATGTATATGGTAAAAATGTTATTAGATTGATAAAAAAATTACTAAATAGGTCCCCAATGATGCAAATACACATGTGAGTAATTTTGCTATTCCCATACATAAAGCTATTTATGTATGAGTGTTTTCAGGATCATGTAGAATTACATTAACTTTTAATCCAATACAGATGTCACAGCTGTGCTGTTGCTAATTAGTTTGTTACAGCTTATATGACTATTAGTCTTTCTGTTGTTGACAGCTTTTTCCTGTTGAATCACAGAATATTTTATTGGTATACAATGATTTTTCTTCAGCTTTTCCTTTCTCCACCCATTGTCTTCAAGTTGTAATAGGGAAAACAATTGTCTTCACATATGATATTTGACATTTATATTACAACTGGGATTGATTAGTTTCATTCACCAGGGAAACTACTGCCTTAAAATATACATAATATGAAGTATTAATGGCACCATACTCCAATGCAGTCTTTCCTTTGTTTATTAAAATACATTTAATTGCTGAACAATTTTGAAATTCTGGAAATATCAAACTTATAATATGTCAGCAGAATATGATTGCAACTATAAGACATTCTTTATGTCTGGCAATGTTGTAGGAAGATTTTTTGCTATATACTTATATGTAATTCTTACTCTCTTTCCATCTCAGTATCTGGTGCATTGTTTAGACTTTAACACACTGCTAATAATAACTATTATGACGTTATTGAATTCAAAAACTGGGTGCACTTGAAAAATTTTTGAAGTTGGGTTTGAATAAGCACCTAATAATTTAAGTCTTAACCTTCTGACCTGCTTCTTATGGCAAAATATTTTGTCATGAGTTCTGATGCTATCCTGATTATTTTTCTGGAAAGATGATTCCTTCCTGCATTAACTTTAGCAATAAATATACACATAGGTATAATTTCTATAGTTTTGTCAAGTGATTAAAAATAATCATGATTGTACTATTAAACAATAACAGAATACCATTTATTTAAATATTTTCAAACACTGTATTCTGTTATAATTGAAATCAAAGCTATGTCCACACAGTGGGCACTATTTTGGAACACAGCTGTGTCCCAACATTGATGCCTGTATCTAAGAAATGCACCCATTGTCTCAAAAAAGTTTTTGAGATAACAGGCTCACTATTTTGGCATCCCTGTACTCCTTCTTGCATAGTAACAGAGAGGAAGCCGTGCTAGTCTATACACTATCAAAACAAAAAGCAGTCAAGTAGCACTTTAAAGACTAGCAAAATAGTTTATTAGGTGAGCTTTCATGGGACAAACCCACTTCTTCAGACCATGTATCCCTCTTGCATGTATCACATGCTTTATTTCATCCATTTAGCCTGTGCCACATGCCGAAATAGCCCAATTGAAATTGAATCAAAGTAAGCTATGCAAAATTGCATAGCTTATTTTGAGGTTAGGCTGTCATGTAAACAGAGCCAAATGGTACAATGCTCATTTTATATTTTTATTGCAAATATTTGCACTATAAAACAAATTAAATATTGTTTTCAGTTCGCCTCTTGCAAGTACTGTAGTGCAATCTCTATCATGAAAGTTGAATTTGCAAATGTAGAATTATGTACAAAAATTGCATTCAAAAATAAAACAAAGTAAAACTTTAGATCCTACAACTCAGCTTAGTCCTACTCCTTGTTCAGCCACTTCTCAGATGAATGAGTTTGTTTACATTTGTAAGAGATAATGCTGTCCGCTTCTCTTTTGAATTGACACCTGAAAGTGAGAACTGGTGTTTGCATGGCACTATCCTAGCTGGTGTCACAAATTATTACATGGCAGATGCATTAGAGAGTCATATGTCCCTTCATACTTCAACCAGATTCCAGAAACATGCATGAATGCAATGACAGGTTCTGCGCAGTAATGACTCAATGCAGTGCAGGCCAACCCATGTCTATTTTCATTATCAAAGACGGATATCACCATTTAAACAGAAGGTTGGTTTTCTTTTTCAGTGATTTGAGTTCTCTAGTTTCTGCATCAGAGCGCTGTTGTTTTAAAACTTCTGAAAGCATGTTCCATACCTTATTTCTCTCACATTCCTAAACCTTGGATCAAGTGCTATGCTTCAGAGAGGACTACAGGGAGGATACAGCTAGATCCATCAACCTTCTTCATGTTATAAACCTGTTATAACACTTTTCTTTTATATGCTACATTTCATCCAGAGATTGTAAAGTGCTTTAGACAGGCAGGCATTAGCCCCATCTTATAGACGGAGAGATTGAAGTACAAAGAAATTAAATGACATACCCCTTTTCACAGACAGTCATTGGCAGAGTCAGGAACAGAATTTTACTATCACAGAGTCCCTATCTGGTTTAAATCATTTCCTATGCCTGGCCCTGGCCTCCTGATGGAGTAGAGCGAACAGTCTGCTCACTTGCAACCTCCCCACCTACTGTGCTGAAGGAGGAGGAATGGTTCTGTAGAGGTGCTTCCCATCCCCCTGCTGCTACCTAAGATGTGGCTAATTAGTTAGCCCTGAATGAGAGTACTAGTTGGCACTTACCTTTCTTGAACCAGAAGAAGACTCGAAAAGTAGCTCATTACACAGATTTGTGTGTTGACGTCAATCATTGCTGGAGGAAAAACTGTTTCGGGATTATTTTCTCCTTAGCGAGTTATTCTATCACATATCACATTCTTTCCTTTCCTTTTTAATTTATAACTTTAAATCTAAAACTATACAAAGCAATTTAAAGATGCAATTAAATCTAGAATTTCCAACTACTTATTCTGAAAAAAGATTAGTATTATAATGTAAGGGGGGTTGATTTGATTTAATTTCTTTCATTCAGTTATTGAAGAATGACTTATTTTTATGGAATGGAGGCACCCTAATTACAATGCTGTGAGAAATATCTTATGTACAAAGTTTCCATTATTTTTTCTTGCCAAAATAAACCTTAATTGCAAAAGGAGACTCCCTTTATGTAACACTTATACTTGGTTACCAAAAGGTTTGTAGTGTAAAGGCAGTTATTGTCCCAGATGACACCTTTAAATAATTTAAAGCTTACTGTGTCCATGTAATGCAACTTTTTGATGTAGGATCCCAGGGTTTTCTAGGTATACTGAAAAATTAAAAACTAGTTAAAAGTTAAGAACTTTATTTTCTCCAGAGGAGATCTAGCTGCTCTCAAACTCTACTAGTAAATGGAGAAGGAAAACAAATACCTCTGGAAGTGACTGGTGCTCACCTTAAGGGCATGAAAGTTATGAGCACCCTGTATTTTTCATCTGTGTTCTCTATTAGCCTTCATAAAATAAGCTCTCTTGTTCCATTTTTGTGAGTTCTTTGAAGAGCTGTTATCCATGCTACGTACCACCATTAAGCTTGAAAAAACATACCAGTCTTGGTAACTTCACCATGTTAAATCCTTTTAGAAACATATCTAGGTAAAGTAGCACAAGCTTAATGTCAGATGGCATTAACTATATTATAATTGCTTTGTGCTTAACCTTTTTATTACTGGAGATCATTCAGACTAGTCTGTACCTGATTAAGGAATCAGTTAATTATTTTTAAACATTTTGTTTTGATTACACAATATCAGATCCCCATTATAATTCTACAAATATATATTTTTGCACCCTGTCCTACATGCCTCCTCCAAGTCAGAATCCTCTTCTGCAACCATACCCATACCTCCTCCTGAACCCTGCACCCCACTCCTGCACTCCAATCCCCTCACCCAGGTCACAACCTCTTTCTTCACCCAAACTCCTTCCCAGACTCCGCACTCTCTCTTGCACTCCATTACCCTACCCCAAGCCTTCTTCTGCACCCAACCTCCATCCCAGACTTCACACCTCCTCCATTAATATCATGAAAGAGTGCAGCCCTTGACAACTTACCAAATTCTTGGTGTGTCCCTCACCCACCAAAAGTTATTGCCCACCCTTTCTCTATGGGCATCAGAGGCTCTTCTTGCAGCTGCCCAGCTGCTATGGCTGGCTGCTTCCTTCTGTAACTGCTTAGCCAAGGTGAGCAGCCCGTGTCCCACCTACCACCTGCAGTTCCCAGGGTTAAGTGGAGGGACCCTGGAGCTACCCAGACACTGGCTGTTTCCACACTCTTACTCTCCTGTCAAAGATGGCATTGTAATGAGGCAATTCAAAGCAGGCTAATGAGGTGCTGGCATGCATATTCAGTGCCTTATTAGCATAATAGTGTCCACACAAATTTCAAAGTGTAGATTTTGAATAGCAGATTGACAGTGTAGGTGCGGGCAGCTTCAAAATAAGCACCCTGCTTTTACATTCCCTTACTCCCACAAAACTAGATTGGAGTAAGGGAATGTCCAAGTGAGGGGCTTATTTCGAGGCTTCCCCCATTTACACTGTCAATCTGCAATTCAAAGTCTGTACTTTGAAATTTGCATGGTCGCAATTATGCTAATGAGGTGCTGAATATGCACACATTAGCTCCTCATTAGCCTCCTTCGAATTGCCTCATTATAATGCCACTTCCGATGAGACAGTGAGAGTGTAGAAGCACCCCCTGTTGCTAGCAACACCGCCCCCCCTGCAGCTTCTAGATGCTGGAGATCCTGTACCTGACCAGTTGCAAAGGTGGTGGCCCACCTTCATCTCCCTGTCCCTCAGGGAAGAGGGACCTTCCTTGGCTCCCAGCCCCTGGGCAGTGGAACCCCTGCAGATCCCAGTTGCTGGTGGAGTTGGGGAGAGGGTGATGGATCCTTCTCTCTGTCCCTTTTATCAAGGATGTTTTTAGCAATAGCCTAGGACAAGCCATGAGTTTCCATGAACTTTTATTTATTTTATTTTATTTATTTTCTTTATGGCCAGTGATCCCTCTGGGAATATTAATAACAAATTGTGACAAAATCATAGCCTTAACCATGGTGACTCCTTCATATAATAGAGAGATAGCCATGTTAGTCTGTATTCTATGAAAACAAAAAAGAAGTCATGTATCCCTTTAAAACCTAACAAAATGATGTCTTCGGTGATGAGCTTTCATGGGACAGACCCACTTCTTCAGATCATAGCCTTACCAGAACAGACTCAATATATAAAGCACAGAGGTCCAAAAATTGTTATGAAGGCTGGCAAATCAGAAGAGCAGAAGGATGGGGTGGGGGAGATGTTGGGGGTGGGGAAGTTAAGAGCTAGATAAAACATCAAAATATGTAAAAGAGTCCTCATAATGGATCAGGTAATTGCTGTCCCTGTTCAAACCACGTGTTAATGTGTCGAATTTGAATATGAATGTTAGTTCTGAGCATTCTCTCTGTAGATGATTGTTAAAGTTTCATTTCAATAGAACATAAACTCTCAGGTCTTTAACAGAATGGCCCACTCCACTGAAGTGCTGGCTGACAGGCTTGTGTATTTGTAGGTGTTTGATGTTTCCTCTATGTCTATTCATTCTTTGTTGAAGAGCGTTTGCAGTCTGTCCTATATACATAGTGTGTGGGCACTGTTGGTACATGGTGGCATATATGATGCTAGTTGAGGAAAAGAAGACTGTGCCCGTGATTCTGTAATTAGTGTGGTTAGGTCCAGTGATGGCATCTCCAGAATGGATATGTGGACAAAGTTGGCAATGCGGCTTGTTGCGAGGAAAAGTTCCAGGTTAAGTATTATTGTGGTATAGCCTGAGGTTGCTAGTGAGAATCCTCATAAGGTTAGGAGGTTGTCTATAGGAAAGAACTGGCCTGTCACCTAGGGCCTTCTGGAGTGTGGCATCATGATTTAGGATAGGCTGTAGGTCTTTAATGATGCTTTTCAGTGGTTTGAGTTGGGGGCTATAGGTAATGACAAGTGGTGTTCTGTTATTGGCTTTTTTGGCCCTATCGTGGAGTAGTTGGTTCCTGGATATTGGTCTGGCCTTGTCCATTTGTTTTTTTTACTTTTCCCAGTGGGTAATTAAGGTTTATGAATGTTTGGTAGAGATCTTGTAGTTTTCGTTCTCTGTCAGTAGGATCAGAGCAGATGCAATGGTATCTCAGGGCTTGACTGTAAACAATGGATCATGTCACGTCTGCAGGATGGAAGCTAGAAGCATGTAGGTAAGTGTAGTAGTTAGTGGGTTTCCAGTAGAGAGTAGTATTGATCGGGCCATCAGTGATTTGTACTGTAGCATCCAGGAAATGTATCTCAAGGCATAAGTTGATGGTGGGGTGCAGATTGTTAAAGTCTCTGTGGAATTCTTCTAGAGTCTCTTTACCATGGGTCCCTATGGGTCTGGTAAGGCTATGATCTGAAGAAGTGGGTCTGTCCCATGAAAGCCCATCACCTAATAAATTATTTTGTTAGTCTTTAAAGTACTACATGACTGTTTCTTTTCCTTCATATAAGGAATTCACTCTAAAAATGTAAACTAGTCACACATGGGAAAGAAAATACGTGCCTCAACTAACAAATATAGGTTTTCCTTTTTAGGGCCCAAACAAATGCAGTGGGCAGATCCTTCTCCCACTAGGAACACATCTCACAGTTTATGGGATCAAACCACCTCCACTTCCTCTTTCACTGAGTCATGGATCTGTGCTGAACAGCTCCACAGAATCATGAAAAGGAGTAAATTGATCAGCAGCTGCATTGCAGCTGATGTGGATGAGGAATGGTGTAAACATTTAGAAAATAAATGACAAAATCAGAACTGGATTTCACGTATTTACTTCTGTCTTCTTTTAATGAAACCTTATTTTTACATTGAATTGGTAATGCCACTTGCTAATTAAAGAGCATTCTGTGCAGTCAGTTAAAGATGTTCACTCCTTTTGTTGTTTCCGATCCATGTAATTTGATCAGTCAACTTCTGATTGTGCCTACTAAAAGGTTATGATTCTGTTTCTATTTCCCTTTCAAGCATTGTCTGCTATTCCGGTAATCTTCCTCTCCTGACCTTTTAAAGAAGCTATTACTGTACCATAATTGTAACCAGCATATTATTACTTCTCATATATAGTACTCTAATAGGGATGCATATATAACTGGCAGAGCTGCAGCTGAGAGTGATCTTCTAAGACAGCAAAAATTACTAGCTACAGGGTAAAGTCAAAACAAAAATCTTGTAGTGTAATCTCATGACTCTGTCTTCTCTATATCTTTATTGAGGGCCATTCTGGAGTATAGTCCTTATTCCTTGCTCTCTCTTCACTTTCTCTGTTTCTTGTCTTTGTTGTTGTTTTCTTTTGTTTTAAATTCCTATGGTGTTGGGGAGGTGACAATGTGGACAGGCAGAGGAAAATGCTGGTGGTCCCTAGTCACAAATTTGCACACAAGTGGTGTGAAGATGGTGGTCACTCAACATTGACACAACGTTATATCAGCATACATAGACTGCTTGTACAAAAGAGCAATGTCTTTAGGGGCAATGCGGATCTACCCAGTCCAGGGAAGGACAAAAAAAGGATTTGTAAACATTGTTCTCTATTGTCTCATAGCCATCTGGGAATTGAACTGTATGGTTAAAAATCAGCATCCCACACAAAGATCACTGAACTCTGCATCCTGGACTGCCACATCTCCTGAGGATGCAGGTGGGCTCGAAAGGTTCATCACACTCATGAGAATCATACTTGAAGTTGACAAATGCAACATTGATATACCTGCACTGAATGAAACATGTCTCCTGGGCAAGTCTCAACTTGATGAGGTCAATGGTAGACACATGTTTTACTGGAGACATGAGTCCATAGAAGAGAGGCATCTGTTGGAGTGAGCTTTGCTATTTGGACCTCTATCTCACCTGCTGGGAAAGACAAATTTATGAAGACAATTATTTGCAAGTTATTGTTAAATGGTTTTGCGTTATTGGCCCCCTAAACTCAGGAACATCCATTTATTCACTGATTGCTGGGAAGCACAGCAAAACATTCTGGCTTAACAGTCAATCTAAAAAAGACAGAAGTCATACTCCAGCCTCAACCAGTAAATACAGCATCTATTACATTTGTAACAGAGGGGTAGCCTGTTAGTCTGTATCTGCAAAAAAGCAACAAGGCCTGTGGCACCTTATAGACTAACAGATTTTTTGGAGCATAAGCTTCCATGGCAAAGACGAGAAATCTGTTAGTCTGTAAGATGCCACAGGACTTCTTGTTATTTTTGTATTAATTGATGATGCACTGCCCAAAGCTGTTAACAAACTTTGCTACTCAGGGGCTACGTCTACACGTGAAGCCAACATCAAAATAGCTTATTTCGATGAAGCAACATCGAAATAGGCTATTTCGATGAATAACGTCTACACATCCTCCAGGGCTGGCAACGTCGATGTTCAACTTCGACGTTGCGCGGCACCACATCGAAATAGGCGCTGCGAGGGAACGTCTACACGCCAAAGTAGCACACATCGAAATAAGGGTGCCAGGCACAGCTGCAGACAGGGTCACAGGGCGGACTCAACAGCAAGCCGCTCCCTTAAAGGGCCCCTCCCAGACACAGTTGCACTAAACAACACAAGATCCACAGAGCCGACAACTGGTTGCAGACCCTGTGCCTGCAGCATGGATCCCCAGCTGCTGCAGCAGCAGCCAGAAACCCTGGGCTAAGGGCTGCTGCCCACGGTGACCATAGAGCCCCGCAGGGGCTGGAGAGAGAGCATCTCTCAACCCCCCAGCTGATGTCCACCATGGAGGACCCGGCAATTTCGACGTTGCGGGACGCGGATCGTCTACACGGTCCCTACTTTGACGTTGAACGTCGAAGTAGGGCGCTATTCCGATCCCCTCATGAGGTTAGCGACTTCGACGTCTCGCCGCCTAACATCGAAGTTAACTTCGAAATAGCGCCCGACGCGTGTAGCCGCGACGGGCGCTATGTCGAAGTTAGTGCCACTACTTAGAAGTAGCGTGCACGTGTAGACACAGCTAGGCAGTGTCATTTCATGAGATTCAAGTAATAATGACATTACAAAGTGTATTCATACAACCAACAATACCTGTGGACAACTTCAATATCATCTCTGGAAAAAACCCACTGTGTCAGACTAGCTATTGTCTTCACCACACTCCTGTAGGGCTGTCATATTTGGACTACTTATCAAATTCGAATAACATCTTTGACAATTCCACCTCTGATGTCTACAGCAGACAACAGCAATTAAGTGGCAAGACTTAGTTCCAAACACCCAGATCCCTGAGTGCTATAACATCACAGACATTGAAGCTTTTATAGTGAGAACACAGCTGTATGTCTGACAGTAGAATACTGAAGGTTGTCTTTAGTGAGAATTGATGACTGAAACTCATTTTAGGGGCAGACCAAAAAATGTTACCAAGACAGTCTCAAGTGCAACTTTCAATCTTGCAATGTGGACCATAATACCCAGGAACATGACAATATCAGATAGCATTAATTCTGGTAATTCAGATGAAAAGATTTCAGGAGCCTACAGGTTGCTGCAGTTGAGGAGAGATGTATGAGCCATGAAAGCTAAAAGCAGAACATGTTTGTCTAACACTGTATTCACCTATGACACTTGCAGTCTGGGCTGCATGTCCAAAATTGGCTTTGGCCTTATCTCAGGAACCGCTTAAGTGACCATATCTTAGCCATTGAATGAAATGGAGATGTCATCAATAAAAATAACATTTAATGAAATTATGTTTATTCCAAAATCAGTTTCTGTTTTCTTATGATCTTATGCTTATTTTTGCATTACAAAGGACTTTGCACCAAGTATTTACTTGGTATTCAGCCAGACTGTGCAGCTCTGAAGTTTAATTTTGGATCAGCAGCTGAATTTTTGAATGTATAACCTAAACAGTCCCCTACTTATTAGCAGGCCTGGTAAAAGTATTTCATTCTCTTCCTACCCCTACCAAGTATCTCTTATGGACAGTGAGAAGAGGGTCTGTTTGTTTCCTCTGACAGCTGGTCTACTCTTCCCTTAAGTGTTTTGAGCATTTGGGTTCGTAAATGCCGGGTTGTTAGTTTAACCCTTGAGGCAGCCATTTAGGAATCTGGGAGAAATAGATCTAAAAAAAAATCTGTTAGGGAGGGTGCTTGGTCCTGCCAAGAAGTCAGGGAACTGGATTCGATGACCCCTCAAGGTGCCTTACAGTTCTATGAGGTGTGAATATCTCCATATGTTATAATTATAATGGCTCACTGACTTGTTGATTCTCAAATGGCAGCTCCTTTTATAAGATTATCAGAGGTCACATGAGAGAAGAGTGAAAATTTGTAAATTTTGTGATTTTTTGGTAATCTCCCTATGCACCAGGGGACAAAATTATTAATTTGTAATATTATTGGATGAGATCCTGGCCTCATTGAAGGCAATGATAAGACTCTGACTAAGTTTAATAGGGCTAGGATTTCTTCTATTGTATTTATAGAGAGGCCTAAAACATGCAGATTGCTTTAAATAAATATCATTTGGGGGCAACTTCTTGAGTGCTTCTAAAACATATTAGATACTACAGCAAAGCCCAGTGGAGTCCAGTGACTTGAAAGATGAGAGAAGCTGTCCTCAGAGGTCTGATGAACACTGGGGCTGACTGAGCATTCATTGCTGCTACCATGGACATGCAGCAAGCGGAATCAGAGAATACAACTAGCATTTGCAGCATTTGGAGTATTATGAGAGGTGGTTAAGGACTTAATATAATTGATATGTAAACAATACTTACCATACTGAAATGGAACTTGTACGCATAGCATTTATTCAGAGATTTTTCTTCCCACCATCTAGAAGAAAAATCCACCAACAAATACTCAGGATAATTCTTGTTTATAAGGCTTCTCAATCTTTGGCTTATGTGTTAACGCCTGCTGCCTTGGTACTTAAATAGAAGGAAGCTCAGAAGTTTTTATGTTAAAGACAGTGTGTTCCATAGTTTCATTTTCTGGAATTGCCATTTCTCCTTCAATTGATCTAAATTAATTTCAAGATATCCTTAGAATGATCCATTCCCAGGAAACACACTATACTCTTTCAAGGATGTATTGTACAGACAAGACTTGAAAATAAGGTTTTCTATATCTTCTCACTGTCAACTCATTAAAATAATAGAAGTTATTCTTTGTGCCAGTTCTGATGTAAAAGCCAATACAGATAAAGTCTTCCAGTACATATGATGTAACATGTAATAGGTATGTAGCTGAAATCTTACTGGGATTGATACTTTATTGCTTTGGGCTGCGTATTTAATTACACTTACGTAAAGTGTGTTGGTAGGCACATGAATAACAAAGACTGACCATAAGGTATCCAACTGTATAATTAAAACTGGAAATAGAACCTAACGAACAGCAGAACCATATGAGATTGGCTTTGGTCCAAGGTTAGTGCAGTTCAAGCTGGTTTAAATGGAGATGGCTATTACTCAATAATGAATTGATATTCCCTGTTGTTTTTTTTTTTAAATGAACCATTGTACAACACACTGAGGAATAATTTGTCAATGGGAGGGCTAGTTGCAGTGCATCACTTATTTTGGTTATGCATCAGTGAGGGTCAATATTACCGGAGGAACTCAGCACATTTAAACAAAATCAAAAATGCTATAATTTTGTATTTTTAAACACCCTGATCATCAGAATTCCCATACACCTGGGTTGCTGACAATGAAAAATTGAAAATCTGATTTCAACTCAGTGGCAATGTATTACTTCAGGTATGTCTACATTTATGAGAAGATTGATGCTCTGTCAATTGATTTTCTGGGGTTCAATTTAGCGTGCCTACTGGAGATGCGCTAAATTCAACTGTCATGGTGCTGCAGTTGATCCTGGTACTCCTGGCCATCATGGTGAGTAAGGGAAATTGATGGGACAAACTCTCCTGTCGACATCCCACTTTGTGGATGGTGGCAAAAATCAATTTCAGTTAAGTTGACTCCAGCTACTCAATTCTTGCAGCTGGATTTGTGTATCTAAACTTGATTTTACCTTCTAATGTAGACCAGGCCTTAGAAATCAATAAGTGGCCATGTTATGTCATTAATGAGCCACTGGGTTCAGATATAGTAGTTATTCAGAGTTTTCCAGCAAGAAGCGAAATAATCTTCTCAATTTTTAGGCTGTTGTAATCATGTATCCTAACTTCTCCCAGATTATATGTCTCTATTTTAGAGTCATAGAATCATAGGATTGGAAGAGACCTCGGGAGGTAATCAAGTCCAACCACCTACTCAAAGCAGGGCCAGTCCCAACTAAATCATCCCTAGCAGGGCTTTGTCAAGCCAGGACTTAAAAACCTGCAGGGATGAAGATTCTTCCACCTCTCTAGGCAACCTATTTCAGTATATCACCACCTGTCTCATCATCATCATCAAAAACCATGGGCTCAGCACCCATTGGTGTCTGATGCCTCTCTCACTATTTCCTTCCACCTTTCCCTATCCAGTGCAGAGTGGCTTAGTTTCTGTAGACTAGCTCCACACCAATCTACTATATCATCTATCCATTCTCTGTGGGGTCTGCCTCCCCTATTCTAACCATCCATTATGTCAGATACTAGGGTCTTTATTTTTCATTTGTCGTTCATTCTGCAAATATGTCCAAATAGTTGTAGCTTCTGTTTTATAACCTTCTGCAGCAGGTTCTCTTTCGGCTGTATTTTTCTATATAATTCCTCATTGGTGATCTTCTGCATCCATCCTATTCTCAGAATCTTTCTAAAATAACTCCTTTCTAATGCCAGTATTCTTCTTTTCGAATGTTTCTTTATCACCCATGTCTCACATCCATACAACATGCTGTTGAATACACACGTTTTCAAGACACCGAGCTTCTTTCTTAAGCTAATTGCTTTGTTTTTCCAGATCTTTTCCATCGCCTCCAAACTCGCTCTTGCTTTCTCTATTCTAGTCGCTATTTCCTTCTTACAGTCTAGATCACACGTTATGTTGCTCCCCAATATGTGAACTTCTCTACATTTTCTAGTTTAATACCATCCACACTGATCTTCCTTCCTACATCCTTATCTCCAAATACCATTGTTTTTGTTTTGTCAATGTTCATAATCAGTCCATACCACTTCCCTTCTTCGTTTAACACACACACCGTTTTCGCTAGCTTCTCCTCATCTTCCTCAATGATAACTATATCATCCATGAACCTCAAGTTGTTAATTCTTTTCCCATGCACAGATATCCCTTCCTTGATCTTGTCCATCGTTCTCCCCAGATGTGCAATGAAGATACTTGGCGATACTGCATCTCCTTGTCTCGTACCTCTACTTATTTTAAACCAACCTCCCAATTCCCCTCTTGTTCTCACTGCTGCCTCCGCATTATCACTGATATCTTTCAACAGCCTTATCAGTCTGCTATCCACTCCGTATGACTCCAACACAGCCCAAGTCTCTTTCTGATCTATACTGTCAAATGCCTTTTGAAAATCGACACAGCCATTGTATACGTTTTTGTTCTTTCGTCGAGCTTTCTCCACTATCAGTCTTAGTGCCAATATCTGCTGTATGGTACTTCTATCTTTTCTGAACCCTGCTTGCTCGTCTGCTATATGTTCTTCTATCTGTCATCTTAATCTCCGAGTCAGTATCATCATCAGCACCTTACCTAGATGACTCATTAGGGCAATCGTTCTGTAGTTCTTGCACTCCAATGTACTTCCTTTCTTGGGTATTGTCACTAGCACAGATGTTGTCCATTCCTTAGGCGCCTTCCCTTCTTTCCATACTATATTACATAATCAGTGTATTTCCTGAATCATGCTTTCTCCGCTGTATTTGATTATCTCTCCTGTGATCTTATCATTCCCAGGGCTCTTGTTGTTCTTTAGTCATTTCACTGCTTTTTCTACTTCCTCCTTTGAAATATCAGTCTCACTCTTGATGCTGTGGGGGGGGACATCTCTTC
The DNA here is from genome assembly GCF_033958435.1 of Carettochelys insculpta. NCBI lineage: Eukaryota > Metazoa > Chordata > Testudines > Carettochelyidae > Carettochelys > Carettochelys insculpta. The sequence goes on along the minus strand of NC_134139.1, from coordinate 171,426,016 downwards.
CAATTCTTCAATCAGTCTCTCTGAAACACTCGGGTCCAACTGTGCTTTGTATAGATTGGTGCAATATCTCATCCATCGCTGCACAATCTTCTCCCTGTTCATGAGCACTTCTTTCTTCTCATATTTGATCGCCATCTGCTTTGGTTGCCATTTCCTATTAATATTCCTAATTGTCTTATACACCTCCCTGGTCTTACATTCTCCGTAATACCTCTCAATACCTTCACATTGCTCCTCTAACCATTTCTCCTTATCCTTTCTGTCTGCTTTCCTTACCTCATTGCATTTCATCCTACATTGCTGTTCTGCCATCTCAGAAACATCTCTTCTGATCTTGCCTCTTCAATAGTGGTGGCTATCCCTGCGACTCTCTTATCTAGGTCTTTCTCTGTGGCGATATTCTTAATCTTCTCTTCGAGCGCTGCTCTGTATGCGTTCCCTGTTTCTTCCTCATATAGTCTCACCATGTCTCTTCTTTTCTTAAACTGTGTCTTACATTTTCTTTTGAGTTTTATCTTGATGTTTGCAATCACTAGACTGTGCTCTGATTCTAAATCCTCTCTTTGGAAAGTTCGGCACCTCTGTACTGATGTTATCCATCTTCTTCTTATCAAAATCATATCTATCATGTTCACCACCTGTCTGGTGAAATAGATTTTCCTGATATCCAAACTAGACTTCTCCCACTGCAACTTGAGTCCATTGCTCCTCATTCTGTCATCTGTCACCACTGGAAACACCCTCTCTCCATCCTCTTTGTAATCCCCCTTCAAGTAGCTGAAGGCTGCTATCAAATCACACCCCCTCACTCTTCTCTTCTGTAGACTAAATAAGCCTAAATCTCTCAGCCTTTGCTCATAAGTCATGTGTTCCATCCACCTAATAATTTTTGTTGCCCTCTGTTGGACTCCAATGCATCTACATCCATTTTGTAATGGGGTCTGCAGAATTGGGCACAGCATTCCAGATGTGGCCTCACCAATGTCAAATGAAGGGGAATAATCACTTCCCTAGATCTGCTGGCAGTGCTTCTGCTACTGCAGCCCAGTATGCTGTTAGCCTTCTTGGCTGCAAGGGTACAGTATTGATTCATGTCCAGCTTCTCATCCACTGTAATGATCAGTTCTTTCTCTGCAGAACTACTGCTTAGCCAGTTGGTCCTGAACCTGTAGTGGTGTTGTGATTCTTATGTCCTAAGTGCAGGAATCTGCCCGTTTCCTTGTTAAACCTCATCAGATTTCTCTTGGCCCAATCTTCCAATCTGTCTAGGTCACTCTGGATCCTATCCCTATCCTGCAGTGTATCTACCTCTCTGCCCAGTTTTGTGTCATCCATGAACTTGTGGACAATGCAATCCATGCCCTCATCCAGGCTATTGAAGAAGATGTTGAAAAAAACCAGCCCCAGGACCGATCCTTGGGGGGGCAGGAAATCTGTGTGAAACTGATTGCCAACCAGACATTGACCTAGTGATCACAACCTATTGAACCTGACAGTCTAACTAGCTTTCTATCCACTTTATCCAATCTATACTGCTTTAACTTGCTAGCAACAGTTCTTTGAGGGACTATCGAAATCTTTGCTAATGTCCAAGCATATCACATCCATCTCCTTCCCCATATCAGCAGACCCAGTTACTTCATCATAGAAGGCATTCATATAGGTTAGGCTTGATTTGTCTTCAGTGAATCCATGTTTACTATTCCTGATCATTTTGGAGATGTCTACACTAGGACACTACATCGAAGTTGCTTATTTCGAAGTAACAATATCGAAATAGGCTACTTCGATGCATATCATCTACACATCCTCCAGGGCTGGTGTTGTCCATGTTCAAAGTCAAAGTAGCAACGGGGAACGTCAAAAGGAGCTGCCCTGGAAGGAAATGCGGAGCGTCCACACACACAAGCGCTCCCCATCGAAATAAGAGGCCAGAAAAGCCCGCGGACAGGGACATAGGCTGGACTAGCCCTTATGGGGCAACAGCAAGCCATTCCTTTAAAGGGCCCCTCCCAGACACACCTGGCCTGCACAGCACAAGGTCTGCAGCGTGCTAGCCATACTCTCACAGACCGACGCACAGCAGCTATGGACCCCCAGCAGCAGCAGCACCTGAAAGCCTTCCAGGCAGTCACCCAGAGAGCAAGTGTCCTGCTAGGTGCTGCACTGGAGGCTGCCCAGCAGCTTCTGGCAGGGGGACCCTCCCAGGGGCAGATGGGGATGCCCCTGACCACCAGGCTTCCCTGTTTCTCCCCTGATGGGTGCTACGCTGACTCTGGAGCTACCCCACCAGCTCCGAGTGGTGGGAGCAGCTGGTCATGGGGGAGGGGGACGACGACATTCGGCTGTGGAACTTCTGCATGTGCAGGCAGACCTTCCTGCAGCTCTGTCAGTGGCTCACCCCTGCACTGAAGCACTAGGACACCCAGATGCGGTGCGCCCTCCCCGTTGAGAAGAGGGTCGCAATAGCTGTCTGGAAGCCGGCCACTCCAGACAGCTACTGCTCTGTGGGCCACCAGTTGGGAGTGGGAAAGGCCACGGTCAGGGCCATTATCATGGAGGTAAGGAGGCCTGGGCACTCACCTACTGGGGGGTGGAGTGGCCGGGAATGGGGCTGGGTGTGGTGCTGGAGATGGAGGGGTGCTGGGGAGGGAGGGGGCCAGGTGTGGGGACAGGGTTGGAGGGGTGACAGGCAGGGAGGGGCTGGGTGGGTGGGTGCCTGGTTCACTGCCTAGGAGGGCAGCCTGAGGGGACGGACCTGGGGCATCCTGCACACCTTCATGGGCGCTTGTGTTCCCTCCCCACAGGCAGTCTGTGTGCTCAATGCCATGCTGCTCCAGAGAGTCATCCAAGTTGGGGACCTGGATGCAGCCATCACCAGATTTGCTGCCAGGGGTTCGTGAACTACTTTAGGGCCCTGGACAGGACCCACATTCCCATTCGTACCCCGGACCATGGTGGGGGAAGATACATCAACAGGAGGAGCTATCACTCCGTGGTCCTGCAGGCCATGGTGGACAACCTGGGCCACTTCCAGGATGTCTATGTGGGTTAGCCTGGCTGTACACATGATGCCCGCGTTTTTAGGAACTCTGGCCTGTGCCACCGGCTGGAGGCAGGGACCTACATCCCCCAGAGGAAGATCCCTCTAGGGGACTCCACTGTGCCCCTCTGCCTCATGGAGGATGTGGCCTACCCCCTCCAGCTCTGGTTTATGCGCCTGTACACCAGTCACCTCACTGCTAGCCAGGAGCAGTTCAAAATCCGACTAAAACGTGCCCACCAGGTGGTGGAGAGGACCTTCAGCCACCTGAAGGGCTGGTGGCAGTGCCTCCTTGCATGCCTGGACATCAGCCTCCGGAACATCCCCCAGGTTGTGGGCGCATGCTGCACACTCCACAACATTGTTGAGAGCAAGGGGGAGGCCTTCGTCCAGGGGTGGGCAATAGACACTGGCACAGGCTTCCCCCAGCTAGTCGCCACACCCAGTCGCCAGGCCCACCATGAGTGGGTATGGTTCTGCAAGGCCCTGCAGGCCCATTTTGATCAGGGTGATCCCTGAGCACCTCCCTGGCCTTCCTTGGACAGCCTCTCACACACTGCCCCCACTGTCCGCACACCATGCTCCCAACAAGTACATGTCTCATATTGTTTGGAAAATAAAACTGTGGATTACTGAAAACTGATAAACTGTCTCATGTGCACAACAAAAACTGGAACCAATATACAAAGGAGGACAACTATATACAAGGGGGACAACTATAAACAAATGGAGGGCCAGCAGATGGCTCAGCTGTCAGCCCATCAATCTGGGGTGGGTGTAGAGAGGCGCGACCCCCATGTGGGTACAGATCGCAGCCCTCCCCACTTGTCCACGGTCCTCAGAGGAGACAGCTGGGGGCTGAGAGGACCAGCAGGTATGGACGGGATGCCTCCACTGTCCGGTCTTCAGCCCCAATGGGCTCTGGTCTTGTGGGGATGGTAGGCGGCACGGCAGGTGGTATGGCAGGTGAGGCAGCAGATGGTGAGGCAGGAGGTGCAGCGGAGGGGCAGCAGGGGGCAGCAGGGGTCATGGGGCTGGAGCCGGGTCACAGCATCCCGGAGCAACCTGGCTATGTCCCAGAAGACGCCCATGAATTCCTGCCACGCCGCCCAGCACCAGCTGGACTCCTCCCAGTCAAAGTGGAGCCTCTCCTCGGCCACCTCCACCTTCTCCTGGAGAGCTGCCAGGAGCTGGGGGTCCATAGGGGCCATCCCCTGGGTCCAGTGGTGGTGTGCCTGTCCTGCTGGCCTTGGAGGTGTTCCTGGGTGCTGGCAGTGCCCGACCTCTGGCGAGCTCTCAGGGACCACAGAGGATGCCTGGCTGTTTGGGGCCTCAGAAGGCGCAGCTGCGGGGAGGTAGAGAGGGAGGGGAACGCTGCTAGTACTGTGACCTGGCCCGTGGTCCATTCCCCCTGTCCACCCTTGGGCGCTGGGTCTCCATCTCCATCAGTGGGTGTGGTGTCCCTGTTGGGTGTCCCCATTTCATGGTCCCCCTGCCTCCGGGGTTAGAGCATGGTGCTGTCCATGGATGTACATGCTGATGGGCACTGATGGCCATACCATTGTCCTGGACTGTGCGGTGGCTGCGTCCTCTGGGGGTGTGTGCCCTTTGGGGTGCATACCTGACCGTCCACTGCTGCAGTCAGGGGAACCCCGGTGGGTGGACTCCCGGCTGGTGCTCCAGGAGGGGAAGGTCTCTGAGGAGCCTCCCCCACCCCTCGCTGCTGGACCCCTTCTCCACCGTCCTGAGGGGTGGCTCCTCAGGTGTGCCCTGAGGTGCAGGGAGGGCCTCCAGGCCGGACTCCAGCTCCGAGGCCTGCTGGGACTCCTTGGCTGCAGTGTCCAATGTGGCCTGCGGGGAGGAGGTGTCCCAGGGGCCAGGATGGCTCTGAGCTCCCTGTAATAGGGGCAAGTGGTGGGGGTGGCCCCAGACTGGCTGGACAAGTCCTGGGCCTGGGCATAACCCTGCCACAACTCCTTCACCTTGCTACAGATGTGATCTGGAGTGCGGGCAGGGTGACCCCTGGCAGCCATGCCCTCAGCCAGTTGGGCGAATGCTTCCACTTTCCAATGCTTGCTCCCCATCACATGGAGCACCTCCTCCTCATCCTGGAGCCCCAGCAGGTCTCGGAGCTCGGCCTCCGACCAGGAGGGGCCGTGCCACTTTTTGGCCCTCCTTTTGGCTGCCAGGGGTGCCTGGGTCCCCTCGGTGCGTGGGGGAGCCCTGGAGGCGCTCTTGGGGCTGGTTGGCTGCCATGGCTGGTGAATGCACAGATCGGGGCCTCTGGAAAGTGTGCAGGGCTAGCACGCGTGTGTGCTGCTGTCTGCATGCTCTCAGCTTCCTGCCACAGGAAATCTGGGTCCATGGTGCTTTAAGGGCTGTTGCGCACAGTGATCATAGAGCCCTGTAGGGGCTGGACAGCACGTCTCAATGCCTCAGCTGATTGCTGCCATGGAGGACCCCCACTATTTCGAAGTAGCAGGATGTGGATCATCTACTCACACCGTATATCGATGCTGAATGTAGAAGTAGGATAGGAATAGTGATTTCGACATCTTGCTGCCTAACGTCGATTTCAACGTCGAAATAGCGCACATCACTTGTAGACGCAATGTGTGCTATTTCAATGTTGTTCTGGCTACTTCGAAGTAGCTGGCTAGTATAGACGCACCCTTTGTGTGGTTTCTTAATCTCAGTATGAGATTATTATCTTTAGTTGGCATTATGTTTCCATATACTTTTCCAAAATAACCAAAACCATTGAAGAACTAAAATGTATAGGTACTGGAGTCACATAATAAATTATGTTATGTGACCAACATATTAACGTTTTGTAATCCTACTCTATCTCCTAAAATGAGGATTAGGAAATAAAGACTTCTCTTGGTAGCACTCCACTGTATTACATTCTCTTTACAGTATGTATAATTACAGAATGATTGTATGCACTTCCTGGAATAATTGATTCAAATCTTTTGATTTTCTCTGATAAGCTCTTACTGATAATAACATATCACCCAAAAATTCAAATTTGTTATATCCAATGTTCATAAGATTAAGAACATCTAGTTGTCCCCCGAGTATTCACATTTACTGAGCTGTCCCAGGACTAGGGCTATTTTTACTTAATCATTTTGAAAGAGACAGACATATATTTAGTATATCTGACACTTTGGAGGAATTACATCTAAAATAATGAGAAACAGCTACTCCACGAAATTCAACATCTATTACAAGAGGATTATCATGATCCAACAGGTTCAATAGGTCCCTTACCTTTTACCTTGTATCTTCTCTATGGAATTTTACTATATAATAAAATATTTTGGAAATCATGTTATTGGTTTGGTCCGTGCCAGATCGGGGTGAGCAAAGTAAGGGGTGGGACCTCTCGGGGGGCGGGCGTGAAATTTCAAAAACATGATTGGCTGCTAGGTCTCAGGCTCATCCAGCTCATTAAAATGCTGAAATACGTTACTGTTTTTATGTATGTGTATTCACAGGTATATACCAATTAATAGTTTTACATTCTACATGCTTATTTTCTTACACATGCGAAAAGGCTTTTGATTGATATGAGCATAACTGAAATTTCCATTGGTTTGGCTGACATTAGACAGGTGTGGGGCGGGGCAGGGAAAGTATCATGCTAATTGCAGGGACAAAAAAGTGGGGCCCGACACAAAAGGTTTGCTCACGCCTCTGCTAGTTACCAGCAGCAGTAGTTTGGTCTTCCGGCTGCTACTTACAGAACTTGGTTCAGATGTATCACTATTTCAGTTCCTGAGATAAAATAATATATTGAGTACCTTGTGCTTTATAGGTCAGCTACATTGGATAGTCATGCCGTGTCACTCCTGAAGTGCTTTGGAACATAATTTGTTCCACGAAACTTTCTTGTGCCCTGTAACACTATTATTTGCTTGTAGTTAGGAAATATAGCCTTCCTCTAAACCAAAAGGATGAGGAACCACCATCTGAGTCCAGAGGGGCAGAGCCAGATCTGGACACCAGAAGTGGCTAGGCAGAACTCAATGTATGTAGAGTAGAGCCTCAAGCTCAGCTGGCACTGAGACAGCAAGGGAAACAGTAAGACAGGTTAACTGACTGCTGTGTTTCTTCTGCTCTTGCCTAAAAGAACCAGAGCCTACTACCCACTGTGTCTTCCTTGCCACCTGCCTAAGGGCCCATGGATTATGGACTGTTTGGTGCTTCGTCCCAGCCTAAGGACCAGAGCACACACACCTGGAGGGTCCTGTTCCTGTGCACAAACTGGATCTTGTTGACTATTTTGGGTTCAGTATCATTAGATCAATCGGGACACTAACATCTGTTTGCTAATTGCCCTAGACACAAGGCAGTGATCCCAAGAGTGTAGTGTGATGGTCGGGGGGAAGGCACAGCTACCAGACAGTTACACTGCTGAACCTGATTCATAGTTGTCTAGTCACAGTGGAGAATTTGAATTACAACTTGCTAGACTTTCAGAACTCTAGAGGTTTAAAACCCACATCTGACTTTGCAACATTATTGACTTCTGATTTATTTCAGTATATTATTGAGATTCAGATTTCTGATACTTATATTTTGCTCTTGGTCAGAATTACCTTGAATAATTGTCTTATCTGCCTATATTTGGTGACTTACAATTATGTGTATGTATCTGAGGTTCAGTGACATATCTTATATGTTCATCTTTTCTAAAAAAAAAATAGTCCTGCAAATATAAACACAATCAGTATTTGGTTTAAGCTTCTGTTATTAATGTATCTACAGTTTCTACACATTTTTGGAAACTTCAATAATAACCATTGCATCATCCAATGGAGGTCAGGTGGCATGATCACAAGAAGTGGTCAGATAGAAGCAAAACACCTTACAGAGATGTATTAAAATGCTTAGATGATGACAGCATTACGCTCTATCCTGGAAAGCTGCCTTGTCATATTAGTTCTTACTATTAGCTGACAGTAACAGTAAGCAAGCAAGCAATGAGTCAGTGACTTGAAATTTGTGGGGTGGACCACTCAGACAGTATGACTAAAATTCCATTTCTCAGTCAGAACATGACTCATTATTTCCTGTGAATGTGGTGACTTGTAATCTTCTGATTTATTTATTTTTCAAACATGCCAGTTAAACTTGTCAGACTTGTACAGGCTGAACCTGTCTAATCCAGCAACATCTGTGGTCCGGCATGAATTTAGTAAACCAGATGATCACTTACCATGGTTGTGCACAAGTTCCCATGGTCCAGTGAAGTTTGTTTACAGACACCAGTCCTGGTTCTCAGTCTTGTGTGCTATTACTTATCTGTAATTTACCCCTAAATGTCTTCTAAGAGCCTCGTAAGCAGTAGAAATGTTGATAATGCTGCTAGACAAGGTTGATTTCCGTGGTTTGACAAATTCTCTGATTTGGCACTGGTCAGGTCCTGAGGGTGCTGGACTAGAGAGGTTCACCCTGCAGTAATTTTGTAGATTTCATGTAAGAACAGTAGACAAAGTACATTCAAGCAAAAGTGTAATTTTTAAATTGTTAGCTATCACAGGGCAGGTGATCCCTTGATTCCTTCCAATGGGTTCTTTCATAGACACTAATGGTAAATTCAGCATCAAGGACTTGTCTACGTTTGCCTCCAACTTTAAAGGGGGCGTGTTAGTCAGGGTGATGTGAGATTACTAATAAAGTGCTGTGATGAATATGCAGCCCTTCATTAGGCTAAATCTCCCCTGTGGCAACTTTGAAGTGCCAGACTTCGAAGTGGGGGCATGTGTCTAGCCGCAGAAGTGCTTGTGCTACTTCAAAGTGCCCTTACTCAAAATTTTGTGGAGTAAAGGCACTTCGAACTAGTGCAGGCACTTCTAAGTGCCCGCAGCTACATAGCATGCAGCACTTTGAAGTTCACCACTTCAAAGTTGCTGTGGGGGAGAATTAGCCTAATGAAGTGCTGCATATTCATCGCAGCACTTCATTAGTAATCTCCCATCCCCCTGATTAACATGCCTCCTTCGAAGTTGGAAGTGTAGCTTCCCACCCCAAGTGTAGACCCGCACCAAGTGTTTTATAAATATTTATTCCTCACAGCGTAAGGTTTCTCCAAAGTATTTAACTATGATCAATGCAAAGGGTGGTATGTTGAGAGGGGGAAGTGCTCTCTCTCACAGCTCTTAGGTCTTGCACTTCTTATACTTCTGCCTTCTAGCTTTCCCTACCATCCTCCTATTTCTTCCTGACTCTCTTTTAATCATCATGATCATCATCATCAGATGAGTTGAATCTCCTTGTTGACTTGTTAATCACCTAGTACCTAATCTATTGATTTGTTACTTTCACTCACAAGGATGTTGTTACCAAGTGCAAAAAATGGCGGATCAGGCTTAAGCTATTCACACCCTGTCATGCTGACATTGGTGACATGCAGGGTAATGGGAGGTGGGCCATGTGCCCCCCTAGATTTGCTGCTTGGGTTATATTGAGTATGCTCAGTACCATTCCTCAAGCTGACGGCCCTCACTCTATCTTTCTTCCCCCATCAGGTGTGGGACATCAGTAGATTGTCCCCTCCTCCAACCCTTTACTCACTACTGATCTTTCACGTACCAAATTAATAACGTAATTTCCAACATGGGAGAACATTATCAAATATTTTATTTTATAGTGAAATACAACGGAGCTAGTCTATTTTTAGTGGTGGCATATGGCAGAACAAGAATCAGTGGTCTCAGGTTGCAATGGGGGAGGTCTAGTTTGAAGATTAGGAACAACTATTTCACCACGAGGCAAATGAGGAACTGGACTGGGTTACCTGTGCAGGTCGTGGTATCTCTGTACTTACAGAGTTTTAAGGCCAGGCTTGACAATACTCTGTCTGGAATGATTTAGCTGGGGTTGGTCCTGCTTTGAGCAGGGGGTTGGACTAGTGACTCCCAATGTCTCGACCATCCCCTTAAATCCATGGGCATCTGGATGTAAATTTGAATAACCCTTCAGCTGCTGGATTGCACTAGATATAGCTCTGGATAAAATGTTAAGAAAAAAATTCTAGGCAAATGGGAAATTGGAATTAATTTATTAAACTCATTTCCTTTAGTGCACATTACAAATTGAGTTTTAGATTATCCATTTATTTTTCAGGAAGTTTGGAGTTCTTATGTAGACCCCATTCCAGAAAATGGATAGATAAGAGCAGACTCTTATAACTACTTGTTAGGATTGGAGATTTTTTAAATGTTGTTAGTGCTTACTAACTTCATTGGGAACACGGGCCTGAATAAGACATTGAGAATATGGCTAATTGCTATTTAATAACATATTTTATATATCAATTCTATTGATTTTTTGCTTTGTGGTATTTATAAATAAGAATTTACAAATATTATTTTAAAAGAGAAAGCTCCATAACAGTACAGTAACTCCTACTTAAAGGAGCAAGTCTTAATTAGACAACTCTTTGATTCATAGATTATAAGGCTATGGGGGATCATTTAGTCTAATTTTCTTCTTCCCTGAAATAATTCCTATTTGAAATAGAAAAAATAACCAATCTAAATTTTAAAGTTACCAGTGATAGCTAACTGCACAACACTTATTAAATTGTTCCAGTGGATAATTTTCCCCTCTGTTAAAAATTTATACCTTGCTTTTAGTTTCAACATGTCATATTTTTTCATTTTGTTTCATTGGCTTCAATGGGATTGCTTATGTGAGTGAGTAGTATTCAAATAAGAATCTGGTTTATAATGTGCCCCATACAATGTTATGAATTAGTTATGAGTTACAACAGCTAGCAACCATATCCATGGCAGCTTAAAATTGTGAAGAGACGCATGATTATAAATGTTTATTTTCAGAAGAAAACTGAAATAGCTAATGGCTAATGAGCCTACCTGGACACTTTTGTTTTACTACATTGCAAACATTTTAATAATACAGTAAAAGTATCAAAGAGCATGCTACTACTTTAGTACTGCAAAATTATAAGCCATTGTGATGTGAACAGTTTACAGAAAACAGAAAAGGCAACGCTAATTACTTGATTGTATAACACACACTTTTCTGGGTGGCTGAAAAAGGTGCAAAATAATGCTGTTCATACAGTTCCCCACATTATTCTCTGTTGTGACTAACTTGATAGAATAAACAGCAAGAACCCTCCATGGATCCTTTCACTTCCTTCATTTTATATTATTCCATTTAGCAATCATAGTTACAGCTCTGCAGCCCTAATAAATGCTCAGATGAAGTACTGCTATACTTCTAAAGGAAATAAACCTGCTGTGCCAAACATCTTCATATTCATATTCCATTCATGGACATGCACAATAAAATGTGCATAACAGCACGGGGGCATCTACTTGCCAAATGACCAAAGTGCAGCAAGGTTGAATCACTTCCCAAAACAGCTAGCATTTGTTCCATCCTGTGTACTGTATTTCATTCTATGATTATATGAATATAACCTTAAAAGGAATTTCTTCTGGCACAACACACAAAAAATATTTTTCCTTTTAAGAAAATGCTACTCTGTCTTCTTCTATCATCCCTATTATGATATGAAAGTGTGTTTATTTGTTGCATGTAATAGAAAAACAGTGACGGGTTCATATTTGACACTCTTAGGTTGTGGTTACTCTGCCCCTCCCCTTCAGAAAGTGCATGCAAATGCAGCCAATCAAAAATGCAAATTGTATGAATTTAAATATCTCGCACCTCATTCGCCTACTCATGGGGGATTTTAATTCCAGAAGAGCTGATTTCAAAAGCCAAAACAGCTGTGTAGACGGGGTTCATTTGAATGGAAATCCTGCTTTCAAAAGCACCCTTCTTCCGTATTTTATTCAGGAAGAAGGATGCTTTTGAAAGTGGGGTTTCCTTTCGAGTAAACCCCATTCATACAGCTGTTTGGGCTTTTGAAATGAGCTATTCTGGAATTGAGATCTGGCATGAGTATGAAAATGAGAGTTAATATATTTAAATCTAGGACTCATTTGCATTTATTATGGACCAAATTTGCATGCCCCTTCTGAAAGGGAGGGGAAGGGTAGCCAGAGCCTTGTTGATTTGGAATAGCTGAAGAAGTTAATAGCCTATCACGGACTTCAAAGTGTCTTCTTTTTATCAGCATCATCTAAATCCTGCCTTAATTCTGAATCATCTGCTTTTCCTCCACTTCCAGCTCTTTCAGATAATGTGATATGGACTGATGGTGACCTGCTGGCTGTCAGTTAATATGTGCATGTTATGCATATGATAGAAAAAAAGCATTATATTTGAATGGCTTTATGCCTATTCTTCTTCACTAATACTAAGCCTGGGTTCTGGAACTATGGGTGCAGTAGCACTCCCTGGGTTGAACTAGTAATGATAACTAAATATATAGTTTCTTCTTTCAGCACTATGTACAATGTTCCAGCAGCTCTGAAATCAAATATCCCATAACACTTTGCAAAGCTGAAGTCAGCTTTGTCACAAGTAAATATAAAACCAATCAAAATCAGGTGCAGGGAACTAGTTTGGAATATAACATCCAAAACAGACACAAGGAAAAGTACAGAATAAAACAGTAAGTTAAGGAACAGGAATGGAGTGGTGGGTTGAATTCTAGTGCTATATCGACAGCTTTGTAACTTGTAAATCTGTACAATAAATAACTTTGTATGAAAGACAAGCCTGCAGCAAGGTAAAAATTGCTTCCTGAAAGGAGAGTTTCTACTTTTCCTATTGTACTGCTTTGTTTTTAGACAATAAACTTGAGTAAATTTGGCCATTTGATCTCAAACATTTTTAATCTCAAATGGATTTGATCTCAAATGGACCACAAGTAGAGTCAACTTATTGGCTTACCCAGTACCTTTTTTGTAAAAAAGAAGAGGAGCCAGTACTCAACTGGCTGCCTGCCCTCCACTCAAAGGCAATACATGTCTGGAGCTGCCAAGGTGCTGGTACTCAGTACTGGCAAGTACCAACACAAAAAAAGCACTGTGCTTACCATAAAATAATAGTGCCATCAATAAATTGGCCATATTAGAGTCATTGGCTGTGGCCACAATAGCCCCTCCTTTTGGAGGGGGCATGGTACTAAGGCACTTTGACAGATGCTAATGAGGCACTACCATGAATATGCATGTGCCTCATAGCATAATGGTGGCCATGTGCACTTCAAAAGTGCCAGTTTTGAAATGCATGCTGCCCACGTAGCCAGGAGCCTTTTGAAATGACGTCCTGATTTCAAAAGCCCCTTTTTCCCATTTGGTTTTGGGAAGAAGGGGCTTTTGAAGTCAGGGAGTCATTTCGAAAGGCCCACAGCTACATGGGTGGCGTGCGTTTTGAAAGCGGCACTTTCGAAGTGCATGCAGCTGCCTCATTAGCATCTTCCAAAGTGCCTCATTACCATGCCCCCTCTGAATGGAGGGGGCTAATGTGGCCACACTGTGTTCTCCTGAACTCTTATAGTGGTTCCCTGTGAAGCATGGATCCATATAAAGCAATGTTTATCCACGTGATGTAATAATCATAAGAATGGCTCAAATGCAGTGCATAATTTAGGACAGGATAATACCGATCCTAGGCTGGTTGGGTTTGGCACCATCTTTTCTTAACATGGGTGATGCCTTGCTGACTTTGTTAACTGGGCTTTTCTGAACCTAAAGCTCTTGGTAACTGTACGCCTAGTGAGTTGGTATCAGGAAACAAATCAATGGAGACCTGGCATGTTTGCCTGACAAATGACTGGTACAAATGAGAGTGCTTTCACTTAAAGAATTTATTTATTCTCTGGTGCATAAACACACAAGGCCCAGGCTCACAGCACCTCAAATCAATAGTTACTCCAAATGGCTGGAGTGATCTTTGAGTGCTCAGTGACAGATTTCAGGTGGCTGCTGGGGGGGTTTTATTATGAATCCACAAAGTGGATCTAATTCAGACCTTTTGTCCCCTTTTGTACATTTAGTATTATATAGCTTCTCAATCAAAAAATAGGCAAGAGTTAAACAAGACGTTTCCAGCCATTAGTTGAGCAGATGTGCTTTACAGAGATCATGGTCATTTAAAAGAATCAAAACAGGACGGCACAGGGACATACTGGCTACGTCTACACGTGCACGCTACATTGAAATAGCTTATTTCGATGTAGCGACATCGAAATAAGCTATTTCGATGAATAACGTCTACACGTCCTCCAGGGCTGGCAACGTCAACATTCAACTTTGACGTTGGGCAGCACCACATCGAAACAGGTGCAGCGAGGGAACGTCTACACGCCAAAGTAGCACACATCGAAATAAGGGTGCCAGGCACAGCTGCAGACAGGGTCACAGGGCAGACTCAACAGCAAGCCCCTCCCTTAAAGGGCCCCTCCCAGACACACTTGCACTAAACAACACAAGATCCACAGAGCCGACAACTGGTTGCAGACCCTGTGCATGCAGCATGGATCCCCAGCTGCAGCAGCAGCAGCCAGAAGCCCTGGGCTAAGGGCTGCTGCACGTGGTGACCATAGAGCCCCACAGGGGCTGGACAGAGCGTCTCTCAACCCCTTAGCTGATGGGCGCCATGGCGGACCCTGCTATTTCGATGTTGCGGGACGCAGACCATCTACACGTGCCCTACTTCGAAGTTCAACTTCAAAGTAGGGCGCTATTCCCATCCCCTCATGGGGTTAGCGACTTCGACGTCTTGCCACTTAACATCGATTTTAACTTCGAAATAGCGCCCAACACGTGTAGCCGTGACGGGCACTATTTCGAAGTTGGCGCTGCTACTTCGAAGTAGCGTGCACGTGTAGACGCGGGCACTAGCTTCTTGTGGCCGCTCTTTGCCCAACGCATTATGCTGAGATTGCTGCAAAGGCCTACAAGCTTAGCTGTTTTTGGAAATCAGTGCAACAATGAATAATACAGTTACTAGTAGTGATTTAGGAATTTTGCTGAGCTGTCAAAATCTTCTCTAACAGCTTGTCCTCCTGTAAGTTTTCACAATGCTGCTTTAATCTGATGTTTTGATTGCAGAGTGAGTCTAAATTGGAGGAGCAACGAAGGGTCCTGTGGCACCTTATAGACTAACAGAAAAGTTTAGAGCATGAGCTTTCGTGAGTTAACTCACTTCTTCAGATGCTGGTCCTGGAAATCTGCAAGGCCAGGTATAAATAGGACAGAGCAAGGCTGGGGATAACGAGGTTAGCTCAGGCAGGCAGGCTGAGTTGTATTGTCATCAGTAGATCTGGAGGTGTGAACTCCAAGAGAGGGGAAGCTGCTTTTGTATTTTGCCAGCCATTCACAGTCTTTGTTTAATCCTGAGCTGAGGGTATTGAGCATCTGAAGAAGTGAGTTAACTCACGAAAGCTCATGCTCTAAACTTTTCTGTTAGTCTATAAGGTGCCACAGGACCCTTCGTTGCTGCTACAGATCCAGACTAACACGGCTACCCCTCTGATAAATTGGAGGAGTTTCACAAGATAGAATTTTATATACTGGACACATACAAGACACATGCTTAATGTTGAGTGGAGGAAAATATTGACTGTACAATGTGAAGAGGTATAAACATGATGTAATAGAAGAGAATAGTAGATTCCTTCTAGGAGAAATTCATCATTACCCACCTATTTCCCAAGAGATGTGGACTGGTTGTTGTCTTTTTTCTACCTATCTATCCATTGTTTCTATAGTCATGGTAACCAAAAGATGTGCTTTTGCTTCAAATAGAAGTCTGAATTAATCAACCTGAATATTTTGGCTTGAGTGAGTTATACCACAACCAGCAATAAATGTGCATTTCAGGAGTAGCCCCAGGATTGCACAATCAAGAACTCTATGTTTAAAGAGAGAAGGGAGATGCTAGTTTTTAAAGGAGCCCAAATCTGAAAACTTCTGACAACAATGAGGAGTTAACCATCATGACTTTCTATAAACAGCCCATGAAATATAAGAGAAGCTGGTTTGGTGACATACTAGAAGGTTCACATTGTGCTGGTCTTTCTTTTATGCAGAAGTCAATTGTAAGTAACTCATATTACATCTCTCCAGCTGTGTGATAGGAATTTATTAAAGTTCAAAATTCCGTAGTAGGAACACATGCAAAATGAATTAGAAAATATTTTGGAATATTAAATATGCTAAGTCCTTACTAGGACTGATGTGTGAACCCTGGGGAAAATGTTCCTACTGTAATGTATCTTATCGGTATCACAGTAGCCTTACATGAAGACAGATTTCAAAGGTAGCTGTGTCATCTGTTTACCAAAACTAACAGAGAGTCCAGTAGGACCTTAAAGCCTAACAATTTTATTATGGCATAAGCTTTCATGAGTTGCAACTCACTTCATCAGATGCAAAAAAGCAGTAGAGGTACAGAGATGGGACTGTTACATCAGAATTAATT
Organism: Carettochelys insculpta; assembly: GCF_033958435.1. Taxonomy (NCBI): domain Eukaryota; kingdom Metazoa; phylum Chordata; order Testudines; family Carettochelyidae; genus Carettochelys; species Carettochelys insculpta. The sequence goes on along the minus strand of NC_134139.1, from coordinate 171,409,590 downwards.
CAGTCAGGGTAGGTGTAGATAAGAAGATGAAAACATCTTAAGTGGAACATTCCTTACGGAAATCAGTGAGCCATTCCCAATTCAGCATTACATTTGCATATGAATTCCAACTCAGCAGTTTCATGTTGCAGCCTGGTTTTGAAGATTTTTTTGCTTGATGATGGCAACTTGCAAATCTGTAACTATGTGGTCAAGCAGGTTAAAATAACTGTCAAAGGCTTGTTTACCTACAAGTCTACTAATGTGATATGATATATGACAAAATGTGCCCACGATGCCCCTTTGACATGTATATTAGACAAAACATACTATCATGATCCATCATCAACAACAACCATGGGCTCCGCACCTGTTGGTGTCCAATGACTCCCTCACTGTTTCCTTCCATCTTTCCCTATCCAATGTGCAGTGGTGGATTGGATAAATGGACGGTAAGATGGATAGAAAGCTGGCTAGAAGGTCGGGCCCAGAGGGTAATGACCCCACTATTTTGTTGTTGCGGGACGCAGATGGTCTACATGTGCCCTACTTCGACGTTCAACTTTGAAGTAGGGCGCTATTCCCATCCCCTCCTGTGGTTAGCGACTTCGACGTCTCACCACTTAACGTCGATTTCAACTTCGAAATAGCGCCCAACACGTGTAGCCATGACGGGAGCTATTTCGAAGTTGGCTTTATTTCTGTAGACGAGCTCCACACCAATCTACTATATCATGCACCCATTCTCTGTGGGGTCTGCCTCTCCTATTTGTACCGTCCATTATGCCAAATACCAGGGTCTTGACTTTTTGTTTGTCATTCATTCTGCAGATATGCCCAAATAGCTGTAACTTCCATTGTATAACCTGCTGCGGTAGGTTATTGTTCAGCAGGATCTTCTTATATAATTCCTCATTGGTGACCTTCTGCATCCATTCTGTTCTCAGGATCTTTCTATTACAACTCCTCTCAAATGCCAATATCCTTCTCTTTGAATCTTTCGTTGTCACCCACATCTCACATCTGTACAACATGCTGCAGACTAAATGGACACAAATCAGGCATCAAGAATGGTAACATACAAAAAACAGTAGAACATTTTAAGAACCTGGCTGTAAATACATGAGCAATTAGATATCATTATCACACATTTCTTGTGAATGACATTAGGTTTAATATTTTAAATTTTCTGACCAGACGTACTGCAGGTTGAATTCTGTGCTTCTTTTCTTTCTCTGTTCTTCTGAGAAATAACAGATCATGACTGAAATTAAATGGAGTGAGACCATTCAAATCATGACAGTAAAACTAATTTTAATGGGCTGAAACTCATCTGTACATTTCAATGGAGTGTCTTATGGTGGGATTGCAAAGTGCCAGCTATCTGCTGTCAGGCTAATACAATTTTATAGCTGCAAAAATATTTTCCTTTCTTTACAAGACTTTGCCAAAGCCCTTAAGGAACATGATGTCTAAAGTAACAGAATTTGTTCTGATAGAAATAAGAACAAATCAGAGGATAGCTCAGGATGCTTTCATACAAACTAAAAGCAATCTCACTTTTTCTATGCACAATTTTAGTACTTATCAGAGGTTGAGTCAGTAAGCATAAAAAATGTTCTGTGGCAGTTTGACAAAGTGTTAATACAGAGGAATATCCTGCTGTGGTGGTAGAAAGTTAGGAATCACAGGATAGTGGAATATACTGTGTATCTGAGCCATCAAAATCTAGAAATGTCAACTTTATTAAAAAAAGTATAAAATTGTATGTGAGTGTGTGTGTGTGCACGTGTCTTCAAATATTTTGAAAAAGCTTCTAGACCTGCTTGTTCAGTATAAATAAATAGCAATCAGCTAAATGTATATTTAAAAGGATGAAATCTTTACTAGGAAGGTGATCGTTGAAATAAGATCACTTATTTTTTAACCAAAATTGACTATATCTAATTTACTCAACTGTATTACAAAGGAAAATGGCTAGAGAGGGATGTGTATGAAAATGCCTACTTCTTTTACCCAAATCATTAGAAAATACCCAATGGCCTACAATGATGGATGACATTTTTGCAATATGATATTCCAGAATTACCAAATAAGACTCCTGGCAGCTTTTCCTGTTTTTTTGATAGTTTGAGTTGTAAAAAATGTTTGCAGTCATACACAAATAAAATAACCATATCCTCTTGATTTCAATAAGGGACTGGGAGACAGTGACCTGATTCATAAAGACAGTTGTGATATGGATTTGCTCTGTGACCTCTGACAATTCTCTTAAGCTATTATTTATTAGTTTTCCCAGTTATATGATGAATATAAATATACTGAACTCTCTACTACAAATTAATAATTTACCAACTTCACAATGATACAGAGAATGTGGAATGCTTCTTTTTAATTATTATTCTGAAAGACAAATTGACGTGCTGCATATCAGGCATACCATCTCCAATACCGGCAGAATGTCACTGTGGGTATGTCTACACTACAGTAGATATGTCTAGACAAGAGGGCTTTATTGACAAAACAGGCATTTTGTTGACAAAACCTGAGGAGCAACCAGATTCCCAAGGGCATTCTGTCAACAGTACGTCAACAGAATGCTTCACTTTAGTTGATTTCTCTACCCCACTCACCACAAGGAAGTGCGCCTCTGTTGCTAGAGATCTGTTGACAAAAAGCTGGTCTGGAAGTTTTGGAGGCCCTTCTGTTGACAGGCAGGCCTTCCGGAACACCAGGCAACCTTGTCTGCTGTGTTTCCAGCTGGCTGTTTTGCCAATAAAGCGGCCAGGCAATGCAGCCACTCTGTGAATGGAGTGCGTCACTCTTTCAATCCACCCTGCACTCTGGCTGAGATTGGTCAACAGAAGCTTTGTCAGAAGTTATCTCCTGACAAAAACTTCTGCCAACAAATTCCTCTAGTCTAGACATAGCCAGAGTTATTCTGGAATAATTTATTTCAGAGTTATGATTCCAAAATAAACTATTCTGGAAAAATGCATCCACACTACAGAAAGCCCCAAAATAAGCAAACCTTATTCTGAAATTGCGCGTCCACACACAACAGAGCCTTTTTTAAATTAGAGCCCCTGGAAGTGCTATCAAAATACTATGTCTACATAGTAGCTTTATTTCAGAATAAATTATTCCAGAATAGTTTACTTTGAAATAGCCCCTATTCTCTGTCTACATCACCCCAAATAGGTGCTAGTCCTCATAGAATGAGGTTTACCAAATTCTAAATAGGCTGTTCACTAATTCAAAATTATTTCAAAATTGCAGTTGCATTGTGTAGATGCTCACAAAGTTATTTCAAAATAGCAACCGTTATTCTGAAATAACTTTGCTGTGTAAACACACCCTGAATGATTGCATGTGTATTCATATAACTTACAGCAGTAAACAGGGTACAAAATCATTTATCACTTGGTAAATTGACAAAATAATACAGTATAATAAATAGAGGGAGAAGACTAGAAAGTGCTCAGATATTATGTGATAAAGTTGATAAAACAATTTTGAATAGAATAAATTGGAAAGGCACAAGGAATTCTCCTGTTAAATATGTGCCCTTCCAACCTTGCCTTCAGGAAGAATTGTTCGCATTCAGTCTCACATGTTGAATTTTATCTTGATGTTTGGTGACCACTAAACTGAGTCTATATCTGCTCCTTGGAAAGTTCGGCACTGCTGTACTGATGTTATCCATCTTCTTATCAAAATCATATCTATCATGTTCTTGGACTTCCCATCATTCGATTGCCATGTCCACTTCCTACAGTCCTTCAATTAGAATCTCAGACCCCACAGGGAATGGATAGATGATGTAGTAGATTGGTGTGGAGCTAGTCTACAGAAACTAAGCCATTCTGCACTAGATAGGAAAAGATGGAAGGAAATAGTGAGAGAGGCATCAGACACCAACGAGCACTGAACCAACGGTTATTGATGATGATGATGGTGAGTCTCACATGTTCCCTTTTTTAAATTTCCATTGGCCAAACAGTTACATTTCCCATACAAGTCATTAAACACAGATCCAGTGTAACTAATCACTGAAAATGATAGTCCTCTTGAGCTTTCAATGTAGTCCCATTATATCAAGACCAACTAGTTTTTGGGATTTTCCAATTAATTCTTATAATTCTATATGCTCCACAGTTTTAAAGGTTTCTATGTCTACTACAAATATTTCCTCTTAAATATATAATAACTGTACTTACCAGATTTATATTTTAATTAGAAGAAAACATGACACTTTGTCATGAATATCACCCACTCATATTTCTAGGGGCAGATCTTTAGTAAGTGTCAATCGGCATGACTCAATCGGTGTCAACAAAGAAGTGGGTAAATAACTCTGGCTGTCAATATTAAATCCATGTGGTTGGTTTAACTTGTACATATTGTGATCTCTATTCTCTCTTCTGCCTGGGTCCTCCAAGATAATAGATTTGATCAGCTAGCAAATTAGTATGGAGTGTCCTAATGACATTTGCTGGTGACACAAAGTAAGAAGTCATCATCAATACAGACAAGAACTGGAATAGTATACAAGAAAATCTATCTGAATGGATGATATGCAATACAGGTTGAACCTCTCTCTTCTGGCCCCTCGAGATCTGACCAGTGCTGAATGACAGAATTTGCTGGACCCCAGGAAGTCAATATTGTCTAGCCGCATTACCAACACTCCATTGCCTACTGGGCTCTTAGAAGACATTTACAGGTAAATCAGAGCTAAATAACAGCACAGAACACTGAGACCCAGGTCTGGTGTCTGTAAATAAACTTCATGAGACAATGGGAAACTTGGCCACACCCATGGTAAGTGGTTATCTAGCTAACTAAAATCACACTCAATTACGGATGTTGCTGGACAAGAGAGTTCTGGATTAGAGAGGTTGAAGCTGTAGTACAAACTGTCAGGATTAACTTTTCAAAATAGAAATAAGGTATAAATATTTAAAGTCAGAGTAATCAACCACTTGGAACAATTTATCAAGAGCCATGGTGAAGTGTCCATCAACCAAGATAGGATGTTTTTCTAACTGGAAATTCCTAATTTCTAATTGTAGAAATTATTTTGAGAAAGTTTTATGGCCTGTGCTAAACAGGAGTTCAGATTAAGATGATCACACTGGTCCCTTCTGGCCTGGGAACTCTGAATTTATGATCGCATTACAAGAATTTTTGCTAGAAGTTGCACTCTAATCATTTGGAAATGTCAGAGGAGGAGGGATTTCTGGGTGTGTGGGTTGATTACAGCATAGCAACATGCAGTCCACAGAAGTTATGCAGCAAGAAAAAAGCAAAACTGAACATATAATATATCAAAGGAGTTATTTCCAATAGAGATAGTGAAGTGTTAAAGCAACACTGGTACAATATCATTTGGAACATTGTGTACAATTCTAGTCACTCATGTCCAAACAAGATAAATTCAAACTGGAACAGATGCAGAGAAGATCTCCTAGAATGATCAGGAAAATGAAGGATCTATTTTATGAGTATTTTCAGAGAGGTAGCTATGTAAGTCTGTGGCTTCACAAAACAAAGAAAGCAGCTCATCAGGACCTTAAAGATTAACAGTGTTATTTATTAGGTGATGAGCTTTCATGGGAAAGACCCGCTTCTTCAGATCTGGATAATTATTGAGAGAAAAAAAGAAAGGACAAAAATGCAAGGAATAAGCTAAATAGGGGGAAGGAAGATGGGAATAAAAATAAAAAAAAAACTCTGCAAGTGTCTAGTAAGTTAGGTGGGATATCTCCCATCACTGTGAATATCAAAGATGGGGAACTGTTCCTTGTAATATGTAAGATAATTGAAATCTTCATTGACGCCACAGTGAGAGGTATCAAACTTGAAAATGAATTCCAATTTAGATGTCTCCCTTTGTCTGATGTTAAAATCTCTTTGTTGTAAAACACAGACCATTAAGTTTTCATTCGGGTGTCCTGCCAAATTAAAATGCTCACTTACTGGTTTATGTGTATTTTGGTTTCTAATGCATAATTTGTGTCTATTCCTTCATTGGTGAAAGTATTGTCCAGTCTGTCCAATGTACATGGCAGAGGGGCATTGCTGGCACATGATGACATATATGACATTAGTGGAAAAATCATGAAGGGGCTCCTCAAGGAAGTCATTTTGAGGCACTTGGAGGAGGGGAGAGTGATCAGGCATAGTCAGCATGGATTCATGAAGAGCAAGTCATGCCTGACCACTCTGATTAGTTTCTACAATGAGATAACTGGCTCTGTGGATAAGGGAAAATCAATGGATGTGATTTAAGAACATAAGAACATAAGAATGGCCATACTGGGTCAGACCAAAGGTCCATCCAGCCCAGTATGCCGTCTGCCGACAGTGGCCAATGCCGGGTGCCCCAGAGAAGGAGAACAGAAGACAATGATCAAGTGATTTATCTCCTGCCATCCATCTCCTCCCCTTGTACTGAAGGCTAGGGCACCATACTTTACCCCTGGCTAATAGCCATTTATGGACCTAACCTGCAAAAATTTATCGAGCTCTTTTTTAAACCCTAATAGGCTACGTCTACACGTGAAGCCTACATCGAAGTAGCTTATTTCGATGTAGTGACATCGAAATAGGCTATTTCGATTAATAACATCTACACGTCCTCCAGGGCTGGCAACGTCGACGTTCAACATCGACGTTGCGCAGCACCACATCGAAATAGGCCCTGCGAGGGAACGTCTACACACCAAAGTAGCACACATCGAAATAAGGGTGCCAGGCACAGCTGCAGACAGGGTCACAGGGCAGACTCAACAGCCAGCCGCTCCCTTAAAGGGCCCCTCCCAGACACACTTGCACTAAACAACACAAGATCCACAGAGCCGACAACTGGTTGCAGACCCTGTGCATGCAGCATGGATCCCCAGCTGCAGCAGCAGCAGCCAGAAGCCCTGGGCTAAGGGCTGCTGCACGTGGTGACCATAGAGCCCCACAGGGGCTGGACAGAGCGTCTCTCAACCCCTCAGCTGATGGCCACCATGGCGGACCCCGCTATTTCGATGTTGCAGGACGCAGATCATCTACACGTGCCCTACTTCGAAGTTCAACTTCGAAGTAGGGCGCTATTCCCATCCCCTCATGGGGTTAGCGACTCCGACGTCTCGCCACTTAACATCGATTTCAACTTCGAAATAGCGCCCAACATGTGTAGGCGTGAAGGGCGCTATTTCGAAGTTAGTGCCGCTACTTTGAAGTAGCGTGCACGTGTAGACACGGCTATAGAGTCCTGGCCTTCACAGCCTCCTCCGGCAAGGAGTTCCACAGGTTGACTGTGCGCTGTGTGAAGAAAAATTTCCTTTTATTAGTTTTGAACCTACTACCTATCAATTTCATTTGGTGTCCCCTAGTTCTTGCATTATGGGAAAAGGAAAATAATTTTTCTATATTCACTTTCTCCACACCATTCATGATTTTATATACCTCTATCATATCGCCTCTCAATCGCCTCTTTTCCAGACTGAAAAGTCCCAGTCTCTCTAGCCTCTCCCCTTATAGGACCCGTTCCAAACCCCTAATCATCTTGGTCGCCCTTTTCTGAACCTTTTCTAATGCCAATATATCTTTTTTGAGGTGAGGAGACCACATCTGCACACAGTACTCAAGATGTGGGCGTACCATAGTTTTATATAGGGGAAGTATGATATCTTTTGTCTTATTATCTATCCCTTTTTTAATAATTCCTAACATCCTATTTGCCTTACTAACTGCCGCTGCACACTGTGTGGATGTCTTCAGAGAACTATCCACTATAACTCCAAGATCCCTTTCCTGATCTGTCGTAGCTAAATTTGACCCCATCATGTAGTACGTGTAATTTGGGTTATTTTTTCCAACGTGCATTACCTTACACTTACCCACATTAAATTTCATTTGCCATTTTGCTGCCCAATCACTCAGTTTGCTGAGATCTTTTTGTAGTTCTTCACAATCTGTTTTGGTTTTGACTGTCCTGAACAACTTGGTGTCAACTGCAAACTTTGCCACCTCACTGCTTACCTCATTTTCTAGATCACTGATAAACAAGTTGAACAGGATCGGTCCCAGGACTGACCCCTGGGGAACACTACTAGTTACCCCCCTCCATTGTGAAAATTTACCATTTATTCCAACCCTTTGTTTTCTGTCTTTTAACCAATTCCCGATCCATGAAAGGATCTTTCCTCCTATCCCATGACTGCCTAATTTACATAAAAGCCTTTGGCGTGGGACCATGTCAAAGGCTTTCTGGAAATCTAGGTATATTATGTCCACTGGGTGCCCCTTGTCCGCATGTTTATTAACCCCTTCAAAGAATTCTAATAGATTAGTTAGATATGACTTCCCTCTGCAGAAACCATGCTGACTTTTGCCCAACAATTCGTGCTCTTCTACGTGCCTTGCAATTTTATTCTTTACTATTGTTTCTACTAATTTGCCTGGTACTGATGTTAGAGTTATCGGTCTATAATTGCCAGGGTCTCCTCTGGAGCCTTTTTCAGATATTGGCGTTATATTGCCCGTCTTCCAGTCATTGGGTACCGAAGCAGATTTAAAGGATAGGTTACAAACCACTGTTGTTAACTCCGCAATTTCACATTTGAGTTCTTTCAGAACCCTTGGGTGAATACTGTCTGGTCCTGGAGACTTGTTACTATTCAGCTTATCAATTAACTCCAAAACCTCCTCTAATGTCACTTCAATCTGGGAGACTTCCTCAGATTTGTCACCTAAAAAGGCTGGCTCAGATTTAGGAACCTCTGTAACATCCTCAGCTGTGAAGACTGAAGCAAATAAATCATTTAATCGCTCCGCAATGGCACTGTCTTCCTTGATCGCTCCTTTTATATCTTTATCGTCTAAGGGCCCCACTGCTTTTTTAGCGGGCTTCCTGCTTCTAATGTATTTAAAAACATTTTACTATCATTTTTTGAATTTTTGGCTAGCTGTTCCTCAAAATCTTTTTTGGCTTTTCTTACTACATTATGACACTTAATTTGGGAGTGTTTATGTTCCTTTCTATTTTCCTCACTAGGATTCGACTTCTACTTTTTAAAAGCTGCCCTTTTCTCTCTCACTGCCTTTTTAACATGGCTGTTAAGCCATGGTGGTTCTTTGTTAGGTCTCTTACTGTGTTTTTTTATTTGGGGTATACATTTAAGTTGGGCCTCTAGTATGGTGTCTTTAAACAGTTTCCATGCAGCTTCCAGGGATTTTAGTTTAGTTACTCTACCTTTTAGTTTCTGTTTAACTAGCTTCCTCATTTTAGCGTAATTTCCCTTTTTGAAATTAAATGCCAGAGTGTTTGACCGCTGCGGTGTTCTTCCCAGCACAGGAATATTAAAAGTTATTATATTGTGGTCACTATTTCCAAGCGGTCCAGTAACAGTTACCTCTTGGACCAGATCCTGTGTTCCAGTCAGGACTAGATCGAGAATTGACTCTCCCCTTGTGGGTTCCTGTACTAGCTGCTCCAAGAAGCAGTCATTTAAGGCATCAAGAAATTTAATCTCTGAATCCCGTCCTGAGGTGACATGTACCCAATCAATATGGGGATAATTGAAATCTCCTATTATTACTGTGTTTTTTATTGTGATAGCCTCTTTAATCTCCCTTAACATTTCAGCATCACTATCGCTGTCCTGGTTAGGTGGTCGGTAATATATTCCTAATGCCATATTCATATTAGAGGAAGGAATTGTTATCCATAATGATTCTATGGAACATTTTGATTCCTTTAGGATTTTTGTTTCATTTGATTCTATATTATCCTTCACATATAATACCACTCCGCCACCCGCACGACCTGTTCTGCCTTTCCGATATAATTTATATCCCGGTATGATAGTGTCCCACTGATTGTCCTCATTCCACCATGTTTCTGTGATTCCTATTATGTCAACTTCCTCCTTTGATATGAGGTACTCCAGTTCACCCATCTTATTAGACAGACTCCTAGCATTTGTGTAGTCTGGACTTTAGCAAAGCTTTATTTATCTGGACTTATTTATTTATTTAGCAAAGCTGAATTTATCTGGACTTTAGCAAAGCTTTTGATACGGTATCCCACAATATTCTTGTCAGCAAGTTAAAGGAATGTGGATTGGATAAATGGACGGTAAGATGGATAGAAAACTGGCTAGAAGGTCGGGCCCAGAGGGTAATGATCAACGGCTTGATGTCGGGATGGCAGTCGGTTTCTAGTGGAGTGCCCCAAGGTTCAGTTCTGGGTCCTGTTCTGTTCAACATATTTATCAATGACCTGGATGAGGGATCGGATTGCACCCTCAGCAAGTTTGTGGATGACACTAAGCTAGGGGGAGAGGTACCTACACTGGAGGGTAGGGACAGGGTCCAGACTGACTTAGACAAATTGGAAGACTGGGCTGCAAGAAATCTGATGAGGTTCAATAAGTGCAAGTGCAGAGTCCTGCACTTGGGCCAGAAGAATCCCAAGCATTGTTACAGGCTGGAGTCCGACTGGCTCGGTATTAGTTTTGCAGAAAAGGACCTGGGAGTTGTAGTGGACAAGAAGCTGGACATGAGTCAACAGTGTGCCGTTGTAGCCAAGAAAGCTAATGGCATATTAGGTTGCATCAACAGGAGTGTTGCCAGTAGATCCAGAGAAGTGATTATTCCTCTTTATATGGCTTCGGTGAGGCCGCATCTGGAGTACTGTGTCCAGTTCTGGGCCCCCATTTATAGGAAGGATGTGGATACACTGGAGAGGGTCCAGCAGAGGGTGACCAAAATAATTAGGGGGCTGGAGCATTTGACTTATGAAGAAAGGTTGAGGGAATTGGGACTGTTTAGTCTGAAGAAGAGAGGACTGAGGGGGGACTTGATAACAGCCTTCAACTTACTGAAGGGAGGCTGCAAAGAGACTGGAGAGAGGCTGTTCACAGTGGTCACGGATGGCAGAACATGGAACAATTGTCTCAAGTTGTGGTTGGAAAGGTGCACGTTGAAGATTAGGAAAAACTTTTTCACTAGGAAGTTGGTGAAGCATTGGAATAGTCTACCCAGGGAAGTAGTGGAGTCTCCATCCTTGGAGGTGTTTAAGTCTCGCCTTGATGAAGCCCTGGTGGGGCTGATCTGATGGGTTCGGTCCTGCTTAGAGCAGGGGGCTGGACTCGATGGCTTTTTTAGGTCTCTTCCAGCTCTATTATTCTATGATAAGTGCAGGAATATGAGCCCCTGTTCGTGTGACTGACATGACTAGGTCCCCTGATGGTGTGTCTAGTGCAAATATGTGGACAGAGATGGCAATGGGGATTGTTGCAAGGAAAAGTTCCTGGGTTAGTATTTCTGTGGTGTCTGTGGTGTGGCATGTGTTTGCTATTGAGAATTTTCCTGAGGTTAGGTGGCTGTCTGTAGCAAAGAACAGATATTATTAGTCTTAAAATTGCTATAGACTGCATTGTTGCCCCCATCCCAAGTCATGCAGACCAGTGAAGTCGTGGTTCCATGACACTTCAAAGGGGGCTGGGGCTCCAGCCACCACAGCTGCCAAAGTAGTAGCAATGGTGGCCAGAGTTCCATGTCCCTTTGAAATGCCGAGCTTCATGGTGTTAGGTTCTGTGCAGACTCTATTCGATGTTGCTGTTGAGGAGGCCCCTTACCTATCTCATACTACTAAAAACTGTTAACACATCAGTATGAATACAGTTATAACTCAGACCATAACGTTTCACTCAGGTCACAGTACAGCTTTTAATACCAAAGTTGCAATAAACTACCTGAAATCCATCTGGATATTTTCAAAATGTAAGAGTCAGAGAGTGGAGATATATAGTGTTTTGAATGTCTTACTCTTTCTTTACTTTTAACATTCAGCACAGTGCACTCCAGACAGTTGGTCAAATGAAAGCTTAGGAAGTGTATGCAGTAATGCAATCTTTCCATTGACTTCAAAAGGCTTCGGATAAAGGTCTAACACTGCAATTTTCAAAGGGTTATTATGTTACAAATATAAAAATCCTGACATACTACAGATAATGTGGCAAATTTTATCATTTCAGTATGGAACATGTTGCTGAATGTGAAAAAAATCATATTATGAAGAACAATTGAACACATAAAAAGGTAAAAATATATTAAACTTCTGTTTTCAATGTATATAGCACAGATTCCACCAAAGCTAAACAAATGGAAACAGGTAAGGTTTATCAAAACAAAAAAGCAGTCAAGTAGCACTTTAAAGACTGACAAAATAATTTATTAGGTGAGCTTTCATAGGACAGACCCACTTCTTCAGACCATAGCCATACCAGAACAGGCTCAACATTTAAGCTAGCATGGCTTTCTCTCTGTTACTAGGTAAGGTTTATGTTTAGTTTCAATACAAATTGGTCACATCAGTTTCTAAAGACTAAAATCTTTATGAATTTATTTTTCACACATTAGCTTTGCTATACCATTTTGTCTCTGTACTTTCAGTCTATTCCAACTTTTTAATATCTAAAACATTGGAAAAAAATAACAGGGGTCAGAGTTTGAAAGACACCCCCCCACCCCCGGCTTTTTTTTATAAATGTGGCCATCAGTTTTAATTTTAAAACAAAATATATTTTTGAAGAGGTTACATTTTCCAAAATCCTCTTTCATTTCATTCTAAACTAAGTCCTGGAGAAGCAAACACCTAATCTATGCTGCTGCGGGTGTGTGACTGATTTACAGGATTGGCTGTTAATAAATCAAACTCTTGCTTTGGGAACTGATGAAATACAGCTCCCCTGTTTTCACTTCCTCCAGCTCACATTCAGTGCATTAGACTCAGATGACATGCTATCAAAACTTCCATGAAAATAAAATAAACTTTAGTTAATATATACTGAACAGATCATGAAACCAATAACAAAAATTAAGATTAGAGACAAAATTTCTCATTAGTCAGAAGAACTAGTTCTTTTTTAGTCGTAGCAGTTTCATGAATAGTTAACAAATGTTATTGTGATATATAATTTATTCTCATAGAAAAAGGAAAATTAGTCAAGGAAAGTGATTTCTGTTTGAATTCCATGAAACTCTTGTATTTAGTGAACAATAATACCACGCAGAATTTTCTCTACTTTTTGTTAACAAGCCTGGCTTCAGTCTACCAACATTTATTGTACTTTGTTGTTCAACTGGCTTTATTTTTTTAAATAAATTAAACTTTCTGATACAGCTATTTCAGAATAACTTATTTCAAAATAATGCTGCTACACACAAAAAATGCATTTCAAAATAGCACTTAGCTATTTTGAAACACAATATCTACACACATAGAGCCCATTTTGAAATCGAGCCATTGGACACAATATTACTTATTTTGAAATAGGCTGTATTCTTTGTGGCTACTTACACTACAGAGATCTTTCGAAAGGAGTTCTTCTGAAAGAGTGTGTCCACACACAAAAATGTGTCTCTAAACAGCGATCTGCTCTTTCAAAAGAGAGCATCCACAGAGCCTCCACTCTTTAGAAAGAATGGGCAAGGGATGGAAAAATCAGGCCGCATGAGGACATTTATAGAAGATAATGCTGCCACTTCTTATTTACTATGTCGACTGAAAATCAGAACAGGCATTCACATGGCACTTTTGTAGCTGGCTTTGCAAGGTAATGGCTTACCAGATGTGCTACATATTCATGTGTGACTTCATGCTTCGGGCACTACTCCAGAGGACATGCATCCATGTGATGATGTCCATTAAAAATGTGTTAATAAAATATGTGACTGAATCCTTTGGGGGAGAATTGTATGACTCCAGCTCTGTTATACCCACATTTGGCAACACACTTCATGCTATAGGAGTCTCAGATGATAACCAGAACATATTGTTCATTTTAAGAACACTTTCATTAGTGATCTGATGAAACTTAGAGAAGATGCTAATATGAAATATCTAAAGATAGCTACAGCACTCAAATCAAGATTTAAGAATTTGAGAGGGATGTGGTGTGGAGCACACTTTAAGAAGTCTTATTAGAGCAGCATTCCTGTGCAGAAACTTACAGAACCCAAACCACCAAAACAGACAATCAACCTTCTGCTGATTTTCATGATTAAAATGAACATATGTTAGTTCACACTGCTTTGGATCACTGTTATTGCAATCAGAATGGATGTATGTCCTCTGGAATGGTGGTTGAAGTAAGAAGGGATATATGAATTGTTAGCAGCCCTAGTATGTAAATATCTTGTGACACTGTTTCCAACAATGCCATGAGAACACCTGTTCCACTTCCAGGTGATATTGTAAAGAGGAAACAAGCAGTATTATCTCCTGCAATTGTAAAAAACATCTGTTTGAACAATTGGCTGCAGTTATTTTTGTACATAATGCTATATTTGTAAGATCAGCTTTCAGCCTAAAGAGATGGCATTACAGTACTTATAAGATAAACTGAAAAATACTGTCATGGCTCAGATATCTTTTCAGACCACTCTTTGGGTATTCTAGGATGCATTTCATGAAGCCCCAGTAACTTGAAGATGTGTAAGTAATTTTTAACTTCTTCTTTCCCTATTATTGCTTTTAAATCTACCCCATTTTCACAGGCATTCACTGTATTAGCACTCATTTGCCTCCAAATTTCTTGGTGAAAATCAAAACAAAGAAGTCATTAAGCACCTCCGCCATTTCCACATTTTCTGTTAATGTTTCTTCCTTTATTGGCGTTTCTTCATTGTAATTGAAATCAATGTTCAAAAATCTAAAAACAAAATTCAAAATATTTAAAGTAATGGTATTCTATTATTGTTTAAGAGCACAATTAATTTTTTTAATTGCTTGACAAACCTACAACCTACACAAACTGCTCTGTAACATGCTGACATGAAATAGCTGACACAAATCACCCAAGAGATGGTTGTTGTACTTCGGTAATTGAAGAGTGATTCTTCTCTGAAGCATTTATAAATTGATTAAAACTCCTTATTGGATGAAAAATGCAATATAAACACTAATTCCAGTCATTCATACCCCACAGAGTTTACAGATGCAATAACACAAAACTCTTGAGGAGTAAATGCATCAGATAGTTATTTCAAGCTTTACAGAGCTGAAAAATAAATTGTTCCTTTCCACCAATAGAAGCTGGTCCAAACAAAGATATTCCATGGAAACTTTTTAAAAACCCTATAATAGAAGCTCAATATAAATTAATATCCCAAATTTAGAAACTTCAAGACCATCCTCACTGCCCCCCATTAAAAAAAAGTACCACAGTGGCTTAATGAAGCAGATAGAGAAATAAAAATATTTAAAAAGTGGAAGGTAAACCCTCATGAAGGAAAATAGAAAGGAGCATAAGCTCTGAAAAATGAAGTCAAAAAATATAACTAGGAAGACCAAAAAAGAAGAAAAGCTAGCCAAAGAAGAAGAAGGGCTAGACAAAAATTTGAAGAAGAGCTAGACAAAAATTAAAGTACTGGCATTTTTAAGTATATCAAAAGCAGAAAGCCTGTGAAACAACCACTGGGACCACTTGAATATTGAGATGATGAAGGAGCACTCAAGGATGATAAAGTAATTGTGGAGAAACTAAGGCTGTTTCTACACATGCCACTTTCCTCCGAAAGTGGCATGCTAATAAACAGCCTGAAATATGCTAATGAGGTGGGGATGCAAATTTCCAGTACCTCATTAGCATAAGGTCATGTGATTTGGAGTCCAGAAGACATTCTTCCAGACTCCAAAACAAAGTGTAGAAGCGCAGCCCCCAGGGGGTCTTCCAAAAGTAAGTCCTCCTTCCGGAGGCCCCTTCTGCCCAAAAATTTTTGGGAAGAAGGGGCCTCTGGAAGAAGGACTTCCTTCCCGGAGAACCCATGGGGGGGCCACGCTTCTACACATTGTTTTGGAGTTTGTAAGAATGTCTTCCGGATTCCAAATCACATGACCTTATGCTAATGAGGCACTGTGAATTTGTATCTGTGCCTCATTAGCATATTTCAGGCTGTTTATTAGCTTGCCACTTTCAGAGGAAAGTGGCATGTGTAGCAACAGCCTAAATGATTTCTTTGCTTTGGTCTTCACCACTGAGGATGAGAACCTGAACCATTCTTTTTAGATGACAAATCTGAGGAACTGTTCCAAACTGAGATTTCATTTGAAGTTTTGTTACAAAGTGATAAATTAAAAACTAATAAGTCACCAGGACCAGACTGCATTCATCCAAGAGTTCTGAAAAAAACTCAGATGTAAAATTTCAGAATTACCATTCATGGTTTGTAACCTGTCCTTTAAACCAGCTTTTGTGACAAATGGCTGAAGGATAAGTAATGTGATGCCAATTTTTAAAAAAATTTCCAGAGGTGATACTGGCAATTACACTCTGGTAAGTCTAACTTCTTTTCTGAGAGAACTGGTTGGAACTATAATAAAGAATAGAATTGTTGGAAACATAGATGAACATAGTTTGTTGGGGAAAAGTCAACATGGTTTTTGTAAAAGGAAATCATTCCTTAGCAATCTAGTAGAATCCTTTGGGTGCGGAGACAACACGTATACGGACTAGTGGGATCAAGTGGACATAGTGCACTTAGATTTCCAGAAAGCCTTTGACAAGGTCCCTCAGCAAGGACTCTTACATAATGTAAGATGCCATGGGATAAAAGTGCAGGTCATCTCATAGACTGATAAAGGGTTAAAAAAACAGGGATCAAAGGGCTGGAATAAAAGGCCAGTTTTCAGAATGGAGATAGATAACCAGTGATAATCCCCAAGAGTCGGTACTGGTACGAATACTATTTAATATATTCATAAATGATTTGGGAAAAGGGGTAATCAGTGAGGCAGAAAGTGTGCAGATGATATAAAATTGTTCAAGATAGTAAAGTCCAAAGCAGACTGTGAAAAGCTTCAATAAGGATCTGACAAAACTGTGTGACTGGGCACCAAATGGCGGATACCATTCAATGTTGATAAATGCAAACTAAAGAATATTGGAAAATAATAACCCTAACTATACATCATCATCGTCATCATCATCATCATCATCATCATAAATCTCTTATAACTCAAGTAAGAAATCGTGTAGAATCTGTGGATTGTTCTCTGAAAACATGCACTCACTGTGCAGTGGCAGTCAAGCAAACAGAACATGAGGAATCATTAAGAAAATTATATTTAATAAAATAGAAAATATCTTATTGCATCTTTAAGGATCCATGGTATGCCCACAACTTGAGTATTGTGTGCAAATGTGGCTGATCCATTTAAAAAAAACATATACTGGAATTGGAAAAAGATTGAGAAAGGGACAAAAATGATTGAAATACACAGCATCTGCCATCTGGAGAAAGATTAGTAAGACTAGTAGTTTTCTGCTACAAAAAGAGACTGCTAAGGGGGACTGGGAGACATAGCCCTCCATAACGTCATGACAAGTGTGGAGAAAGTAAATCTGTAAAAGTTATTTTCTACTTCCCATAACACAAGATCTAGGGGGTCACCAAATGAAATTAACAGGCAGGAGGTTTCAAACACACAAAAGGAAATATTTCTTCACAAAACACAGAGTCAAAAAATGGCATTCACTGCCAGAGGATCTTGGGAAGGCCAAGACTTTAACAGGGTTCAAAAAAGTGAAAGATAAATTAATGGAGGATAGGTACATCAATGGATATTAGCACGATGGGCAGGGTTGGTGTCCCCCACCTGGTGCCATGGCTGGAAATGGGCAACAGGGGAATGAATTGCTTGATGATTACCTATTGTGTTCATTATCTCAGGCTGTAGCTATACATGCCATTTCTTCCAGAAGCCACATGGTAATGAGCAGCCCAGAAGATGCTAATAAGGCATTGATGTACATTTCCAGAGCCTCATTAGCATATGGCCCATGATTCAGAGTCCAGAAGAAGCTCTTCCAGACTCCAAAATACACGTGCAGATGCATGACCTGCGGGGATCTTCCAGTAGGAGGTATTCCTTCCGGAAGATGCCCATGGGCTGCACTTTTGCACATGTATTTTGGAGTCCGGAAGATTCCAGACTCTGAATCATGTGGTCATAGACTAATAAGGTGCTGGAAATTTACATCCATGATCTTTATCATTAGCGTCCTTTGGGCTGCTCATTGCCATGCGGCTTCCAGAAAAAGTGGCATGTGTAGATGTGGCCTCAGGGTCCCCTGGCATTGGCCACTGTTGGAGGAGAACACATGGGGCTAGACTGACCTCTGGTCTGATCCAGTGTGGCCATTCTTATGTTCTTATTACCACACTTGTCTTTCTCATATCCTTGTACCAGCATGCCTACCACAACAATGTACACCTCTTTTTCAGTGGTTCACTGCTGTATTTTTCATTCCCAACTTGTGACTTACCACTGGCAATGTTAAAATGCTAACAGTGATCCTGGAGGACCCAGCCTACTCTTAGATGCACTGGCTCATGAAGCTGTACACCAACAACTTGGTATCACAGAGTTAAAATTCAGCTACCATCTCAGCAACTGCAGTATGGCAGCTGAATTTTCTCGTGGTTGATTAAAGGGAGGCTGCTATTGTGCATTCAGAATACACCTCAGTTGAAGACCCACAGGGGTAAATTTGCTGTCTGTGTTCCACATAATATATGTTATGCAAACGGGGAGAAGTTGCAGCTGAAATGGAGGATATAGGTCAGTGCTGTTCTTAGCCGTATGCAACATACGTGGCTGCATAGGTCACTTGACAGTTTGGAGCACCTAGTAGGCACTGCCCCCCCCCTTCCCTCCATGTCCCCCCTCAGGAAACTCATGTAGGGCCCCATAAGTTGTAAGGTCAGTCCTGGGGAAAGTGGACAGACTGCTCAGTTTGAACAGCCAGCCCCAAGAGCTATTGGAAGAACTCAACTTGATTTGAGAGATCACTTTAACACTGATTTATTTTCACAGGCATAACTACCTGCCCTGTGCTGGTTACTCTTTGCAGCCAGTCTGCAGTCATGTCCAGTGAAAGAAAAAAAATTGTAATTTAAAATATAATAGTAATAACACAAATTATTATTAAATATATTAAAACCTTCATGTATAAAAGAACAAGTGAAAATGTAGCCATGGATCAAGAGGTACTAAGAGATGGATTGTGGTGCACTATGCTCTACCTAGCATGGCTATTATGGGGCCTGTTAGGAAGTACGTTGTGCTCACTGGAGATCTATGAATATAACACTATCATTGCATCTATCAATTTTGTGGTACTCCCTGTACATTTATGAATGTAACATGATGGTTATCATCTGTAAGGTGTCACATTTACAACAGTATGTATGTGGGTGCTTTCAATATTGCTAGGCACCCTGCAGCATTTATTACGAACTAATAAAGATGAATTATTTTCCAAATAATATGATTTCATTGAGTTACAAAACCAGTGCAAGCAAAAATCTGGGCAATGTAAAGGTAAACACGTTAAAACATAATAAAGTAAGGTAACTCAACAGAAGGGGAAAATATATTAATGACCATTTTAGCTGCACAGACAGCAATTGTAGGTTTCACAGTTCAGTGTATGTGAAGCTGACTCCACTGCAGAATGGTAGTCAGGGATGCAGCCCCTGATAACAAGTGGCATATTGGGGTGGGGTGGGGTGGGGTAGGGGAATGAGGTAGGGAGGTGTGGTACTGGAATTCGCTATGGCCTACAAAGGGAGGTAAGACAGTGACTGTTGAAGCTATGGGTCCACAAGAGTCTCAGGATCTACTGCCAGAAAAGCCCCTGGTGCATTTCCCTCTGTGTTTCCTGCTGGGACTGCTGGGCCTTTCTCCTGCTCAATCATCCCTTCTCTAGGCTGTCTGCAACAGTCACTCTCCAGGCCCTATGCTCATGGTCTGACCCTGACCAGATTGCAGGGTCTCATTGGACATGTCATCCCAACTCCTCTTCCTTCTCCTCCCTATCTGGCTGCAATGTTCCACCAGGGTGGACAGGAAACCCCGCACAGTCACTGTGTCAGCTGCCACACACAGAATATCATTGTCAGTATCATCACAACAGAAAGTGAACCTTACGATTCAGAACTCCATTCCCTTACTCCCCTAAGGCTAAGTCTACGCTTGCCCCCCGCTTCAAAGGGGGCATGGTAATTAGGGTGATGGGAAATTACTAATAAAGTGCTGCAATGCATATGCAGTACTTCATTAGGCAAATTCTCTCCCCCAATAACTCTGAAGTGCCAACCTACAAAGTGCTGGCATGCTATGTAGCTGCACTGCTTTGAAGTGCCTTTACTGCCCACATACACATAATTTAGGGTGACCATCGATCCCACTTGTAATGGGAGTGTTGTATATTTGAGACCTCTTTCAGCTGTGCCTATTTTTTAAAAAAACAACAAAGGCCATGTCTACACTAGCCCCCTCCTTTCAGAGGGGGCATGTGTATGAAGGATAACAAAAGATGCTAATGAGGTGCTGACATGAATATGCAGCACCTTATTAGCATAGCGGCAGCTACACGTGATTTGAAAATGCCACTTTCAGAAAAAATGCTGCAGCTGTAGACAGAGGCCTTTCGAAAGGATCCCCTGACATCGAAAGCCCCTTCTTCCCAAAACCAAATGGGAAGAAGGAGCTTTTCTCTCTCCTCCTTCTAATACCCTTTTAGGTACTTGACAGCTGCTATCAAGTCCCTTATCAGTCTTTTCTCTTCCAAACTAAACAAACCTAATTCTTTCAGTCTTCCCTCATAGGTTATGTTTTCTAGACCTTTAATCATCTTGTTGCTCTTCTCTGGACCCTCTCCAATTTCACCACATCTTTCTAAAAATGCAATGCCCAGAATTGGATGCAGTACTCCAGCTGAGGCCTAATTTGCATGGAATAGAGCAGAAGAATGACTTCTTGTGTCTTTCTTATAAGATTCCTGTTAACGCACTGTTCGTTCCAAGAGGAGAGACAACATGTATCAGATTCACTGCTGTGTGCAGTGAGCGCAGGGAACAGTGATTCTGCAGAGTGACCACTATGGGCAGCTGCAGCAGGAACACTGGCACAACATGGAGACAAGGTGCCAGCCACCAGACAAATAAATGCCATCCCAGCCACCCTTCATGAACCCCACAAGAGATCCCCCCACACCCAGCAGCCATGGTGAATAAAGAAGAGTTATTCACTTCTTCCCATAACAGAAGAATTAAGGGTCGTCAAATAAAATTAGTAGGTAGCACGTTTAAGGCAATCAAAAGGAAATATTTTTAAGGCTTTTATGTAAATTAGGTGGTCATGGGATAGGAGGAAAGATCCTTTCATGGATCGGGAATTGGTTAAAAGACAGAAAACAAAGGGTGGGAATAAATGGTAAATTTTCACAATGGAGGAGGGTAACTAGTGGTGTTCCCCAGGGGTCAGTCCTGGGACCGATCCTGTTCAACTTGTTCATCAATGATCTAGAAAATGAGGTAAGCAGTGAGGTGGCAAAGTTTGCAGATGACACCAAGTTGTTCAGGACAGTCAAAACCAAAAGGGATTGTGAAGAACTACAAAAAGATCTCAGCAAACTGAGTGATTGGGCAGCAAAATGGCAAATGAAATTTAATGTGGGTAAGTGTAAGGTAATGCACGTTGGAAAAAATAACCCAAATTACACGTACTACATGATGGGGTCAAATTTAGCTATGACAGATCAGGAAAGGGATCTTGGAGTTATAGTGGATAGTTCTCTGAAGACATCCACGCAATGTGCAGCGGCAGTTAGTAAGGCAAATAGGATGTTAGGAATTATTAAAAAAGGGATCGATAATAAGACAAAAGATATCATACTTCCCCTATACAAAACTATGGTACGCCCACATCTTGAGTACTGCGTGCAGATGTGGTCTCCTCACCTCAAAAAAGATATATTGGCATTAGAAAAGGTTCAGAAAAGGGCAACTAAGATGATTAGGGGCTTGGAACGGGTCCCATATGGGGAGAGGCTAGAGAGACTGGGACTTTTCAGTTTGGAAAAGAGGCGATTGAGGGGCGATATGATAGAGGTATATAAAATCATGAATGGTGTGGAGAAAGTGAATATAGAAAAATTATTTACCTTTTCCCATAATACAAGAACTAGGGGACACCAAATGAAATTGATGGGTAGTAGGTTCAAAACTAATAAAAGGAAATTTTTCTTCACACAGCGCACAGTCAACCTGTGGAACCCCTTGCCCGAGGAGGCTGTGAAGGCCAGGACTCTATTAGGGTTTAAAAAAGAGCTTGATAAATTTTTGCAGGTTAGGTCCATAAATGGCTATTAGCCAGGGATAAAGTATGGTGCCCTAGCCTTCAGAACAAAGGCAGGAGATGGATGGCAGGAGATAAATCACTTGATCATTGTCTTCTGTTCTCCTTCTCTAGGGCACCTGGCATTGGCCACCATTGGCAGATGGGATGCTGGGCTGGATGGACCTTTGGTCTGACCCAGTATGGCCATTCTTATGTTCTTATATGTTCTTATGTTCTTCACACAGCAAGCAGTGGAACTCCTCGCCAGAGGATGTTGTGAAGGCTAAGGCTATAACAGGGTTCAAAAAAGAGCTGGATAAATTCATGGGCCATAGGCACATTGATGTCTGTTATCCAGGCTAGGCTGGAATGCTGTCCCTACCTTCTGTTTCTGGAAGCTGGGAATGTGTGACAGGGGATGGAGCATTTGATGATTAGCTGTTCTGTGCATTCCCTCTGGGGCATCAGGGATTGGCCAGTGTCAGAGGACGGAATACTAAGTTAGATGGACCTTTCATCTGACCCAGTATGAATGCTCTGATGGTCTAAAATACAAATATTTCTGTGCTGTGCTTAGCACAGGAATTTTTGTTAAATAGTCAATACTTTTAGTGGCATGTCACATGACAAAAAGCAAAGAGAAACCTCCTTCAGACTTCTTCCCATCCCACACCCCCACACCCCTCCATACATCCTGAACATACCTCTCCCTTTAAAAGTATTATTTTGACACATGGAGTTTCTGATTTTCATTTGATTGAATAATACTTGCATGAAAGAACACCATTCAAAAACAATAGCAAGGGCTGTGTTTTTATGCAGTCTGCAATACATTCATTCATAAATATTAAATTGGAATTGCCAATATTACCCCCCAAAAGAGCTGTCAGGAAATGTTTATATGCTTCTTATTCTCAAGGGACCAATCTGATCCCATCTCTGTAAAATGTCACTGACCCACCTCAGCAGTTACTGGAGCCAAAGTCAGGGAATTTCACTCCTTCTGGTTGTACCAGCAAAATAGTTATCCTTTTTATTTATGCGATGATTGTGCTGGTCAGAAGAGTTTGTATAAGCTCCCTGATTTTATAACTGTTAAAAATTCCACTTTTATTGCACTTTATAATTTATGTATAGCCTTTGGAACATGCTCAAAATTGAGGCAATTGCCTCATGCTAGACCTATTAATAGTCAAGTAAGTAGCGATCTTCAAATATAATTGAGTTACAGCTCAACTGAGAAACCACAGAAGACCTTGTCATCTTTCAAAGCTTCCTTTGTAAAAGTTGGGAAAAAACTTCCTAAGTAAAATCAGTTTGTAATCTGTGAGGCAGCCATTTTATTCCTGAGTCTTTGAATAGACCAGAATTTTCTAGAAAGATACATGGAAGTTTTGCACTGCATATGTGCCAACCAGAGAAAATTCTATACCCTACCTTTTTTTTTTTTTTGGAGAGTTTTGTTGTTTCAACAAGGTATGTTACTTAGTATTTTTATCCACTGATTTCGCCCACCACCACCTCAATTAATTTTAAAATGCAACTGAAATTGAAAAACAAGGGTGCTTTAGGCATGCAGATTAGATAGAATAGAAATGACAACGTGCAAGTTATACTTCAGATAATTAAATAAATCAAATCTGTTTGGGGGAACACTCAAAGAAACCCTAGAAAATTAAAAATTTTCAATGATCAAGGTGGGATATACCTCAACATATAAAAATAATTGAGCATGAAGTCCTATTATGATACTGTAGCTGGGAGGACTAATTCAGTCTTTAAATGGATAAGCAGGGGAGTATCAAGTAAAAATAAGGAGGTGGTAGGATCTCCACATACAGAATTACTGTGATTGTTCCTAAAATACTATGTCTTGTGCTGGTTTCTTGGAAAGGATTTATAAAATAGCTACAAGATTGATCTGAGGTCTGCAAAACATTACTTTTGGTGAGAGACAAAAGAAGCTCAACTCATTTTGTTAATCAAGAATCAGGTTAAGAACCATTGGAACAATTCCTAGAGATGTGGAGGACTCTACATCACTGGCAGTCTTTGAGACAAGCCTAGGTATGTTCCAAGAGGATGCTACAGTTCCACACCCATGTAACTGGGTGCAAGTCTTTGGTCTGAGTTATGCAAAAGGTCAAAATAAAACACCATCAACAGACAATTGTAGCCTTCAGTCTATAATGTCCATATTTTTTCTTATTAAATTTTAATCAACAATATATTCTTAATAGAATTATTTAGAAATGTTATCTTAATTCATGTTAAATTTGACCTATTTTTCAGTCAGCCTCATAGGAGGTTAGAACCTTTGCCTGGTAATTGGATGAAAGGTTCAGCCATTCTCATCTCTAGAACCTAACAGCATCCAATGAAGGGAAATAATTGAAGCATTTTGTCTTAGCCAACTCTAAACACACAGGCGCAATCTAAACCTCTAATTCAAATCATCATCCCTCATGCTACAAAAGTCAGTCTGCCTTCAGAGACCCAGTCAGCTGCTGTATAACTTTGGACACACTTTAATTCCCTTGAAGTTTTTGCTGTGAAATTTCCTGGGCACCTAACTTTTGGCTGTTGGGCCTGCACCCTGCTTTCTTAGGCAAGCACTCAGATACCTACCTCTCAGGTAAGCCCTGCTTAGTTCCTAAAACCAGCTGAGTTAGGGTTAGTTAGGGTTGTTCATGCTTGGATCAGGCCATTGGACTTGATGACTGCCTGTGGTCTCTTCCAACTTTTATTGTCTATGATTCTATGAAGATAGTCAAGTCCTGTCTATCTTACCTCTGGAGGTAGATCTGTTATATGTGCACTGAGCACAAAAGAGGTTGGCTTCCCTTATATAACTCTTAGCCCAGCAGTTAGGGTACTCACCCCTATTATAGGGAATCCAATTTTAATTATCTACCCTGCCTCATAAGGACACTAGGTTTGAACATAGTCTCCTACCTCTCAAGTGACTGCTCAGACCACTGGGACATAGAATCACATTTTCTCTGACCCAGTTCATATTTAATCCTTTAAACACAAAGGGACAGTTTCAACAGGAGGGATTTCCCCATAAAACTGTACCTTAATCCGGCAGTTAGGACATTCACTGATCTAGCATCTCCCACATTCCTTGTGAGTGTCCAAACCGCAGGGCTGAAGTTTATAAGTAAGGCCTTCCACTCCATTTTGTGTACCATTAGGCATATGCCACTGATGTTCTTGCAGTAAGTAGCTAAGGTTCTTAACCTCGGGAGAGGGTTTCTTGTTGTGAACCTCAAGTAGAGATAAATGCCTAAGTCCTTTTGAGTGGTAGTGCTTAGGACACACACTTTTCTGCATCAACTATTGGTCAGTTGTAGGTGGCTCCCCACTCAGCATTTTGTCTTTCTGGAATCACATTATTGGGTGACCATCTCTCCCCACGCACTGTATATGGAGCCTGGACACCTAACTCAGGGTTTATTGACACCACGAGCTGGTTTGTAACATCTTTTCTGAATCTAGCCCCATGTGACATATCAAAGGGTCTGATCCCATAAATCCTCCAGATGGGAAAATGCCACCG
The DNA here is from genome assembly GCF_033958435.1 of Carettochelys insculpta. Taxonomy (NCBI): domain Eukaryota; kingdom Metazoa; phylum Chordata; order Testudines; family Carettochelyidae; genus Carettochelys; species Carettochelys insculpta. The sequence continues at coordinate 171,383,857 of NC_134139.1, read as the reverse complement.
AGTGCAATGACTGATTTTGCCAAGCCTACATGTAGTGGGAAGTTAAGAAAGGCTCCATCTCTCATTACCGTTCCTTGGAGACTTATTTGTCATCATTAATTACTGTTATACTATAGCTGCTTTTGCTTTTGGGGAACCAGTTTTGCAAATGTGACCATCCATTAGACTCTTATCTCTGTATGGTTCTCTCCTCACAGAATGAACTGTTGCTTGATTATAATTTCTGATGATATACATGAACCAAAGCTTACATGATATCAATACACTTGTCCCAATGCCATGTATGTGATTACAACTGTACACCACATATTTCACAACACTTGTTAACTCATTCGCTGACAACCCATGATGACAGATGCTTTGATAACACTTGTATAAATCATCATTCCAGTAGAATTTGGAATTATTGGGAATGGAAAGTGGCTCAGTGCCTCACTGAATGTTTCCAGGTTCTAGTTTACTCATATGGCAATTCCTTTAGTGAAACATAATTACACACTGCTGTGTTCTAATCATCTGTAACACAAAACAAATAAGTGTAATTTTGGGTATATTTAGCTCTGAGTATATTCTTTTACTGATCCTAATTATCCAACAGGAGGACATTTCCCAAAAAATTAAAAGAAGGGTCATGTGGAAGAGTGTTTCTAGGCACTACATAAATCAACATTATTATTTGTAGAGTGTTAGAAAAGTACATGGTATTTTAGAAATACGTAAATGACAAGTTGTCAAAATCTTGCCTCACTTATAACCTACAGAACCCATCTTTACATGAAGAGTTACAATCTAGGTCAGATAGCACCAGGAAACAATGTAAACAGTAAACAGAGTAGGCAAAATTAGTGAGGCGATCACATCTGGAAAACTTTATTAAAGCATTTCAATCCCTCTTCCAAAAACCATATAATCTGATTTTCAACAGGATATAAAGAGAGGTAGCAACAAACAAAGCAGTTGCAGAGGGGAGGAGGAAGAAAGGGTTGCAGAATTAAGGTGACGGTTATTCAACCATAGTATAGAAAATCATAAAGAATCCACAGAAGCTTTGTGTTTATTTGTTGGGCTGGTAAATAACATTACTTTTTAAAAATGATAATGGAATCAGGCTTTAGGAGAGATTTGAGTAAGAAGAGTGCAGTGGCTTGGCAAATGGAGATTGAGAAGCTATTCCAGGCATAAAGCTTCTGGCACAGTGCTTTCTTATGGACCCTGCAGATATCTCTTAGGACATAGACGAGAAAGACACATTGAGATAGACAGATTTCAGAGGTTCTGAGTCCAGATGCTAAATTTATTCATTCAGAATACATCTGCACTACAGCAGGCTTTCGAAAGAAGTCCTTCCAGAAGATCTCTTCCGAAAGAACTTCTTTCAAAAGAGTGCATCCACACACCAAAAAAGTGGATTGAAAGAGTTATAGGCATTTTCAAAAGAGAGTATTCAGACCACCCCTTGCTCTTTCGAAAGAACGAGCCAGGGATCAAAAAATCAGGTGTCATGAGGACTGCTCTTTCGAAAAAAGGGCCCATTGAGCATCTACACACATTTTCTTTTGAAAACAGCAAGCAGTCCTGTGGCATCTGAGAGACTTACAGATATTTTGGAGCATAAGCTTTCATGGGCAAAGACCTGCTTCATCAGATGCATGAAAGAAAGCTTTTGAAATAAGGAGCTCTTTCTGAAATGGGAGTGGAAGAGTGCATTTGAAAGGAGTGCTGTGTTATTTTGATTTAATTTTGAAAATATATTTTTTGTGTGTAGCTGCACCACTGGATATTTTGAAAGACCCCTTCTTTCAAAAAATATTTTGAAAGCACTTGTTAGTGTAGACATGGCCACAGTGAATTCATTCCATCCTAATCCACCCATTGTGTTGATAACATAATAAATATAAACATCTTACTAATATACCTTGCTTCCTCAAGAATATTGGAAAAACTTGAAAATGGAAATGAAAGGAATATATTTCATGGAGAAAGTAAAGTTACAAAGGAAGAAACAAAAGGATTTAGTGAAAGCCTCAATTTCAGGTAAGAAAGACAGAGAAGAATTCAAGACAAGCTCGAAGATGTGATCTGGAGAGACTCAGAGAATGAGGGAATCACCTTATCTTAAGTTGCTTAAATTTTTTATTTTCCAGTAGTCACTTCATAAAAAATATATAAAAATGGCTACGTCTACACTAGCACACTACATCGAAGTAGCCTATTTTGATGTAAGAACATCGACATAGGCTACTTCAATGGATATCATCTACACATCCTCCAGGGCTGGTGACATCGACGTTCAACATCAAAGTAGCGACAGAGAACATCGAAAGGAGCCTCCCCGGAAGGAAATGTGGAGCGTCCACACACACAAGTGCTCCCTGTCAAAATAAGGGGCCAGCAAAGCCCCAAGCCATTCCCTTAAAGGGCCCCTCCCAGACACACTCGGCCTGCACAGCACAAGATCCACAGAGCCAACAACTGGTTGCAGACCCCGTGCATGCAGCATGGACCCCCAGCTGCAGCAACAGCAGTAGCAGCCAGAAGCCCTGGGCTAAGAGCTGCTGCACGTGGCAATCATAGAGCCCTGCAGGGGCTGGACAGAGCATCTCTCAACCCCTCAGCTGATGGCCACCATGGAGGACCCTGCTATTTCGACGTAGTGGGACACAGATTGTCTACATACGCCCTATTTCAACTTTGAATGTCGAAGTAGGGTGCTATTCCCATCTTCGGATAGGAATAGAGATTTTGACGTGTTGCCACCTAACGTCGATTTCAACATCGAAATAGCTCATGGCACGTGTAGACATGACGCGTACTATTTCGACGTTGTGCCAGCTACTTCGAAGTATCCAGCTAGTGTAGACGCACCCCATATGAATAAATACATGGAGATACACATCTCATAGAGCTGGAAGGGACCTCAGAAGGTCATTGAGTCTATTGCCTGGCTCTCTTGGCAGCACAAACATTTTTTTTTAAACCTACTTGCCCCAGACTCCTAAACGGGCTTCTCAAGGAGTGAGCTCGTAACTCTGGGTTTAGCAGAGCAATGCTCAAATCCCTGAACCATGCTTCCCTCTATGCTTCCCAGGGACCCACTGGATCACTGCTCGGAAGGTTACAGAATTTATGGAACAGAAAACCTTGTCCTTCTGACCAAGAATCCCAGTGTAGGTGGGCTTCAGACACCTCAACTGTGATGCCTTTTCTTAGAAGTTTTATTAAGAGAAATAAAGTAAGGATTATTCAAATTAAATGGCCTGCATACCAAATCTAGTCTCAGTGCTTCCTTTTTAAAAAAGAAGAGCTGGTACTCAGCTGGCTCCCCATCTCCTTTCCCCAGCCAATCCCAGCAAGTACCAGCCCAAAAAAACACGGTCTAGTCTTATACTTATCCAAAGCCAAGCTGGACTTGTACATCTGAATTCTGTTACTATAAGGAACTACAATCATATTTTTAGAGAATGTAGTCTCTTCCCCCAGCTTGGCCTGTTTTGTTTATCACTCCATCCTGTTGGCAAATGGCATGACAGACAACTCCCTTTGGTTTCAGGTATTTGTTTGCTTTCAACATTCCTCATTGTACTTTTCAGAATCTTTGAATGTTCCTGTCTTACCATGATAATCTTCTTGTCTTGTAGTACATGCCTTGTCTATGTTCCAAATCCTTTCATTGCTTTGAATGATCATTTTGTTCGTTTCACCTCTGGCACAATTTAAAAGAGTATTTTTGAAGGTAGATATACTTTATATGTCTCAATCCTTCATATCGCATCACACAGATTAACCTTTTCTTTTCCCTTGGTTATCTCCAGACATCTTGCTTTTCTTGAGCTATGTGTCAATCTCAAACCAGTTCACTCTGGCTATGTCTACACTAGAACGCTGCTTCAAAGTAGCGTATTTCAAAGAAGAGACATCAAAATACGCTACTTGGATGCGTAGTGTCTACACAACCGCCAGGACCAGTGCCACCAATGTGCAACATCAAAGTAGCGCATGGTGTGTGTGGATGCAATATGCGCTGCTTCAAAGTTGGGCCTGCTACTTTGAAATAGCTGGCTAGTGTAGACACGGCCTCTGTGTTTAAAGTTGTATGTATTATGGAATTTTCATAATACATTCATAACATTAACTTGATTGTGTCAAATATGAATCATGGATGGATTAGACTAATCTGTCACAAGTTCTTAATTGTGATAGAGAAGGGTGGGAGAGGAGAGGATTTTTGAGGGAAGGTGGTAAGTTTTATGGTTGGTGATACACATTTGTAAGACTAACACAAAAGGTAAATGGTCAGTTTGCCCATAATCAGAAATTATTGGATCAGAAATATGTAAAAACAAATATTGAGGAAAAAGAGGAGGAAATGCAGGATGGAAATTGAAGGATGTGAATAAAGAGGAGAAAGAAGAAAAACAGATATCAAGTGAGATGCTGAAGGCATGGTCAGTAGGGCAGGACAAGAAACAATAAAACCCAGCGCCCTGGAAGTGCAGATGTTTTACTGAGTGAAGGAGGAAGTGATCAATGAGATCAAAGGAAGCAGAATGAATATCATTACACAGAAAAGAACATTTTTCTTCTGATAAGCATGGTTTGAAATATAGACAGATTGACCAGTGAAGGCTCAGGAGTCCTGCTTCTGTCTGTAGGGTACTGAACCAGGCATCCAGAAAGGGCAGAACCAAAGAAAGTTAAAGGAGAGGAAAAGTAGGCAACAGAAATAGCAAATTTGAGTAATTTGCAGCAAAGGAGAAAAATAATATGCAAAGTATCTGGTGAGATAGATAAGGTTATGGAATATGAACGAGTGAATTTGCATATTGAGCTAGAGAGACAAGGGAATGAAGTGAGGGAAATCTGTGTAAGATTTCTTCTAGACAGTTTTCATTTTATACATTATTTTAGAATTTGTCTCTGCCATTAACACCCCTTTGTCCTTTTGATAAGAGTAGTCATAATTCATCCTGGTTTCTTCTAGATATTAAAAATTACTTTTGTGATCAAATCACAAATCAGTATTTTGTGTAAAATCAAAAGTGGGTTTCACAGTATTAGACTAAATGCTTATGTGTTGTCTGTGATTTGACTAAGGTTAATTTTGGGACAGAAGTTGCTTCAGACCCTTTCTATTATTCAAGTATGATAGTCTGACACTACATGCTCAAAATTGAGATTTGTGTAAATTATTTTACAAATCTGTGATTAATAATAAAATGCTCGACACTTTTTGCAATCAAAATATGCAAAAGTCTAAGGTATCATTTCTTTTTAGCTGGAGAGTTATTGATTTTGTGATTAGAAGCATTAAATATAACATGTTTATATGAATCAGCAGATTAATTTCACACAATATATGGATTACACTGAACATTCCTCTCGGGGATAATATTGTAAATCAGAAGAGTTTTACAAGTCTAGTGCCTGTTTACAAATGGAATAATAGCAATAATACTAACAATCCAAATTAATATTTATGATCACTACACATTTAAATACTCATATTCTTAAAAGAGGGTTATTGGCATAATAATATTTGTAATCCATTTGTAGTATTTTCCATTGTTTTAATGCCACCTGGTGGTCAAATGGCTCATAGATTCATAATAGATGAGATTAACCCATGGCAATAGCAACTGCAGATGATTTTTAGTACAACAGAGGCACTTCTATTTTGCTGTGTGAAGGGAGGCTAGACATGGAGAAAGTATATAGTGACACCCCATTTCATCTGTTTATGGTGGAACTGGACTCTATACCATTCTATGCAGAACAATGCAAAAAGAGTTGGCAAGATTGTTGGACAGTCAGGTTGTGGCCTCTGAGTTCACGAATACCAACACTGATAAGGGTGGCACAGATCTGTGATACTTATACCAGTCTATGGCTATGTCTACACGTGAACGCCACATCGAAATAGCTTATTTCGATGTAGCGACATAGAAATAAGCTATTTCGATGAATAGTGTCTAAACGTCCTCCAGGGCTGGTGCCGTCGACGTTCAACATTGACGTTGGGCAGCACCACATTGAAGTAGGCACTGCGAGGGAACATCTACACGCCAAAGTAGCACACATCGAAATAAGGGTGCCAGGAACAGCTGCAGACAGGGTCACAGGGCGGACTAGCACTTCCGGGGCAACAGCTAGCCGCTCCCTTAAAGGGCCCCTCCCAGACACACGCAGCCTGCACAGCATGCGGTCTGCAGAGCCATACGCGCGCACACCTCGGGCGACACAGTCATAGACCCCCAGGAGCAGCAGCAGCAGCCAGAGGTCCACCCAGCCGCCCCTGCAGGAGCAGTGCTCGCCCTGCTCAATGCCATGCAGGAGGCAGCTGATCACATCCTATCCACAGAGGAGAAGCTGCCCGCAGGGGAGGAGGAAGCAACCCCAAACCCTGCAGCCCCCTGCCACCCCCCCCCGGCCGCACACGCCACCGGCTGTGGAGCTACCCCACGAGCACCGACTGGTGGGAGCGGCTGGTGCTCGGAGAGCGGGACGATGACCGCTGGCTCCAGAACTTTCGCATGAGTTGGCAGACATTTCTGGAGCTATGCCAGTGGCTCACCCCCGCACTGAGGCACCAGGACACCTCCATGTGGCGTGCCCTCAGAGTCGAGAAATGGGTTGGCATCGCTGTCTGGAAGCTGGACACTCCAGACAGCTACCAATCCGTGGGCCAGCAGTTTGGCGTCGGCAAGGCCACCATAGAAGCTGTCTTCATGGAGGTAAGAGGACCCACGGGGGGAGGGGAGCCCTGGCAGGGGAGGGCCACACACACCCTGCACACCCCTCATTGGTGCTCTCCCATGTGCTTCCCCTGCAGGTCGTCTGCGCCATCAACGCCCTGCTCCTCCACAGGCTCGTGCGCCTTGGGGACCCAGATGCCGCCATCGCGGGGTTTGCCACCCTGGGCTTCCCCATTTGCTTTGGGGCTCTGGATGGGACCCACATCCCCATCCGTGCCCCGGAGCACAGTGGAGGACGCTACTTAAACAGGAAGGGCTACCACTCAGTGGTCCTCCAGGCCTTGGTGGACAGCCAGGGCTGCTTCCTGGACATATATGTGGGCTGGCCTGGCAGCACCCACGACGCCCGGGTATTCCAGAATTCGGGCCTGTGCCACTGGCTGGAAGTGGGGACCTTCATCCCCCAGTGGGATATCCGTGGGGGACACCACCATGTCCCTCTGCATCATCGCAGAGGCGATATACCCCGTCCGGCCCTGGCTCATTCACCCTTACACGGGCCACCTGTCAGCCAGCCAGGAGCGCTTCAACATGCACCTGAACCATGCGCGCCAGGTGGTGGAGCACACATTTGGCCGCCTCAAAGGGTGCTGGAGGTGTCTCCTCACCCGCCTTGATGCGGGCCCCACCAACATCCCCCAGATTGTGGGCACGTGCAGCGCCCTCCACAACCTTGTCGAGAGCAATGCGGAGGCATTCTTTCAGGGCTGGGCTGTGGAGGCTGGCAGGGCCAATGTGCAGCCACCCGCTGCCCCCAGTCGCCAGGTGGGCCCCGAAGGGACCCGGGTCTGTGAGGCCCTGCGGGCCCAGTTCGACGAGGCCACAGGGTGAAAGTTGGCAGGCCCCCCACTACACCCCCCCATCCTCCACAACACTCCCTGGCGCTACACCCACACCACAGAGCACCCAAGAGCACCCCCCCACACACACTTTTCTTGCAAATAAAAACAGACATTTGTTCGTCAAACCAGAATATATATGTTGAACTCTTATTATTATTATCATAACTAACTATTTACAGGCAAAATAAATATTATATATATATGTATTATAAATAAGATGAGATGAAAGAAATAAAAGGGGAAGACAAGGAAGGGGAGAACTATTTACATGGGGGGGCAGGTATCAGCATAACAACATAACAACAGGGGTTTAATACAAACTATTTACAAAACATGATAACTGAAGAGGATATATACAAAGGGGGGGGGCACGTCCTGGGCCCCACACCCCCTAATGTCCAGCGCTGGGGGTGGGTGGCCGCGACCCACGCCTCGGCCTCAGCCCTGGCCGGGGCTGGCTGGGGACCGGGCGGACCGGGAGATAAGGCCAGCGGGTGTCAGCTGGCCCCAGGTCCCCCTCGGCGGAAGGGCCCTTGATGGCGGATGGCGGTGCGATGGCGGGTGGAGCGGCGGGTGGAGCAGTCAGGGCAGGCAGACCGGCGGCCGGCGCAGCATGGGGGGCCAGGTAGTCCCCGACACGTTCGAACGTGCGCATAAAAGCTCCACATGCCTCCTGGCACCAGGCCAGCGCCCGCTCCTGGAGGTCAAGGTGCCGTTCCTCCACCCGCAGGCACTGCTCGGAGACCTCCAGATGCCAACGGAGGATCGCCAGCAGCTGGGGGTCCGTCGCCGTCCATGGGTGGTGCTGGATCCACTGTCGTCCCCGCCCTGGGGCCGGTCGGTGCTCCTCCGAGGGGCTGGCCTGGACTGATGGCCCCGGTGGGCTCTCCGGGACCACTGACACCTCGCCGGCGCTCTCCGGTCCTTCCGATGGTGCAGCTGCGGAACACAGGGGGGGAAGAAGAGTGGAGACAGCCGTTAGTGTGGGTCCCGAGCCGTGGCCCTTGTTTCCCCACCCCTCTGCTGCTGGTTCCCCATCCCCATCCCCAGGAGATGCTGCTGCTGCTGATGGGTGTCCCGCCCCCTCCCCCCAGGGGACCCTAGGTTCCACTCCCCCCATCCCCAGGGATGGGGCATCGTGCTGGGGGGGCAGGGGCTGATGCACTCCTGTGAGGGACATGCCACTGCTGTCCTTGGGGCCATGGTCATCTGGGCATGTGGAGGGCCCTGGTCATGTCTTTTGTCCCCGCCCCTCAACCCCGGGGGTGTGCACCGGGGGGGTACTTACCTGATGGTCCACTGCCACGGTCAGGGGACACCCGGTGGGCGGACGCCCTGCTGGAGCTCCGTGATGGCAGGCTTATTTGGAGCCCCCCGTCGCTGGAGGAGGACTCCCCCTCCTCCTCCTCCTCCGGTGCCCCAGGGGTGGGCTCCTGGGGGGGGCCCTGGGGTGCAGGGCTTACCTCCGGGGCGGACTCCGCCTCCGGGGCCTGCTGGGGCTTGTCGGCCGAGGTATCAAGAATGGCCAGAGGGGAGGAGGTGTGCCGGGGGCCCAGGATGGCCCTGAGCTCTCTGTAAAAGGGCCAAGTGACGGGAACGGCCCCTGATTGGCCAGCCGCATCCCGTGCCTGGGCGTAACCCTGCCGCAGCTCCTTCACCTTACTCCTGACATGGTCAGGAGTGCGGGCAGGGTGACCCGGGGCAGCCAGGCCCTCGGCCAGCCGAGCGAACGCATGCGTGTTCCGCCTCTTGCTCCCCATTACCTGGAGCACCTCCTCCTCACTCCAGAGCCGCAGCAGGTCCCGAAGCTCAGCCTCCGTCCAGGAGGGGCCCCACTGCCGCTTCCCAGCCTGGCTGCCGGGCTGGGAGCCCTGGCTCCCCTTGGGGGGGGGTGCCCTGGGGGCGCTTGGGGGGCTGGCGGGTGGCCATTGCAGCAGTGGGGGCGGGGTGTGGCTGCAGAGGGGTGTGCAGGCTGGCCGCGTGGCTAGGCTGCCGCCTTCATGCTCTCTCAGCTTCCTGCACAGGAAGGCAGGGGGCGGGGACCTTTAAGGGGCCACTGCACACGGCGACCATCGAGCTCAGGGGCTGGAGAGAGCGTCTCTCAACCCCTCAGCTGATGGCCGCCATGGCAGACCCCACTATTTCGATGTTGTGGGACGCACAACGGCTACACGTTCCCTACTTCGACATTCAATGTTGAAGTAGGGCGCTATTGCCATCTCCTGATGGGAATAGCGACTTCGACGTCTCGCCACCTTACGTTGATGTCAACTTTGAAATAGTGCCCGCCACGTGTGGGCATGATGGGTGCTATTTCGAAGTTGGCACGGCTACTTCGAAGTAGCCGGAACGTGTAGACGCGGCTTATGGCAGCTGCTCCTCATCATGTCTCCCATTTATTTTAGTTTACTGTTGGGATTTCACTTGGGTGGTTTACACTACCTATGCATAATTTCCACCACACAGACAGCAATCTTAGTTCAGATATCATGGCTGTCTTGGTCCCAGATATTAGAGAGACAATGTGGGTGAGATAAAATCTTTTATTGAATTGACTTCTGTTGATGACAATGCCAATCTTTGCAAGTATTCAGAACTCTCATTCACAGGAAGCACTCTTTCATCAACAGAATTTTAGCCAATGAAAGAAATTATCTCACACATATTTTTTCTTCAATCAGTCATACTTAATCATTTAGACCAGGAAATTCAGGCTTACTCAATTTAACTTGTTTTTGAGCATCCTCTTTCTTAACCAGAGAGAGAAAAATGGATAAGAGGTTAAGGATCAGACTGTACTATATCCTCGTTAGGGAAAAGACAATGTCTTCCTCTATATTTGGAAAGCTTCTAGCACATTTTGGACGCTACTTCAATTGAGGCAGATGGTGGCAGTGGTAGTGGCGAACTACTCATAATCCTCCTTCTCCTCCTCCTATTATTACAGGTTGAACATCTCTAATCTGGCATGCTTTAGTCTGGCAATATCCATCATCCGGCATGATTTTAGTTGACAAATTCTCTTTTTCAGCATCAGTCAGGTCCTGAGGGTGCCAGACTAGAGAGCTTCAACCTGTGCTACTAATTTTGGAACAGGACCAGCATTAAATTTGTTGCATACTGTTAATAGACTGCCTAGTTGGAGCAGTATCTTTCCACAAATAACAAATGTGTTCATGAGTTTGATGAATGTCTGAAGAGCTATTCCGTAGTCTTTATAAAGTTCCCTGTGTGATCATATAACTACATCACAGACTGACAATCTTCCACCCTGCATGGATTCGATTTTCTACTTTATTAGAGAAATCACATGACTCCCTGACTACAAAAATTTAATCAGATCCCAGAGGATATGGTTACAACCTCTGATGGAATGGAATATTTGAAACTATTTCATAAGCAATAAATATACTATGTGAAGAAAAACAGCAATATTTTGAACTTGAATATTGCCATCCATCCAAAAATATCAACACACTATTAATCAATTTAGTGTCACAATGTCCTTGTAAGCTATGAATTCCTCATTCCACAGATGAGAAGGCAGACACAAAGATTAAGACATTTGCCCTGTATGACAAACCAATCAGCCCAGTGGTGCAGATAGGAATAGATACCATGTCAGAATCCAGGTTGTGTGCCTTAATCATAAGCATTATTCCATCAGGGAAATTTGTATTTCATCACTGTCTGTGTCTGACATTGTAACCACTGTAAGAAACATTCATAATAGTAAATAACTCCTGTTGTTTAACTGTTGTTGCAATTTTTAGGATGTTTGTCCCATGATGACCAATTCTAGCAATGTTTACCACAGAATAATTCACATAACACATTCTTCATGAGCACATGGCTTCCATTTACATTCTTCATGCACTGTATTGCTTTCTTTATAGTTGCAAAGTTGGTTGCTTTCTTTGGCACCAATGCCTCAATGTAGTTTTGCAGTAGTATTGCTGTGCTCTCTGGCCATTTGATTAGCTGGAAAAAAATAACTAACAAAATAGTCGCAGCATTATCTCCCAAGCATATTAGAAGGTTTGAGTTTGCACCTCAGTTAATCTGATATAGTGACAGGAGACCTGACTTGTCTCTGTGTTTGAAGAACTTATCCAAAACATCTGTCCTTTAAAATGTAATATCAAGGGAAGAAAAACTCTCATTTTCAGACTTATTAACTTTTTTCTTTTACTTTTTATTCCCCTAAGGTTTGTTGATGAGAGATATCTTCTGTCTGGAGACTGTCCCACTGACAGGCTTGATTCTCAATTTTGGTTCCCATTACAGGGATTGTATGCTATGTTCTCACAGTCTGAATCACAAACATATCTGAGATATAGTATCTCAGAGTCTAATGTCAATAATAAACTTCACAGGAATTTCTTCTTTGACATGACTGCCTTAATATTTATACTTATTTTAATAGTGTGGGGGGGTCATTTCAATTAACCCTATTATCTTTGGCTTAGTAATCCCTTAGTTTCGTAGAGAATTTTGACCTCACACCTCAAAGAAAAACTCTGGTGTGATCCAATGTCCTTTCAAAAAAGTCTTGTTGATTTACTGCTACAGTGAAAGCTCTAAAATTCATGTCTAGGACAGCAATTTAGAATGTTTTACTGTGAGCTGCTTGTACAATTGCAGGGACATGGTCCTTCAGAGAGTCAGGAAACTCAGAATATATTTATGACTATATCAATGCCAGAGTCCTACAAACAACTGTAATTTTTGGTCCATCCCTGAATTACAGCACTGTGTGAAGTTAGATATTACAGTTTTGCTTGCCTGAATTTAGGAATAATCTGGAGCAGCCAGTGTTCATAGCTATGCATCTAGGGCAAAGAGAACAGTAGAATGCCTGCTTCTCTCTCCACACCTAAGGGCAGGTCTGCACCATGGAAGAAAGTTGACCTAAAATACGCTACTCCATCTATGAGAATAGCATATTTAGAGTCAACATATCTTAGTTCGATGTTCCCTGCCATCCCCACAGCAAGAGGTCAATGGAAATAGCTCTCTTGATTTTGCTTACTCCTGGGGACAGTAAGGAGGAGTACCATGGTCAATGGGGATGCCCTGAATGTTCAATTTAGTGCGTCCCTATTAGACATGTTACTTAGAACCTAGGAAGAGTGACCTCTGGAGCATCAATCTTCCTGCAAGTATAGGCATGCCCTAAGATAAAAACAGAGGGTATATACAATTGAAGGGCAACTATCAAAGAAATACAACTCATCTACACTTATGTATCACAGAAAAGGAGAAAGCAGAAAAACTTGGAGATGAGGTGTTGAGAAGCTGAAAAAGTGATCAAACTATAGGGAGAACATTATTTTAGAGGTACTGTCACTTCTTTGTTCCAAGCATTATATACCTAGTATTTGAAATACCTAGCTGAAGGCGTCTCATCCTGAACCTGCTCCTGGAGCTCAGGCTGGGGCCAGGGAACATACCAATCCAAACCCCTCCTCCTCTTCTCCCAAGGTACATGTCAGCAACTGGAAATGTGTCCTGGCCCACTCTCCCCCTACATCTGGGGCTCAGGCCAGTACCAGTAAACACGTCCTGCCCCCTCCCTTCCACCTCCAGATAATGGTGAGTAAATCTGCTGGTTATTTTATAACCAACCAGGCTCGGGTTCCCCAGAAATGAGGCTGCACCCAGAAGGCGAGTGCTATATTTGGTTTATTGAAAGCGTGACACCCACGATGGGAGCCTTGGAAACGCCGCAGTCACAAGTGGGGGAAAACCCGACGTGTCGGAGCTTTGCTCGGGGAGAGGCTCTGTAACAGGCCGCCTAACACTAACTAATAAAGCTTAAACTCATTTACATAAGATTGCTTAAAATTGCCTATGCATTACTCTTACTATCTCTTGTGGCCTACTGCCAGCGTAGCCTTGAAATTTTGGCAAGCGTACTTCGTTTTGCAGCTGTTCTTTTGCAGCTTTTCACCTTGCACAGACTGGCCTGTTTGGAATTCTCCTGAGGATTCACAGAGGGGTCGGACTGCACTCTTGACCGTTATAATGTCTTCTCGCACCCTACATATTTTATATTGAAAACTTATAAGAATGCTTCTCATAAACAGAAGGAGATACCACTTTTATACATAAAGCAAATCCCAATACTGTTATAATAATAAGCGAGTCTCATCAGCCATTGCTAGTAACAGCATTTTCTTCCCAAATTTTTATACTAATATTTGATCAAGAGTCATGTTATCCAGCTGTTGTTGATGCCAAAATGCATGCTAACTACATTTTCTTGTAGACAAGACTGGGACTGGATGAGTCATTCTAATGATTCATCTCTGCTCATTGTTTGCGCACAATAGTATTGTGAATAGTGGATGAAATAATGTAAGCAGGTGGAGTTCTTGCCCTGCTCCAACAGAGTCTACATTATGTCTTTAGTGCAAGGGTTTGGATTTAATGGTAATGGAAACCGCAATAAAAATGTAAAAGCTTTTCTCCTAAGCTTGGCTGTTCTATCTGATGAAAGACCCACTCCCTGCTTGCCTTCTGTTCAGCATGGAGTTAGTAGCCATATGCCACAATGTGAAGGCAGAAATGAATTGGCATTTTCTCAGGGCCCAGGCATTGGGTGGCCAGCCTGGTGGCTAGAGCATGGCCAGACACCAGGCATCGGGGTCATTTGAAAATCCAGTGTGAGGAACCAAAAGCAGAAAACAAGACAAAATCAGAAACTGGGTATCAGAGCCAGGAAGAAATCGCAGGGCCAGGAACCATGACCAGCACAAGGAAGAAGCAGCTAACTGGGGTACTACCTTTGCACACTCTAGAGTGTTACAGCAGGGGTAACTACTTCTGGATTCTGGATTCTATCTAAGAATCCACAGTGGCCATACTGGGTCAGATCAAATGCCCATCTAGTTCAGTATCCTATTTCTCAACAGTGGTAAAAGCCACGTGCTTCAAAGAGAATAAACACAAAAGGAAAACATTGAGTGATTCATTGTGTCAGCCATTCCCAGCTTCTGGGAAACAAAGATGAGGGACATACAGAACATAGTGTTGGATTGCTGCCCACATGGGCTAACTGCGATTGAGAGACCTATTCTCCATTAAGTTATCTAATTCTTTCTTGAACCCTGTTATAGTCTTGGTCTTCACAACATCGTCTGGCAAAGAGTTCCATGGTTTGACTGTGAATAAATATTTTATTTTATTTCTTTTAAATGCACCACCTATTACATAAGAACAGCTGTACTGGGTCAGACCAAAGCTCCATCCAGTCCTGTATCCTGTCTTCTGACAGTGGACGATGTCAAGTTCCCAGAGGGAAAGAATGGAAATCACCAAATGACCCATCCCTTTACGTTCATTCCCAGCCTCCGACAAACCTCTAGGAACACCATCCTGGCCCACCCTAGCTGATACCCATTGACCAATAGTCCATGACTTTATCTAGTTCTTTTTTGAATCCTGTTATATTTTAGTATTTTCAACATTTTCTAGCAAAGAGTCACACAGGTTAGCTGTGCCTTGTGTGACAAAATGTTTCCTTTTGTTTGTTTTGAACCTCCTGCTTGCTAACATGCTACATTGAGGCTACGTCTACACGTGCACCCAACTTCGAAATAGCTTATTTCGATGTTGCGACATCGAAATAGGCTATTTCGATGAATAACGTCTACACGTCCTCCAGGGCTGGCAACGTCGATGTTCAACTTCGACGTTGCTCAGCCCAACATCGAAATAGGCACAGCGAGGGAACGTCTACACGCCAAAGTAGCACACATCGAAATAAGGGAGCCAGGCACAGCTGCAGACAGGGTCACGGGGCGGACTCAACAGCAAGTCGCTCCCTTAAAGGGCCCCTCCCAGACACGCTTTCATTAAACAGTGCAAGATACACAGAGCCAACAACTAGTTGCAGACCCTGTATATGCAGCACGGACCCCCAGCTGCAGCAGCAGCAGCCAGAAGCCCTGGGCTAAGGGCTGCTGCCCACGGTGACCACAGAGCCCCGCAAGGGCTGGAGAGAGAGTATCTCTCAACCCCCCAGCTGATGGCCGCCATGGAGGACCCTGCTATTTCGATGTTGCGGGACGCGGATCGTCTACACGTCCCTACTTCGATGTTGAACGTCGAAGTAGGGCGCTATTCCCATCCCCTCATGGGGTTAGCGACTTCGACGTCTCGCCGCCTAACGTCGATTTCAACTTCGAAATAGCGCCCAACACGTGTAGACGTGACGGGCGCTATTTCGAAGTTACTGCCGCTACTTCGAAGTAGCGTGCACGTGTAGACGCAGCTTGAGTGTAGTAAATAAGTCCTTACTCTGTTGCTGAGCTTCTGCCTGCATTCTCTTTTTACGCCTAGAAGAGAACTTAGTCCTTTCTTCAATTTTGTTAAATCAACTTGTTTAGGTTTTAGTTTAAAGAAGTTTAAAGAATATTAAGTGTACATAGTTCCCCACACTCTCCCTCTAAACTCTCTGGCAACCCCCCCTCTTAGCCCACCCTTTGTTTCCTATTTTTCAACTACAGTATATGATAATACTTCCTTATTTCATATTACTGACAAGGCTTTTGAAACCTCCAGCACCCAGCATCTGTAAACAGACTTCCTGCCCATAAAGGCTGTGCTGCTTGCAGCTTCCAAATACAACAGGTAGCACAGTCAGTCTGTTTCACATTTAAGAGTGCTATCTGGGCAAGGATGCATGGACAAAATTCAAAATTTGGGAACGGGGCTACAACAATCCCTCATCGTCATCATCAACAACAATGATGGGCTCAGAGCCCATTGGCGTCTGATGCCTCCCTCACTATTTCCTTCCATCTTCCTTTATTCAGTACAGAAAGCCTTAGTTTGTCTAGCCTAGCTCTGCACCAATCTACTATATCATCTGCCCATTCTCTGCAGGGTCTGCCTCTCCTGTTCAAATCATCCATTATACTGAATACTAAGGTTTTGACTTTTCACTCATTATTCATTCTACAGAAATGCCCAAATAGCTGTAGCTTCCATTGTGTAACCTTCTGCAGTAGGTTATCTTTCAGCTGTATCTTCTCATATAATTCCTCATTTGTGACCTTAAGCATCCATTCTGTTCTCAAGATCTTTCTATAACAACTCCTCTCAGACGCCAACATGCTTCTCTTGGAATCTTTTGTTATCATCCATGTCTCACATCTATATAACATGCCGCTGAATACGTATGTTTTCCTTCCTTCCTAAGCTAATCACGCTTTGCTTTTCCAGATCTTATCCATCACTTTCAAACTTGCTTTTGTTTTCACTATTTAGTCACTATTTCCTTCTTACAATCTGGATCATATGTCATGTTGCTCCCCAGATACATGACCTTCTCTACATTCTCTAGTTTGATGCTGTCTGCACTGATCTTTCTTCCTATTTCCTCACCTCCAGATACCATTGTCTTCATTTTATCAATGTTCATAATTGGTCTGTACCACTTCCCTTTTTTATTTAGCACCTGCACCATTCTCATTAGCTTCTCTTCATCTTTCTCAGTGATAAATATATCATCTGTGAACCTCAGGTTGTTAATTCTCATCCTGTGCACGAATATCCCTTCTACCTCTTCCATGATCTTGTCCATCACTCTCTCTAGGCACAAGATAAAGATACTCGGCAATATTGGAATTCCTTGTCTTGTACCTCTATTTGTTCTCAAACAAATTCCCAACTCTCTGCACATTCTCACCACTGCCTCCACATTGTCATTGATATCCCTCAACAACCATATCAGTCTGCTATCCACTCTGTATGACTCCAACACCGCCCAAATCAAGGTTGACAAATCAGAAAAATATTATCAAGGTGAGCAAATCAGAGAGCAGAGGGGCAGCAGGAGGTAGGGGGGAGTCAAGAATTAGATAAAGCCAAGTATGCAGAACAGCCCCTATAATGAGCTAGAAAATTCTCATCCCAGTTCAAACCATGGGTTAATGTGTCGAATTTGAATATAAAAGAGAGTTCAGCAGCCTCTCTTTCCAAACTGTTGTGAAAATTGTCCTTCTTGATCCTCATCAGATTTCTTTTTGCCCAATCCTCCAATTCGTCTAGGTCACTTTCTACCCTATCGTTACCCTCCCACCTGTCTACCTATGAGGTAACTTTGAGCACAAAATGAAATGGGAAGGTGGAGAGAGAAACAGAGAGGGGAAATAAGACAATAGGAGCTGGGTAATAAATACATTTTTTCTCTAAGTGCACTTAAGCTGATCAACCTAAGAAATTGAGCCACTTGTGCAGACGCTGAGGTATTCTGTGAGCATGCTTAGAAGACCTAGAAACAGAATCCAAAATTGTCTCTTTGCAGTATGTGGTAATCAGGAAAAGCAGAAAATGGACTCCATGCTGTGGAGGAAGTAGATCACATAACTTTTAATAAACTCTGTGGCTGCCAAAGCGAGTCTCTTTTCTAAACCTTATCTTCTAAATTGTAAACATGCACATGTGGAGACTATTTTTGCAAAACAAGGACATTAAAAATAGCAACCAGAGTAGAATATACAATTACTATTTTTAAAAAGTAACTCCTCCCACTTAATATGTATTAAAAACAAACAAAAACAGTTACTTGATACCTTTGTACACTGATTTTCACAGCAAGTGTCATCAGTTGGAAGGAGTTTGTATAAGCCAGAGCTGTCTGGCAATGGGACTTTATCCACACGAGAAAGCAATACTCACTATGAGTGCGGATTATAAAAGAGACCTAATGTTGCAATTTATGATAATGTAGATGTATATGAGCCACAGCTGCGCTACATATTGCACAGCAATCTTTATTTAGTAATATATACAGTATGAAAAACAATGGATCTAACTGATGAAGTTAGAGGGAATCATTCTGTTCAGTAGGCTTTGAATCCGGTCCGGTGCTACAGACCATTTAGTTTCTCATCTCCCACTGAAGCATCTGAGCTCAGCTCCATTGGGCTTCTTGACTCTTCCATATTAAAGCCTTGTGTGGACAGGGGCTAGATCTATTTCTGTTTAGGGCTATTGTGCAAATGCAAAGCTTTGTTACAATGAAACAATAAAGAGAACCTACAGGAAAGAAAAATAGTAACTCGGTAAATTATATAATAAAAATCAACAGCCGAATCAAAGGTATAAACAAATCAAACTTTGTTTCATGATTGAAAGTAAGCTAAATCAAAATGCCATTTTGTTTTGAGACCGCAATTGTTCTGCTGTACCTTCTTTCTGTAAAATATAAGAACTCAACATGAAAAAGTGCTTTTAACTTTGTTCTGCCAGGATTTTTCAGCTGTTGCAGAGCATTGTAAGAGGCAGTGTTGTCCAATGGATAAAGCAATGGATGAAAAGTCCAAAGTGGGGTTACTTCTTGGTGCTGTCACTGTGATGGCAAATCACTTTGCCTCTCTGTGCCTAACTTTCTCTTCCTGAATTTATCTGACTTCTTATAACATGTTTGTAACAGAAACTAGCAGAATGGGTCCTGGAGCTCAGTTCCAGTTCTAAAGTACTACTGTAGTACCCATAGTCAGGAATATTCTCTGTAATTTATTTTCATTTGTTAGGAAATGCTGTTGGCATGAGAAAATCTATATGATTGTCTTGTTCCTGATTGTGAAATACTATGGATTTTAAAAGTCAGGCTGCCCAGAACATTCTGTGAGGGCATTCACAATTCATTGTCATTTATTGTAAAACAAGCTAACCTTTATTTTATTAAGTATACCACTTTTTATTAATGTGAAGTTAAAGTTCTCTTTCTTCCAGCTAGAACCATTGTGTGAATATAATTTCTTAGAGGTTTTGAGATATTAGCATGGATTTTCCCTTTTCTGACCTGGAATTCTGAATACACTTCTGGCAACTTTCACATTATAAGTTCTTTATGAGTGGTTCAGACTTTCTAGACATTCTTGGCAGTGACCTGATTAAGTAATTCTATTTGAGAGAATATAAGCTTTAATTTGGCTGAAGTCTAGGCCCTTTGAAGTTGACTGACCTGGAGAGGAGAATGTCCACAGGAATTAAATGAGAATAGAAGGTATGCATTCCTTTACCTCCTGGATAGGGGCTGAAGTATTTAATTTTTCATAGAGTCTTAATTTATCCTATACTGTATTATCTTATAATATTGTTATAGTGCAAACAATATGTGTAGTTTGCAAAACCTAAGAGCTGAGTGATTTCCTTTAATTCCCACATCTTCCATGGAGAGGTTGGAGGGGTCACTATTATTTGAAACTATAGCATAGTTGGATTGCATTTCCTGAACAAACTTATTAAGAGAAGAAATGTGCTCTACTCTTTTATTTTAAAGCAGCCACTTTTTCTCTCTTTCTGTATGGTATCCCATACGTGGTTTCTACCTCAGCTACAACATGGTAATACATAGAATCAGTTTTCCACCAAAAAATCTGAAAATGTGTAGTCACGTTCAAAAACCTGGGTCTCATTTCCAATTAATAAAATGTAAACAGACAGGCAACAACATAATTCAGAGCACATCACTTTTAAAGTAGTTAGCACTTTGCAGAAATCTTTAGTTCTATAGCACCTATATTTCATTAGTCACTTATATAGGCATATGTAGGTAAGAATTGGCTTGGTTTGCAACCAGGGAAACTTAGTTTATATATTAGAAAAAGTGTCGAACTACAAGGATAGTTACGCACTGGACTTGGTTACCTAAAGAGGCTGTGATTTTTAAACGCAGGTTAGACAAATACTTGTCCATGATGTTCTAGGTTGTTCCTGACTCAGGAGTATGGTCACTAGATGACTTCTTGAAGTCGTTTCCAACCTTATGATTTTTTTGATTCTGTCATTTCTCAGGCTTTGTAATATACTCAGAGTGCTATTAGGCAACTATGTGACAATAATAAGAGAATTAAGATATAGACTCAAACTTCCTTCTGTAATCATGAAAGGGAAACCACTGGGTAGTGCAGTAGCAGGAGGTATCACTGTTTCTGCTTGCCACGACCCACAGTAATCCTTTCATTTGGTTGGGGATCCTTGCTGTGGGAAGTTAAAGAGGTGTCTTTTGCTTATTGGGTTGTAAAACAAACAATCAATGATTAACTATCTAAATGCCAGATTCTGGTACCCTTCCAGTGAATAGTAACTTGTTCCATAAGCAGTCCCATTCAGTGTAAGATACTAACCCCCTATGCCATACCGAGAGGAATAACTTATCACATCTGAAGTGAAAACAAAACTTAGAAGGGCTTAATGCACTCGAGCCAGAGTTCCATGGCAACTAACTAGTTTAAGATGGAGTTTGATAAGTTTATGAATACGAATGTGAAAACCGTCAATCAGTAAAATGTTAGTGCTTAACCGGTTAATCATTTTAATTTAGGGGCAGTCACCTGTCCTACCACAGCTGTGAGGTCTTGCCACTGGCCCCTCTCCAGCTGGGGGGTACCACCACCCAGCCTGCTGTCCCTCAGTGGCCCAGAAGTCCCACCGCCTGGCCTGCCAACCCCACTGCAGCTGGCCCTGTTCCTTCTTGGTGCAGCTAACCGGGGCTGGAATTCACTGGCAAGGGCTTGTTAATCATTTAACTGGATTGCCTGTGATAGTGAGGGACTGGACTCATAGTCCCCTCAGCTCCCACTGAGTCCAATTTCCTATGTCCTCCTGAGTCTTGTTGAATCCCCAGCTCATGTCCCATCCAAAGGAACAAATCTGAAAGGAACACCAAGACTGAAACCTGACAGAATTCCCTGCTCCTTATCCCATTTTCCACAGGGACGGCATGATTCGGGCCATATATTTTAAACAATATGCACCTGCTCCCCAACCACACCTAAGTATCTTCTAAGTTCCAATTTTCTGTTGAAATTAAAACAAGGAGAGGGATCAGATTAGGAAAGGAGGGAGATATAATATCTGAAGAGTGGGCATGTGTTGTAGTTGTGCTACCTGACAGTCTGTATAATTAGAGCTGCTACTCAGGGTTTACAATACTTACTGGGAAGTTTATATGGGCTACAGGTAATAAGTCAATGACAAAATGTCAAGGTCCTTTCCAGCTGGTTCTGTTATAACTCAGTTAGGCTACGTCTACACGTGAAGCCTACATCGAAGTAGCCTATTTCGATGAATAGCGTCTACACGTCCTCCAGGGCCGGCAACGTCAATGTTCAACTTCAACGTTGCTCAGCCCAACATCGAAATAGGCGCAGCGAGGGAACGTCTACACGCCCAAGTAGCACACATCGAAATATGGATGCCAGGCACAGCTGCAGACAGGGTCAACGGGTGGACTAGCGCTTCCGGGGCAACAGCTAGCCGCTCCCTTAAAGGGCCCCTCCCACATACACTCAGCCTGCACAGCATGCGGTCTGAGGAGCCATAGGCACACAGACCCCGGGCGCCGCAGTCATGGACCCCCAGCAGCAGCAGCAGCAGCAGCTAGAGGTCCACCCAGCCCTCCCGGCAGGAGCAGGGCTTGCCCTGACCCATGCCATGTGGGAGGCAGCTGAGCACCTCCTTGCCCCAGGGGAGGAGATGCCCCCAGGGCAGCAGGGCTCAACCCCTACCCCTGCAGCACCCCGCTCCACCCCCCGCCTCACACACCGGCGGCTGTGGAGCTACCCCACCAGCACCGACTGGTGGGAGTGGCTGGTGCTTGAGGAGTGGGACGACAACCACTGGCTCAGGAACTTCAGAATGACCCGGCAGACATTCCTGGAGCTGTGCCAGTGGCTCACCCCCGCACTCAGGCACCAGGACACTGCCATGCGGCGTGCCCTCACGGTGCAGAAACGGGTCGGCATCGCTGTCTGGAAGCTGGCCACTCCGGACAGCTACCGATCCGTGGGACAGCAGTTTGGTGTCGGAAAGGCCAC
This sequence comes from Carettochelys insculpta, assembly GCF_033958435.1. NCBI lineage: Eukaryota > Metazoa > Chordata > Testudines > Carettochelyidae > Carettochelys > Carettochelys insculpta. The sequence goes on along the minus strand of NC_134139.1, from coordinate 171,361,426 downwards.
CGTCGGGGCTGTCTTCATGGAGGTAAACGAACCCACGGGGGGAGGCCAGGGCAGGGGGGCCAGGGCAGGGGGGTCAGAGCAGGGCAGGGCAGGGCAGGGCAGGGCAGGGGGGCCACGGCAGGGGGGCCAGGGCAGGGCAGGGCAGGGCCACGCACACCCTGCTCACCCCTCATTGGTGCCGTCCCATGTGCTTTCTCTGCAGGTTGTGCGTGCCATCAACGCCATGCTCCTGCACAGGCTCGTGAGGCTGGGGGACCCACATGCCACCATTGCTGCCTTTGCCACCCTGGGCTTCCCCAACTGCTTCGGGGCTCTGGATGGGACTCACATCCCCATCCGCGCCCTGCATCACAGTGGCGGACGATACCTCAATCGCAAGGGCTACCATTCTGTGGTCCTCCAGGCCTTGGTGGACAGCCGGGGACATTTCCAGGACATTTACGTGGGCTGGCCTGGCAGCACCCACAACGCCCGGGTTTTCCGGAACTCGGGCCTGTGCCGCCGGCTGGAGGCGGGGACCTACATCCCCCAGCAGGAGATCCCTCTGGGGGACACCACCATGCCCTTCTGTGTCATCGCAGATGAGGCCTACCCCCTCCGGCCTTGGCTCATGCACCCCTACACGGGCCATCTCTCCGCTAGCCAGGAGCGCTTCAATGAGCGCCTGAACCGTGTGCGCCAGGTGGTGGAGCGCTCATTTGGCCGCCTGAAGGGACGCTGGAGATGTCTCCTGACCCACCTGGATGCGGGCCCCAACAACATCCCCCAGATTGTGGGTGCCTGCTGTGCCCTGCACAATTTGGTAGAGAGCAAGGGGGAGACCTTTCTGCAGGGCTGGGCTGCGGAGGCCGCCAGGGCACACGTCCAGCCACCTGCTGCCCCCAGTCGGCAGGTGGACCCCGAGGGGACCCGGGTCCGGGAGGCCCTGCGGGCCCACTTCGACGACCAGGCCACGGGGTGTACTCTGCCCAGGCCCCCTACTGCCCGCCCCTTCCTCCCCCACACTCCTGCCCCAACGCCCACACCATGGAGCACCCCAGCGCCCCCCCCCCAACTTGTCCTGGACAAATGACAGCACGCACTTGTGGCTGAACGTAAACTTTTTTTGGTCTTTCTGAAACTGTTTTTTTGGGGATGTAAAAAGAAATATGTCAACCACAAACAGAAAACTAGGGACAAACGTCCAACCAAAGCAATATGTAGAACAATAAAACAATGCAAATAAACAACAGTGTGCAATAAATAATAAAAAGGAAACCAGGGAGGATAAAGGGGAGAACTATTTACATGGGGGGGACGGGGCAAACGGGGGGGGCCAAACAAACAGGGTGCAACTATATACAAAGGGGGGGGCCACGTCCCGGGCCCCTCGCCCCTATAGCCCGGCACTGGGTGTTGCTGGCCGGGAGCCCCGCCGCGCCTGCAGCCTGGTCCGTGGCTGGGTGGGAGCGGGCTGGACCGGAAGGTATCGGGGCCGGCGAGTGTCAGGTGGCTCCAGGGGTCCCTCGGCGCTCTGGCCCTCGTGGGTGGGTGGCGGGGCGACAGCTGACGGGCCGGCGACGGGCGGAGCAGCTGGTGGTGGGGCTGCAGGAGCGGGCAGGGCGGGCGATCTTTCGGCCGGCGCAGCATGGGGGGCCAGGTAGTCCACAAGCCGGTTAAATGTCTGCATGTAGGCCCCCCATGCCTCCTGGCGCCAAGCCAGTGCCTGCTCCTGCAGGTGGAGGTGCTGCTCCGCGACCTCCAGCTGCCGACGGAGGATGGCCAGCAGCTGGGGGTCCGTCGCCAGCGGCGGTTGGTGGTGCGGGGTCCACCATCTAGCCCTCCGCGGGGCCGGTCGGTCCTCGGCCGAGGGGCTGCCCTGGAGCGAGGGTCCCGGAGGGCTGTCTGGGACGACTGACGCCTCACCGGCGCTCTCTTCTGGTCCTTGTGATGGTGCAGGTGCAGGACATAGGAGAGGAGGGGGGGAAGAAGAATGGAGACAGGCGTTAGTGTGGGCCCCGAGCCGTGGCCTTTGTCCCCCCCAGCCCTGTGCTGCAGGTTCCCCATCCCCATCCCCGGGAGATGCTGCTGTGATGGATGGGGTTCAGGGGTCCCCCGGCCCTGCACCCTGTCCCCTGGTGGGAGCGACTCTCACTTCACCCCGCAGGGTCTGACAGCAGGAGAGGTTTCTTAGGCCACAGATGGCCAGTTTCTGCCAGGAGTGACAGCACCAGCTGTCGGAAGAGACAGTCCTTCCAATCTGTCATGGGGAGAAGACCCCAAGGGGGGCCCCTCGGGGATGCAGCTTTCCCCCTCCTCAGGCTGGCTGCCTACCAGCTCTCCCTTCCCCTAGCCTCTACCTGTGGCCCCCGCCCATGCCCCCCAATTCCAAGCCAGCTCGGCTCCTCCCTCCTGTTGGTTCAGGGCAGAGGTGTCACCTGCCAGCTGTAGCGCCAGGATCCTCCTTTGGCCCTGGGAGGTATTCGGCTCTTGTGGCTCATATGTAGCCTGAGTCTCCCTTTTGCACTCCCCCCACTCCATCACATGCTGCTGCTGCGGGGTGTCCCACCCCCTCCTCCCGGGGGCCCCTCGAGGTTCCGCTCCCCCCTGGCCCGGGGATGGGGCATGGCACTGTCATGCGGAGGGGCAGGGGGAAGGGGCTGATGGCTGCAGTGCTGTGAGGGCCATGGCCCTGGTGTCCTTGGGGCCATGGCCATGTGAGCATGTGGGGGGCCCAGGACACATATCTCGTACCCCCGCCCCTCAAGCCCAGGGGTGTCCACCAGAGAGGGGTACCTACCTGTCGGTCCGCTCCCACGGTCCGGAGATCCCTGGGGGTCGGAGGCCCTGCTGCTGCTCCGGGATGGCAGGAGGAGGATCTGCAGGCTGGATTCTGCAGAGAAGGAGCCCCTCTCCTCCTCCTCCTCCTCCTCCTGCCGCGATGTCCCGGGGCTTGCCTCCGGGGTGGACTCCGTCTGCAGGGCCTGCTGGGGCTCGTCAGCCGAGGTGTCAAGGGTGGCCGGAGGGGAGGAGGTGTGCCGGGAGCCCAGGATGTCCCTGAGCTCCCTGTAAAAGGGGCAAGTGACGGGGGCGGCCCCAGATCGGCTGGCCGCATCCCGGGCCCGGGAGTAACCCTGCTGCAGCTCCTTCACCTTACTGCGGACATGGTCAGGAGTGCGGGCAGGGTGACCCCGGGCAGCCAGGCCATCGGCCAGCCGAGCGAACGCATCCACGTTCCGCTTCTTGCTCCCCATTACCTGGAGCACCTCCTCCTTGCTCCAGAGCCCCAGCAGGTCCCACAGCTCGGCCTCCGTCCAGGAGGGGCCCCGCTGCCGCTTCCCAGACTGGGTGGCCCTCTGGCTGGGCTGGCTGCCCTGGCTCCCCTTGGGGGGGGTCCCCAGGGGCCGCTGGGGGGGCTGCCAGCTAGCCATCGCCGTTCTGTGGGGCGGCTGAGGGTGCTGCAGGCTGCCCGCGTGTGCAGGCTGCAGCCTGCACGTTGCCTCAGCTTCCTGCAGAGGCAGGGAGGGGCAGGGGACCTTTAAGGAGCCACTCCACGCGGCCACCAGTGAGCTGAGGGGCTGGAGAGAGCGTCTCTCAACCCCCCAGCTGATGGCCACCATGGAGGACCTGGCAATTTCGACGTTGCGGGACGCGGATCGTCTACACTGTCCTTACTTCGACATTGAACGTCGAAGTACGGCGCTATTCCTATCCCCTCATGGGGTTAGCGACTTCGACGTCTCGCCGCCTAACGTCAAAGTTAACTTCGAAATAGCGCCTGACGCGTGTAGCCGCGACGGGCGCTATTTCGAAGTTAGTGCCGCTACTTCGAAGTAGCGTGCACGTGTAGACACAGCTTTAGTGCCTCACTAATCAGAGCAGCTCAGATCACACGGATGGAATGTTTGAGTTATTTAATTAACCTCAGTATTTTATATTCTTAAACTAGCATTTTTTTATTTAAATTAATTTAGTTTTCATAGTAGAAAGCATAACCACTTGTGTCACCAAAGCAAAAATAAAAAGTGGGGGAATCACTCTTAAGCATTGAAAAGTGTACAGTCCTGCAGTATGCATTTGTAGATTTAAGTTAGCTGGGTAATAAAGAAGACAAAGAGCTCTGAATGTAAAACAAAAAGTTCAAAAAACAAAATAGATGCCCCGTGAAAGAAAGAAAATGTGGGACAGTGGAAAGGAAGGAACAATTCAGACAAACTCTATTAAAATCAAAATCAATTAAAAATGCACCAGCATTACTTATTTCTGACTCTACTGAATTGTTGGAACTCTGCACTCCGTATTGCAACATAATTAAACTTAAATTTAGGTGCCTCCAGATCTTGAAAACTAGCCAAGATTTAACTGTAATAAGAGAATTTGATAACACCAAACATGAGTGTAAAGCTTCAGCTTCAACAATGGCAGATGTAGCAAGATTCCATTGATTTTGGGGCCAGAGAAGACCATTCTGATCTTCTTCTCTGCCTTCCTGCATAGTATATAGAAGAAATATTTCCTCCAGGATGGTAGGATTCTTCCTTATTTCATTATTTTACTTTGCAGTGTGCAATAAGAAGAAAAGACTAATTAAGATCCTGGGGACAGAGCCAATCCTGGAGTTTTGGCAGCTGATGGGTAAGCTTCAGGGAGCATCATACAAAACAGTTATTATTAGAGTGTAATTTGTCAAATGATGAGGCATCAGCCTTTTGAGGCAAATCTAACAATACTGTAGCCATTGTAATAATAGAATTTATTTAGTGACATTGATATATGATATAGAGGCAGACTCAGATACGATCTGTCAACTGTAGCATAAAAAGACAATGACTCATGTCCAGAGAGAACATATGCAAATAATTTAACATGTCTCAGGGGAAAGGGAAGAGTATATAATGGGCATTGCCAATTGTCCTTCACTCTTCTTGGCTATTGTTTCTACGGCTGAAGTTACAGAGTGACTTTAGAATGCTGCTGTTAAAAGCATATAAAATAGGGTATAGCTTGTGGATATAGAGCAACATATGAACATTTAACTGTATTAAAGTTAGAAACAACATCTCAGAAGCACTCAAATTTCCTACTCTCACTGCATTTTAATTTTAGGTTCAGTTGCCTAAATAGTCTTCATGATCACCATCAGTATATGCAGGTATAAAGGAGTGTAGCTCTCAAGCAGAAGGGACACATATTAAAAAGTTCCATTAGTTACTAATATGTACTGCTATACCCTTCTTGTAAATACTTTCCATTTCCTAGAAATAATGGACCTGGTCTAGTACCTTTCAAGTCAATGAGATTCTTTCCATTGGCTTCAACTGGTCCCAGATCAGAACAACAGAAAGCAATAGAGCAAGATATCAACTCTGTGTGTCTTCCTTTATGTTATGGCTAATCTTCCAACATATAAAATCATAGAATATTAGGACTGGAAGAGACCTCTGGCAGTCATCTAGTCCAACACCCTGCTCAAAGGAAGACCAACCTCAACTAAATCATCCCAGCTAGGACTTTGGTCAAGACTCACCTTAAAAATCTCCGAGGATGGAGATTCCATCACCTCCCTATGCAACCCAATCAAGTGCTTCACCACCTTCTTAGTGAAACAGTTTTTCCTAATATTCAAACTAGACCTCCTGCACTCTAATTTGACACCATTGATTCTGTTCTGTCATCTGCCACCACTGAGAACAGCACAGGTTTGGTTCATCTTGCCTGTGCATTTCAGAACACTTGTAAGTCATGTGTAAAATACTTCTGACTTAATTTTCTGGACACCTCAGGGGCCAAACTCTGAGGGTCCTCCTCTGTAAAGGTCTTAAGTGAAGTCCAATTCTTTTGGTTTAGAATTATACCTTTGGATTAGGTCCTAAAGGAGGAGTGAAGAGATGTTTTATGTATGCTTTACTTCCAGTCCTGTGAGAATTTGGGGGATGTTTCACAGTGGAACTATTTTCCTTTCAGAGAGTATGGTTTAGCTCACAGACCTGATTTTTGAACAGCTCCAAAACAATATTTTTCTGTGTTTCTTCTCTGAAGTAGAGACTGGGAATTACCTAGGTTGCCTGGGGCTTAGTGTTTAACAGGTAGGAAAACGTCATGACCAATCAGTAGAGCTGACAGGGAACAGGGTAGAGCGGAGTCTTTAGCCTCTTCAACAAAGAATTCACTTGCATTAAATCACTGAAAAACAGATGACGCTGACACAGTTTTATTTTGCTTTTTCATGACTCCTTTAACAGAGATTTTATTTATTAATTGATTTTTCTAGTAATTTGCCTCTTTCTTGTGAACTTTTGGACCCAGAGATTGTAAATACAGGTTTTTTTTTCATGGAACATGAAAAATTACCCCAAACAGCACATACTTCACAAGAAAATTAAAATGAATGCATGAAACAAAAACAAGAAAAACAAAAAACCCTCCGTCTCCACTGCTGTCCCCACTTCCTCTGCCAGTTGTTCAATAGGCAAAGAAAAAACTTTGCATGTAATATTTTCCTCCAATTTACTCCAATAGTATTGCTCTCTCTCTCTCTCTCTCTCTCTCTCTCCCCCTCTCTCTCTCTTTCTCTCTCTCTCTCACACACACACACACACACAGAATTTTGGCTTGTTTACCCTTAGTGTTAATTATTTGGATCTGTTGGAGGTTTTAAGTCACCATTAGCAGCTTAATTTTATAAGAAACAAAAAGTAACATGGAAAAATACATAAACTCACTAGACGTGATTCCAGCTTCACACCAATATAAATCACAGGTAACCCATTTCAGCATCATTGAAGAGTTATTCCAGATGTATATTGTGGTGGTGAAGCGTTAAGATTTGTGGTAGCTGTGGTATCTTTACTAGGTCTAAAACATTTGTTACATACAGTAGTTCATCTGGATTCATCTGTAGAAACGGTATCATCCGTGTTGGTTAGTGACTGAACCCAGCAATGAGATGGGGCTGGATTTAACTTGCAAACTAGGACTATGTCAATTATTTTGCTGTTTTACTTCCTTGTTGTTCACATCAAACAAAAGCCAACTGAGCTAAATGAAAAGGTCTGAGTGGCTGGTTGACACTTAAGAGGCACAACAAAACCATGTAGGGTATTACAGAGGCAGAGCAGACCCATCAGAGCCCATTCTTCTTCAAGTTCTCCTGAGCCAGGGACATTCTTTGGGATCTCCTTAGGCTTTCCTGGTGCGCCCTTTGTGCCAAATCATATAATCAAGTTCTTCTAATTTTAAGTAACGTGCACATATGAAAGATGCCATGCTCATAGCACTATGACCTGAGCTCTTGCTCCATTTCACATGGAAGAGGTATTGAAGGAGTAGCACAGGCATGCATTTGCTAACAAAGCCACACTAGCAGGCCTCAGTCCTGTTCTGGAGAGGCCTACTTTCCCATGGTTTTTTTTTTCAAGGACAGTTTAATTTCATGGGGAGGTAAAGAATGCAAGAACAGCCCTTCATCATGAGCATCTCACACAAGGGCCTGTCAAAAACCGGAATCAACACAACTGAATGTAGGCAGGGACATAGGACAGGAAGGTACCTCAGTTTCAGGTCCTGTTGTCACAGTCCAGTCTGTTAATATTACTTTCCATCTTAAAAATATCAAGTTGTTTACTTCCAGCATCCCTTCTGGAGGGCTGTTCCAGAATCTCACTCCCTCTGATGGTTAGAAATCTTTGAGTTTCCAGGATAAATTTATTCCTGGCAAATTTATGCCCATTTGTTCTTGGGCCAACATTGTCCTTTATCTTAAATAGCTCTTTTCCCTTCAATGCTTCTCCCTTGCCCTCCCTCCCCCTCCCCCATGTAGTTATAGAAGACTAGAATATCTCCTCTCTGTCTTGATTTTGCCTGGCTGTATAACCCTAGCTCATGTAGGCTACGTCTGCGTGCTTCTGAGTGTGGTCAGACATAGCTGAACTATCTCTGTGCACCAAGTGTGTTCAAAAGAGCATTGTGCCCATGAGGATATACTTGGAGGTTTGTCCAAGCTGCCAACGATGCACTGCTATTCTTAGCACTCTAGCTCAAACAGAGCTAGCCTTTGTCTGTCTGCCTGCTCTAGGAAGTGCCCCTGACTGTGACTGTGTCAACATCCTCTTAGGATTCCCATGTTGCTGATTACCTCAGGAGTCTTTTTCTATACTTATTCTGATTTGAATCCATCTCTCCTTATGACAGAGGGCTCCTCCATTTGTTTCTGTCAACATGGTCTCAACCTGGGAGGGCAGGACCAGCTCCTCCACTAATTCCTCCTAGGAACAGGGTAGCACTGTACTGCACGCAACATGGACCATTGCCTTTAATGCCAGTTAGATCTCTAGAAAAGGACTTGAAACTTACTATTTGATTTAACAAGAAATATTTGAGCTAAAATTGCCCTGGTATTAGATACCGCCTAAATGGGAAAAGTACAGGAAAAGTTCAAAAGCTGCTATGATCCCACGCCACTGGAACTGAAGAAAAGCATCATTGCAACTACAAGAGAGGTGACATTGCAGTGTTTTTAATGTGATTGTTTTTAGAAAGAAAACTTGTGGTGTTATGTTAAGTATTTGGATAGAAGTGATCTAAGAAGAGAATGACTTAGCCTCTGTGTGGGCAGAGCGCCCTGACCGAACATATTTCAAAGTACTTCTTTAAAAAGAAAAAAAAAGCAAGCTTTCAAGTTTTAATCACAGTTTTAAGAGGATCTAAGGATTGGAAAGCAGCTACTCTTCTCCAGCTGACCATCTTGGAACAGTTTATGGCTACGTCTACACGTGCACCCAACTTCGAAATAGCTTATTTCGATGTTGCGACATCGAAATAGGCTATTTCGATGAATAACGTCTACACGTCCTCCAGGGCTGGCAACGTCGATGTTCAACTTCGACGTTGCTCAGCCCAACATCGAAATAGGCACAACGAGGGAACGTCTACACGGCAAAGTAGCACACATCGAAATAAGGGAGCCAGGCACAGCTGCAGACAGGGTCACGGGGCGGACTCAACAGCAAGCCGCTCCCTTAAAGGGCCCCTCCCAGACACACTTTCATTAAACAGTGCAAGATACACAGAGCCAACAACTAGTTGCAGACCCTGTATATGCAGCACGGACCCCCAGCTGCAGCAGCAGCAGCCAGAAGCCCTGGGCTAAGGGCTGCTGCCCACGGTGACCACAGAGCCCCGCAAGGGCTGGAGAGAGAGTATCTCTCAACCCCCCAGCTGATGGCCGCCATGGAGGACCCCGCTATTTCGATGTTGCGGGACGCGGATCGTCTACACGTCCCTACTTCGATGTTGAACGTCGAAGTAGGGCGCTATTCCCATCCGCTCATGGGGTTAGCGACTTCGACGTCTCGCCGCCTAACGTCGATTTCAACTTCGAAATAGCGCCCAACACGTGTAGACGTGACGGGCGCTATTTCGAAGTTACTGCCGCTACTTCGAAGTAGCGTGCACGTGTAGACGCAGCCTATGTGAATAAGGTGAGCAGGATTTGGCCATACAATAGAAGGCACTTTGGTCCTGTTTTTATTGTCAAGTATATGTAAATTAATGTTGCAAGTGAACTCTGCCCTGCGTCTAATATAAAGTATAATACATTCAATCTAATCCCATAGAACATTTTCTTTGAGTCATATGTTTATTTGTACTGCACCCAAGTTCTTACCTATACTTTACAAGGAAAGAAAATAGGCTTTAAGACACAACACTGATTGTAACCCCACAACCCCTTTCCTGAGATTGCTAAGAGGCTGTCCAGTTTGCTACACTCAGTAGACCAGAGGGCCACCTTGCAAGTTCCAGCTGGAATTAAAGACTGGCCACTTTTTTGGATGTTTAGCAATTGAGCAGGGCCCTTCTAAAAATACCCAAGTGGGAAAACCATAGTGCACCGGATAAGAAGTGCTTCAGGGCTGGGGAAACTTATCCAGGACATGGTGAAGAAAGTGTTGACCAGCCTTGGACAAGCCAGCTATCACTGAAAAGTCTCAATGAAAAGCAGAGTAGGGAGATATCTTCAGTTTATGAGGTGCTTTATGTAACAACTTTGCTAAATGGGGTTGCTCTGAAGGGTATTAAAGGCACGTCAGAGTGACATGCTTCAGTTTTATTACATAATGGAACTAAAGAACCTTTAGGGGTTTTCATTACACAAAGTCTATGACATTAAGCTGTTCTGAGATTTGACTTTGTTGCTCATGCCAGTACAATTAAAGTAGGATGTTTTTTCTCACAATATTCTTATACATTACTAGCTTGGTTATAGAAATAGAAGTGGATGAGAAACCTGTTATTTCACTGAGATCCCAGAGGCTGCCCATATCACTTCTCAGCTGTGTGATTAGTAAAGGAGTTCTTTCATAATTGCCTGTGTATTCGTCCTGTAAGGATTCTAGAGCATAGCAGCACTACTGCAGAAATTTATGGTTGTAGATACAGACAACCTACTACTTGCAAAAGCTATAAGATTTCACTCCCTTGCATCTCTCTGCTATTGTCTAATATTGTAACTACAGGTTGAACCTCTCTCATCCAGCACCTTTGGGACCTGAGCTGTACTGAACAAGAGACCACGGGAGGTCAGTATTTTCTAGCACACTACCAACACTTTCACTGCTTACTGGACTCTCAGAAGACATTTAGGCATAAATTACAGCTAGATAACAAGACAGAACACTGAGAACCAGGACTGGTGGCTGTAAACAAACTTTATGGGACCACCAGAAACTTGGCCACACCTGGGATAAGCAGTCAGCTGGCTAACTAAAATCATGCCGGATTATGGATATTGCCGGATGAGAGTTCCAGATTAGAGAAGTTCAAGCTGTGCTAAACTGTAATCAATATTTGTAAATAGATTATATCATTTGTTAGACAATATAAAACTTCATTCTTTGAGACGATTTTTTCTTATTTCTGTCTATGAACAAATCGAATAAATAATTGGGGAGCAATTGCTCTAAAGAGAAGCCTGACTGACTTCAGTGGAACTACTCGAAGGAGTAACCACTCACCACTATGACTATCTCTCTCTTATATAGATGCACACGTAAGCTATGTCTAGAATTGAGCAATCAGCCAACAGAAGGTTTTGTCAGCAGGTATCTTGCAAGAAAACCTCTGTCGACTGATCTCAGCCAGACAGCAAAGCAGATCACTCTTTTGATCTGCTCTCTCAACAGAGAGGCACCTGGAACACGCCCCCTCATCCCTCGGCCCCAACACCCATTCGCTGCCCATGCTGAAGCTTGCCTACATTCACGAGGGACAGCACAGCTGCTACAGCAGGGCTTCGACACTTGCTAAGAGACACAATGCTTTCCCCATGCCTTGCACTGGCCCCATCCACAGGTGCTTCAGCATCTGCTGCACCTCATCACAGCTGTCTTCTTCTTCCTCTGGGAGGGTGAGCCAGACACTGGCTTTGAGGAACTCACCGTTGCTCCCACATGGTCCCACCTTCTCCCACCTCCCCCACAGGTGCACAGGTGGATCTGGAGACACTGCGTCAGCTCCAAATGGCGGGAATGGCTAGTCATGGGGCAGTGGAATGAACAGCAGTGGCTCCAGAACTTCCATATGCTGAAGGACACCTACCTGGAGTTCCGTGCCTGGCTCTGCCCTGTCTTCCAGAAAAAGAACACCCAGCTGCAGCCCGCCGTCCCTGTGCAGAAGCATGTAGCAGTTACCCTCTGGAAGCTCACCTCCCCTGAGAGCTACCATTCCCTGGAAAACCAGTTTGGTGTGGGGATGTCCAACATCACAGCCATTCTCATGGAGGTAAGGCACTCTTGGGCTGCAGTCCCTGCAGGGGTGTGGGGAGATATCCCACCAAAGGGAGGCCCTTGGGAAGTGGGGTTGGAGTTGTGAGGGGTGGGAGTTGTGTGGGGAAGGAGCCATGTCCCTGGGCAGCTGAGCCATCCCACCCTCACATAGCCCTGCAGCCAAGTGTGTGGCCTCTTGGGGCCTACCAGAGAGCTTGAGGGAGAGGGGATGGGAGGGGGCAGGTATTACCTCCCTCATTCCCTGATGTATGTGGTTTTGCCCCCTCCCTTTGCAGGTCATGATGACCATCCACACTATTCTGCTACAGAGGATCATCCATCTGGCAGACTTGGATGAAGCCAGGGCTGGATTTGCTGCATGAGTGTTCTGCAATTCTGGCCTGCGCAAGATGATGGAGGCAGGCACATTAGTCCCCCTGCTGTGAGCTGGTAGTCAGGGATGTGCACATACCACTGCATGTCATCATGTTCAGGGGCTGCCTGCTGGGTCTGCGTGGCATAAACTAACCAGCATGTGGTTCCACAGGCTGGGACCACAGTGTGAGAACTCTCCTGAGCTGGCATAGCAATGCTCACTGCATGCCCAGTCTGCTCTCACCTCCCACTTCCTCGAGTGTGTGACACACAGAGTACATACCAGAGGGACCCTAGCTCCCATGATGCCCTGGATATGGCCTGGCTCACAAGGACTGACTCCACGATGATCACAAGGGTGTTCTCGCTTGCCTAGGACCTTTTGTCTGTCTCCAGCTCCAGCAGGGCTTGGGTCCCAGGGTGTTCCTTCTCCTCCTCCTAGTGGGGCGGGGGAATGGGTTCTGCTGTGGGAGAGAAAGGGGGGAACTCCTGTGATGTGTTGATGGGGGCAGTCAGAAGGAATATGACATCTGCCCCCAGGATCTGGTCCTGCCCCTGATCTTTGGCTGGTGTTCAGGGCCTAGGTGTAGCCCTGCCAGAGTTCTTTTACCTTTGCCCTCACCTGCTCCATGGAGTGGGTGGGGTGGCCCCATTCTGCAAGTGTGGTGGCCATCCAGGCACACAGGGGCATTGCACTGCTTAGCCTTGGGGTCAAGGAGTGTCTCTTCCTTGGCCCACAAGTCCAAGAGGGCCTGGACCTCATGCCCAGTCCAGTATGCAGCCCACCTCTTGGTGCCCCATGGTGGGTTCTGGGATCCCTCAGGCTGCTCCCTTGAGTGCCCCAGGGGATCTTGGGGTGCCTGTCTCTCTCCCATCAGGTAACACTGGCTGGAAAGGAGTGGCTGCGAGGGCGTGGGGGGACTATGGTCTGTAGCTCTGCTGCGTCCACACTCTCATCTTCCTGCCACAGTTTCTCTGGCTCCCTGAACCTTTAAGAAGAGCTGAAGGAAAGACCACAGAGCACTGATTGCTGTGGGTAGGGCATCCCTGGGCCACCTGCATGGAGCCCTGGAGCCCTTTTCTGTCAACAGAAGGCCCCCCAGAACATCCAGGCTGACTTTCTGTTGACAGATTTCTGTTGACAGAGGTGTTCTTCCTCATGGGGAACAGGTTATTGCTGTCAACAAAAGCGCCGCTTTCTGTGGATTTACTGTCAACAGAACACCGTGGGAATTTGGACCCTCCGCAAGTTTTGTCGACAAAATGCCAGAGTTACATGTGCATATCCCAGGTTATTTATATAAAGAGTTTAAAAAATTGTTTATAACCACAAGCAGTCCATGCTTGTTTTTATTTGTATGATTTTGTGTGGTGTATTTTAAGATTGTTTGAAGTAATTTGTGCTTAAAATGTATCTGACTACAAAGACCCTCTGATAAGTTGAGCCTGCTAAACACTGCATTGATTTCCACACACTGGCTGTGTCTACGCTTGGCCAAAATTTTGAAAGGGCCAAGCTAATGGCCAACTAGGAGAATACTAATGAGGCGCTGAAAGGAATATTCGGCACCTCAGTAGCATGCTGCCAGCCAGGGCCCTTTGAAAGTGTTGCTTTCTATCGTGCATGGCTTAGCTACATGGGGGTTCTTCTCAAAATGACCCTGACAACATCGAAATCCCCTTATTCCTATGAGCCGACAGAAATAAGGGGCTTTTGAAGTCTGCGGGGTCCTTTCAAAAAGTACCCCCGTGTAGCTGAGCTGCGCGCAACCCAAAGTTGCTGTTTCAAAGTACCACAGCCAGCAGCATGCTAATGAGGTGCTGAATATTCATTTCAGCGCTTCATTAGTATCCTCCCGAAATTTTGGCTAAGTGTGGCCACAGTCATACAGTTCGCACACATGTGGTACATATAATGTACTTATAACCCCAAAAACCAATAAATAGAAATAGAATAGAAAAAAAATAAATAGAATAAATAGATACGTAATAATAAGACAAACAAACAAACAAATAAAGAGAAAAAGATATCAGCTTCCTCCCAGTCCCACTGGCTCCCCACCAGCTCCTCGCCTGTCCCCTCCAGTTCTCCACAGGTCCCTGGTGACTCCCTTCCATCTTCTCACTTGTCCCCACAGCTCCCCTGTCTACCTGCCAGCTCCCCCCGTCTGCTCCCAGCTCCTCACACTCCCCTCCAGTCTCCATGACTTCAGGGCTCACTTCCAGGACCCCTGAACTACAGCGCATGCCAACCGGCCACCATAAAGCTCTCTTCCTGGCTTTTGGTCTCTTGGCCCCTAAATGGCTTAAGTGCAGATGAGTGTGACTTATAATGAATCTGCTTTTTTGAATTAATTACAACTTATATGCAAAATGACTTATAACAAAACAACTTATAATGAGGACTCCCCATACATTTCAATTTCTACTTTCAGATGTTTTCCCTACTGTCAGGCATTTTTGGGCAAGTCTTACCCTGCAAATTTTGTGTAGAGGGTGTGTAAACACCTTGAAAATAGGAAATGTAAAGATCAGAATTCCATTATTACCTTTGCCGTGAATAGAACAAGAAGAATGAATTTCTCTGACAATGTATGGACTTCTTTACTTTGTTTCCTGTAAACAAGTTAATTATAGTGAGAAGATCCAGAACTCCCTTTAACAGTGACATCAAAAAATATGAATGAACTTAATTTTTTCTGCTCAAAACTGAATGTTCCTATTTTCCACAAGAGCTAATTCAAAAGCTGGTCAAAAATTTGCTGAAGCTATTTTTGATGGAAAATTTGATTAATTGAAACCAAAGCTGTTTGGGGGATAGGGTCAGTTTTCAATATTTTTATTTCAATACTTTTGGAAATTATAAAGCATGTTGATTTGACCTGATCTGATTTTTCTTCAACATCTTTTTTAAAATGTGAACAGCAGAACTGGATGCAGTATTCCGCTATAGGTATCACAGGGGCTTCATACAGAGGTAAAATTAGCTCCATATGCTTATTCAAAATCATTTGTTTGTGGATTCAAAGGTCACATTAGCCCTTTTGCAACAGCATCACACTGGGAGTTCATGTTGAGTTGTTTGTCTACTATGACATGTTAATCTTTTTCAGAGTTACTGGTTCTTCATTTCTTGTTTCTGGAGGTATGACTTTGCACTGGGTAGTACTAAAACACATTGGCTGCATCTACATGGAGCCATGTTGCTGGCAACATGATACCAAGGATGGGTCTAAAAATGCAAATAGGTGCTTATTTACATATTCACATAGCTAATTTGCACAGCTGTGCAAGACCGCCCAGCCGGCACAAAACAAGCCATGTAGATGTGGTTCTGCCAGCAAAAACCTCCTTCATTGGCAGCCCCTTTTGCCTGGAAAAAATCAGATGTTAGGAGCTGCTGACAAAGTGGGTTTTCGTCAGCAGAGCTATGTCTACATGGCTTGTTTTCTGCCAGTAGGGCAATCTTATACAACTATGTAAATTAAACTTGCAATTTTACAAATGAGTGGCCATTTACACTTTTGAGACCTGTCCTTTGCATCATGCTGCTGGCAGCACAGGTCTATGTAGAAGTAGTTAGTGTTTTTGAATGGGCCCAATTTACTGAGCAATCCAGAGTGCTCTATAAGGCTGCCTTCTCCTTATCATTTACCAGTCTTCCAGTCTTTTTGTCATCTGCAAATTTTATCAGCAATGATTTTATATTTACTTCCAGATCATTCATGAAGTTCTTGAATCATGTCTGGCCTAATGCATATTTCCATAAAACCCCAGTAGAAATACCCCTGTTTAACGACTATTCTCTGTTCATAGTTAGTTCTGAGCTCTCCCGATTAACCAGTTTTTAATCCACTTAATATGTGTTTTACCAACGTTATACAGTACTAATTTTTATTCAGAATGTGATGAAGTACTAAATCAATTGCTTCACAAAATTATTAGTATATCACATGGATACAGCATCTGCGATACCTGTAGTGGAATACTGTGTCCAGTTTGCATTCTGGTGTTTGCATTTGAAAAAGGATGTTGAAGAACTCTAGGGGATTCAGAAATGAGTCTTAAAATGATTCAAAGACTGAAGAACCTTCTTAAAGCAACAGATTTAAAGAGTTTGCAGGACAGAAATTTATCAGGCAGATTAGGGCATTCTGCTAAGACCCCTTATTTGAATTCTAAAGTCTTGAGTACGTCTATAAACACAGTTAGCATGGGTGTAAGGTTAATCTTTCTTGGGCCCCCTCCATCTCACCCACAAGACCCAGGGAAGGTCATCCTAACTCAGACAGGACCTTGGAGTTTGGAAGCAGCGATAGTTGCCCTGGCAACCACATTACAAGAAGAGGCCCTATATGTGAAAACAGAGATATGGCTTCCTCCCATCTGTTATCCCTGGCTGGTACGTAAAAACAAATGTGTAAGTACTATATACTGTTACTGTCTTTTGCTTTAATCTTCTAGATAATGCACCCACGGAGTATGCCTGTGCCAAAGTGTCATCATTACTCCCGTAGATGCATCATTACTCCAATAGACACATAATTGTCATTAAATGTCTGCTTTGTTTAAGTAACTTTTTAAGGAACACCACCTGTACTAGAGATAAGGTGTTCTATAAGCTGTGGCAGAGATGCTGTGTAACCTTTTTTAGTTAATCGGCTTATTGTGCTCATTTTGTCTTGTGGTTGGAACCTGTGCAGGCTTGGGAAACACCCATCCATCCAAACATCCACCCATCAGCATCCTATATAATCAGTTGTAACCTATTGTCTGGCATTGTCCACTGAGCCTAATAAGCAAAGTGGTACTCTGCCAGCACTGTGCATAATAAACCCTCCTACTTTCTTCATACATGATGTCCAGACTTTGTTTCCTACAACCGCAGGCTTGTCCAGGATCAAAGCTTGTGAGCTGCATGGGAGCCAGACTGATGTGCAACAAGGGGTGAGTATGTTTACTATACCACCTGACTCGGCCAGGATAGGTGTCTCCCTCTCTCCCTGCAGACACATCTTGGTTCTGCTTTTTCAAATTTACACAAGGAGGAAACTGCACATGTGTGATCCAAACATAGAGTCTGGGGGAAGGGGGGAGGATTATCCATGAAAAGTGGGGCGAGCACAAGAGGGTTGTATACTGTTTAAGCAAAGGGGTGTGTTATGGATGGATCAGATAAACCACCAGGGATCAGTCGAGCTGTATGTTAAGCCCAGGACTGTCTGGGAAGCAAGGAGGCAGGCAGGGTGAACTGGTGGTCCCACTTCCTCATTGCACTTAACATTGCAAGTCCTGACGGAAGCCCCCAGACAGGCATGTGACATATACACCTTCAAATAGTACAAGTCCCCATGAAGGCCAGCATAATGTGCACTAACATTACAGTAAAGCTATCTATCTATCTATCTATCTATCTATCTATCTATCTATCTAACAGAAGTTGTGACATCCAAGGGGGGTATGAGAGTTGACCCAGAAGAGTATTTAGAGTACAAGTACACATGGATTTGGCAGGCAGCAGGTAAGAAGGCAGACTGTGCCACAGCCAGAGTGGAGAAGGATTTGGTCAAGTGATGGACTGATCAGAAAGGGGACAAAGCAGAGAAGGCACTAATAATATTCTTGGATCTCAAATTGAAGGACAAGAAAAATAAAACCCTGAGGAATGAGATCGATGCTCTGAAGAGCAGGTGTCCACCCCAGAGTGAGAAAATCAAACCACAAGAACCGCAATCTCTGTGCCAGGGGTACACTAGAGCCAGGGGAGAAGGAACTTGCAGACAGTGCACACCCACCAACTGCACCACCGACCCAGCATCTGTGGGGGGATTTAGCTTTATGATGCAACTCTCTCCCTCCCCCTCCAGACCTACTCCATCCTCTCCCATGCAAACAAAGTCCAGACACCGTGTATGATGCAAGCAGGAGGGTTTATTATGTACGGCGCTGGCAGAGTACCACTTCACTTATTAGGCTCAGTGGACACTGCCAGACAATAGATTACAATGCTGGGGAGAGGGGTAGTTCCGTGATTTGAGCACTGACCTGCTAAACCCAAGGTTGTGAGCTCAGTCCTTGAAGAAGCAATTTAGGGGCCTGGGGCAAATAGGTTGAAAAAAAAATCTGTCAGGGATGGTGCTTGGTCCTGTCAAGAGGGCAGGGGACTGGACTCAATGCCCTCCTGAGGTCTCTTTCAGCTCTTTAGGCTGAGGGATTTGGGCTTGTTTAGTTTACAGAAGAGAAGACTTAGGGGTGATTTAATAGCAGCCTTCAACTAACTGAAGGGGAGATCTGAAGAAGAGGGTAAGAAACTGTTCTCAGTGGTGTCAGATGGCAGAACAAGGAGTAATGGTCTGAAGTTGAAGAGGGAGAAGTGTAGGTTGGATATTAGGAAAAGCTACTTCACCAGGAGGGGGGTGAAGCATTGGAATGCGTTGCCTAGAGAGGTGGTGGATTCTCCATCCCTCAAGGTTTTTAAGTCCTGGCTTGACAAGCTCCTGACTGGGATGACTTAGTGGGGGTTGATCCTGCTTGAAGCAGGGGGCTGGACTAGATGACCTCTGTGGTCCCTTCCAGCCCTAGGATTGTGTGATTCTGTGATTCTATGAGATGTGATTATTATAGGATGCTTACAGGTGGAGGGAATGAATGGCATGGGTGTTTCCCAAGCCTAGACAGGAAGACAAAAAGAGCACAATAAGTCAATAACCTAAAAAGGTTACATGGAGTCTCTGCCCATAGCTTACAGAGCACCTTATCTCTAGTACAGGTGCTTTTGCTTAACAAGTTACTTAAACAAAGCAGACATCTAATAACACCTATGTGTCTATTGGAGTAATGATGTCTCTACGGGACTACTGTTGACATTTTGCACAGGCATAATCCATGGGTGGATTATCTAGAAGATTAAGGCAAAAGACAGTAACAGTATATAGCACTTACACATTTGTTTTTATGTACCAGCCTGGGATAGCAGATGGGAGGAATCCATATCTCTGTTTTCACATTCTTCTTGGAATATGTTTGCCAGGGCAACTATCCCTCCCTCCAAACTCCAAGGTCCTGTCCGAGTTAGGACAACCTTCCCTGGGTCTTGTAGGTGAGATGGAGGGGGCCCAAGACAGGTTAACCTTCCACCCATGCTAACTGGATTTCTGAACTATAGGTTTACAAGCCTGCTCCAGACTTTGGAATTTGAAAAGGGGGTTTTAGCAGAATATCATAATCTGCCTTAGAAATTTCCATCCTCCAAGCTCCATACATTTAGCATGTCAAAAAGATTGAGAGGCCGCTTTATTACAAGGTATATAAGTAATGTCATGGGGGAAAACTACTGGGCATTAAGGGACTGTTGTATCTTGGAGAAGGGGATCGCAAGAACCAATAGCTAAAAGCAGATACATTCAAATGAGAAATTTGGCACACAATTGGTTATTGGAACAAACTACCAAGGGAAGTGATGGATTTTCCATCTCCTGATGTCTTCAGATGAAGGCTATATGCCTTTCTGAAATATATGCTTTAGACAAAGGTAATGTATGCTTTCGTTAAACCCAAGTCACTTGATTCAACACAGGGACAATAAGGTGAAACTTAACTGCCTTTGATATACAGGAGGTCAGACTACGTGATCTGATGGTCCCTTCCAGCCTTAAACTCTATGAAGGTTAATCAGCTACATGAACTATGAAAGTTATAGTTCAGTGTTTCCATATAGAATATGGCCAATATAAACTGAGATCAACCTCCTTGTTGAGAGTAAAATTTTAAGAAGTGGTATCTACTCTTGGGTGCCCAACTTCAGTCATTTTGGTCCTAAGTGTCAATGGTACTGATTATCCACAGTTCCCATTTTGTTCATCATAGACACTGACTTTTCAACTTGCTGGAGGTTCCTCGCCCTCCCAACCCCCGCTTCCAACCCTTATCCAGCCCCGCATCATTCCTGCCTCTTCCTCCTCTGAGCATTCTTTTACCCCACTTCTCAGCCTCCATCAGTAGAGCACCCACAGAGTCAGTACTGATGTTGTTCGAGACAGTTGTGAGTACTCAAGGCACTTGAAAAGTCTGTTTTATGGTCATTTGTATGGACGCAAAGAAGAAGAAGAAGTTACTTCTGTGACAAATGAAAGACCTTGCATTTTTCTGGAGAAGTGCCATCCTTTGTAAAACTGATATCCATTCTAAGATTATTCGGAACATGCAATGTCACTTAATGTGACAAAAAAAGCTTTAGGTCACAGTAGCACACTTTTTTATTATGTTGGGACACTACAGAATAAGGAAATACCATCATTAAAAGGCCATTAAAATGTGAAGATGATTATATTTTATTTGAAAGTTGAATGCAAAAGCAATTGTTCTGAGAATTCAATTATTCTTAACTTCACAAAGGCATTGTATATGTCTAACGTTCAGAGATCGAATAAAATGGTTGTCCAGAAATGTTTTTGGACTCTACCTAATCGATAGCCACATGAAATATTCAGATAAAATATGCCTTGCTCTCTAATTGAATATCTGCTGATAAAGACAAATTGCAACAGGCTAAGTCCCATATTAGACTGTATTGCACAATTTTGTGAGGCTGTTGTTTTTTTAAAATATAATATGGGGGCAATCCTGAGCCCTATGTACACAGCAGAGTGTAGTCTGGGGATAACTCCAGAAGGAACTATTCTCAGAGTGATATACTGTTTCTTTCTTCTTCCATGGGAAGAATATTTTGCTATGGCTATTTTCAAGGGACAGCATGCTCCCAGCAGGGCACCAGATGGCTACAATTACTAGATCATGTAAGGGAGACGTGCTTTTTTAAAGGGCCTAGCAGCCTTTTCTGTCCTTTCTACCCTGGATCCACATTCAGAGGAGAGCTAATGTGATGGTGGTGGCAAAGGGAGAGTAGAGTTCATTCCACTTATAACATGGAGGCATTAGACATAGCCACAAATAATCCCAGTATGCTTCTTTCAGAACATTAACAGAGAGGGAGCTGTGCTAGTCTATATACTATCAAAACAAAAAAAGCAGTCAAGTAGCACTTTAAAGACTAACAAAATAATTTATTAGGTGAGCTTTCATGGGACAGACCCATGTCTTCAGACCATAGCCAGACTAGAACAGACTCAATATTTAAGGGACAGAGAACCAAAAACAGGAATCAAGGTGGACAAATCTGAAAAAAAATATCAAGGTGGGCAAATCAGAGAGTAGAGGGGCAGAAGGGCAGGGAGGGGGAAGTCAAGAATTAGATTAAGCCAAGTATGCAAACGAGCCCCTATAGGCTACGTCTACACGTGCAGCCAACATCGAAATAGTCTATTTCGATGAATAACGTCTACACGTCCTCCAGGGCCAGCAACGTCGATGTTCAACTTCGACGTTGCTCAGCCCAACATCGAAATAGGTGCAGCGAGGGAACGTCTACACGTCAAAGTAGCACACATCGAAATAGGGATGCCAGGCACAGCTGCAGACAGGGTCACAGGGCGGACTCAACAGCAAACCGCTCCCTTAAAGGGCCCCTCCCAGACACAGCTGCACTAAACAACACAAGATACACAGAGCTGACAACTGGTTGCAGACCCTGTGCCTGCAGCATAGATCCCCAGCTGCCGCAGAAGCAGCCAGAAGCCCTGGGCTAAGGGCTGCTGCCCACGGTGACCATAGAGCCCCGCAGGGGCTGGAGAGAGAGCATCTCTCAACCCCCCAGCTGATGGCCGCCATGGAGGACCCAGCAATTTCGACGTTGCGGGACGCGGATCGTCTACACGGTCCCTACTTCGACGTTCAACGTCGAAGTAGGGCGCTATTCCTATCTCCTCATGAGGTTAGCGACTTCGACGTCTCGCCGCCTAAAGTCAAAGTTAACTTCGAAATAGCGCCCGATGCGTGTAGACGCGACGGGCGCTATTTCGAAGTTGGTGCCGCTACTTCGAAGTAGCGTGCACGTGTAGACGCAGCTATAGTGTCCCAGAAAATTCCCATCCCAGTTCAAACCATGTGTTAATGTGTCAAATTTAAATATAAAGAGAGTTCAGCAGCCTCTCTTTCAAGACAGTTGTGAAAATTCTTCTTCAGTAACATGCAAACTCTTAAGTAATTAACAGAATGGCACACTCCATTAAAATGCCAGCTAATAGGTTTGCGGATCAGGAGTGTTTTTATGTCTATTTTGTGCCCATTAATTATTTGTCTGAGAGAGTTTGAAGTCTGTCCAATATACAATGCATCTGGGCATTGTTGGCACATGATGGCATATATGATGTTAGTTGAGAAATATAAGAATGTGCCCATGATTCTGTGACTAACCTGTTTAAGTTCAGTGATGGTATCTCCAGAAAAGATATGTGGACAAAGCTGGCAGTGGGCTTTGTTGCAAGGAAAAGTTCCAGGAGTGGTGTTCCTGTGATATAGATTGTGGCTGTTGGTGAGAATCCTCATAAGGTTGGGAGGCTGTCTGTAGGAGAGAACAGGCCTGTCACCTAGGGCCTTCTGGAAGTGAAGTGGGTCTGTCCCTCGAAAGCTCACCTTATAAATTATTTTGTTAGTCTTTAAAGTGCTAGTTGATGGCTTTTTTGTTTCTTCCAGAACGTGTTTAGTTCTCAGTATGATTTCTCTGAATGCAATAAAGGTAATTGCCTTGAAACCAGGGTTTATCCTGGAGGAGAAAATGCAGTCTCTGGTTTTTTCATGCTTCCAGAAGTGTCATCTCCAACAGCAATTCCATACTTTCCGGTCCTGTTGTAAGGAAGTGATTTTATAAAATCAGAATCAGAGAGAAGTTAACAGACATTCCTACTGCATTTCCAGTGTCACTTCAAGTCCTACTGAGTAAAGTAATGTTACAAAGAAACTTATAATTAAAGCTCAGACAATAATGAATTTTGTTCACTTCAGTTGTACTTGCAATAAACCCAAAGTAAAATGTTAATAGAGATTGTTAAGTACATTTCTAGATATCACCGCCTATATTTAAAAATATATCCAGACCTTCATGGAAGAGGAATTCTGCTCTCAGCTCCTCCTCCAGAATAACAGAAAAACAGACAGTGACAGAGAAAAAGAAGAAGAAGTGGGTCTGAAGAAGTGTTCTGTCCCATGAAAGCCCATCACCTAATAAACTATTTTGTTAGTCTTTAAAGTGCTACTTGACTGCTTTTTTGTTTTGAAAGGAACAAACAGTTTCTGAGAGAAAACAATCTGTTTCTCAAGTCATGTAGCCATGACTATTCCACATATCGTTAAGAATGAGTATTCTGAAACAGATGAGTCTTGCATCATGTACTAAATATTGGAAGACAAGTTCAATATGATCTTCAGATCCATGCTGAGGGGATGGCATTACAAAAAATAAATTATGCTTCCCACATGTCACCTGCACTTGCAGGGTATGACAAATATAAAATAAACACTAATGGTTCACACTGTATCCGCTTGCCACAGGCAACCAGCAACACTTCTCCACTAGTAAGGTCAAATAGAACCTTTTGTCTACATTTGCCCACGACTTCAAAGGGGGCATGGTAATCAGGGTGATGGAAGATTACTAACGAACTGCTGCAGTGAATATGCAGCGCTTCATTAGGCAAATTCTCCCCCGCAGCAACTTCCAAGTGTCGAACTTCAGAGTACCAGTATGTGTGTAGCCACAGGCCCTTGAAAGTGCCTTTACTCCCCAAAATTTGATAGTTTGACACATTGAAGTTGCCGTGAGGGGAGAATTAGCTTAATGAAGTGCTGCATATACATTGCAGCAATTCATTAGTAATCTCCCATCACCCTGATTACCATGCCCCCTTCAAAGTTGGGGGTAAATGTAGACCCAGACTTAAAGTTTTAGATGCAAATGTATAACTAATCTCTGCTCAAAAGAAGGCAAGTGCAAAAGTAATGACCCACTGAATATGGACCATATATTCTGCATTAGCTGATCTACTTAGTAGTTAAAACTAGATAACAATTGCAAAACAGTCAATACCCATCCTAGTGTATGCTTATGTAGAACTAGCATTAAGCCTTGTAACACTTTGAAGTCCAGGATAAAGAGAGGGTGATCGAAGGTTATTATGAAGTGAAAGACAATGCCTCTGGATTCTGAACTTTGGAAAAATATGGGAGAAAAATAATATGATTTTGACTGGAATCAAATTGATGAAATTGAGCAGAAGGCACGTTGTATCTTCTTCAGTGCAACACAGTAAATTCTTTAAAATATTCCAAGATTTTACTAACTTTTTGTTCACAATAACAAAGTAGTTGCAATTTAATGTAATACAAGTTCATCTCTGTCAAACTATATTTACAAAGATGTTCTTGAAAGGGCTCCAAACTTTTAAAAAATATTATAACCATTTTATTTAAATTACTGCAGTTACCTTCTTGAAAGTAAGATGATGATCTGCCTTATGCACAGATGTGTATTTGTTGTTGAACTGTTACAGTCTTGTCCTGCAGTCCTTGCTCAGACAAAATGCACATTGAAGCCAATAAGGAGCATTGGTCAAGCTGTGCCAGGACATTCCATATGCTATAGGGAAATATGCTTATGAATAAGTATATGACATAACTAGTATACACTTTATGCAAAAGACCTCATGGAAGATAACAGTGGAAAAGCTATAATCTACTGCCTATGATTACCCTATTTGTATGCATGTAGCATCTTTGCAGATCAAGTTAGGAATATGTAGTACTAGCAGATGTACTCAGCATTACTCGGGTCCTTAACTGAAGTTGGTTTTTCACCTTCTCCGCTCAGCACGTTTCTGGCTCCTGTCCCTGGCAGCCGACCCCATAGGTGCTGGAATGAGGGATACTGCAGCACCCCCTGAACTGAAGTGGTTTTCCTCAGATCCAGGATTTACAGTTTGGTTCAGTGGCTTTCAGCACCCCCACAACACACTTCTGCAGCCACCGTAGGCCCCTGCAGCATCCTAGCGAGATTCTCTAAGGTAGAAATGACTCTGTCCCACTCCATACCCAGCATGCCAGGGAGAGTGACTGAATGTTCTGGAGAAGATGCATGGGGACAGAAGGACAGAGACTCTTCCCTTTTCCATCTCCAGCAGGCCTATGGGGAGTGCACTCGACCAGTGCATTCCTCTCTATGTATTGTTCTGGCTACAGCAGGAGCAGAGGCAGTTTGCCAGAATACTAGGCAACAGAAATGTTCCCCCAGCCAAGTAGCAACACTGCAAAGATTGCTCCCCTTTCTAAAACTATATGTCTGCCTTGAAGTTGCCTGAGTGGGCCTTACCTATAGATGACTGAACCCCAACTGAATGCCATGGAGCCTATCACAACCATTGCAGGTAATTGCCTCTGATGATTGATCATACACTTTGACTCTTCAGTGATTCATCAGGCTTAAACAGGCTCATACTCAGATGTAACACTGACTGAGAGGCAGCTCAGGGATGACTCACGACATACACGTTTATGTGATGAAATTGTAGAATAAAAAATATGAAAAAACGTCAAGAGGAAAAGAGCTTATTGTTTCTACTTTGTTGCAATTTCCTTGGTCAAACACTTAATTATTTAGTGCCACCTGACATAGCAGTGGAGAGGTTTTATTAGAAAATACATTGGAAAATAGTCAATGGAGTTTGGAAAACTTTCATATGTTGCTTTAGTTGCAAGACATTGTCACCTTTGTGGGAGGCTGCGTGGAACTGGTGTGGGTTTTTTCACATCTGTCTTTCCTGGATTCTAAAAAAAGTGAAGATTAAAGAAGGCTAATTGCAGTTAATATTGCTTCCTTTCCCACAGACTAAAATTTGTTATTTAAATAAATATATGTGTTTTAATCCCATCTCAATAACCATCAACACCTGTGTATTTTAGGACAGATATTAACTGTAGGCTGAATCAGGTAGTTATACATCTACACAGGATAAACTGTGTCCCTGAATAATTGAAAATGAGGTCAGTCTGGGATAAGTAGGTAGAATTGGAGAAACAGAAGACAGAGGAGGAGGAGGAGAGATAAAGAAGTGCCGCATGGGTCATTTTTACTCATCCAGTTTTTCCCCTTGTCTTCCCACTCTTCTCTTTCTTTCTTTCTTTTATAGTGCTGTGTCCCATCTCACCTTTCTATTCATTCCCTGACTCTTCCTTCCTCCTGCATCGTCTACTCTCATTCTGATAGGTACAGGCAGTTCAGGGGTAGGTGGATCCATTTCTTGAAGTGAATGGATGATTCTTGCTACTGAAATCTCAAGCAGGAGATTGAAGAAGAACACTGTATGTCAAGCTTTAAATCACTGTCAGTGACTCATGTATCTTGCATTCAGCACAAAACTTTTTCTTACTTGGGCATGGCTCCCTTTTTTCCATTCCAAAAGTACATATAGCTGGAGAGTGCCAGCACTGTTTCTTCAAACCTTCCTAAACAGATAATGATTTTTAAAATGATGCCTTATATGCAATTAGAGATAGGACGTCAGGTAAAAAAAAATTCTCCATGTTTCATTGTTGTGATCTGGTGTTATTTCAGTTTGATATCTACTATGACATGACAACTTTTCAGTCTACGTAAACTAACACGGGCTGAATATGTCATTGCAATCATTCCAAAGGTATCAGTTTCACTTGCATTTCTTTTGAGTTGTAGTAACTGGTGTCTGAAAACTTAGAATCTGTGACCTCCCATGATTCATTGAATGCAGTGGGCCCAATCCAGTGAGGTATCGCACACCGTCAACTACTGTTGCAGCCAGAGGAATTGAAGTTGCTGAGATATAGACAAAATTAGGACCTAGATCATGGCAGGAGTGAAGCTTTCTACTGTCACTACTGTAAGTTAATTCTGAGCTATATTAAGAAGCCAGTTAATGACATGTTGATGTTGGAAATATGAAATATGGAATTTTGTGTGTGGAAAAAAGAGAAGCCATCAAGCTGGTGAAAATCAAAGTATCATGTCAGAATAAAAAGGGATGGAGAAAAGTCATCACAGAAATCCTATAAGGAAACATTCTTAAAAAGCTTAATTCTCAGGGCCCCCCTTGAATATTTTCTCCTATGTCAGGTGAAAAATAAATTTGTGATAGACCCTTTGCCACGTGCAGTGGAAGTGTTCTCAAGTAATCACTGTTTTCCCATGTATCAGATGTGCATCTCTAGAGTGAAAAAAGAAGTCTTCTCACAAGGACATTTGAACTCTACAAAATTTCCGCTAAGCTACTAATTTCTATTTTTGAAAGAATTACTGGACTAATAGACAGGAGGAAGCAGTAGATGTGGGTTTTAGTAAGGCTTTTGACACACTGACACCATTTTCATAAGCAAACTAGGGAAATGTTCTGGGTTAAATTACTGTAAGGTGGGAGCACAACTATTTGAAAGACTACTAAAAGAATATTTATCAATGGTCTTCTGTCACAGTAGTGTAGTCCCACAGGGGTCAGTCCTGGGTTCGGTACAATGTAATATTTTATTTAAGGACTGGATAAAGGACTGGTGAGTATGCTGTTACTATCTCGACAGGACACCATTCCAGAAAGCAAGCAATTTTGAGGAGAGGATTAGAATTTAAAATGACCTGGTCAAATAATAGAATTAGTCTGAAATCAACAAGATAAAACTTAATAAAAGCAAGTGAAAAATATTACCTCTATGAATTCAAAATCAAATACGCAACTACAAAATAAGGTATCCCTGGCTAGGTGACAATACTGTTGAAAAGGATCTGGGAGTTTTAGCAGATCAAATTGAGTGCATCAGCAATTTGATGAAGTTGTGTGAAAGCCTAAAATATTCTGGAGTGTATTAACAGGTGTGTCATTCATAAAATACAGAAAGTAAGAGTCTCATCCTACTCAGCACTGGTGAGGCCTCAGCTGGAGTTCTGTCAAAACCTGAGGTATGAGGAAAATTTACTAATTAAAATGGTCATGGTCCGTCTTGAGAAAAAAAGACTGGAGGCAACCTAATAACAGTCCACAAATACGTTAAGGAGTGTCATAGAGAGGACACTGATCAACTTTTCGTCATGCCCACTGAGGGCAGAATAAGAATTATATGGATTAATCTCTAGGAAAGGAGGCTTAGATTAGATATTAAGAAAAACATCTATACTATAATAGTACGTAATCTCTGGAATAAGCTTCCAGGGGAGATATGGAAACCCCATCACTGGGGACTTCTAAGATCATGTTGGATAAAGATCTCTCAGGGGTGACCTAGTTTTGCTTTGTCCTGCCTCACTACAGGAAGGGGGATTTTAAGACCCTCTGAGGTCCCTTTCTGTTATACGTTACTATAATTCCGTGCTCAATTTTCCCATATCCTACCATTGCTAGCTCACTGGTGAACATGGGTCCCAGTTCACACTGGAAGTGATGCAGAGCCATTTATCTTCACAGACATTGATCACAGGGTCTCCTGCAACTTATTGGCAATGGGAGGTAAACTGCTTCCTATACCTCTTCTGAGAAAGTCTCCTGGTATCTCAACACTTCTGTGGGATTCAAGTATTATCTAATCCTGTAAAACTGAAAGTTAGGTAAGTATAATCAGATTTTAATTGCTTGAGGCATCACTTTAGGTCTTATACATTTGTAAGTGGAATTGGTGAGTCTCAGTACAGTAACTTTTTAAAGCACAGTTTTCCAGTCTTTAAAAATAGGCTACAGTTAGATGCTCTCATTTAATGTAATTTATAATGGGTAATAATTCTTTGGCTCTTATTTGTTTTATTTTGAAGTTATTCTGTTAGAAGTGTCCCTTGATAGAGGAGGCCTTCTGGGGAAAGTTTAATGAACACAGTTTGAATGTCATTCAGATTAACAGTGCCCACTATATGTTTATGACATCAGTAATAGTCCCCAAACCATGAAACATACCCTTGCCAAAACTACAGGTGTCATTTGCATGACTGTCTAATCTAATCAGATCTCTGTCTAGCAATTATACCATGCTCATCAGAGTGTACTGGCTAGCAATTACACCATGCTCATCAGTGCATATCTAGGCGCACATATATTCCTGTGACCAGACTTGCCTCTGCAGCACCCCATCATGACATATTGGGGTAACATAACCTGTCCTAGCGTCTCAATGGATTGGACGCTGTCTCTCAAACAGTCCAATGTAGAAATGCTTTTGCCAAGGCATCATTCAGTCCCACCAATTCCAAGATTTTGAAAGCTGTCCAGCAAATCTTCAGAAGGACTCTTTTTCTTCTGTTTAGGGCTGTCTTCAGAGAACCAACATATTGGTCAATCTCCCTGAGTCTGGTCATCACATCCAGCCAGAAAGCAACCTCAATCTCAGGCTGCAACCATGTTTGTTTTTTTCCTCTGCTCTACACTTCTTCCTAGTCAACTCTGAACAGGGCTAGGTCTCCATTTTTAACTCTCTTCTCCAAACCTTAAGTCTTTGATAGGATAACGAGCCTTGTGGATAGGGGAGAAGCGGTAGATGTGGTCTACCTAGAATTTAGTAAAGCATTTGATACAGTCTCTCATGATATTCTTATCAAAAAACTAGGCAAATACAATTTAGATGAGGCTACTATAAGGTGGGTTTATAACTGGCTGGATAACCGTACCCAGAGAGTAGTTCTTAATGGTTCTCAATCCTGCTGGAAAAGTATAACAAGTGGGGTTCCACAGGGGTCTGTGTTAGGACCGGTTCTGTTCAATGTCTTCATCAATGATTTAGATATTGGCATAGAAAGTACGCTCATTAAGTTTGCAGATGATACCAAGTTGGGAGGGGTTGCAACTGCTTTGGAGGATAGGGTCATAATTCAAAATGATCTGGATAAATTGGAGAAATGGTCTGAGGTAAACAGGATGAAGTTTAATAAGGACAAATGCAAAGTGCTCCACTTGGGAAGGAACAATCAGTTTCACACATACAGAATGGGGAGAGACTGTCTAGGATCGACTACAGCAGAAAGGGATCTAGGGATTATAGTGGACCACAAGCTAAATATGAGTCAACAGTGTGATGCTGCTGCACAAAAAGCAAACATGGTTCTGGGATGCATTAGCAGGTGTGTTGTGAACAAGACACGAGAAGTCATTCTTCCACTCTACTCTGCGCTGGTTAGGCCTCAGCTGGAGTATTATGTCCAGTTCTAGGCACTTCAGTTTAAAAAAGATGTGGAGAAACTAGAGAGGGTCCAGAAAAGAGCGACAAGAATGATTAAAGGTCTAGAGAATGTGACCTATGAAAAAAGATTGAAAGAATTGCGCTTGTTTAGTTTGGAAAAGAGAAGATTGAGGGGAGACATGATAGCAGTTTTCAGGTATCTGAAAGAGAGTCATAAGGAGGAAGAAGAAAACTTGTTATTCTTGGCCTCTGAGGATAGAATAAGAGGCAATGGACCTAAGCTGCAGCAAGGGAGGTTTAGGTTGGACATTAGGAAAAAGTTCCAAACTGTCAGGGCAGTCAAACAGTGGCATAAATTGCAAAGGGAGGTTGTGGAATCTCCATCACTGGAAATATTTAAGAACAGGTTAGATAGATGTCTATCAGGGGTGGTTTAGATAGTACTTGGTCCTGCCATTGGGACAGGGGGCTGGACTCGATGGCCTCTCAAGGTCCCTTCCAGTCCTAGTGTTCTATGATTCTATGATTCTATGCTGCAAGTGTACCAGGGAAGGTTAATTGGGGCTACAGACTCTCATGAATCCCCTCCTAGCCAATGTGGGACCTATCTACCTCATCACAATTCCACTGTGTAGGAGCCAGTGGGGTTTAGATGTGCAGAGATTCTGTTTCTGCCTTCTGGTTTCCTAAGACTGGTGGGTGCAAGGTATCTAATTCTGAATGAGCAGCAGAATCAATGCAGCAGCAAAAATATAGTATATTTCACAGAAGAAATGACAGGTCCCATAATACATAAGAATGGTGAAGTTAAAGAGCCCCTAAAGATGAGGCGATTTTCATGTTAGCTTGGGCATTTAGCAAAGTCAAAATTCAGGGTGACTTTTCAGAGAACACCTTGTTCCTCTAGAAGTGTCTTTACAACACACTTCCTCCAGCAGTCTACTTGACTCTCCTAGATGGTTGCTCTAGTGCTTTGTTCTTGAAGCCTGAACATACTCTACACCTCAGTCATGCACGTTTCCCACTTGTGCTATATGACTAAACTAGTGAATTTCACTTTAGAAACATATCGTGTCAAAACGCAGTAAACCCTTAAGACACGCACATTCAACATGTGCATGTCTCACATTAGCGCAATTGTATGGGGACCCCTGGAAGCTCCAGCAAGAGGCAGCTGGCACTTCACAGGCAAGGGGAGAAGATCCCCCTGTCAAAAAGGAACAGAGATGGTGAATCTCCTCCCCCTCAACTGTGTGGCAACAGCTGCCTCTGGCTGAGATGGGGGCGGCACCCCAGGGCAGAGCTGGCTGAGCAAAATGCTCCACCAGATCTCTTCCCTCTTAACAGGGGGATCCCCTGCTCCTGGCTGCGGCTGTGGCTGCTGATGCTGAGCTGCTGGCCCCACCCCCTTACCACTTTACTTGCTCAAAGTTCGAATGGTGCCTGCTTTTCCAGGAACATAACACTCACTCAAATCAAGGGTCGACTGTACATCTATACTGTAGTCTTTTTATACAGCAGGTCTGTAAGGTATCAGGCTAATAATTTACAACTGTGACTGGGCTTGACAGTTTTGCCATAACAGATCATGGTCATTGTATTAACAGTCTAGGTCATGGGTTGTTAAGGTAAGGCTCAAAAGATGCATGCCACTCTGTGTGGTTAAAGTGCAGCTTCCAGAGCTGCACCCCACCATCTCCTCCATTATCTGCCAACCAGACTGTGGGGAGAGTTTTCACCCTGAGGAGAGGTGGTGGGACTAGGGGCTTCTTCTGCTTAGCAGACAGGGGGAGATCTGACTTCAGCCCTACCTGGCACACTGCTGTGGTTCAGGACTTCAAGCAGGAGTTAAGCTGAACCCTTGAATACCAGCAGGCACCTTCCATGGAGCTGAAGCCCCAGGCTCCAGTAGGTGCCTCCTGTGTGGGCTTATACCCTCATACCCTATTCTGCTCAGGGCAGAAGACCCTAGCCATAGATCCCTGAGGCCTGGCAGAGGTACTCTGGCTCTCAAATGTCTATAGATCTGCAGCTCAGAGCATCAGTACATTTGGCTATCCCTGATCTAGAACACTGGTGAGAAATGGAATTTGATTTCCTAAGCCCAGTCACATAATTTTGGTCAGGATTCTGGAGATGTGTGTCTATATTTATATACAATAATAGCAAAAATGAAATATGCTTGTGTAACACTTATTTAAAAAGCATTGGGGATTTTGGGGTATCTCATTTAGAATACAAAATATAACTTTATGTTTTCCAAAAATGATCTTTTGGTTCTGGTTTTCCCCCTTCCCTTTGTCAGAACACCTCCTTCTCAATACTGAGGACTAAGTAATACCAAAAGGAAATATGTTCTATAGAGATTTATATTGAGAGTTAAAATAATCAAGAAAAGCTCAATTGTCATAATATCCCACAGTTTTACCATGAAAGCTCTGCAAAATGTGATTTCTATAACTTTCATATTTTTCATTCCAATAACCTTTAGAAAGCCTCTAAATTGACACTTGCTAAGTGCATCCTTTTATAAACATTATACACAAAACAATTCAATATAAAAACCAGATCTGTTCCACTTTTATATAAAATAACAATTGCAATTTCCACAGATAAACAAGAAAAACAGCCTAAGAATTAAAGTTTCAGGGCTTGTCTATATAAGCAATTACTTTCCAACAAGGTTGGGATGTAAATATACTCTCCACAGGCCTGCCATGCACTATCTGTTCATGGAGACACTGCTGATGTTCATTCATTAGAGCACTTTGATCCAACGTTATTTTGAAGAGAACTAAATCAAAGAGCATTAGGCTGGGTCTACACTACAGAGTTTTGTCGACAGAAGGGGACTTCTGTCAATATAACTCAGGGAGTGTCCACACACTTAAAGCATTCTCTCAACAGAACTCTTCATTTTCCTGGACAGTATTATCTCTGAAAATTTTGAGGCATAACAATCTCTGGACAGAATGCTGTCGACAAAAGTGCAGCGTATAGACACTTCTGTCGACAGAGAGGGCTTCCGGTTGCCAGGCGTCCCTCTTTGCAGAGCTGCTATTCCATTTTCTGGCACCAGAGGGCAAGTGCAGTCTGGTCTTTCTCTGTCAACAGAGCAAGTTGTGTGGGCATGCAATCTATTGACAGAGGTTCTATGGAGATTTCCCCATCGACAGTAACTTCTAGTGACAGATGCTCCTAGTGTAGGCATAGCCTTAGTCTGCAGCAGGGTAGTGTGGAATAGACTGTCACCTCAACATGCTGAGAACTAAATGTTTGTGTAGAAAAATTTCTTGGCACAGGAGCCAATATCACTTGCGTTAGTGATGGGCTAGATATTCAACGATATTTTCATGAATCAAAGTATCAGATAAATGGGACTTAGGCACCTCCCTGCTTAGGTACTTTTGAAAATCCCACTAGGTGCTTCTCCATGAGTAAAAACTTTTAAAAATTTGGCCCTTAGGCACTTGTGAAGTTTTATCCCTCAGGCTTATCTACCAGGGAAGCTAGTGTGCAGTAAGCTAGAATGTGTATTTAAAGGGCACTAGTACCTTTGCACTAATTCCCTCTATGGACACTGTGGCCTCATACTAAGAAGGTTTTCAGCCCGTTGAGCTTAGACGTGGTTCCCAGCCTTTTCACTAGTGCAGATCCCCAATCATCCCCACAGAAAAACCTGTTAGTAAACCCTCCTCAAAGGCAATTCTATTTTGTATGATTGTTTTATTTATCTTTTTTTTCCACAGATGCCCTGCAATATCCTCATGCACCCCCAGAGGCCCACAGACCCCAAGCTAGGAACCACTGGCTTAATGCACTTCTAAAGTGCATTAAGGTAAAGCTCAGAAAGGCCCTTTTACAGCTTCTATACATGGTGCATTAGTCTGCACAAGAGACATATAAAATCTGGAGCACACTAGTTTAAAGCTAAAAATCCAAAATGATAGACACATTGATGTTCTATTAGAAAACATCAAAGATGGGTGCACAGACTAAATGAACCAACAGCATGTAAGAAACAAATGTTGAAGAGATTTCAGGAAGTGTAACTCAACTCACTCCACAATGCCCACAGGGAGGGCATCAGGAAATAATGTTAGGGAAGAGCTGATTGGCTGAACAGTTGCTGCTCACTCAGGAAGCACACAGCTTGAAAGATAACCAATAAAAGGAGGCCAGAAACTTCTTATAAAGCTGGCCAGAAGGAGGTTTGTTGTAGGTGTAGAAAAAAAAAAGAGAGAGAGAGAGAGAAGATGAAATCAGGAGGAGATTAAACTCAGCATAGACTGGAGTTAGGCAACAGTGGAAGGGCAATAGCACAAGGAGACCAAAGAGACTGATGTAACAGTAGGATCAAAATGACCAGAGGACTAAATAAAAGACACACTGTAAATCTGATCCCTTGTTACAAATACTTGTGTACATGCCTATCAATAAAGTAAAAGTCTGCCCTCTTCCCTATTTTGTGAGAAGCTGTGCCCTGCTCTGAGAATAGTAATTGTTCAGTTTTTAATGGTATGTTGTAATTCTGTTCTATACACGTGTATGGGGTATATTGTATTTGGCTGGGTCTACACGTGCCCCTTCCTTTTGAAAAGGGCATGTTAATGAGCGGGTTCGAAAGATGCTAATGAGGCGCTGCAACAAATATGCAGCGCCTCATTAGCATAATGTCGGCCGTGGTGATTCGAAAGTGCGGCTTTTCGAATCACGTGCCGCCCGTGGAGACGGGACCTTCTGAAAGGACCCCACTCAGTTTTCGAAAGCCCTTCTTCCTATCTGGTGATTGGAAGAAGGGCTTTCGAAAACTGTGGGGGTCCTTTCAGAAGGTCCTGTCTCCACGGGCAGTGCGCGATTCGAAAAGCCTCACTTTTGAATTGTTGCGGCCGACATTATGCTAATGAGGTGCTGCATACTCGTTGCAGCGCCTCATTAACATCTTTCGAACCCGCTCATTAACATGCCCCTTTCAAAAGGAAGGGGCATGTGTAGACCCAGCCTTAGAGTCTCTGTACATGTGTTTGAAAAAGTCCATGCGTATGAAAAGTACATTATATTTTCCATAAAGCTGATGTCCTGCTATACAGTGCTCTGCAACCTTTATCACCTCATGTCGCACTTCAGCACTCGTTATAATTCATGGTTCATCCACAGATTGATGTTAAGTATCCCCATGGTAATTTTTTCAATTTTCAGTAGATTACTGTTGACCTCAGTTTATGCCATAAACTTTACTTTCAGTTTTGTGACTCAAACTTAACTAATAAACAAATACAAACAAGTGTATATTGTTCAATATTTTGTTTCTACTCAGTAAACATACAGAAACTAGAAAATATATTCCATATTATGTATACTAACCAAGGTAAGGAAATATTTGTGCCTGTTTTGATGACCACAGTCATCAAATATGTGCCTCTATATTAGAAAGAGCCATTTGAAGTTCTTGAACCAGACCCAACAAACATGACCTCTTCTTGATTTTTATTAAAGTAATATCAAAAAGCTGAGTTCATATAGATATGTCATTGAAAATGGCAACATGGCTGAAATAGCCTGATCAGAAATTGTTGGATACTCATGTTTTAATTGGATCCAAACAACATCTAAAGCTACTTCTCTGAACTTCAGTTGTAATATTTGATCATTCTTGGGACCGGCCAACTCCTATCTCATCTTAAGAAAAAGTTTGTTGCTTCAGCCATGTATGCGAGTTTGGCCAGTCAGAGATTATCTTGGAACAATTTTATAAAATTTGATTAATTTTGATTCATTAGGAAATGCTGAACTTCATTTCTGAGTTCAAATAATCTAAATAAAACTTTTCTTTGGGAAAGCCAGCGCACCTCTGTGTGAAAGAGTAGAGAACGATGTTCGGCTCCCATCTCTTCACAAAGAATATCAAACAGACAAGAACGGAGAGCTTTTGATTTCCTTATGTTAACAATTTTCATTCATTTACTCAAAACTGATGTGAGTTCATCTGGCAAATTCTTGGCCGTACGGTCTTGATGATGAAGAAAGCAATGAGTAACTTCAACTGATGTGTTTGTTTCGTTTTTGCGTGTCTGAAATAAAACCTTTGATGTTTCTGGTCATCACAGCTGCACCATCAGTGCAAATGCTTTTTCATTTTTTCCATTCAGTACAATTATTTTTCATGAATTCATCCGTAACTTGAAACATTTCATCCCCACTTGTTTGCTCAGGTAGTTCTTTACAAAAAAAAAGAAAAAAAAAAGTTCTTTTATGCAGCCCTTGTCAGCAAAATGCACAGTACTTATTAGTTGGTCTCTGGTTTTGATGTCTTTTGATTCATCAGTCTGTAGAGAAAAATTTTCAGGAGCTTTTAATTTTTCAGCAAGCGTTAGTAAATCATCAGACATTTCATAAATTCATCTTTTCCCAGCATCTGCTGAAAGTGGTATTTTGCTCACCTCCTTTGCTACTTCGGATCCCATCATCTGTCTTACAATTTGTCTGCATTCCAGTAATATCTACCTTTCCCTAATAGTATGCGCTTTTTTGGTGTGAGCAATTAGCTTCGCAAAATGGTGACTAGCTTTGAATTCCCTGTCACAAACTGTTACCGAGCCCGTCATAAACTTGCTCTGTTTCATTTTGATTTAGAAGCAGCTTGAAAAAAATGAATGTCCTTTTTTGTGTAGTCTGGATGCTTTGAGGAAAGATGGTGAATTAACTTGTTGAGTACCATAGCTTCTTTTGAAAATTTCTCTTTACAAATGATACCCTCTGGTTTTGTAGACATAGCATCACTGCGTCATGAAAAATCCAAGGCTAGGTACTCTTCCTTGTACTGCCTATTTGCTGTTTTTGCTTTTTTTAGATGCATGGTTACTAAGTTCATCATTACTTGGCTTATTCCGATCTTCTCCACATAAAAACATATCAATGTCTTTTTTAGGAATTAGCATCTCAATAATATCGCTACAAGAAAAATACACTCATGCACAACAATCAAATATTTTTGAACAACTGGGGACGCAGCAAAATGCGTGCATTGTGCGCATGGCGGTCTCTCACTCCCACTCACAAGGTGGGGTTGGGGCGTGGGAGATGGCACTACGGAACATTGGCAAAAATGGGTGTTCATCAACACATCACATGGTGTTGCTAAACTTGATTATTTATTCAATTAATTTTAAATATTTTTTCTCAAAATTTGATGACACACTAAGCATCATTTCATGGCACCCCACTATGCAGCAGCACACCAGTTGCAGAGCACTGGCCTTCTATCAATTAAAAGTGATAGAATTTAAGTGTAATGCAATTGACACTTATTATCATATACTCATATCCTCTTCTTTCCTGCTTTACTTTAATATGCTGTAACCACTTAATTTTCTTTTAAATAAGACTCTGTTTTTGAAGAACTACTGCTTACATCACCATCCTTTGAGTGGAGGGCTATATCCATGGCCTTCTGGGTTAGCAGGATTAGCTGTTCTGGGGGGTTGTTTGCAGGTTGAAGACAAAACCCTGGCAATTCCCTTAGGATGGGTCACAGTCTTTTCCCTTGTTTTAACAAAATAAAGTAGCAATCACTCCAGAACTATAGGCAGGCCAGCCTTGGAGTGCCCTGGGAACAACGTTGGAGTAGAATGTTTGCTTCACTGAGGCAAACTAAAGCACTGTGTAGACAGCCTTAGACCAACCACACAACACAAATACCAGAACAGTCAGTACAAAATCTGAAAGTTTTCAGCAGAGACTTCTGAATAAGGAATAAAGCCCCAGAAAAGAGCATTGACACACTAAGGAATCCCTTACCAGAAGAAGGGGTAGGATTAGAACATTAATCAGAAGGCACAGTCCAACCCTGCTTCAGTCTAGAGGTTCACTTATTTGCAAGTAAATATCCCAAGTAGAAGATAATTTGTCCTTTATTCCACTGGCCAAACTGCAGAACTGAGTGGAAATCTCTTAGAGATGTTGAACATTCTCCAGTTCTTCTTTCTCCTACCAGATTTGCTTCACGTTTGGAACATAAATGGGTTGGTTCTTATTTTTTTAAACTGAGTTGCTCCTCTCATTCCTGACTTGCGTGTATTTCTCTGTCTCCCAGTGCTACAGGTGCACCGTATAACACTGAAATGTGACACTATTTCACGCCATTCATTATGATTCTCCTTGTCCCCTGCTTTTGTCTCTCTGGTTTTTTCTTTTCTGCTGACTCTCTACCTTTCCTGCTGCAATTTGTGTTGTCCCCATTCTTTAATCTCTTGTCCCTACCAACTTCTTTTCCTTTGTTTTTTTTTCTTCCAATTTCATGGTCCCTGTCACCCTCTTTGCTCTGTTTCTCTTCCATTGCCTCCTGCTGTTGGAGTGCTCTTGTAGCATATTCCATGCTGCCAGATTCCTTTTGGTCCTTCTAACCGGCTTTCTGCTCCTTCTTTGGCTTGCCCCTGTTCCACTGAAGCCTGAGTCCGTGTCTATACTAGCACTTACTTTCGAAATACATTTCAGAAGGAGGGGCTATTTTGAAAGGCTCCGCAGAGCATCTGCACACAAAATACGTAATTTTGAAAGTAATTTCAAAATAATGTGATGCCCATTTTGAAAACCCCACCCCCCTCCCGTTTCAGGAAGACCGTCTCATTTTGAAATGCTGTTTCAAAAGAGAACATATGTGGATGTGCTGCAGGTTGCTCTTTCGGAAGTGTGTGTCCTCCATGGTACCAGACAGCCAGTGCACAGAGATGCCCCTACCAGCACAAGCAGGGCTGTAGGCTCCACACTGCCAGCCATGTTTAAAGATGCAGTGACCAGAAACATCTAAGCAGGGAGCTGAGCGTGTACTGGCAGCAGACAGAGCACAAGCTCCCACCAGCATGTCCTGTGCACCAGCCAACAGGGCCCTGAGCCCCTGCAGAACATTAATGGCAAGTGGCCAGGATCCCTGTGCCCCCCAGACCCTTCCTCCATCCCATCTGAGAGGTCCTAGCAGAGCAGCCAGGAGCAGAAAAAGAGGGCCCTCTCCTGGAGTGAGGCAGAGATTAAAGACCTCTTGGCACTCTGGGGTGATGAAGGGCTGCTGCTCCACGTTACAGGGCGGCACTGCAATGCAACAGCCTTCTACTGCCTGTCCACCAGGCTGATCTCCTGAGGCCACCCTGCCCGCACTGGAGAACAGGTGCAGACCAAGTTTAAGGAGATGCGGTGTGTGACCTGAGTAGGGCTTACCTCCATGAGGACAGCCCTGACAGTGGCCCTGCTCACCCCAAAATGGTGGCTGACCTACTGGTGGCTGTCAGGGGTGGCCACCTTGCAAATCACGATGGTGACCCTCTTCTCCGGGGCAGTGTGGGCCACATCTGGGTGTCGTGGTGCTGGAAGGCTTGGGGTGCCAGTGGCACAGCTCCAGAAAAGTCTCCTTGCTCATTCATCATCCTAGTCCTCCAGCACCAGCTGGTCCCGCCACTTGCTGCTGGCATGGTACCCCCACAGGTGGCTGACAACCATGGGGAGGGGGCACCAGCTTTGCCCCACGGGGGCCTGCCTGTACTGGGGGAGCCACCAGAGTGGACCTCCAGAGCCGCTGGATGACAGTGACTAGCACCATGGCCAGCAGACTTATCACAGCCTTGAGAGGTATGGCACCGGGGAGCTGCTCGGGGGACCATGGTGTGCTCCAAGGTGGCTCCTCCACTGCGCTGTGCTCTGGATGGCAAGCCAGCCCTCTGCATGTGCAGGCCAATGGGGGCAGAGAGGGGCCCTTTAAAGAAGCAGTGGGCTGCAGCCTCAGGAAGGGCTTGTCCACCATGCAACTCCATCTGTGACATTTATCGGCCCCTTCTTTTGAGAGAGTGCCCTAGGCCACGTGGATGCTCCCTTTCAAAAGGGAACAAAAAATCATGACAATCATTGACTGATTCATCAAGAATATATATTATGCATGTATGTTGAAAAATATTCTCAAATGGATGAAATATTGAAATTGAATTCAAGCTACCCATCTTGTCTTGGAAGTGAAAAAAAATCCTATTTTTGAAGCAGGAGCACATTTTACACAGCAAGGCAGCGTAATTCACAGTAGTAGGTGGACCAGCAGGTGAATGTCAGAACGACTAAAGTTATGAAAAATATGGGGAAAAACAAAATAGAAATTGAATAAATTTGAAACAGCTTTTTTGGGACAAAACAGAATCTTGTGGAAAAACACTGCCTGTACCTCCACATTCTACTGTGTAATTCAGTGGAACAAAATAATGCGGCAAAAGATATTCTTGCTATATCTGGAAGTGGCTGCTCAGCATCTGTACCAATGACGTCCATTTGAAAACATGCTTGCCTCCGGGAGATCAAAGCAAAGAATCGTACAACACAGAGAGAATTCCATTATGCTTAATTCAAGTGTAAGGTTTGTTTGTTTTTAATGAAATTGCAATCATCTAAACTAAACTAAACTAAATGGACTGTATTTAATATAAAAACATACATTTAGTATTTTTGAAAGGTGCTTTACTGATATCCTTGGAGAATGAAATCCTCAATTCACTCACTGCACAGGTGTAGCATAGGCAATTATAACAGAAATCTGTTCAATTTATACCACTGAAGGGATCATCAGTAAAGCTGAGAGAAGGGTTTAGTTCCATAGTTCATGCAGTCTAAGTTAAGTTAAGAATCTAGGTTAAGATGCCCAGGGAGAATTCCAAGTGTCAGCTGTGGACATATATTGCAGATACCCACCCACCAACAATTGGAATGAGGTCACCAGGTCATTCCTCAGAAGCCCAGTACTCAGAAACTACTGAGATTCCTCTCCTACGAACTTGCCCTGATTTCAGTGACCCATAGACTGAATGTTCTGTAGTGCATTACCAAAACACTGAGGCATCTTGTGAACCCAGTTTAGTCATTTCAAAACACATTGGTGTATACTATGTGTCCATAAATGGAAATACATCTGACTATAAATAAATTTAAAGTGAATGGTTCATATTGGATTCTTCCAAAGAGCTGGAAACAATATTCCTTCTATTATGAAAGTCTAGTCAGCTTTTGGCATTTTCTGAGGGCAGCTTGTCAATCTACTTTGGAGAAAGAAACATTTCTGTTTGTGAAAAGCTTTGTGCATTTTATAAATTATATTTTCCTCTGTATTTCTCCAGCTTGTTAATAAATGTTTCTCCCTCTTTATTGATCTTCATCTTTTTCTTCTAAGCTGGAAGTTTTATTTGGGCAACTGTTTTCAATGTCTCTATCTCTAGAAAAAGATGATTAGCTCCATGGGTGTCTGAAGGCAGGATGTTTGTCAATGACAATTACCACCTGTATCTACTCATCTGGGGCTTTGATTTCAGTCTACTCTTGGGGTGCTCTAATGTATGCCAGTGAAAACTTTTACTTGCTACTTAGAATCTCTATACTTTGTGAAATAAACTTTTACCTGTTTTCACCATAAACATAACCATAAAGTGTCAAATGGAGGGATTAATGGCTGCATACTGTTTCTTCAGAAGCAATGAATCTGGATTCACTGCGGCCAGTGGATGATGGTCTGGACACTCCAGGAAAATGCTTGGAGTGCTCAAGGGTTGGAGTGTGCCTACCGCTAACTTGTGCAGTCTGGAAAGAAATGCTTGTGTTGCCCCTGGTTGGTGGAGTTGGGGACCTGCAGGCAAAGAGCAGATGGTAGTAAAGTACCTCACGACCCTGGGTATCCCCAGGAAGGATCACAATTTCCTTTGAAATTTAATTCAGAAGTTTTCATTATAAGGTTTCTTATACTTGTTTCCAGTGTCTAGCCTTGGTCACTCACTGCTGAAGCAAAAAACCCTGTTTAGGTAGACCGATAGTCTGAACTGAAATGGCAATTTCTTTGTCCCTGCTATGCTAAGAATTGTGACACTTATTCTATGACAAGCAGTCATATGAAGTGCCCAGCATATTCAGCTACCACAGAGGCAGTTGAAAAAAATCCAGCAAGAGTGCAGTATATTTCTAAGGAAAATGAAAATCGACTAAGGTACAGGTTTTTTGTGATGGATGTACTCTTTCTTTTCCTATATACTTTCTGTTTGTAGAAATATTATACAATGGCTGTGTCTACACTAACAAGTTCTTTTGAAAGAGTTTTTGAAAGAAGAGGACTCTTTCAAAAGATCTCACGGAGCCTTTAGGAAAGTACATCAAAAGAATGTGGTGTTCTTTTTGAAACTACTCTTCCTTTCCTGTTTCAGGAAAAGCGCTCCCTTTCAAAAGCTTCTTTAGAAAGAAAATGTGTGTAGATGCTCCTCAGGGCCCCTCTTTCGAAACAACAGACTTTATTTTCGATCCCTGGCCTATTCTTTCGAAAGAGCAGGGCTGTGTGGATGCTCTCTTTTGAAAGATCAGATCACTCTTTCAAAAGAAGTTCTTTCAGAAGAGATCCTCCAGAAGGGCTTCTTTCAAAAGATTTCTGTACTGTAGACATAGAAAGTATGTAATAAAGAATATTCTGTTCTGTTTCTTTGAAAATGTAAGCCCAATCCAGCAAAGTACTTGATTATGCTTAATTTTAAGCCTATGAGTAGATATATTGTTTTCATTGAAACTACTCATGTATTACACTTAAGCACGCAATTAAGTGCTTTGGTGGATTGGGGTTTTATAGCACCCATCCCAAACTCAGCGCCCGTACAAGAATGAAAATGCATAATATTTCAAATATAGTTAATTAAAATCTCTTATAAAATTAATAGATGACAAGTACTGGAAAGCACAAGACACAAGACACATTCACACTGAAATTTTGAAAAATTGGCTCTTCATTGTGATATGTTTGAATGTTTCCATAAACTATAATTTAGTTAACACTAAAATTATTATTGCAAACCTAGCAAATTCTATGTTTTATTACTATTCCCAAGCTATACTGCAAAATGTTCAAAATCATATAGATGACTTAGGAACCCAAGTATCATTTTCAGAATTTACTTGGCCACATGCAAGTCTCAGATTTTACTGAAAATCAGTAGGACTTAGGCTCCTAAATCTATATGGATGCACTGGAAAATGTTTCACAATAGACATAACTTTCCTCAACTTCTTAGCTTAATGTGAAAGATTTCATAGAAATTAGAGTGTGAAAAGTCTGAATATGAAAAGTTACAAGCAAAGATTTCTGTCCTTCCAGTTGTCATGGATGATTAGTCTGAGTGGGACATTCATCAAGTGTCTCTAAGGTAGTGGCTGCTCGAATTGCTTGCTGTCACTCACAGTCACTATTTACTTATTCGTTTTTCTAGTGGCCTGTGACACTTGTCATCTGTTAATAATTTTAGGGAACAGTGCCCTTTATGGGTATTAATCTGAAGTTATGCTTGGAACATGTAACTAATCTCAGATTATAGGACACATATATTGTGTTATGTTAGTATTTCAGAGAGTAAACTAGCAAATAAACAGTGCTCTACTGAAGTCTGTGAAAAGTGCACTGACTGCAATGAAATTAGTATTTGACCCAAAATGTTTTCGTGTTCTGGTGAGAGGGGAAGAGGAATATTTAGACGAGAAGAGCAGCATAAAGTCATGTACTCAGTGTGTGAATTACAGTGTGCTTGTTATCTAACAAAGTCTTCAAACAATATTATTGTCCTTTGCAACAGAGGTAAATTAATATGCTTGCTGTCAAATGACTGACAGGTGAGAACCTGTGGAAAGCTGATTTATCACTTGTGAAGGCATTCCAACTTTTTGAACTGTACACATGTATATTAAGGCACATTGGAAACATAACCCCACTTTACACATACAAAATGACAATGACTAAATTAACTGTTACCATGTAAGAAAGAGATCTGGGAGTCATCGGCTATGTCTACATGGGCAGCCTCTGTCGACAGAGGTCACTCTCAACAGAGAAACCTCATTAGTACCTCTCTTAACAGGTTGCAGCTACACACCAAAGCCGCTCAGAACAGTGATCCCCTCTCTCGGCAGGAAGTGGCCATACATGCTGGCCATTCTGTAGACAGAACCAGA
Source organism: Carettochelys insculpta (assembly GCF_033958435.1). Lineage (NCBI taxonomy): Eukaryota > Metazoa > Chordata > Testudines > Carettochelyidae > Carettochelys > Carettochelys insculpta. The sequence continues at coordinate 171,317,249 of NC_134139.1, read as the reverse complement.
CCCGCTGTTGACAGAATTGTCCCCATAACCCCAGAAGGCAGGCACACATGGAGGGAAAGCCCCTTCCTGGAGCACTGGCCCTGTGCAACCTTCAAGCCCCATGCCCCAAACCCACAGTCCCTGCCCAGGCTGAGGCTTGCCTACCACCCTGTGGGAAAGCAAAGCTACTGCAGGGCTCCCTTGCTTTCTGAGAGAGATCCAGGTCTTTCCAAACAGCTGACATGCCAGAGAAGTCCCCAGGCTCACCCTGGCCTGAGGACTAGCTCATGCTGACCCTGCCACTCCTGATCATTGGGCTCTTCCACCACATCTGGGAGGACACCCCAACAGGCTGCCTGTGGAGCAGCTTATAGCACTGCAGTGCCCAAGCCATCCTTGCCCCCTTGGGTGCCCACATGGGTCTGGCAGTTCCCAGCCAGTAGTAATTGGTGGGACTGCCTGGTTATGGGGTAATGGAGGAACCAGCAATGGGCACAGCATTTCTGGATGTGAAAGGACAGCTTCCTCCAGTTGTGCAATTGGCTCGTCCCTGCTCTCTGATGACATACTACCAACATGAGGACTGCCACCCCCAGTAAGATGTGAGTCACAATTGTCCTGTGAAAGCCGGTCCCTCTGTGGGCCACCAATTTAGTGTCAGGAGGTTCACCATCAAACCCGTACTAATGCGGGTAAGGCACCCGTGGGCCACAGGCCCTGCATGGAGCTGGGGGAGAGAGGTCAGAGTGGGCAGAGGGGGAAGTGGGAAAGGGGAGAGTAGGCAGAGGGGAGGAAGGGGAAGAAGGGGAGAAAGGACAGAGGTGGCGGGGGAGGGGAGAGAGGGGATTGGGGGCAGAGGGAGAAGGGGGCAGAGGTAGATGGGGCACAGATGGGGGAAAGTGGGGAGGAGGCCAATAGATGTGGGGCTGGCCTGAGCCCAGGCCCACTATCCTCCCCAGATCCTCATGGGCATGTCCGATCCCCTCCCAACACAGGTGGTGTGGGCCATCAGTTCTTTCCTACTGTGGAGGCTCATCCAGATCAGCAACGTGGATACACTTGTGGTGGGCTTTGAATGCCTGGGCTTCCACAGCTGCTTCAGGGCACTGGACAGGACCCACATTTCTATCCAGGCCCCAGAGCACAATGCCATGCACTACATAAATAGGAAGAGCAACCACTCTGTGATCATGCAGGCCCCAGTGGACCACCAAGGACAAATCCTCAACATCTACATCGGGTGGTTGGGCTGAAGCCATGATGCAAGGGCCTTCTGGAACTTCAACCTTTTCTGGAGGATGGACGTGGGCACCTGCTTCCCTCCCGGGAGTTGGCCATGGGGGACATGTCTTCGTTGTCAGCAATGTTGCCTACCTTTTGCTCCCATAGCTGATGAGGCTCCACACCTGGCACCTGGACTTCACCCAGGAGCAGTTCAACACCTGGCTGGCTCCTGAACGGCTGGATGTAGAGGAGCAGGATGTCCCCCATGTTGTGGGTCCCTGTTGTGCCCTCCATAATCTGGTGGAAAGCAAGGGGGGGACTTTCTCCAGGGGGGAATGCCAGAGGGTGGCAACCCCTATGAACAGCTGGGGTCTGCACCCAGGTGTTAAGTGAATGCCAAAGGGTTGTGCATTAGGGAGGCCCTGAGGGAGCACTTCAACCAATAGCCCTCCCCATGTCACCTTTGGAAACTGCCCCGTGCCTGCAGCCCTTCCTCCCTCTCCACCAGCACAATTCTCTTCCCCCACACTTCACCCCCTGACCTTCACCCAAGGATATGAGTGTGCTTGTAAATGAACACCCTTTAGTATTCAAAATAAAAAGGTGTGCAACACAAGCCATAACTTTCAACATACCAAAAAAAATCTCTGTGTAAAAATAAATATCTCTATGTGAACTATGTACATATGTGCAACTTGTCTAACTATGTAGTGGGGTTGGGACAGGAGGTATGTGAACAGGGAGGGGGCATCTCAACTGTGAGGGGGACATGTCAATTGGGAGGAGGGGCAGTATTCTAGGAATGGTGTGGACAGCTGTGAGCTGTGCCAGCCACAGGATCCCCATCCGCCCCAGGTCTGGGGTCCTCCACAGGCCTGGGACAGGGCCGGGAGCATGGGGAGGTTTGGATGGGGGCACAGCTGCAGAGTCAGGCTCGGCAGGGTGGTTGGGGCAGGAGGGGCCTGAGGGCCATGGGCACAGACTATGTCCACTACCCACCACAGGGCCTGCAGGAGCACCAGGGGCATGGGCTCAGGGGCAGTGGGGGCAGGAGTGGGGAGCTCACTGGCAGGGGGAAGGAGGGACACTGGGGCTTTGGGAGTGTCTGGGGCCATGGCTGCAGCGCCCCAGACCAGCCAGGCCTCCACCAGGTCAAGGGCGCGATCAACCCTGGCCAGCCACAGTTCCAAGACCCAGAGCCAGTGCCAGTGCCACTACCCGTCCCTCTGCAGCTGCTCCTGGGCGATCTTGTTTTGTTCACGGTTCACGGCTGCCAACACCCGCTGGCTGTCCTCCTCCAGGCAGCAATGGCTTCTCGGGCTGTGTGAGCACCTCGGGGATGGTGGGGTACCCTCTCTTTGCGGTACCAGTCCCAGTCCCACTGACTCCAGCTCCTCCCCGGGGCTGCCTGGCTGGATGGCAGGGCTGGCCTAGCCCTTGGATGGTGCAGCTGAGGGGAGGGAAGAGAGGACAGTGAATCCTTCCCAAGGCACAGAACCTGTGGCCCATCCCCAACCCCCATGAGCAGCAGCCCCTACTCCCAGGCTGTGGAATGGGTTCATCCAGGGCATGCATGCCTATGCCCCCTGTACAGTGGGCACTGTCACACATGGACACTGTAGTGTCATGGGCACCAGCCAGAGTGCAGCCCCCCTATTGGCTGGCCTGAGGGGCTGGTGACCTGGAGAGGGGGCCAGCTACAGTGGGGTCCACACTGGGGTGGCAGGCAAGCCAGGTGCAGCCATGGCCTCCCCACCGCCCATGCCACACATGCATCTCATTGAGCTGTCTGGGAATGGAGCTGCCTGTGACCATGCCTGGTAGTGGAGGGCTGCACTCAGTGGTGGGGTGTGTAGGGTGGGTCCATTACCCATGCAGCCGGCACACTCCCAAGCTTGGCTGGGGCGACTGCCTCCCCAGTGCCCTGGGGTTCTGTGGGCTGGCAGCTGGGTCCAGGGGCTGCCCAAAGGGTCTGGGTGGGATGCTCTGATGTGGACATGGCACAAGTGCCTGTCCCAGGGCATGGGTTCCTGCCCGTGCCATCCTGTCAGGGCCCTGGGCATGCCCTGCCTCCCACTCCCACCCAGGTGTATGTGTCTCTGTGGGATGCACCAAACAGTCCTGCAAACAGGTCCAGGGATGTCCTGACAATGCCGTGGTGCTGGAGGACAGGGGAATGACCAGGGTGCCCCAGCTGGAGTTGGAGTCAGAGGGCAGGTCCTCACAGGCCTCCAGCGACAATTCTGGGTCCGAGCTGAGTGCCATGGTGGGGGAGACCTTCTCTCCAGTGTCGAGGGTCTCCTGGCCCGGAGCTCCATCATCACCCCACAACATTCAGTGCAGGGCCTGGTGATAGGGGCAGGAGGGCACCCCTGCTCCCAAGCAGGGCCAGGCATCTCTGGGCCACACTCAGCCATGTCACAGCCCTTTGATTTTTGCACACACTTGTGCAAGGGTGGGTGCAGAGTGGCAGTGCTGCAACAGGGCTCCGGCTATGCAGGAGTAGCCAGGGGCATTCCGGTGCTTGTTGCTGGGATTCAGGATGAGCAGCTCATCCACCCAGATGACCAGCAGGTCCCAGAGCTCTGCACCGGACCAGGATAGGGCCCATTTGCAGACCTCCCAAGTGGGCTCCTGGGACACCTCGTGGGTGTCCTGGGAGGGGCCAGGCTGATTCCAGGCAGCGTCTGCCATTTTTTTACTCTCTGGGGAGTGGCAGCTGGGGCGTGGGACTGGGCACATGCTGGCAGCATGGAGCCACAACCCCGGCTTCCTGCACAGGGATTCCTGGAGCCCTGTTCCTTTAAGGTGGAAGCAGTGACCATAGAGCCTCACTTGCTGTGGAGAGGGTATCTCCTGGGTCCGGCTGGCTGGCACCATGGAGGACCCACTGTGTCAACAAAACTGTCCACCAGGGCATTCTGTCAACAAAATACTGTCGACAGAGGTGCTATACCTGATCGGGGAGAAGTATAGCACTGTCAGCCAAAGTTCTGGGTTTTGTTGACAAACTCCTGACAGAGAGCTTTACCGTGTTAACTCTTGGTGGGTTTTGTCAATAAAAGTCCAGTTTTGTTGGCAGAAGGTGCCCGTGTAGATGTGACCATTGTGGATAGTTCTCTGAAAACACCCATTCAATGTTCTTCAGCAGTCAAAAGAAAAGAAAAACAAACAAACAGAACGTTGTGAACCGTTAGGAAAGGGACAGACAACAGAAAAAAGATCATGTTGCCTTTATGTAAATCCATGCTGCACCTACATCTTGACTACTGTGGACTTTCCATCTCAAAAAGATACATTAGAACTGGAAGAGGTTCCGGGAAAGGCAACAAAAATGATTAAGGGTATGGAACAGTTTCCATATACACAAAGATTTAAAGGACTGGGACTGGTCAGCTTGCAAAAGAGATAACTAAAAGGGGATATGATGGAGGTCTATAAAATCATGGATGGTGTGGAGTAGGTAGTTTTATTTACTCCTTCCTTTATTTAAGGAAGTTTTATTTACTCCTTCACATAATACAAGAAGTGTATGCGGGGGGGTCAGCCAATGAAATGAAAACACATCAGGTTTAAGACAAACAAACAGAAATACTTTGTCATACAACACACGTGGAATTTGTAGCCAGAAGCTGTTGCGAAGGCCAAAACTATACCAAGAGATACAAAAAAGAGTTAGATAAATAATGTCTATCCATAGCTATTAGGAATGGGCAGGGCTGCAAACTTAAGACCATACAGTTGTGAGTCCCAGAAGCTGGGGATGGATGACAAGGGAAAGGATCACTAGAGGGTTGCCTACCCTGTTCATTCTCTCCAAAGTACAACGTATTAGCTGATGTCAGAAGATGGAAAGGTGGGATAAGTAGACATTGGTCTGACCCAGTATGGCTGTTCTTATGTTCTTTTTCTCTGCACAAACATATGCTATTAATTCTTTCTCTATCCTATCGCCTCAAAAACATCTTTCCCCCCAGGCTCCACTGCCTAAGCCTTTTGTCACACTGGCTACGTCTACACTAGCCCCAAACTTCGAAATGGCTACGCAAATGGCCATTTCAAAGTTTACTAATGAAGCGCTGAAATGCATATTCAGCGCTTCATTAGCATGCGGGCGGCCGTGGCACTTTGAAATTGATGCGCCTCGCTGCAGCGCGGCTCGTCCCAACAGGGCTCCTTTTCGAAAGGATCCCACCTACTTCGAAGTCCCCTTATTCCCATGAGCTCATGGGAATAAGGGGACTTCAAAGTAGGCAGGGTCCTTTCGAAACGGAGCCCCGTTGGTACGAGCCGCGCGGCAGCGAGGCGCATCAATTTCAAAGTGCCACAGCCACCCGCATGCGAATGAAGCGCTGAATATGCATTTCAGCGCTTCATTAGTAAACTTCAAAATGGCCATTTGCGTGGCCATTTCGAAGTTTGGGGCTAGTGTAGACACGGCCACTGTGTGACAAATCATCTTCTGTTCACCTCTCCACTTCTCCCCCATCTCTCCGGTTTTCTGAAAACACAACTGAAAAAGTCATTTTTTTCCACTGCCATTCAAAGTCCCCTCACACTCACCACTTCCTAAATTCTCATCTGCTAGAAAATATCCCGCTCGCTCACCTCTCTGTGTTCTCCCTTCCTCCTACACTGCCTCTCTCTCCTTACTTCACATCTTCATGATTCGACTGCTCCCTTTGTCTCCTTTTCCCAGCCTCAGCATTTTCCCTTCAACATGATTCTCCTCTCCTTTGAACAGTCTCCCACTTCTTAGCCTCCCCTACTCCATGTGAGCTCTCTTTTCTTCCTCTAACCCATCTCACACTGCTATTTGCACAAATTACAAGCAGTCCTGTAGCACTTTAAAAACTAACTAATTTAATAGATCATGAGTTTTCATGGGTAAGACCCCCTTCTTCCGGTGATTGGAGTAGACAGTTACAATCTTGGCTTTATATAGTGTGCGGGGAGTGAGTATGAAGGAAGGAGGAAAAAAAGAGAGGGTACCTGTCATTAGTAGGACCAGTAGAGGGAGCAAATTGATTTAAGTCCCATTAGTGAGAATATCAAAGGCAGAGAAATTGCCCTTGTAATGAATAAGATAGTTGAGGTCTCTGTTAAGGCCTAATTTAAAAGTGTCAGATTTGCATACGAATTCCAATTGAAATGTCTCCTTCTGCAATCTAGCGGTAAACTTCTTTTGTAGAAAGTAGCAGAGAGGTAGCCGTGACAGTCTGTACTTCAACAAAACAAAAGCAGCAGAAATGTAGCACTTTAAAGACTAACAAAATGATTTATTTGGTGATGAGCTTTCGTGGGACAGACCCACTTATCTAATAAAGTGGGCCTGTCCCACAAAACCTCATCACCAAATAAATCATTTTGTTAGTCTTTAAAGTGCTACATTTCTGCTGCTTTGTTTTCTTTTATAGAAGAATGGCTTCATCAAACCCCATTATTGAATGTCCAGGGAGGTTAAAGTGTTCCCCTGTACCTTTACGTATATTCCAATTCCTGATGTGAGATTCATGTCCATTTATCCTTTGGCACAGACACTGTCTAGTTTGTCCATTGTTCACAGCAGAGGGGCATTAATGGCACATGATGGCATAGAATGAAAGAATACTAGAACTGGAAGGGACCTCGAGAGGTCATCAAGTCCAGTTCTTTGCCCTCATTGCATAACCAAGCCCCATCTAGACCATCATATTAGTGTATGTGCCCTGATGGTGTGGCTGATGTGATTAGGTTCTGTGATGGTGTCACCTGCATAGATACGTGGACAGAGTTGGCAACAAGGTTTTTTGCAGGGATAGGTTCCTGGGTTAGTGTTTCTGTAATAAGGTGTATGGCTGCTGGTGAGTATTTTGCTGGGGTTGGGCTGCTACCTATAGAAAAGGAATGGCCTGTCTCCTAAGGCCTGTAAGAGTTGGGGATTGTGTTCCAGTATAGGTTGTAGATTGTCAATGATGTGCAAATTCCTTTCTGAATTCTCCGATACATCTTGGATATGCCACTGAGTGGTGGCCACAGGGAGATGGCTGTTCTCTCGGATGCAAGGCTGCTGAGTCTTGGGATGAATTAAAGTAGGGCTGGCTCTGGTCTACTCTATTTTAAAGGCATAGGTTAGGTTTGGAAGGGTTAACGTTTTACTGAGAAATGCAAGAAAATGTTGACTTCACCATACATACACAAACAGACAAAATATTTTTAGAAATAATAACCTAAATTTACAGATAGACATAATAAAATAAATCCTTCACAAATCCACTTCACTACTTAGTTTGATTTAAGGATATTGACTTTGTATTTTGACATGCAGTGTTAGTGTTGCCTGTTTAAGGGTTATGAGACTCTTTTTGAATCTCAGGGTCTACTTTCAGTAAAAAATTATTGTCTGATGATCTATTGCCCCCATAATTTTCCACAACTGCAAAAATTTAAACTGATAGATTGTTTTTAAAAAACACTTTAAAATAAACATCAATTTTATCTGTTACATTTGTTTTTTAAATAATCAGGTTCTGTCTCAGGGTTCTGAGTTCAATCCTTGAGGGGGCCATTTAGGAATCTGGGGCAAACACACTTAAAAAAATATCTGTCAGGGATGGCAATAGGTCCTGCTGTGAGTGCAGGGAACTGGACTGGATAAACTCTGAGATGAACTCCAGTTCCATGAGATAGGTACATCTCCATATGAGCTCTGCCAAACACACTCCTGCCCTCAACTTTACTCAGCCAGTCCATTCCTTTCCTTTACGTAGTAGATAAACCATCAGAGGAGTTGGATGCACCTAGCAAAGCAAAATCGTGAACCTTTCCCTCCATTTTCTCTTTGAGACTGAATCATATGTGTAGGGGCAGGTTTTCAAATGATGTCTGCACACCCAACAGCTCCCGAGTAGGCATCTGAAAGAAATGACAAGATTATCAAGCTGTTCAGCACTTGTACACAAGTACAATAAGTGATTTTGGGTGCTCAACACTTTTGAAAACAAATCTAGCCTCAGTTATGGGTACACAGCACATTGCAAAATTTGATCTTATACTTTTTACTGCAAAGCATGTGGAAATGCAGATATCTAATTAAACCTAACCCATATCTAAGCAACAGATTGCCCTGCTTCATCTAACTGTTCAGTCAGAAAGTAACTGAGCTGGTGAGGACACATGGAAGCAGTAGCACAAGCTACCAGTGATATAACCAAGTGCTGTATTTATAAATAACTTATGCCACCACTGTAAGTAAAAGAGAGATCAAAACAGAGTCTCTCTCATGTGGAGTCGATCTTTCAAAAGAAGCCTGGAACCACACAGTAACTCTAAAGCATATGGAGAAGATTTGCTTATTTAACAGTTCATTTACTGTAAGAGGCCAAATTTGAGCTGGTATTTCACTTAATATAAATGAGCGATCTGACTTTTTGGAACATTTTCCTGGAAACTGATTCAGTATAATGATAATGAATAGGAAATGCTGCTGGTCAATCGGGACTTTATTAACTAAGTAGCTAACATGAGAGACAGCGTAGTCCATCCCACTGGGGCTACGTCTACGCCACAGTGTAATTTCGAAAGGCAAACTTCCGAAAGGTATCTTCCGAAAGGTCAGCCTTCAGAAGAGCATAGCTGTCTGCTATGAGCATAGCTGTCGCAGCGTCCGCACAGCTACAAGTATTCTTTTGACAGAATGGGCCAGGAAACTCCACCGACAGGGTCACATGGCACACAGGCCCTTCCAGGCCTCGAAGCCAGCCACCCCTTTAACGGGCCCTTCCCAAGCACCCCCGCCTTGCACACCCTGAGGGTTGCTTTGCCACACAGAGCAGTGCACACTTGGTGCTCAGCGTGAAGCTATTGTGCAGGTGTCCATGGATGCCCTGCTGCTCCCTGACTAGGACATCCCTGATGACATGATCCGACCTCTGACCACGGTGATCCTTGCCACCCTGTACCTCCTCTGGTGGCCAGCCACTCCCATCACAGTCCTTCAGGTCCTCGCCACGGGGCACCATCTATGCCCTATCTCCAGGGGATCTGGTGCCCATGGAGCCACCCCACCAGCACCAAGTGGTGAGACCAGCTCTGATGGGAGAGTGGGACAATGACCACTGGCTCCAGAACTTGTAGATGACAAAGTGGACATTTCTGGAGCTATGTCACCGGTTCACCCCTGCACTTCAGCACCAGGACACCTGCATGTGGCCTGCGCTCCCCCTGGAAAAGTGAGTCATCATCAGCATATGGAACTGGCCACCATAGACAGCCACGGCTCAGTCAGCCACCAGTTCGGGGTGAGCAAGGAGACTGTCAGGCATGTCCTCATGGAGGTAAGGCATGCTCATGTCACTCACCTGCCACAGGGAGGTGGGAGGGGCTCCCAGGCAAGGGGAACCTTCAGGGACTGAGGGCAGGGGCCCTGGAGGAAACAGGGGAGGGGGACCCTGAAGGGGATGGGGAGGGGCATGGGGGGTGGAAGCATGGGATGGGGTGCCCTGTCCCACTCAGTACCTGGTACATGCCTCCCCTTGGCCCTGGACAGGGCTCGCCTGGCCCTTGGACATTGGAGCAGAGGAAACAGATTGGGGAAAAGAGAGGTGACCCATCAGTCCCACAACAGGGCCCCAAGGCCTGTGCTCCCCATCCCCATGGCCAGCCCCCCTCATATGGGTGGAGCAAGCACCAGGTGCATTCTGCCCCCCGCTTCCTTGGGCATGCTGGTTGTGGTGCTGTCCATGGGAGCTCGTGCTGAGTGCCATGCACAGCCCTCTTATGGCCCAGGGGATGAGCCCATCCGGGGTGCATCTGGACAGGGGTCAGTGGCCATGTGGCTGACCTTCTGCCAGCAGTGACAGGGGAAGATGATCCCCCCCTACCACCACCACCATGCCCAAGGTTTTCCAAAGCACTGGTTACCTACCAGAGTGTCCCTCAAGGAATATGGGGGAGGGCCAGTTGGAAGGTTTCTTGCTTGAGGATCCAGGTGGGATAGCTATAACCAGGGACCTTTTCTTGTTGGACAAGGGCTCCAGCTCCTGGGTTCCACCCGAGGGTCCCAGCTATTCCTTGGGCTCTGGCTGGAGCTCTGCCCTGGGCACCACTGTGTCCAGCACCTTCTCAGGCTTAGCTGCATCCTTCAGCCTCAGGAGGCAGTGTAACTCCCTGTAGTGGGGGCAGCCAGTGGGCACTGCCCGTGTGTGGCTGGCCACCTCCCAAGCCCCACAGTATGACTGCTGCAGCTCCTCCATCTTGGAGCACACCTGGTTGGCAGTGATGTGGGGTGGCCCCAGAAGGTCAGGCCAGTTGATAGGCAGCCAACAGCAGTGGCATTCTGGCACTGGCCGCTGGTGTGGAGGAGGACCTCCTCATCCCTCTCATCCCCCTCCGACCCCCAACCCAGGAGGTCTTTCATCTCGGCCTCAGTCCATGAGGAGGTTCTCTCCTTTGGCCCCTGGGAGCCCTCAGATGGATCAAAGGGGGGGCCCTGGGGCATGCAGGAGATCCTGGCCACTAGCCATGAGCATGGTTGGGTGGCTGTAGCTGTTCATATGTTACTTGGAAGGTGATGTATAGTTCACTGTTTGTAAATAGTTTCTTTTCACACCATTTATTTTCAAAATGTTTCCCTTTGTAAAAGTGAAAACAGTTATTTGACCCCCCCATGTCTGTAGTTATTGAGCAGGGGTAGAAGAGGAGTGAGGGCATGAAGGGAGGGATCATGGTGGGGATGGGGTAGGGCTGCAGGCCTGATCCCCACTGGGGAGCCCTGAAGAAGGTCATAAGGGGGGCACAGGAGAAGCTCCCGCATCAGGGCCTCACAAATCTTCGGCCTGTCCCGATGGGCCTAGTGGATTGGAGCCGTGCCCAGCAGCACATAGCAGTGGCCAGTAGCCACCCCCTCAACCCAGGAGGAAGGCCTCCCTCATCCCCTCCACTACGCTGTGGAGGCACATCACGTGGCCACCACCTGGGGTACATTGTACTCCCCCCACTCAGATGGATGAGAAGGCTCCAAAATCATGCCTTTAGGTGGCTGAAGGTGCACTCGGCCTGCATCCAGCCCTGGTTGCATCAGGCGTTAAAGAGTTCCTGGCTAAGGTCCAGCTGGCTGGTGTAAGGCTTTATGAGGCACAGCACGAGGGCATGTCCCCCATGATTCAGAGTGGCATGTACACACCCCTACTGCCAGCTCCTAGAGGGAGAAGAAACTGTCCACCTCCGTCCTCTGGCAGAGGTCAGAGTTGTAGAACTCCTGAGTGTTGTGTGCCCAGTCCACCCACCTGTCAATGAAGTGTCCCTGGTGGTCAACCAGGGCCTGCAGTACCATGGAGAAATATCCCTTATGGTTCATCTATGTGGCCACACTATGGTCTGGGGTGCAAATTGGAATGTGGTTCCTGCTGATGGCCCCAAAGCAGTTTGGAATCTCCAGGGCAGCGAATCCGGCCATGACCACATCCACATCTGCCAGAGGGATGATCCTCCATAGCAGGATGGCGTTGATGGTTATCATGACATGCAAAAGGCAGGGGACCAAACACGCACATCAGGGACTGAGGGAGGAAGTCCCCGTCCCCTTCCCATCTCCACCCCGTCGAGCCCCCTGAGAGGCCGCACTCCTGGCAACAGGGCTGTATGAGGGGGGGATGGCACTGGGATGCAGCTTCCACCCGCCTACCCACACTCCTGACTCCACCTCCCAAGCGTCCCTTGGATGGAATACCCCACCCCCAGCCCTGTGCAGGGACTGCAGCCTGAAAGTGCATTACCTCCATGAGGAGAGCCCCAACAGTGGACTTCCCCACACCAAACTGGTTTCCAACAGACAGGTAGCTGTCCGGGGTGGCAAGTTTCCAGAGGTCAATGGTGACGGCCATGAATGAGTGCAGGGAAGGGGTTAATCTCTCCTGCCCTACTTAAATCCCAGGTGAGCCAACGGGAGTGAAGTAGCTTTGTTTAACCTGAAAACAATTACAGATTTGGGGGCTTTTTTTTCTGTGGACCAGCAGAGAGGAAGTCTGGGGAGAAGATGTCCCCAGGCATTCAGAAATATATTGACTGTGGCAAAATCAGCCACTGAGATGTATGTAAAAGGGGCATGTAAATACAGCAGATCAAAAATGCTAATGAGGCCAGTCACTGAGTCAAAAATGCTGCTTTTAAAATGCAAAATAGCTACATAGACAGGGTTCCTTTGAAAGGAAGCCCTACTTCCAAAATCACCCTTCTTCCTAAAACAAATTAGGCAAGTGACTGCCATTATGCAAATGAGGAGCTACATTTACATGCCCCTTCTGAGAGGGAGGGGCAGTGTAGACAGAGCCAGTCTGTCAACAGAGGTTTCATCAGAAGATATCTTCCAACAGAAATGTCTGTTGACAGGTTGTTCAAGTGTAGGCATAGCCACGGGAAAGCTAGGGTGATGAAGGGAATTGAACCTGGGCTTTTTTACTTCACAGATGATGATATGAATCACTAAGTCAGCCTGACTGCTGAGCTGATTTCCCTTTCCCTGCAGCTGTGATTTCTTTCTGTTGTACCTACTTCACACCCCCTACCTGCCGTTTTGCTGTCTACCGACCTATGTATTTTAATGCATCAATCATAACATGCAGGCACAAGTTTACAATAATGTTGAGCTTCACTGTGATTTAGGACAGTATTGCAGTTGCACTATGGGTGAGGTTAACTGCTTTGATATTCTCCTGTGGGGTGTGGAATGAATGAATGACCCTGAACTCAGTCAGCTGGTTGCTACCCTCATGTGGGTAATTACGCAATGGAGCTGTTGACAGATAATCTGAAATGGGAATTCTATATTGTCACCTACTACACCTGTGTGATACTAAAGTATATTTATTTCTCTCCATATGGTGCAGATGAGTACATGAAAGGTTAAAGTAAAGGTTATTACTGAGCCCACTGCATCTTTCCTAAAAGTAGGAGTGTTGGATGAAATTCTGTTTGGTGTTACCGGGATTTGACCCATTATGTTCGGCCAAACAGAAGCTCAATAGCTTATGTTCTCCTTACTTTTATTTCCTTTTCAGTTTCAAATGACTGTAGTATTATTTATCTCCTGAACTAAAATGTTGTGTCATGTTGCTGTGAGCTGTTACCATCTGCTGTGCTCCACCCCAGTGATAGATGGCTGTATTCCAGTGGTGAGTGATGTGATCCTGATATGTTTTTTACCTACCTTACAGAGCTAGAATGGCACTTAAATTATCTGTGTTTATAAGAGTTTTGAGATCCTTGGATGATTGGTGTTATATAAATGCAAAAGTATGAGCGTCACTATAACACACTTTCCTCAGCTCGCCAAAAACAAAGGTGCTACTTTATTTTTAGAAACTTTAGACAAGAGGGGGGGCTATTTGCTAGAAGCAATTTTTCCAACAAGTAATCGTAACAAGAGATATATCTTTGTTATGAGAATATTAACTTTCCTGAGAGTATCTCCATATTGCTTTTTAATATATATTTAAATACAAGGGTGCCTGTAGCAAAAGAAGATATTAAAAATACACCATTAATAACTGAAAAGGACTTATTGAATGTCTTTGTAACAGGGTTAGCACACAGCCAGTGCACACCGTACACTTCCAGACACAGGGAAAATAAAGGCTCTCTCGGAGATCCACACCAGGAATTGTACATGAAGCATGACATGTAGGATGGTGTGTGCCTTTACACACAGGACCGCAGTTATCCCACCTGCTGAAGCCAAAGAGTCACAATATATAGAGTCTATGGCTCATTAAAAATATGCCCAATTTGAATATACAGCTATGATTTAAATCAGAAAGTTGAATTATTGCTATCCATGTCTGAAGGGGGTTCCAAACCCACTTGTCCTAAAGGGGTTAATGGAGGCCAGGTGGACCAATTTACTAGTAAGTAACAAACACGGGTGATAATCTGGATGGAAAGCCTTGATTAGAAGGAAGCTCAAGGAGGCTGAGCAGAAGTGGGCTGGGCTACTACAAACCCAGGAAGTTAGCAGCAGCCAAGGTGTCTGGGAGGAAGTTTGTGGTCATTCTCTGCTTCTGCCTAGTAGAGAGGGAAGGAGAGAATGCAGAGAATGAGCAGGGCCCTGGGGCTGGCCCAGAAGCAAGGCACACCCGGGCGTGAGCAGTGTGCACAAGAGAGCCTGTGGGATGCATGGTAGGAAGCAGCAAGGTTGGAGACTGAGCAGAACTTGGCCCTAGGGCTGGGAGCCAGACTAGATAGTAGACTGAGGTTCCCCTACCCACCAATGGGGAGTGGCACCACCACAGCCGTGAACTGGAAAACTGCCTAGGTCACTGTGGGAGTGAGAGACTTTAAAGGATTTTCCCCTAGAAGGTGCTGGTGCTAAGTAACCATGCCAGAGAGGAGCTGCAGGATGTCAGGGAAACCGTGCAACCACAGAAAGTGGCATCCACCTCATGGTGCTAATTCACCAAAAGGCCAGGGGAAAGGTCCCTCCTTGCAGTGAGTGGAGGTCCTCATCACTCTTTGTCCTATAGCATAACATCTCTGCTAATTTGGCAATTGCTAAAGGAATGTATTTGGGATACTCTCAGCACACTCTTCCTTAGTTTCCTTCCCCAAAGTGGGTCTTCTCAGATCTCTACAAACTGCTCTGTCCTGGAAATGTGGCTTTGCCTTACTCTTTACCCCTTCCATGTAGCAAAGACTCAGCTAACCCCTCCATCTCAAAGCAATTTCCTTTGTCACTTGGTGGACTTCTCTTTGGCCCACTCCCTAATTCTTGTTCCCAGCTCCTTTGTGGGCTAATTTTCAGTATTTCTGATGCTGCGACAGGATACACGGTTTCCAGTCTGCTGCCTCTGGAGCACCATTTCTAGCCCCTTCTGGGGCTGGACTCCTTCCCTCCTCCATTATAGAGCATGCCCTCCAGGCTACGGTATCCAACCTCCTGCAAACATTGATTCAGGGCCTTCCACAACATTGAACACAATCTCTGTGGTTCCAACACCGCATGGAGCTCACTATGCTCTTTTATAAGGACCAGGTGTCCAGTAAGTTCTCACTTCACCATTTTAGCCCCACACCCTGAGGCTTAGGTGCAGCTATTTCATTATGGCACAGAAGGGGCTGGGTCCATCTCCCCTTACAGTGGCCTGTGATATTTGGAAATAGACTGGAGTTTCTCCTCCCTTTCCCTGCTGTAGCTCTGCACAGGGTGCAATCCCAGTCACAACTCTTGCATTTGCTTGGCAAGATCTTGTGTTCCTTACATTTGCCTTGTGCTTCATTGCTGGCATACATTGGCCACAAAGGCTTACTGAAGGGCACTGGGGAATCACCACAGGGAAAGAGGGAGTCTGCAATGGTGTGGATAGGCAACACAGAGACCTGCATGGTCTATAATCCTTGGCTGACAGAGCAACAGGGAAGGAGGTGGGATACCAGAAAAGGGCGTGGGTAGGATGAACCAATGCTACATTGATCTTTGGCTGTTTGATAAGTTAAATCACGCATAGGCCGTGTCTACACGAGCCAAAAACTTCAAATGGCCATTTCGAAGTTTACTAATGAAGCGCTGAAATACATATTCAGCGCCTCGTTAGCATGCGGGCAGCTGCGGCACTTTGAAATTGACGCGGCTTGCTGCCGCGTGGCTCGTCCAGAGGGGGCTCCTTTTCAAAAGGATCCTGGCTACTTCGAAGTCTCCTTTTTCCCATCTGCTCATAAGAGTAAGGGGACTTCGAAGTAGCTGGGGGACTTTCGAAAAGGAGTCCTGTCTGGACGAGCCGCGCGGCGGCGAGCCGCATCAATTTTGAAGTGCCGCGGCCACCCACATGCTAATGAGGTGCTGAATATGTATTTCAGTGCTTCATTAGTAAACTTTGAAATGGACATTTGCATGGCAATTTCGAAGTTTTTGGCTAGTGTAGACGTAGCCATAGTGATCTTGCTAGACTTCAGGCTATTCCCAAGCTCCTCTACAAAATAGCAGACACTGACCAGCACTGGAAGTCAACTTTGGCAAGGGGAAGCTTTAAGCCAGCTTGTTACCCCACTTTTTGGGCCTCATTCACCATTCCTTTATACCAGTTTTGTGCCAGTGTATCACCACTGAGATGAGTAGAGCTATTGCATGTGTAACAGAATGGCAGGTGGAATTAGTCATGGGCGAAGCAGAAAGAGTCCTTCAGGTCATACTTCAAACTTGTGCCGGTCCTGTCCACCTGATCAGCACTTACACTCCAACCCTGTACACCACACCAGAAGTAAAAGACAAGTTCTATTACGTGCTTAGTGCTGCCATAGTGCAAATATCTGCTCGTGAACAACTGTATATTTAGGGTGACTTCAATGCAAGAGTTGGAGCTGATCGTGACTTATGGCCTTCCTGCTTAGGTCACTTCGGTGTGGGAAAAATGAATGAAAACGGACAGTGTCTTCTCGAACTTTGCATGTGCCACAATCTGTGCATCACAAACACATTTTTCCAAACTAAGCCACAGCACAGAGTGTCATGGAGACACCCACGCTCGAAACACTGGCATCAAATAGACGTGGTCATCGCTAGACATAACCTCAAAAATGTCCTTCTGACATGCAGTTGTCATTGTGCTGACTGCGATACAGATCACTTGCTAGTTTGCTCCAAACTCAAGGTGAGACCCAAGAAGCTGTACCATTCCAAACCAACTGGAAGGCCCCGCATTGGTGCCCGAAAGATGGCAAACTCAGAGGGAGCCGAAAAGTTCAGAGTGACCCTCGAGGAGAATCTGTGCAGGAGCCCTGGGGGTGCCGATGTGACATCCAGATGGCAGCATCTGAGGGATACAGTTTACAACACAGCCTTGTCGGTGTTTGGAAGAAGAGCTAGAAACACAAATGACTGGTTCGAAACTAACTCCGATGAGATGATTCCAACCATCAAAAAGAAGTGCTCTGCGCTCCTGGAGTACAAACGCTCACCGAGCCAGAGTACCCTGAAAGCACTCAGAGCAGCCAGAAAAACAGTACAGCAGACAGCCAGGCGCTGTGCCAACAGCTACTGGCTCAAGCTATGCAGCAGCATCCAGACCAGTGCCTACTTTGGTAATCTCAGAGGAATGTATGAGGGCATCAAGAAGGCATTAGGGCCCACCCAGAACAAGATGGCACCTCTGAAATCCAAATCTGGTGATGTCATCACTGACAAACAGATGGAGCAGTGGGTCGAGCAGTACTCCAAGCTGCACTCATGCAAGAACATTGTGGTTGATATAGCCCTCGATGCCGTCGAGCTCCTACCAGTAATGGACGAGCTGGATCAGGAACCAACTGTGGATGAACTGAAGAAAACCATCAACAGCATTGCAGTAGGAAAGGCCCCAGGCCAGGATGGTATACCACCAGAGGTAATCAAGTGTGCCACGGACACCCTCCTGGAACCCCTGCATGAGCTACTGTGCCTGTGTTGGAGAGAAGGAGAGGTTCCACAGGATATGCACGACATTAACATCGTAACCTTGTATAAGAACAAAGGAGACAGAAGCGACTGCAACAACTACAGTGGAATCTCCCTCTTAAGCATCACTGGTAAATTGTTCGCTCGCGTCATCCTTGGCAGACTCCAGAAGATTGCTGAGAGGGTGTATCCTGAATCACAGTGCTGATTCCACGCAGAGAGATCTACTGTTGACATGGACTTCTCTTTGAGGCAGCTGCAGGAGAAGCGCAGGGAGCAGAGGAAGCCACTCTATGTTGCCTTCATTGACCTGACCAAGGCCTTCGACTTGGTCAGCAGGGATGGACTGTTCAAACTGCTCCACAAGATAGGCTGTCCACCACGGTTACTCAAGATGATCCAGTCTTTCCACGAAGACATGAGAGGAACCATCCAATATGATGGCACATTATCGGATGTTTTCAGCATCAGGAATGGCGTCAAACAAGGATGCGTCCTTGCTCCAACATTGTTTGGGATCTTCTTCATGCTCCTCCTGAAGCATGCCTTTGGATCGTCAACAGAGGGCATCTTTTGCACACAAAATCCGATGGGAAACTGTTTAATCTTGCAAGGCTGAAAGCTAAATCTAAGGTGCGGGAAGTCCCCATCAGAGATATGCTGTTCGCAGATGATGCTGCTGTAGTGTCACACACAGAAGACCAGCTTCAGAAACTGCTGAATCAGTTCTCCAAAGCATGCAAGGACTTCAGGCTTTCCATCAGCCTAAAGAAGACAAACGTACTTGATCAGGACGTTGCTGAACCTCCATCAATCAACATTGACAACTATACATTAGAGGTCGTTCACGACTTCGTTTACCTCAGGTCCGCCATCACTGACACCCTGTCATTGGAGACTGAGATAAATAGTCGGATTGGAAAAGCAGCCACAACTCTGTCCAGACTCAGTGAGAGAGTGTGGAATAACATCAAGTTGTACACCCACACCAAAATGCAAGTCTACAGAGCCTGCATCCTCAGCACCCTCCTTTACGTCAGTGAGTCTTGGACCTTGTACGCCCGCCAGGAAAAGTGGCTGAACGTCTTCCACTTGCGCTACCTCAGGCGCATCCTTGGAATATCGTGGAAGGACAGAGTGTCCAACACAGCCGTCCTTGAGCAAGCTGGAATCCCAACCATGCACACCCTCCTCAGGCAGCGGAGGCTCCGCTGGCTTGGCCACGTCCACAGGATGAATGATGGAAGGATCCCAAAAGACATCCTGTGTGGCGAGCTAGCCTCTGGCAAAAGACCTCCTGGATGCCCCCAGTTGCACTACAAAGATGTTTGCAAGAGGGACCTCAGGGAGGTAGACATCGAGCTGGACAGCTGGGAGGAGCTGGAAGACGATCGCAGCAGATGGAGGCAGGAACTACACAAGGGCCTTCAGAACGGTGAGATGAGGATCAGACAGCTAGCAGAGGAGAAGCGAGCCCACAGAAAGCACAGTAAGGACCTGCTAGACACCCATTACACATGCAACAGATGCAGCAAGGACTGTCACTCTCGTGTGGGCCTTCATAGTCACAGTTGACGCTGCAAATGATGATTCCAAATGGAGCTACGAAGGGCGCAATCCGTAGTCTATGTAGACTGAAGGATGCCTACTACTACTACTAACAGAATGGCAACTCTGGCATGGTGTGTTTTCTGACTACTCTGAGGATGAGGCCTGCTTGCAGCTTGCAAGAGCAGCAGAGCCAACCTCCTGAAACACAGACACACATAGGTTTGGCCCAGGCACCCTTTTGAAGGGTACAGAAGAATGTCGTGGGACACCATGATTCTCTGCTGCCTTTCACCAATGATTCTACGCCACCTTTCAGCTTGCACAGTCATTTGTAACATTTACACACCCTTTTCCACAGGTGTAGATAAGGGTCAGGCAGTGCAGAATCTGGACCATTGTGGATGAACCAGGCACTGTGCCTCTGAAAGGTTGCTGGGGTGGAGGGTACTGTATGTGCATAGCACATTTTCTCTACAACAGTACTTTGGCTGAAAAGACATAGATTATTGTAGGCTTTACGGCTGTGGTTGAAAGAGACATAGGGCCTGACTCTCTGCTGTGCATGAAAGCACCACATGCCACTTTGCAATCTGTGGCTGAGTCAGCCTTGTTCCTGGACCGCAGGTACTCAGTTTAGTCCACTGGCCCCACCATGTGAACCCTGTTATCCTTACAGGGGGGCAGTCTGGGGAGGAACCCAGTCCCCACCCACTCCTTCCAGGTTCCAGCCCAGGGACCCTAGATGGCCACCACCAGGGAGGGCTGACTCCCTTCACCCTTGCCCCTGCAGCACCTCTCCCTGGGCCACTTCCCCCAGATGAATCCCCCTGGTACCTCCTTCCACTAGTGGTAGCCGCGGCAACAAGTCCCCTCCTTTGTTTGGCTCCTCTAGCTGACCAGTTCCTCACAGTCTCTGGTGGAGCTTCCGGCCCCCCTCCAGGTTGCTGAGGCTCCTTTCCTCTTTTGTGGCCTCTGGTGTTCCTCTACTTCTCCTTACTTCTCCTCACTCACCTCCCAAACTCTCCTTAACCACCCTCCCCTTGCCCTAGCGTGAAAAGGGGCTTATAAAGGTATCCCTGAATAGGCTCAGCTGGCCCTAATTGATTTATGGTGGCCTACTCCTCAGCTGCTCCCACTTTGATTGTCAGCTCTGTCTCCACTCTGTTTTAACTCCGGCCTGTCCTCTCCTGGCCCCACCCTGCCACAAATCCCAGATTGTTTATGGGCCTGTCTGATCCCACAGCATAGGTTAGAACAGCATAAGGACTGATTTAATTTATGCTGGCTGTCAGTGGCCATAAGGGGCTGAAATGATAGCAGGACATTCTCCAGCCATCACACTATGTTGGCTGTAGAGACAAGGGGTAGTGTGGGAGCTGCTATGGCTCTTGTGCCACTCAAGGATCCCCTCACACTAGGATCACCTTCCTGGAGCTGGCTATGCTGGTTTAGTGGAATCAAGCAGCCCAAACACAGGCCTGTGTACTTTATAATGTATGAGTTAGGTAAAGGCCTTACTCATTATTTTGGTCAGTTTATTATAATTCCTGTTTGTTCCACAGAATTGCTATCATGATTCACTTCAGGGCTTGGTAACAGATACTTACTGCTGGAACTGCAGCACTAGAGGGTTTGGTCATTTGCAACATGACCAATATGGAGCTGTCAGCCCTGCCTCTTGACGCAAACACAACAGGCTTGAAGTGAGAGGGTTATTGGCTTTCCATGCTGCCATCAGGACCCAATAACTTGGATTTGACCTAATATATTTTTGGTGGGATCATCCATCATCATCTAGCTGCTCTTCATCATGTCTCTCCAAGCACTTCCACTTTTCTCTCCCTGCCCACTGCTATCACCTCAGTTCCACACCTCACTCAGGGAAAGGGAGGAGGAAAGATAAAAGTACCATAACCAGCTGACCCGAAGATTCTTATGCATACAAGGTGTGCGCATAGGATTGATCCAGATACCATTATAGTAAATGAAAGGACTCCCACCAACTTCAGTGAGAGGCGGATCCGGTCTTTGTGTTCTTTTGTATTTGTGTGTGCACATTTGTCTGTGTGCGCATCTGTATAAGTATTTATACTCTCAGATATAATGACCCTTTGAGTCATGCACACACAACAAAACACACAAAAACTGGCATATGTAGTAAATCAGCATAACCACTCACTCTTGTTATGGCTGCATTGTCATCCTCCTCCTACTTTTGTTACTCTCACTTTCTGTGTCTTCTGAGGTTAGAATACGCCTTCAGCATGTAAGCCTGCACCCCGGGAAGAGGTATTTTGTCTTAGAAAGGCACGATTCTTTCCCCTTGCTCTGCAGAGGTAATTTCACAGCAGCAAATAACACACCCATGTTGGCTCCACCTATTCCGCACTAGCTGCTTTCAGGTGGTCATAATGCCCACTAGCATGTTTGAATTTAAGGATCAGATGGCTCGTACGGACATGAATCCAAGTGACAGTCTGGACTACAAGATGTTCTAGGCCTCATCCTGCTTTCACCTAGGTGTATTCATTTACCCTTGAATGTGGGGAATCAGACCCTGAGTCTAGAATGAAGGTGCTAAAACAACCATAATCTTAAATTGTTTCAGTATTGCAAAAGCATGCACTCTGTTCTTCCGCCTTGTTCTCGAGTACTAGAAAGTGTGTGTTCCTTGACAAAGCTTTTTCAGAATATACTACTGATGAGAAATAATGAAATGCTGAAATTTCTTCCTTCCTTCCTTCCGCAGTTCCTTATTGGAGGCACCAAACCCCCAGCATTAACGTATTCCCCTCAGAGTCATAGGACAGAGTCTGGCTTACTAACTTCCTGCCTAATGGATCTTTGCACACAAATTAGGCTTATAGGGCTTTATCTTTCCCTAGGGAGAATATTGCTGGATTATGTGTGGTTCCTCTCTTTCCCCTCCCCCTTAATCTATTATTTATATAACAAAACATTCCTGTTTCTTCCTTCTGAAAACATAGTTATTCCTGGCATCTGTAAAAGGCTTTTGTCAGTGTAATAAATGACCAATTACTGTATGTTTTCCAAGCCAATGTGTTACAGAAATACATGTTGGATATACGGCATGTCATGTTTTAAGATCTAATTTTGTTTGACACGATTGATTCAGGATATTAGGTATTATATTTCATTAAGCATATAATTTTTAACTGATGCACTCATGAAATGTTTGGAGACAAAATCAAAACTCAATACTTTTTTTTCCTGATCCACCAAGATTACTTCATCCATCACCCTACTCTCTATTTTCTGTCACCGTTAGGATCTGCTTTATAAATCGCAATAAAATGTCAATTTATTTGAATAAAATATTACTAGGAACAGTAGCAATTTGGATTTTGCATCTTTTTCTGGAGGAACTCAATGTTTCAGTAAGCTTCCTATCCCTCACGTAAGATAAATAAGAATTTAGCAATGAGTTTTCAAATGAGCAAACAGAGGCACAGAGTTTTGGTGACACACTAAAGATTACACAAAGTGAAAAACAGAGTTGTCAGTATGGACCAGGGGATGAAAAATGGAAAAACTCCCATATTAGGACTACAGTGTAGCCCCATCTCAAAAATATGTACACAATTTGCACCATGCAAATTGTGCAAGTTATTTGAAGGTAATTTATTTTGAACTTGGTGCAGGCCACACAACACCGCAGTTCGAAATAAGTGCCCATTTTGAACTTTCCTTTACCCGTCTCACAATGAAGGGTAGCAGGAATGAAATACTGCACTTGACTGAAAACTCAAGAGTACATTCCCTCCCTTATTAGTATTACATTTGCTAGCTGGGGGGACAGGGGAGCACACCTTTCTAGTGAGGAAAAGTGTTATGGAATGCTTAATCTGCATTATAATGTTTATTCACTAGGTTGTGCTGTATGAAAAACACTGGAGCTCTTCCTCAACAACTGCTAGACTTAGTCTCTATCCTTATTTCCAATACGGTTCTTGTTACTGGCATCTATATTACTTCTCTTGCAATTTGACTAACCTGGCATGGTCACATCAGAAAAGCAATAGAAACTGCAGAATATCATCAACACATGGCCATTCCATGCCCCAGAAAAAATTTAACGTTGGCAGACCATCAGACTGATCCAATGGGAGGTAGTTATTTGCACATTTTCACGTCACAATTAAACAACATGAGAAGAGTGGGAGTGTGCAAACTTCTTCCCTACTCCATGTTGTGGGGAGGGCAGATGAACATATCTTTAAATCCTTGGCCTTTGGAGAAGAGATCCCCATGAACAATTTTGCTGTGGTACTAGCTAAGTTTGATGGACTTTTTATACCTCAGCATAATTTGGTTTATGAGCAAGTCTGTTTCTACTAGCATGTCCACGACCTAGGGCCGAGCAAACAGATGTCCTGATTTTTATAAGGACAGTCCTGATATTTAGGGCTATGTCTCACATAGGCACCTAGTATTGCCCAAACCCTGTCCCAGCCTTTCACATTTGCTATTTGGTCATCTTATCCTGAGAGGTCTGTAGAATATTTCTGAAGAGTTTTGCATGACATGGCAAAAAACTGATTCTGAATACAAAAAAGGAGGAGGACTTTACTGGCATTTTAGAAAGTGAACTGTCAGAAAAACTGTGAGTGAAGAGAGATTAAACTTTTCACAAATCAATAGAAATGTCAAGATAACTGGAGAAGATTAAAAATTAAAAGAGAGGCCAACAGCCAGCAGAAAAAAACTGGAGGAACTGACTTAAAATCATGATAGAAACAGCTGCAAAAACAACAACAAAAATTGAAATAAATCCTCACAGGCTATCTGGGGTAAACCCCAGTCAAAATACAACACTTCTCTGACTAGATGCACAAGATGTGGAATAGATCCGAATCAAAGGCTGTTTAGGTTGCTGAGAACTGTCAGCAAAAGATACACAAATTGCACAATGTATTTGTGTATCTTTTGCTGACAGTTCTGTCGGGAGAGGCTTTTCCTACATTTGGCCCATCTACACAGGACAAAAGTCAGAAAAACCATGTCTGTCAAGACATCCCTTCCTCCTTGTGGAATGAGGTGTACAGGAATGTCAACAGAATGCTCCCAGCCAGAAGATCTCCGCTGACAGATCTTCAGTCTGGATGCACACCCTGTCAACAAAACTTCTGTCAACAGAAGTTTTGTCAACAGAAGCCTGCAGTTTAGACATAGCCAAAGAAGGGCTCATGGATCTCTAGAGCTGTTTTTGTGGGCTCATTCCTGTGTAATGGTGCAGACCCAGACTGGAGAGTGGAACTGTTTCTATAGAAAAGTTGTTCACTTTAAAATAGGTGTAGGTGTAGCAATCATATCAGAAAAGATTTTTACTCACCATCAGCCCCTCCTTGAGCTGAAGTAGGAGACATATTCCAAATCATACTGGAATAGGATGCATTTAGACATTTGAACTGCATTTAGACAATTTTCCACAGAAACAACCTACAAAGATACAAGCTTTAAATTTAATGTGCATGTGGTTAGCTGATGAGGCAGTCAGTGTATTCATTTGTAGTGTGGTTGCCACAATGGAAGAGATGGAAGAAGTTGAAGGAATATTTGGTGGCAGTGGTCTTTTGGAAACAGACAGGAGAAATGATGTTATAAGACAATGCTGAACCACACCATCCACAGAACATACTCCTCACTTCATAAAGAATAAACAGAATTAAGGAGAATGGAAAAGAACGTAGTAATTGAGAAAATCTCTGAGCTAACTACATGCTGAACGCTGATGTATCTGTTAAGAAGAAAAATGTGAAAATAGGAATATCTGCTTTTAAAAGACTTAATGAAGCAGTAATGAGACAAAGATACATCTTCCCAATACAGTAATCCCTCACAGTGCACGATTTCAAGTTGTGCTTGACTCACATTAACGCAAAATCCTGCTCCCCCCAGCCCTGGCTCAACTCCACCCTGGCCCTGCACAGCCCTGGTTCAAACCTCCTGACTTCAGTTCAACCCCCTCTGGCTCCAGTTCAAACCCCACACTGCCCCAGTTCACCCCCCACTGCACACAGCTCTGAGTCAACCTCCCCACAGGGCTATGTGGCCCCAGCTCAACTCCACCACCCTGCCTTCCCTGTAGCCCTAATCCACCCCAGGCTTAACCCTCCTGCCTGCCTCCCATGGCCCCAACAGACCTCCCCACAACTCCAGGACTTACCTTGCTCAAGGAGCTCCAGGCACTCCTGCTGCTTCCTCAGCTGCAAACCGTGTTCTGTTAGGAAAAAAGTCACCCTCTGACATACACGAAATTTGAGTTATGTGAAGATGGATGGGAACGCAACTCTCACATAACTCGAGGGACTACTGTACGAGAGAACTTCATCCCTGAAGATTCAGGAACTACTGTATTTTCCAAGCTAGATGGATCAAGCAGTTTCTTGCAAATTCCTTTAGCCAAAGAGGATTCTAACCTGAGAGTGCTTTATTCATTACAATGTTTTGGAGATTTTTCTTTCAAAGATTACTTTTCTTGATTAACAATGTTCCTTGTTTTTTTCCCAAGATAACAATGCTGCTAAATAATCTTAATGAAGTCGTTGTTGTGGGTGATATGTTAGAATACAGGTCATCAGTGGAAGTACACGACAAACTTTCATCGAAGTTCTCAACTTAATTAGTGAGTCAGGTCTCAAGTTAAATAAAGAAAAGTACAGTATGGTTTCTGCCAACATCAAATTGAATTTTGGGACAGATAAAAAAAAAGGTAGAATTATTCCTATTCCTAAAATAATAAAAACAATTAGAGAATTGAATGCACCAACAAATGTACCGTAACTGAAATGCATACTGGGAATGTTAAATTAGCTTGGCTGATACCTGCAAAACATCCCTACAGTGAAAAAAAAAAAAATGAACTGCTAAGATCCAATATGTCCTGATTATGGCTATGTCTACACTAGCTTCTGCCTTTCAAAAGGGGGATGCTAATGAGTCACTTCAGCAGATACTACTGAGGCACTGACATCAATATGCAGCACCTTATTAGCATAATGCTGGCCGTGGCAATTCAAAATTGCCACTTTCAAATTGCATGCCACCCGTGTAGGCGGGGGCCTTTCAGAAGGATGCCCCAATCTTTGAAAGCCCCTTATTCCTAAAACTAAATAGGAATATGGGGCTTTTGAAGACTGGTGGGTCCTTTCAAAAGGCCCCCACTACACTGGTGGCGCACAATTAGAAAGCAGCACTTTCAAATCGCTGCAGCCCATATTATGCTAATGCCATGCTGCATATTCATGGCAGCGCCTCATTAGCATCTGCCAAAGTGTCTCATTAGCATCCCCCTTTCAAAAGGTGGGGGCTAGTGTAGACATAGCCAATAAGGGTCAAAATCAGGAGACCACCTTCAAAAGGGTAAATAAATTATCTACTCCAGTTTTAAAGTTCTATGATGTAAATAAGTTTTGTGTTTTATATACATTATCAGTTGTATGTGTACAACAATTACAAGTTCTCAAGAAATTGTGTTCATATAAGCTGATTAAAATGCCAACATACCCATCATATGCATGAAAGATTTTCTCAGTGGAATACAGTTCATTACACTAAAAGAAAACCTTTTCATTAACTCCATGTAGTAGTTAAATTAGTTGTCACAGCGATGAGGAGGTAAGATTTCACTATGCATGCTAGCAGTGGGCACTTCAGGGAGAGAGAACTGTGGTTATGCTGAAGTACCTCTTCTTCGAGAGCTCAGCCTTTCGGAGAAACTGATGCTCCACCTCATCCAGTGTAATCAAATTTCAAATCAAGCTTTTCCCCCTCCCTGGGGAAGTCAAATCTTTCTGAGTGTTCAGATGAGACCCTCTACCACTTTGGGTGTGGCGACAACTTCCGTCCATGGTCTTATGGGAAATCTACACAGAGGAGCCAGCCAGGATTGGAACATTTGGTCCTACAGATATTCAAAGGGCTTCCTTCAGTTTTGGCTGGGCTTCCTCTGACTGTGCTGATTGTCTCTTGGCTCCAGTTCACTTGCTCCCACTCCTCTGCTCAGTCTCTTCTCCTCAGCTCCACACTATGCCTGCCACTATTACTCTTTCCACCCTTTCCCTGCTCTCTCATCCACCTTCCCTTTCCATTTGGGGGGATCCCACTCTAACTAATTCCAACCATTTGAAAATGTGGAACAACCATGATGTTTGCTCCCCTCGGGTTGTTCACTTTTCTTGTGTGGGTGCTATTGTAACCCCTACACCTATGTGTGGTTAACTATCCTGTGTAATAAGTGTCCTTTACGGCCTAAGCTACAAGCCAGCTGGCCTTTAGCTCAAGCTGTCGAGGTTCCTACACTAAGCTCAAGAGGTCCCAGGTTTGAGTCTACCTCTATCCCTTCCCCAAACCTGTGTCTGTCTTCTCTGTTGAGATCATGAAGCTCATCAGAAGCAAGAACTGTCTTCTACTCTTTATACAGTGCCCAGCACAGTGGGGCCCCATTCACAGCTGGCTCTTAGGCACTACCATAATAACAAAACACCTCTCCCGTTCTGGGGTCTTCTGCCCATTTGTATGGCTTTGGTTCCTCTTCTGAAAGTTACTCCAATCCTCTGGAGTTCCTTCTCCTTCCAAGTACATCCAAAGCACTACAACTACACATTTCCCAGCACTCAAGCTAAGGCTATGTCTACACGAGTCCAGAAGATGGATCCACTGAGGGTGGATCTTCTAGGGTTCAGTTTCACATATCTGGTAGGGATGTGTGAAATCAACCTATCAAGGGTCAGCAGTCAACCCCTGTACTCCTTGCATCTCACAAAGAGTAAGCGAGGTCCATGGGAGAAACTCTCCCATCGACCTTCTGCAATCAGGACAGCCAGGTAAATCAATTTGCAGAAACACTTATTCTAGCTATGCAGTTGCCATAGCTTGAATTGCATATCTGCAATCAGCTTACTTTCCATAGTGTGAACATAAAGATGGTATCAGTAAGTCACTCCGCTGAAAGGAGAGGTATAATGTGAAATTCTATTTATCTAAAAAACTGATAGCTGAGAACTATCCTCTTCAGCCTAGATGAAAAGAAAAATCTGACTTTTTAAAAGAAAAGACTGGTTAACAGCTTGTCATCTTCATATACAAAGACCTGATGTGTGCACACATAAGGTATTTCCATGCATTAGTTGGATGTGTACAGGTTATATTGTACATTTTAAAACTTTAATATCCCTGTACAGTGTACATAATTAAGTATTCCCATCCTTAAAAGTTCAGCATTGAAAATTCATGCTATAATTGCAGTAATTTGGGTTTTTTGCCTCTGTCAATTACTTTGTTTAAATTATAATGAATAATTTGACAGATTTCTTGTTTGATTGTTTTATGAGTCTCCTACTTTTTTAAAAGCTAGATCTTTAAAATACATTAGGACTATTTTTCAACTATCTTTTGGGTAATAAAGTAGGAAAATATTTTATTTTCTCAACTTCTTGCTCTTTGAAAGTCCACTGTTGAGTTTTCATATGAAATTTCCAAGGAAATGTTTTAGGAATACAGATAATGGTTCTGGTTAATTCTTTAAAACAACTAAGTTCTGAATTTTATATAAGAAATTAGGCTGATTTCAGGTTTATGCAAATATAAAAGAAAGCCAGGGTTCTGAGAACACAATATCAAGCCAAAGATGCACTTATGATTCATTTTTTATTTACGTAATGTATTTTACTGAGCGGGTAATTTAATGGTTCTCTCATTTTGATTAACACTATAAAATATTGGTAAATATGTAGTTTCCTTTAACTTTTTCTATTCTTTCTTCCCACCCTTACCAATCCATCTGTGGAAAGAACTATATCAATTTCACTTTCAAAGAAGGACAAGTTTATTTTAGTATTGAGTGTGCACTTGTTCTCACAAGGAAATATAAATTCCTGTAATGAGTTGACTCTGATCATTATCATTTATATAGTTATTGCCTTTTAACGCTGTCAATACCACAGCTCATCAAGAAACCAGAAACAATACATCTGTTTGCTTACCAATAACAGTTGAGTTATTTACGTAAATAGACCATTATCATATTTTCCCCTCTGAATTTTCAGCCAAAGTTCTGAAAATATTGATCAGCTGTCACTGAAAATTAATTTTCCAACTTTCATTGTGTGTTGTATATTATACCTCAAACAAGCAGACTGTGACCTCTCCTTATTGATTTAACTCCCCAGCAGCATACAAAACACTCTTAAATGGCTATTATACATTTTAAAACTGCAAAAATCCCTGCACAAAGTACCCATTTGTCTCTGAGTGAGGAAGACAGTAAATGTACTTTCGCCACCAATAGTTTGGATGAGGACCAGGCAGTCATCCTCACTGGACAATTAAAGTAATCTTCATTAAAACTCACAGCTTCATTAGAAGCTCACTAGTACAATCACTATCCGCTGTACTCTGTGCTGTTTAGGCCTCAGCAGGAGTACTGTGTCCAGTTCTGGGCACCACAGGTCAAGAAAGATGTGGAGAAATTAGAGGGGGTCCAGAAAAGAGCGACAAGAATGATTAAAGGTCTAGAGAATGTGACCTATGAAGAAAGGCTGAAAGAACTGGGCTTGTTTAGTTTGGAAAAGAGAAGATTGAGGGGAGACATAATAGCGGTTTTCAAGTATCTAAAAGGGTGTCATAAAGAGGAGGGAGAAAACTTGTTCTTTTTGGCCTCTGAGGATAGGACAAGAGGCAATGGACTTAAACTGCAGCAAGGGAGGTTTAGGTTGGACGTTAGGAAAAAGTTCCTAACTGTCAGGGTGATCAAACAGTGGAATAAATTGCCAAGGGAGGATGTGGAATCTCCATCACTGGAGATATTTAAGAACAGGTTAGATAGATGTCTATCGGGGATGGCTTAGACAGTACTTGGTCCTGCCATTAGGGCAGGGAGCTGGACTCGATGGCCCCTTGAGGTCCCTTCCAGTCCTAGTATTCTATGATTCTATCACAATGATATATTAAATCCTCTTATAATGACACAGAACACTGCATTCTTTTGCATCACTGCTGTGCTATGCATTTTGCAGGGCTTAGGACTTCTAAATAATACAGTTAGATCCGGTTCTGATCTTATGTATACTATTGTAAGTCAGGTGTAACTCCACTGAAATACTAGAATTATGCTGAAGTAAAGTGGGTGTAAATCACATCAGAATACTCTCCCCAGCGCAGAGGAATCCCGTTTGTAATATTTTGGTTCACTGTTATTTAGTTTTAACTTACTGTAAATATTTCAGCAGAAGTTCAGATTTGGACTCCTACACCATTTTAAGCAATAAAGTGTATGTATCTTAATCACTGTTATTGGTATCTATTTAAATTTTCATTATTGCACAAAATTAAGGTGGAAGAAGTTAAACAATGGAGGGGCTGGGCTATAATTATTTAGTGACAATAGGTTCTGTGATTTATGTTTGAGCTTTATGCCTTTTAAAACCTAATTGTCAACATCACCTGTTCAAATATACAAAGTAAATATCCTTAAATCAAACTTTAGTTCTCAGGCAGCATTTTTCTTATTTATTTTCAGTTCCTATCTGAATGTTTTGACTACTATTAATAGAAATACTGATGAAAAAATATACTTTTGTCTAGTGAATCAACATTTACTTATTTTACTGATAAAATGTCTGATACTTCCAAGCCTAGTTATTTGTGATAAAAAGAAGAGAAAATGTAAGATACTTACAAAGGTGGAAAACTATTAAAATACAAAAGCACTCATATTCAACTAAGGTACATGACTTTACTCCACCATCATTTACATACCTGGGAAGAGCTGGATTTTTATGTAAAATATTAATGAGAATTAAATGTAGTTTTCCAGCTTCATTCTGATTTATTTTAAATGAATTGCCACAAACCCTTCTTTCCCGCCATAGATTATGTTTCTGTTTACAGAACACCTACAAGGACCTAAAGAATGATTTTCTCTTGAGTTAACTCGAAGATTCCATGTAGGTCTTCAGATCTATGGCTATTTGGGATCTTTCCCTCTTCTAATTTAGAACCAGTTTGGGAAAATTGCTTTTTCCTTATTCAGTTTTTGAATGGAACATTATTTCTTTGACCTGTGGTACAGACCCTCTGAGACACAAAAGAAAACGTCCTTGTGTCATGGTTCATCAATTTCCAGTTTCCATAAGAAAATGAGGTAACATCTGTCTGAGAATTGGTAGTCCAGGCCCAAAAGAGGTCCCTGAGAAGCACAAGGACAGAAGGCAGGACAGCTGCACCCAATATTCCAAAGTAATACAGTGAGAGTAATTTTCTAAGAAGGCAACTGTTGGTATGTGAAAAAAAATTTCCAGAACTCAATAATATTTAATTTTGTTTCCTGTGCTGTGTTGTGAACCTTGTTTTTACTAAGTGGCCCAAAGAAGTGCGGGTCTTTATGGAGAGACTTTATTTATTTTACACCGGCATCACAAAATAACTAGGTCCTGTTTCCCAAAAGTGGTTTCTTTTCCTTGCCAGAAAATGGCCTCCTGTTGTTCACAGGAAGGACTGTGGAACTGGGCTTTGCTATACTCTGGATGCATATTAAAGAAACAATGAACCTGTTGCCATTTCAAAGAAAACTGATTTTTCTCATTTTCTCTTTGTCCCACGAGGAAAATATCTTTATGAACACCTGGTAGTCTCACATTAATGAGACTTTGTTCCTGCCAAGGGTTTTTCTACCATTCCTAGTACTCTAGCATATAGGTTGTCTGAAACTCGAGGGAGGGTAGTATTGAATACAAAGAGACAATATTTGAAATAGTTAGGTGGCAAATATCTGAGATCAGAGAATGGGGATAAAGGGTATTTAATAAACTAACCAGTATTTTGTTAGAAGTGGAATGAATATATCTCAAGTAATTTATCTATTGGAGTTTTAAAATGCATTTTTTAAAAAACAGGATATTGAAAGTGGCATCTTTAAAATACCTGGTGACTTTTTAGTCACATGGGACATAATTCCAACTGTCAGAAATGCAAGAACCTCTGTCCTAGACCAACAGAGTATGCCTAGGGAGGTTGTGGAATCTCTATCTCTGGAGATATTTAAGAAAAGGTTAGATAGAAGTCTAGTAGGGATGGTCGAGATAGTATTTGGTCCTGCCATAAGGGCAGGGGGCTGGACTTGATGACCTCTCAAGGTCCCTTGCAGTCCTCATAGTCTATGATTCTATGTCCTAAGTAAGACAGCAGCTAAGTGATACACAGCTGTAAATGATATCTAAGCTACTCAGTGGGCTACTAGAATTTAAATGGAACATGCTTTCAAATGAATGTGTAATGGGAATTACTATCACTAAAGAATACTAAATTTAACTCATATTTATGAGAGAAAAAAATCTAGAAATTCTGTCTATAAAGTAATACAGGACATATGTAGTAGGGCCATTTTGTAGTGAGCCTGGCCCCTTCCAGTCACCTGACTGGAAGTCAGGAGGTGTGGCCAGGGCTCTAAAAGCCCAGCCTGAGCACTCAGTTGGGACTGAGCCTCCAGAGGAGCCAGAGGATGGCTCTGGGCCCACTGCCTGGGAGGCTGAGGACCAGCTGAGTGAGGTTGAGGCCTGGATTGGGCCACCTGGTCCTCTGCCGGTCCTGGTAACCCATGGACCCCAGTGGAACCTGCCAGAGGAAGACCAGCTGGACCTAGAGGACTGATCTGAGTACTGGCCTCTGAGACAACAGAACTGATAGGCCACATAGGCCTGGATCAAGCCACCCAGACCCCAGCCAGACCTGGAACCCCGTGAGCCCTGAAAAGTCAGCTAGACACTGGGTATGTGTTGGTGGGGAGACCAGGAATGGCCCAGGGGGAAAGAGGACCATTAAAGGGGCCTCGGTTTGGCGTGTTGCAGTCTGGGTACCCCGCTGACCTGTACAACAGACCGTACTGCTTCAACCAGGGCCTCTGGGCTGGGATACAGTGCAGTAGGAGGGCCTGTGTCCTCCCCATCACCCATCTGCCAGGTGGTAGTCTCCCTTCTGGCAAGCACAGGTGAAGGTCTGTGCCCTGTCTGAACTGTGAACTGAGCTGGCCGCCCTGCCCTGAGCAAGGGCCAGGACTCTCCTGAGCAAGGAGGCAACCTGTAACTGTTTGTGTGCTGCCCTGCCCTGTGATAGGGCCTGGGCGTTCTAAGAGTGTTGTTTGCCACCCCGCCCTGAGTTAGGACCTAGGCTCCCTTGTAAGACAGTGTTTGTGTTTGTTGCCCCACTCTGCACCAGGGCCTGGGTCTGCCTTGCCTTGCACCAGGGCTTTGGTTCCTTTTGCCTGTAGGTTGCCGTGCCCTGTGCTAGGACCTGGGCATTCTAAGAGTGCTATTTTGCTTCCCCGCCCTGCACCAGGGCCTGGGCCATCTGGGAAATGTTTATGTGCTGCCTTGCCCTGAGCTAGGGCCTGGGCTGGACTGTGAACTGTTTGGTTTACCACCCCACCTTGCACCAGGACCTGAGCCTTTGAGACTGTTGGTTTGTTGCTGTCCCTGAGCTAGGGCCTAGGACTTGTAAAACTTGTGCTAATTTTCCCAGCTAAACTGTGTGTGTTGCCCTGCCCTGAGCGAGGGCTGGGGCTTGTTGACTGGTGGTTTGCTGCTGCCCTGAGTGAGGGCCCAGCTTTCCTGAGACAAGCTGTTTTGCTGCCACACCCTGAGCTAGGGCCCAAGCACATTGGGAGCATATGTGCACAGTCTTGCCTGGAGTTAATTTCCCCAGGGCCTGCCTGAGGTAAGGCCGGGCTGCTGAACTGTCACCTCTCATCCCCCTGAGGCAAGGTAGGCTAAAAACTAGTGACTTCGGGGTTATTGTGGTGCCCTTGACAGTGGGATGGAGTGGCTATCCACTGACCAGGAAGGGGAGGAACCTTTCTGGGAGCCTGAACTGGGTACAACATTCTTCAAATACTAGAGGGAGCTTAAGAGAGGAGGAGTGGACAATATGATGGAGAACTGATACTCTGAGTCATCTTGAGAAAATAATCTGGTTTAATCCAACTAATTTTGTAGATATCAAAGACAGCAGGCACCACTGTGATCATATCATCTGGCATCCTTCATAAGACAGGCCATAGAAAAGATATAATCTCAATTTAAAAAATGTGATACAAAATCCACCACAACCATTGATCTTTGGAGACTTCAGGCTCACACTCATTGTTGGCTCACTCAGTGAAAGATTCATAGGAGCTCTTTGATGGCTTTGTTACTTCTGTTCAGTGCTTTGGACTCACAGTGAGCCTCATGAAGACAAAAGTTATGCCTCAGCCTGTTTGGAAAGAGCCCAGTGCTCCAGTGATCACTGCTGCTGGTACAGTCCTTAAGGCTTTTGGTAAATTCTACTGTCTCAAAAGTATATTGTCCCCTAGCATAAATGTGGATCATGAGGTATTTTCTCAATTAGCCAAACCCAGCTCTACCTTTGGACAATTGACAAATGCCTATGGTATGACCAACTCATTAAACTCCATACCAAGGTAGCAGTTTATTGGTCAGTTGTCCTGAATAACCTGCTGTATGGCTTGGTGTCATGGACAATATGTCACTGTCATGCTTTGAAACTCAATCAGTTCCATATGTGCTGGCTGAGGAAGATTTCCCACAAGAATTGGTGGGACAAAGTTCCTAACATGGAGGTGCTTAAACTGTGTGGTGTTATGGGCATGGGAGCAATGCTTATGAACAGTTTAGTTGGATTGGTCATGTTATGAGAATGGATTATACATGGATATCAAAGATGGGCTTCATGGCCAGCTTGCTCATGGAACGCACTCTATCGATGGTCAGTATAAGTGCTATAAAGACATCTTAAAGGCCAACATGAAGTCATGCAGCATATCTCTAAATGATCTGGAAAATGTAACTCAGGACAGATTGCCTTGGAAGTAAACCACTGTGCAGGCTCTTAACTGTTTTGAGAGTCAGCATATCCAGGCACTACAAGAAAAGCATAAAATCCAAAAAGAATGTACAACACATGCAGTTGGTGGCTTTTTATGTGACATCTGTAATTGACTCTGCAGATCAAGGACTGGTTTAGTTGCTCACCAACGACATCATAGAAGATGATATCCATCGATCGATGGTTCAGTCCAAGCAAGCAAGTTAATTACTCCATTAAAATTTTATACCTTATTTCCATTCTGAATTCATACAGCATCAACTTCCAGGCATTAAACAGGGTAATACCGTTGCCTGCTAGCTTGAAGACCCCTTTATGAAATATTTCCCCTGTATATATGTATAGGTAAGACTACGTTTTAGTCATGGGTATTTTAGTAAAAATTATGAACAGGTCATGGACAGGAAACAAAAAATCAAAGCCCATTACCTGTCCATGTCCTATCCTATATACCCATGAATAAAATTTGGGCCTATGGGGTGCTATGGGGGGTGCTCCAGCTGGTGCTGTGGGGGTTAAGAGAGGTGGCCTGGGACTGGGACTTCAGGGTCCAGGGACGCAAAGTTCGCCTTGCATTCCTGCTGGTGCTGGAAGTGGAGTCTGGCAGGATCCCTACCTGGATCTATACACCCTACCAAGTGGACAGCATGTCCCTGCAGCTTCAACAGAGAGGGAAGATCACAGAGCTCCTCCGCACTCTGCCTCTGACACAAGCTCTGGCTCCATAGTTCCCACTGGCTGTGGTTCCCAGCCAACGGTAGCAGTGGAACAGAGTTCATAGCTGGGGCAGCACACGGAGCAAATTCCCCAGCCTTCCCTCCTAGGAGCTGCAGGAACATGCCAGTCACTTCCAAAGAGGCCCTTGAGTTAAGCACTGCCCTGCACTCCAACAATCTCCCTAGTCTTGATTAGCCTTCCCACCCAAATTGTCCCAGGATGTGACTGACCCAGGGGCTACCTTATCTACTCAAGAAGCCCTATATCCAGACACATTGGTAGTGACAGAAGATTCCATGGGAAGTTGTGGAATCCATCACCTTTGTGACCTCTGTGACAAGCAAACAGCCTCATTTATAGACTAGGAGGGGTAACCGTGTTAATCTGTAGCTTCAAAAATAAGCAGTCATGTAGCACCTTAAAGGCTAACAAGTTTGTTTAAGGTGCTACAGGACTGCTTGTTATTTGTGAAGCTGTAGACTAACTGGCTAAAGCCTCCACACTAGTGAGTTTTTCAACAAAACACAGGTTTTGTCTACAAAACTCAAGAAGCATTCACTCTGAAAATGTGTTCTGTCGACCCCCTGTCGACAGAACTCAGCACTTTTGTCAACAGCCTTTGGCCTCTCCCCCATGAGGCAGAAAGCCTCTGTTGACAGAATCTCTTGACATAGAAGCCTTGTGGATGCTTCGGGGGGTGCCCTATGTCGACATACAGTGCTTTCAGATCACCAGCAGACCTGTCTGCTATGCTTCCGGTTAGCTGTTCTCTTGAGAGAGAGCACCCGGGCAATTCAGCTGTTTTTTATCAACAGAGTGATATGCTTTCAAGTGTGACCACAATTTGTCAACAGAAGTCTTGTTGGAAGATATCTTCCGACAGTTACTTCTGTCAACAGATCGCAGTAGTGTAGATGTAGCGTCTGAATCTATTAACTATGCAAGGCACTGTATTTAGCCCTTTGGAGAGGAAATCAACCACCCTTTTTATCATCACTGTTGAAATCTTCTCTTTGTTAAGATAAATAGATTGAGCTCCTTTTGTCTGTCACTACTTCATGTTTTCCAATCCTTTAATCATGCTCAAAGCTCTTCTCTGAACCCTCCTACATTATAAATATCCTACATGACTTGTGCACACCAGAATGAGACATGATATTCTATCAACTGTTGTTGTATCAAATGCAAGCATAAAATACATTCACTCCAACTATTCAAGGTCTCCCTGTCATCCACGGATTGTATTATCTCTTTTGTCCAGCTTATGCTTAACTAATTAACCACCATGACCGCCAAATCTTTTTCAGAATATTGCCTCCCAGGACAGAGCTCCCATTCTGTCAGTATAGACTACATTCTTTGTTCATAGATTTTAGCATTGCACTTAGCCATAATAAAATACATTTTGTTTGCTGAGCCCAGCTTTCCAAGTCAGCCAGATCACTTTGTATCAGTAATGAGACCACTTCAAGTTTTGTGTTATCCGCAAACTTAATAGTGATTTTTACGTTCTCTTTCAAGTCGTCAATAAAAAATATGAAATAGAATAGAGCTAGATATTCATCCCTATGTGATCTCACTAGAAAAACATCCATTTCATGGTGGTTTCTCATGTGTAACACTTAGACTTATCAGTTAGACAGCTTTGAATCCATTTAATATGTGCCATGTTGATTTATATGAACATTTTTTTAAAAAAAACAATCAAAATACATCATAACAGGTCAAAACTACAGAATTTTAAGCATATTATATCTCTTAATCATCTTCATCCATCAGATTTGTAATCTGATTAAAAAGATAAAAAGTTACTATAAAAAATCTATAAACACCTGTTGATTGGCATTGATTATATTACCCTCCTTGATTACTATATTATTACTTCTTGCTTGCTTCTGACAAAATACATTACCACTAATGAGAATTGTTTCTTCCCTTGTCCACAGAATACTAATACTGGAAGGGATCTCAAGAAGTCATCAGATCCAGTCTCCTGCCCTCATGACCCAAGTACCATCTATATCATCCCTGTTAGACATTTATCCAATCTGTTCTTAAATATCTCCACTGATGGAAATTCTACAACCATCCTAGGCAATTTAATCCAGTATTTAACCACCCTGACAGGAATTTTTTCCTAAAGTCCAACATAAATCTCCCTTGCTGCAATTTAAGCCCATCTTTTAAACAGGCCAATTTAAGCCTATCACATTTTGAAAACTTTATTTTAAAATAATGACTCAAATATCAGCATCTTTTTATTTTTTGATTCATTTTGGGCAGTTACTCATGTAATGGACCAGAATATTTCTTACCAGATTTTGACAATGATAACTTCTCTGAAGAAAGAAAGTTCTTGATATATAAGTGTTGAAAGACAAAAGATGTGTTGCATCTGACTTGACTTCCAAAAGCCCCGCCTGATATAATAGACCCTGAATGAAGTTTTTCTAAGTGTCTTTGGAATTTTGTCTCACCTCCCTTTGACAATCATTCGGAGCTAGGTGCCTAAACCTTTTAAACACTTTTGAAAAATCTGATCCTAGTGGTAGCTGAAAACTTCCATGATTTGCTAGGAACTGGAAAAACATGGATTTCCTTTTGGAGGGCTGGTAAAATTGATTTTCCTGTGGCCAAGAACGTAAGCCAGAAGCAGAGGGCAGCAAAAATAACATCAGCCTGTCCATAGACAGCAGGAACTTGTTAATGCAAACATTTTTCTCAGGTTTCAACTACCTCTCAGGGGTTACTTGTGCACAAAATAGAGGGAGGCTAAGCTCCACGTGTCTGGAAAAAGAAAAGGAAAAGATTTTATAGAGCTAGTACCCAGCCAAACTAATTATTCATTTCCTGGCTTCTCTGTAGAGACTGCCAATATGAACTAGACTGAGTCCATCGAGCCATTCTGTAATCAAATACAAGCACTTCAGATGGAAACTGGATTTGACCCTTTAGCTGAAAAGGTCCATAGCTCCTTACCAAACTATACAAACCTATATGCTTAGAAAACATGAGTGATGCAAAAGTAGGAAAACATGGGCTTCCATAGCTGATCTGTAAAAAGTGTTTACTACTCATAGTAAAAACACTCAAACAAATGTTTGGCAAGAATGCTAAAACCCATACGTGAAGAGGTGGGCAGTTATTCATTACCTACACTTGAGCTGTGTCTACACAAGCCCCTTCCTTTCGGAAGGGGCATGTTAATGAGCGAGATCAAAAGATGCTAATGAGGTGCTTCCATAAATATGCAGCACCTCATTAGCATAATGGCAGCTGTTGCAGTTCGAAGGTGCGGCTTTTGAATTGCGCACTGCCCGTGGAAAGAACTTTTCAAAAGGACCCCCCAGTCTTTGAAATCCCCTTTTTTCCTATCTGGTGTTAGGAAGAATGGGCTTTCAAAGACTGGGGGGTCCTTTTGAAAGGTCCCTGACTTCACAGGCAGCGCACGATTCGAAAGCCACACTTTTGAATCTCTGTGGCTACCATTATGCTAATGAGGTGCTGTATATTCATGGGAGCACCTAATTAGCATATTTTG
The DNA here is from genome assembly GCF_033958435.1 of Carettochelys insculpta. Lineage (NCBI taxonomy): Eukaryota > Metazoa > Chordata > Testudines > Carettochelyidae > Carettochelys > Carettochelys insculpta. Next base: position 171,277,938 of record NC_134139.1, on the reverse strand, counting down.
AACTCACTCATTAACATGCCCTTTCCAAAAGGAAGGCGCTCGTGTAGACACAGCTTTGGAGAGCCATGTGTTTGCATTGTTTGTTTGCTGACAACAAAAGTGGGAAAATCTTTCCTCAAAGAACTAACAATCCAGATTGACTAAATTAACATTTATCAAATGAAATTAAACAAATTCTGAAAATGTTGTTCCAGCACAACATTAAACAGCTGAACATTATATTCATATTGGGTTTGTTCCAAATCCCGTTGAAGTCGTTGGCAATTTTCTCCCTGTTGCAGAATGAGAAACATGGATTTGCAAGGCTTTTGTATACAGTTGGTTTCAACAAACACACACAAGGAAAAAGATTTTATTACATTGTTTGAGTACTCTCCAAGAGAAAAAATAGCAACCCAACAAATCCAAGTAGAGTTACAGTAGTAGCTAGGAACTTCCCAATAATGTTTAACCAATTCTACAAGCAGCAAAAAAATGAATCAATAAATGGCCATTGTATTGGATGTCAAGGGACAAAAAACAGTCAGTTAATCATCATAACTATATCAGTAACTAAAGTACAGAAGAAACAAGATTTCCAATTGTATGTAGACATCTGGTTTCTTTGCCAGCTGGGCTTTTATTTGTCAATCACAGTGCCTGTTTTGTGGAAAAAAAGAGGAGGTGGCACTGAGCTGACTTCCCACCTCCAGCCCCCAGCCAATCCCATGTCTGGGACTGCTGAGGTGCAGGTACTCAGTACTGGCACCAAAAAAACCCAAAATGGGTCAACCATATTAAAATAATTAATCTGTATCTGGCCAAGTGTCTGCATAAACATTTCAGATAAAAAGGGAACTACATGACAGCTGGTGCCAAACTGAGTTGTGAGCAGAGGGTTGGGAATTACCCTCCTGAAAAAATTATATTTCACCCCATTCCCCTTTCCCCCACTACCAAAAAAAGAAAAAAAGAAAGGAAAATCATTCCTGATCTCCCCTCTAAATAATTTGGAGCTCTTTCCTTCTCTTAAACAGATTCCCTTCTCTTAAGAGGGAAAATGGAAATAATTAATTTAATGATTTTTTCATCTACCTATAAAGCTGTTTTAGGAGTGGGCCCAAATTATTTGTGAAAACATTGTTTAATAATTGAGAAAAAATTGATTATTTTTTCAACCAGGTCAACAAGAGAACAGCATTTTGAAGGAAGAAAAATCATGGAGGGGATCCTCAGGAAAAGTAGGTAACCTGGTGACAGATGATGTGGGAAAGGCTGAAGTATTCAATGCTTTTTTTGCCTCAGTCTTCACAGACAAGGTCAGCTCTCAGACTAGGGCACTAGGCAATGCAGTATGGGAAGGAGGTGGTCAGCCCTCAGGGGGGAAGAACAGGTTAAAAGCTACTTAGAGAAGCTAGACTCACACAAATCCATGAGTATGGATTTAATGCATCCAAGGATACTGAGGGAATTAGAAGATGTCATTGCAGACCTTTTGGCTATTATCTTTGAAAACTTGTGGAGATTGGGAGAGGTCCTGGGTGATTGAGAAAAAGCCAATGTAGTGCCTATCTTTTAAAAAGGAAAGAAGGACAATCCAGGGACCTATAGGCTGGTGAGCCTTACTTCATTCCCTGGAAAAACCACAGAGGGGATGCTCAAGGAATCCATTTTGAAGCACTTGGAAGAGGGGAAAGTGATCAAGAGTAGTGAACATGGATTCACCAAGGGAAAGTCATGCCTGACCAATCTGCTTAGCTTCTCTGATGAGGTAACTGATTCTGTGGGCATAGGGAAGTAAATGGATGTGATATACCTTGACTTTAGCAAAGCTTTTAATGCAGTCTCCCACAACAATCTTGCCCATTAGCTAAGGAAGTATGGATTGGATACATGGACTGTAAGGTGGATAGAAAGTTGGCTAGACCACCAGGCTCAATGAGTAGTGATCAGTGGCTCAATGTCTGATTGGTGGTTGGTTTCAAGTGCAGTGCCTCACAGATCTGTGCTAGGGCTGGTATTGTTCAACATCTTTATTAATGACCAGGATGAGGGGATGGATTGCCCCCTCAGCAAATGTGCAGATTACGCTAAGCTAGGGGGATAGGTAGATACATTGGAGGGTAGGGATAGGGTCCAGACTGACCTAGATAAATTGGAGGATTGGGTGAAAAGAAATCTGATGAGATTCAACAAGGACAATTGCAGAGTCCTGCACTTGGGATGGAAGTATTCAAAGTATTATTACAGGCTGGGGACCAACTGACTAATTAGCAGTGCAGCAGAAAAGGACTTGGGGATGACAGTGGATGAGAAGCTGGATATGAGCCAACAGTGTGCCCTTGTAGCCAAGAAGGCTAATGGCATATTGTGGTGCATTAGTAGAAGCATTTCCAGCAGATCTAGAGAAGATATTGTTCACCTCTATGCAGCACTGAGGAGGCCACATCTGGAGTATTGCATCCAGTTCTCTTCCCCTCCCCCAGTATAGAAAGGATGTGGATGTGTTGGAGATAGTCCAACAAAAATTATTAGGTTGGCTAGAGCACATGACCTATGAGGAGGGACTGAGGGATTTGGGCTTATTTAGTTTGCAGAAGAGAAGAGTGAGGAGCGATTTGATAGCAGCTTTCAACTTCCTGAAGGGTGACTCTCTAAAAAGGATATGGAAAGGCTCTTCTCAGTAGTGACAGATGGCAGAACAAGGGCAATGGTCTAAAGTTACAGGGGAAGGTGTACATTAGATATTAGGAAAATCTATTTCACCAGGAGGGTCTGAAGAAGTGGGTCTGTCCCATGAAAGCTCATCACCTAATAAATCATTTTGTTAGTCTTTAAAGTGATACCTGACTGCTGTTTTTTGTTTTTGTTTTTGTTTTTGTTTTTGTTTTTGTTTTTGTTTTTGTTTTTGTTTTGTTTGTTTTTTAACCAGGAGGGTGCTGAAGCACTGGAATGTGTTATCTAAAGGTAGTGGAATCTCCATCCCTAGAGGTTTTTAAGTCCTGACTTGACAAAGTCCCAGCTGAGATGATTTAGATAGGGTTGATCCTGCTTTAGGCAGGAGCTTGGATTCAGTGATTCCATGATTCTAAGGAAGAAGGTAACAGTGGGTTTGTATTTGTTTTTGGACACTTGTCCATGACAAAAGATTTGGGTGCAACACATATACAATTACAACCATATAACATAGCTATACAGAGCTCTATTCCACACTACTTATCTCACCATAATTTTACAAAGGGCAATACGGGCTGAACCTAGCCCCAGTGTAAGTGGTTACCTCTCCATTGAAGTCAATTGATTTACACCGTGGCTGGATTTGATCTTATACCTGTGGGTGACTTAGGCAGCCTCCATTTTTACTTGAAAAGACAGAGAAAGGACAAAGAAATGTCCACTCCTGGGTTCCAAGAATAATAAAATCCACTATATTCAAGTGAATATACATCTACAACATATATAGCTATATATACCGAAACAGCATCTACAGAGAAGAAAACCTGGAAATATGAAATTAAGATTGCCATATCTTCACTGAATCCTGGATGTGACCCAAGTAATTATAAACCTATTAAAATACATCAAATAAATGTCTGGGTCCTTAATGTAATTCAGATAGAATCGAAGATGGAAACAGTTGCCCAGACCAGTCTATCTCCTGAGACATTTGAAACCCAAACAAGTAAGCCCCATTTGTGTGAGTCAACTTATGCTAGACATTGCGGCATCATGGAATCATTTAATACACAGAGTTCAACTCCTCCTTTAAAAAACTACTGTTGAAAGCAAAAGGCTTATTGTCTATAATTAGGGTTACCATATAGAAAAGAGGACTTCCCTGAAAGGAAGTGTATCTGTATCAGCATCTATCAACTCACATTGTATTAATGTGTTACAGTATATATTGTACATTAATACAGCATGAGTGGGTAGATCTGATACAGATACACTCACTCACAGGAGTGACCTCTTTCTTGAAAGGTCATACATGGTAACCCTACTACAATTATCCCTGCTTGAACATCCAGCTCAGGTACAATTTATTAGCTGAGATACCCTTAGCAGCCTACAAATATCTTAGCACACAGAGGGAGTTAGTACTTGGGCAAAAATCACCAAACTACTCATAAGCAGGTGGATTAACTCCAGACATAGGACCTGTCAAGCATAGTCTCTGATTTTCAGTTTTCTGCATAGGTGCTCCACTCTAAGGCCCCTCCCCCACTCCACTTCTTTCCCCAGAGACCCAGCCTACACTCCACCTCTTCCTGTCCTCACTAGCCACTTCCCTAATACTCCATCTTTACTTCATGTCTTCCCACCCCTGCTCCAACCCTTCCTGTGTCCTGTCCTCTCTCCACCTCTTCCCTGATGACCCACCACTTTTCCCCTTCCCCTCCCTGTGCTTCTAACGACCCCCATCCCCTGCCATGCACACACCAAACTGTTGGTTGGAATGTGGCTGGTGGATGATAAGCACCCAGTATTTTTGGTGTGGGTACTCCAGCCCAACAGTTTCTGTTTGAGGGTCAATGCCACCCATGCTCCTGCCAAGCTGTGTCCAAGGACCTTATCTTCCCTTACATCTTTCTGTTCCACCTTTGCTGCCTACAGAATTGTGGCAATTCATCTGGAGCGAGCAAGTGGTGAGCTGCAACTATCTCTCACATTGCAAAATTTGCTCATATCTCTGCTATGTCGTTCTACCCTCTCTCTTTTGTCATGCAGCAAAACTCTAACTTATGTAGGACAGGAACTGTCACTATACTTGTTATCTGTACAGCACCATGCGCTCTTACTCCCTGAGCAAGACCTCTCTGGGTACTTATATTGACTCCAGAGGGCTTACATCATATTTAAATTAATGCCATGAGATTAGAATCTTGTATTCAAGATTTAAAAGGCACAAACAGTCTGAATGGTTTTCCCCATCACTTCTATGGAGAAAACTATATATGTCATATTATATATATAAAATTTCCTACCTCTCACTCAGAGTCAAAGATGTTTGCAATAAAGGAGAAAAAAAAATCTCATAATCTAAGACAACTACTACTTCCCATTCTTTAGATAGAGAATATTACTGAAAATGGGGAAAAATACCACATAACTAAACTGCAGAACAGGGGTCAGCAACTCCTGGCACAGGTACCAAGAGTGGCATGTGAACCAATTTTCACCAGCATGTGAGGCAGGAACTCAGCACCGCTCTTCATTCTCTATGCAGCCGGGAGCTTGCTCAAAGCCATACCATCAGCAGATTAACAAAAGACAAGTTATGCTGCCAATCACCACCTAAACAGTAAAGCTCTGCATCTTAATCATTTATTAATGAAGCTGTTGTAAGTAGGACTTTTACTGACTTTAAAAAGTAGCACCAGCATTTGGACCTGATATATATGAAAAGGTCAAATTTCAGCACTCCACCTCGAAAAGGATGCTGACACCTGCTGCAGAACTTTGACATAGGATCACTCTATTGTTCAAAATAAAGGTGGTAGAAGTGTGGATTCAATAAGGAAATCCATTCATATGTTTTGCCTGATAATATAGGCAGCAGCAGCTGCTAAGCCACAGCTCTTCTTCCAATGACACAAGCATGAATTTACCAAGGGATGAGTCTGTCTTGTTTTCTCAGCTGTTTAGATATTCGCCCAATTCTTTTTTCAGGTTGTTCTGCCCAATTGAGAGAATAGGAAGTATGGTTTTCAGCATTTCTTGTGTTCCTGCAAATCAAATTGCTATGGTTACAGCCAAAATAAAAGGCAATAAATGGACAAGAACCTGCGATGACAGGGACACATATATAAGATTCATGACTTTTAGGTTTAGAATGGAAGTAGCATTAGAGTGCTGTTTGCAGGATGTGTGAAGAAAGCTATTGATGTGGAAAATGTATGTTCAAATTTAGTTGAAACCTTTTAAATAGGTACGTTTATACCATTAGAGATGTTTAGATGAAAAACAGAATTGTTGTCTTGTCACTTGTCTGACACTGATTTTTTATGCTCAGTTTTTAGACAAAATAAAAATTTGCTGTAGACACTTACCAAGGAAAAATATTGTTTAGTCAAAAGTTTCAATGGAAAACATTTTAATCAGCCTGTCCTGGATACCCAGATATATGTGTATAAATTCATATAATAGGCATACACACAAGCCCGACTTTCAAGATGCTGAGCACTCATTTTGGAAAAATCAATCCCTCAATAAGTATGCAAAAGTCTATGCAAAGCAAAGGATTTAGGTAATTAATAGAGCTTAATCACTTTTAACTTAAGCCGTCAGTGCAAAACAAATTAACTAGATTTTTAAAAAGTCATGGTCAATCACAGTTTTAACTGATCTAAACAATAATAGAATACCACTTTAAATTTATTATAAATATGTTATTGTCTTTTTACATTTATAAACATATTTATTACAGTTACAACACAGAATGCAAAGAGTACAGTGCTCCTTTTATATTGGTATTTTTATTACAAATATTTGCACAGTAAAAAAGAGAAAACAAATATATTTCAATCTACCTCATACGGTAGTTTTCAGACTGGGTTGGGAGCCCAAAGTGAGTTGCAATCCCACTTTAATGTGGTTGTCAGGGCTGACATTATATGTGCTGGGGCTTCTGATACCATGATGTACCCCTTTATTTTTTGTTCTGAAGCCGTGTACTCCAGGTCATGATGCACTCTTATCTTCTTTCTCAATACTTGCTTTCCAGACATGAAAGGATATGAACCGTCTCCTAGGCTTGTACCAGGATAAAAAAGGTCGTGAGGATAGGTCCCTTTCTGTTGCTATTAGGAAACAATTATATGTCCTGTGGCAAAGACAGTCCCACTCCTGGGCACCAGATCTCTGTTCTGTCCATGGTCCTGCAGAGGATTCGAGCACCGCAGTATGGGTCCTATCAGGCCACAGGCTGACCTCTGAGGTTGCCTGGGGTAAGGACCCCAAACCTTTGTGGGAGTTCCTCACCAACCCTGCTGTGTCTGGTAACATTGGTGTTCTCCTTAGCAGCTCTCTGAGTCTCTTCTTATCTGTTACAAATCTCCTCACCTCTCTTCAACCTCCTCTTCCATGCTCATCGCCTTCCTCCAAGCAGGGAAGGCTTTTTAAAGGTCCCATGACAGCCTGAAGTGAGAACAGCTGCCCTAATTGATTCTTAGTAGCCCCTTTTCCGCTGCTTCCATGAGTCAGCTGCTCCTAGCTGCCTGGAGTAACCCTCTTCTAATTAGCCAGGCCACTTCTACTTTGTTTGGCACTACCTCTCTCCTCTTCTGATCTAGCCCTCTGGCCTGACCCTGTCACAGTCTTGATTCTGACAGTTTCCCTACATACTTAAGCCAAAGATAACTTCAACTTATGCCAGGTGTTATGAGTTACTTAACATAAATTGAGCGGGATTATAACCTACGTACAGGCTAAATGGCTGCAATATTAATACTTAATCGGTATATTTAGTGTGTAAAACATGTATGTGCTACTCAACCTATATTAGCTCATATCACCCACAGGTGGTAGTCTTTTTGTCGTATCATTTTTCTGAGAGGGCTTATTTGAGAATGTAGTGATGGTCTTATTTCACTCACATAGTTATTATGGGGACATTTAGTTCTCTGGCTGAGGTATACCACAGCTTTTGATAGCCATCTTGAAAGGTATGTTGTGGGGGCTATTGACCAAGATTGCAGCGTGTTAATTGATAACTTCTCCTTGATTGGTGTATTATCTTCTTACATTAATCTGTTCTACCTTGTATTTAGCTGTGACACCCTCTGTACCATTCCTTGACCAGAGGGAGAACTTAGGTGACATAGAAAGCTTTTCTCTTTCACCAAGAGGAGTTGGTCCAATAAGAGATACTCACTCTCCTTATCTCTCAGACTATAAAAAACACACCTAAAATACTGCAAATATTAGACAAAAATATCAGGTGTTGCCTTATTTCATTCCCATCAAGAATCCACATATTATAAATTAATATCAGCTCATCTTCAGTTAATAACTGGGTTCTCAGTTTCTGCTGCCACATGAGCCCAGTCCCAGAGAAGCAGGGGACTCATACTCTTTTTAAGTCTATGGGCAGGAGGCTAGTATGACCTTCCAGCCAGTACTAGTTTGAATCGTTCTACCCATAGGTGCCGGAACTAGGAGTGCTGCAGAACTGCCTGGCTTGAAGTGATTTTTATTATATATAAGGATGTACAAGTGATTTCCATTGTTATAGTTTGGTTCAGTGGCTCTCAGCACCCCACTATAAAAACTGTTCCAGCTCTGCTGGTTCTACCAGAATTTCTAGGATATGCGTGCAGGTTGAACCTGTCTAATCTGGCACACTCAGAACCTGGACAAGTGCTGGACAGGAGGTTGGTATTGTCTAGCAGCATTACTAACATTTCTACTACATCATGGGCTCTTAGAAGATATTTAGGGGTAAATTATGGTGAAATAACAGCACAGAATACTGAGAACCAGGACTGGTGGCTGAAAAACTAACTTTATTAGACTGTGGGAAACTTGGCTACACCCATGATAAGTGGTCATCTAGCTAACTAAAATCATGCCAAATTATGGCCATTAACGGTCAAGAGAGTTCTGGATTAGAAAGGTTCAACCTGTAATGTCTGTTCAGCCCCATATGTTCACCATAGACCTCTTCAACAAAAGGTTTCACGTAGATGTACAAATATGTTAAAAGATTCTCATTTAATAACCGGATGAGTAGCATGGAAATGCCTATATATGTGATTATAATCAATGTATTTGTTCTGGTCTAATAGTCTAATGGCAATGCAAAACAATATCCAACAATATGTGTGTGGGTTATTAAGGCATCCCAGCTGAAGGTCTGTGGAAATTAAAATTTTTAAAGTTCTTTGTCACAATCCACTAAAGATCTCCATATTCCTTACTCATTCCTTAGTTTTCTAGTTTGCCATTTTTGTTACTTTACCCACGTGTTGATTTTTGTTCTGCCAGCTATTGCAGCAAATGCGAGAAACTATGAAGTGGGCTAAATAATTCAATAAACTTGACCCTAAACGAACAGATAGATTGAGGTCTAATGCAGCCAGAAATTTCTACAATTATTTAATCCACCCACCTGCAAACACAGTGAAAGTAAAAGAGCCACAGTTCAAACATTCCTCTAGATTATATTTGTTTTAATTTGAAATGTTTTGCCAACATGTAGTATTAAGTGAGGCTTATTAAACACAGCTACTTATATCCTGGCAATCTGCTTCCTTTGCTAGAACTGTTTAAATATTTATCTGAGAATCTTTCCCAACAGATATAAAGAAAAGGTAGAAGGTTTCCTACATAAAAGCTGCTTGCTCTCCCTCAAACTTTAGTTTACATATAAAATAACATGGTCATCTCAAGTATCTTACAAAACTCCATCAATGCATGCTAAGAAGAGAATAGGTCCTTTCCTAAACTAAGACAGATGTGCACCATTCCATCAGTGAAAACATCCCTGACACCAGCAAAACATGCCAAAGTGAGCATCCCAATGTTGAGCGGCCTTAGTTTGTACAGTCACCACAATGACACTTGTGCAATGCCTCCTAATGGGAACTGATGTAGGGGGCATGGCCTGGGAAAAAGACTATGCCTCCAGTATCAACTCTATGAGCCCTCAGGACAAAATGAAAAGTATGAAGAATCTTAAAACAGCTTAAAGTTATTTCGCCCACCTACCCGCCCCACACACACTGCTGGTGCTTGTTCAGCACATTTGGGACATTTTGGTGGTGTTTTTTTTTCTTTCATTTTTTTTTTCTAAAAATGGATATTGACATCGTTCTCTTTACCAAAAACTTTAAAAAAATCAAACTTTTCAACAATAAAAAGTCTACGACCTCTAAAAATCAGGCCATATCTGATTACATGCAGCCCTGCAACAGTAAGCATTTCTGGCCAACTTACATGCATACACACAAACAAAATAGCTGCTTTCAAATTGATACACATTAGAGAAAGAAAAGAGATTTTTGTTTAAAATCACATACGGATAATAGAATTGTAACCGTATACTACTCAGCTTTTAACTGTGTGCTGCTCAGCTCTACTCCACATATGCAAATATCAATATATACCCTAGCATAAAATGAAACAGTGACAGTGCGTACACAAGCAAAAAAGATACCTGCTACGAAATACACATCAATCAGTAACTGTATATAAAACGGTTATATATTAAGCACACATGTGAATCTCCATGATAAGTATACTGAAAAACTGGAGGCTTAAAGTGACAGAATTATTCCTGCTCCCCTACTGTAAGGCCTTTGTGTCAGAATGCTGCCTTTCACGTCACATCTTCAAAGCAGCTAGCAAGCTATTGCAAGTGAACTACGTAGTAAATCTAAATGCAGCTTCTGTTCAAAGAAAAATAGAGATGATAGTTCAGGTTGTACGTCTGTAATCCAGAACTCTCTTGTCTGGTAACATCCACAATCCAGCATGATTTTAATTAGCCACGCCAACCATTTATTATGGGTGTAGCCAAGTTTCCTATGGTCCCATAAAGTTTGTTTACAGCCACCAGTCCTGACTCTCAGTGTTCTGTGCTGTTATTTAGCTGTAATTTTCCCCAGATGTCTTTAAAGAGCCCAGTAAGCAGTGAAAGTGTTGGTAACATGCCAGACAATGTTGACCTCCCATAGTCCAGCAAATTCTCTTGTCTGGCACCCGCAGGTCCTGGGGGTGCTGGACAAGAGAGATTCAAAATGTAGTGTAAAAGCCACTCTCTGGATTATTGTTAAAAGGACAAGAATCCTGAGGAAGAAAGATATATGTGAATTATTTGCTCGTGTTCAAAATAAGACTTGGAACCTTAAGTAGTCACCAGTTTATGGGTTTGAATTCCTGAATACAGATTTATTAGAGTTTATTAGAAATGGCTCATTTGCTTCCAATAGTTTCTTTGAAATTTATGTAATGATGCTTAGATTCCTCGCTACAGTTGACATTGTTATGCCACTTCCCAAAATGTCCCCTTTCCCTATGGTTTTACTTTCCAGTAGCAAAGATTTCAGGCACCAATAGTGTTTGAAAGCTTACAGTAATTCTAATGGGTAATGTATTGTAGGGATGTTTTACAGTCAATGATACCACATTAAAAAGAAGTGACAGTGCTGTTGTGAGGCATTTCTTTAGTGGAAACAAAAAACTCAAGGGATGATTTTTCACTCAAGAGGATTGGTTTATTAGATTGCTATTTTTTATATAATTTGCCGAACACTATTTTTGAAAATGAGTATCCGTATTTTGCATAAAAAATTATTTCCGGCAGACGTTTCCGTGGTTATTTTTTGGAACTTCTGCTTCACCCTTTATGGTTCTAGCATATAAACAGCTTACTCTAATCTGGGTGCTGTAGATTGAATTAGGCCCAGTGGAGTTTTCCAAATCAAAGTTCCAAGGCCTCAAGAAGTATGAAAGATGATAAAGTTTTCAAAGAGAACTCTTAACATGTTAGTTTCTTCAAATCTTGTTGTGAGAGTACAAATATATGTCCAGTATATACAACTTGTCAGTTACAAGTATTACTATTCTGACATGATTGAAACATAATTCTATTTTGTGTTACACCTGGGACTTAGTCATATTGTAACTTTGTCCCTACACTGTTCCTAGACAGAAAAGGTTTGGGGTTTATTTTGTTTGTTTGTTTGTTTTGTTTTATTTTATTTTGCTTTGTTTTGTTTTTCACAACATACTGAAACAGGATAGTTCTGTCCTGACTTACTACAAGGCAGAACTATCACTGTGATAAATAGTGGGATAAGATTTCCCACTACTAGATTTATAGGCTATTTTATGTAAAACATCTATACTATCATGATAATTCTAAATGTTGGTGTTTAATGATTCTACTGTAACAAAATCATGAATGAGTATTAAAACCGCACATCTCGCTTTCTCTTTCTCTCACGCTTCTCTTTTCCATGCACTATGCATCTTCCATTTTTCATCACTATATTCCATCTTTGCTGGTCCCCTGATGCAGGCCAAGCTTCTTCCTAAGGCTGTTTGATAGTCTTCAGTTCTACTTCTACTGTGCATTTCTACTGGTCAGTCTTTCAGTCTTGTCAAGTCTTGCCCTGGGGATTCCTGTCCAATACTCATCTTCTTGGCTATGTCTACAATAGCCAAAAACTTCGAAATGGCCATGCAAATGACCATTTCAAAGTTTACTAATGAAGCACTGAAATACATATTCAGCGCCTCATTAGCATGCGGGCGGCCGCAGCACTTCGAAATAGACGCGGCTCACCGCCGCACAGCTCGTCAAGACGGGGTTCCTTTTTGAAAGCACCCCGCTACTTCGAAGTCCCTTTATTCCCATCTGCTCATAGGAATAAGGAGACTTCAAAGTAGGCGGGGTCCTTTCGAAAAGGAGCCCTGTCTGGATGAGCCGCACGGTGGCGAGCCACATCAATTTCGAAGTGCCGTGGCAGCCCACATGCTAATGAGGCACTGAATATGTATTTCAGTGCTTCATTAGTAAACTTCGAAATGGTCATTTGCATGGCCATTTCGAAGTTTTTGGCTAGTGTAGACATGGCACTTATGTTATTTGTATCTTCCCTCTATGTATGTCCTAGACAGCTCGATTTTTGTTCCATATTTTCCAGCCTTATGGCTATGTCTACTCTAGCACACTACATCAAAGTAGCCTATTTCGACGTAAGAACATTGAAATAGGCTACTTCGACACGTATTGTCTACACATCCTCCAGGGCTGGTGCCGTCGACGTTCATTGTCGAAGTAGCGACGGAGAACATCGAAAGAAGCCACCCTAGAAGGAAATGTGGAGCGTCCACACACACAAGTGCTCCCCATCGAAATAAGGGGCCAGCAAAGCCCCAAGCCGCTCCCTTAAAGGGCCCCTTCCAGACACACTTGGCCTGCACAGCACGAGATCCACAGAGCTGACAACCGGTTGCAGACCCTGTGAACACAGCATGGACCCCCAGCTGCAGCAGCAGCAGCCAGAAGCCCTGGGCTAAGGGCTGCTGCTGTGTGTGGTGACCATAGTGCCCCACAGGGGCTGGACAGAGTGTCTCTCAACCTCTCAGCTGATGGCTGCCATGGAGGACCCTACTATTTCGAAGTAGCGGGACACGGATCATCTACACGCACCCTACTTCGACGTTCAACGTCGAAGTAGGGCGCTATTCCCATCTTTGGATAGGAATAGCAATTTCAACGTCTAGCCACCTAACGTTGATTTCAACGTCAAAATAGCACACGGCGTGTGTAGACGCGATGTGTGCTATTTCAACGTTGTGCCAGCTATTTCGAAGTAGCCAGCTAGTGTAGACGCACCCTATTTGTTTGGTTGGTTCTCCTCTAGAGTTCTGCATTTGTGATTTTTATGGCTATCTGATATTGAGGATTTGACTAAGGCAGCTGTTTATGAAAACTTGGAATTTAGATTGTAAAGTCTCAGAGTTTGGGTACCATCTAGTAAGATGGGTTTTACAATGGCAGTAAATATTGAAGTTTAGTTTGAAGAACAAGATTTTTGTTTCTCCAAATCAGCTTTAGCATTTCAGAGGTATGTCTGACTTCTGCTATTCTGCCTTAATGTCTTTGTTCCACTTCTTCTACTTACAGTGCTGCCAAGATATGTGAAATATCAGACCTGTGCTATACTAGTCCCAGAAATGTTATTGGTGTTGGTTACCATGATTATAGTTTTCTCTTTCTTGTTTTTCAACTCTTCTAATGGTGCATAGACCCGGAGATACTTTGTTTTGGCTTGTGTGTCTCTCTGGCTGTGGGATAACAATTTGATGTCATCTGCAAAGTCAAGAACTTGCAACTTCTCTGTGAAAGTCCAGTATGTGCCCCTTGATTGCTCTATGGTCTCCCATTCCCCAGTCCACCACCAGTAAAGAGATGCTGCATGATATGCAATATGGTTCTCAGAAGCCTGTGGAGCCTCAAGTGAATTTATCAATTCACTGTTATGTATAACTTGGCATGGCAAATTTTCACAGAAGCTCAGAGGATGATGTTCATACATTTCAGAGGTATTTCACAGTAGTGTAATAACATCCATAAAATTGCTCTAGCCACAGTATCAAAGGTTTTTGGGAAATCTATAAAATTCATACAAAGCAGTGATTGCCATTCTATAGACAGGTCTAGGTTGCTCTGTAGTAATATTATTTAATTGGTTTGTGATTTCCCCAACTTGAACCCTGCCTTTCTTCTCATAACCTTGAATTTCCCGTTTATTTTATTCTACCTAGAACAATATATGTAAACACTTTATTTGGGATAGATAGTAATTGACTGCCCCTCCAAGCTTTGCATTGCTGTTAGTGTCTACCTTAACAATCATATCTCAAATTACTAGGACATTTTCATTCAGGACCATGCCTATTATATTCTGAAGTTGCCAATAGAATTTCTCTTTTTACTCTTGGTTAGCTTAATTTGTTGGAGCATAACATTTAATTATTGATATTTGCTGAACCTGGATATAAAACTTCCCAGAACTGGTGCCCATTCTTCCAAGCTTTTTGGCTGCCCTCCCAGATAATATCAGATCCATGTAATCTCTGTGTACATCACTTGCATTCAGTAGCTCAAATTTGCCCTGAAATCACGCATCTCATTTTGCTTAGGTCTAGTATATGTAGCTTATGTTGGTCCCAGGACCAGCGGAGCTCAGGCAAGGCAGTGTACAGCAATCTTTACCTCTATATTCACCCTTTTTACAAGATTATAATACATTTTATAGAATGTATGCTTTTTGAGGTATCATTTGAAAATTCATAATTAGCTGATCGTTACTGGCCCGGTAAACAGTACGCATGAAGTTATAACATTCTACTGCATAATATTGCTGAGACAGCCTCCCAGTTTAGAAAAGCCTCCACAGACCAGTTCCTCATCCCAGAAAAAAAGGCAAACTCAGGCTTCAATTGGCTGTCAACAAAATTAAATATGCTATTATCTGGATAAGTGGCAGCAAAAAGGGTATGAACAAGAAATTTACATTTTTGCAAAGAAATAACTGGAAGTTCCCATCCCAGTGACTTGCTGTCTCTCCCATACCTCAACTGGAGATGATTTTCAAAGAAAAGCAAAAGTATAAAAAGAGAGATCAGACATCCCAAATCATCTTCATCTTTTCTCTCTGTTCACAGTATCAGCACACCTGAGGGAGAAGGAAATAAACACTAAACTATGGGAGGGTTCCTGGCTGAAAGGATTGCAGCCTGTGAGACAGCTAGAGCAGATGATGAGAAGAAACCTTTTGCTTTAAATTCGCATAGCCTTTGAAGTTAGGTGTTAGTTGTTGGATTATCTTGGGGAGCTTGTCCACCTTGTCCACCCCACCCCATCCCTCTCCCAAGCCCCCTGCTCCATGCCTGTTCTGCCTCTTCCCACTCCTGCTCCTCCCCTTCCCTCCCTCATTGCACCCATTCCTCAAAGTTCCCTCCCTCAAGAGACAGGAGATGGGGGACTACTGAGGGGCCTGGGGCTGGGAGCAGGGGTCAGGGCCCTCTGCTCTCATGTCAGTGGCAGGAGCTGTGAGAAGTGGAGCAGCCCATCAGCCTACTCCACACCACCACTATCTCCCAGACAGGTCACTTCACTTACTGTGTTGCTCAGGGGAGCAGAGTGGAAGAGAGTGGCTGGGGCTGGAGCTGGGTCACCACAGTGAAGCAGAGAAACCTATCAGTGGAATGGACCAGGCAGCTGAATTGCTCTACTTCCTGCAGGTCCCACCAGTGAGTGCAAGGGTGGCCCAGCCTGTGCTGCCACCCCACACATGGTCCTCAAGGTAGTCCGTCAGGTCTCCATATGCCCCACAGGCTGAGCTCAGTATGGAGAACCATCCCATCCAGAAGACAGTTGAGACAGCCGTCATAGGTTCCCCGAAGCATGAGGCATAGGGCAGCCACTCTAAACTGTCCTATGCACAGGATGTGGCAGTGACAAAACTACAATGTTAGGGCAGGCCAGATTGGAAGCAGCAGAAAATGAGAATGATAGACAATATTAAATGTGGTAGCAGAACTAAGACAGAAAGAAGCAGCTTCTGAACTAGAAGCTGATTAACAGAAAGAAGAAAAGGAAGAAGCCATCCACAGAATAGACAGGGAGGTTGAAGAATCATCATCATCATCACCAATAACCATGGGCTCAGCGCCTGTTGGTGTCTGATGCCTCTCTCACTATTTCCTTCCATCTTTCCCTATCCAGTGCAGAGTGGCTTCGTTTCTGTAGACTAGCTCCACACCAATCTACGACATCATCTATCCATTCTTTGTGGGGTCTGCCTCTCCTATTTGAACCATCTATTGTGTCAAATACTAGCGTCTTGATTTTTCGTTCATCGTTCTTTCTGCAAATATGTCCAAATAGTTGTAGCTTCCGTTTTATAACCTTCTGCAGCAGGTTCTCTTTTGGCTGTATCTTCCCATATAATTCCTCATTGGTGACCTTTTCCTCCTCTTGGCATGTCTTCTCTCTCTCTCCAGTAAGTTTTCTGTGCTTGTTCTCACAGTTTCTGCTTGACCTCATAGTCCAGTGTGTGTATGCACTCGACTAATGAAATGTAATGATTGCATACAAGTGAGTATTAATAGAGACAGGAGATGGTCTGAGCAGCAAAGCATAAGACTGCCTGAAGCAGTTATTTGGTGGGACTTTGGTGCCCCAGAAGGGGAAATCTATCGTCACCTAGATGGAAGGCCAAGCCACAAAGAGGAAGCTCACCAAGTTACAAAGAGGAATCACTGCATCTCCTGGAGCATAAGGGAGTTTGCAATGTGAACAAGAGACAGAAAGGGGCATCAAACTAAGAACAATTATTCCCCAGATGCATCCACAACGATGTTCCCCAGTCTCAACAGAGGACCCTGTTACACTCTTGGATAAAGATGAATTACAGAAACAGAAGGAACATATTGTTTTTCATAATTAGAGACAGCATAGAAGAATGGACAAATATATACATCCAGTGCATACAGACAAAGCAAATACTGTAGGATGAAAATGTATTCTGCTGTTATGTTTAAATTTGTTATATTGTCAAATGGAAAGAGTATGCGAAAATAGCAATTACACTGCATAGCCCACAACCATAGGAACCATATACCTGGGTTTGACCTTCACTTCCAGCATGATGGAGTGCTGAGGTAAACTTGCCCCATGCTGGCCAAGAAAGGGTTAATCCCACACTTTGGATGGCTGGTGCTTTGCTCCCTCCCACCATTCTGGGCATGCTCCAACTGGAGCACCAGTTTGAATTAAAAAAAAAAGAGACAGAGAGAGCGAGCGAGAGAGAGAGCACTATTCTGCTCAGTCTGGGCTGACCACCAAGGTGGGAGGATGTACCTTGTAGGCTCCAGCCCAGGAGCTACAGAAGCTCCAGGCTGCAGAAGCCAAGGCATTGAGACCCAAATGGAGACCTAAGCACCTGTGGAAGCCAAAGGAAGGGTACAGGTTCTCAGTTTATCAGACCAAGGTGACCAAAACCCCGGAGGTGCCCAGATCATTGAATGAAGAACAGGTAGGAAGCAGCCCAGTCACTGCACCAGGTAATATCAGCATGTTTTGGTCACACCCTGGCTGACCCAGCCACTTCAAGGGCCATGGCCTAGGACTTGATGGAGGACAGAGACCCTGAGTCCCTCTACCCCTGCCACCACCATCCACTATCCCAACTGCCCACTAGGCAATACAGCCCCGTAAAAGAGGGCAGCCTCCTTGCCCCAAGCTCCATGAGGAAAGGTGACCATATAGATGTTGGCCACTAGGTCACACTGCCCTGAGAATAACAGTAGTCAGGCAGACTTAGCCACAGGGCCACCATTCCTTTGATATACCACAAAGGAGGATGAGGTGAACTTGCCCCGTGACAGAAGGTCTTGCAGTAGAGCATTATAAATGTACGCATAGTAACACAACACTTATTACTCCAAAGAGTACATTGGATACTGGAAAAACTTTTATGTTCAGTATTGCTGTCCTAACCTGCTCAACCATCCACTGCCCAAAAATCACTGTAATGTCTATCTTAGAGGTGATTATCTATCAGTACGTTTGCCTGGTAGCTAAGTCCTGCAGTGTGCCCACTCATTCCTACAATGGTAATTCAACTCTCATTTTTACCACCCTTCAGTGGAGTGGCCTTATTCTCTGTAGCAGTCCTAGTGGTGATTTCAGATGGACTAGCTCCCTATCAGCAGTAGTGTAGGTGGGTATGAACAAGATTATGTTGCTCTGTCTTTCATGCAACAGAAGAGGTTCTCCATCATCATACCATCACAGGATGAACCTGGGAGCAAAGTCTAGCACACAGAGAGCCATGTTACCATATTAGGAGGTAACAGGAGTCTATTACATAGCAGTATTTTGTAATGAAAACTAATAGAATTGCAGTACATCCTCAGGCATGTGCAGTCTTCTGGGGGTGTTGTTGTATGACTTGTTGGGTCATGTCATGGGAAATAAGACTACTCTGGCAAGCAAGAGCAATGGATTCAAGACACCACATATGGATCCGATTCCATATACCAGATACTGAAGTCTGAGGATGTTTGGAATTAGGGGTTTACTTTGGCCCTTTGTAAAGATAATAAGCACTTGTAAATTTATCATTGGGATTTAGGTTCAGATCTAGAAAGCTCTCAAGATGTAAGAGTGCTCCGATCTACTACGATGTTTAAGGCGCATCTTATGTTAGCCATTGGTATAAACACCAAAAGCAAATTATTTTCAGAAGCACATGGCCATTGTTTTCAGCAGCTCTTCACTCTATGTTGTCATCTAAAACATGCACGGCTGACTTCCTGCTTCAGCTGTATGTGCGTAACTCATACAGAAGCTGGTGGAAACAAAAACCAGTCAAGTAGCATTTTAAAGACTAGCAAAATAGTTTATTAGGTGAGCTTTCGTGGGACAGACCCACTTCTTCAGACCATAGCCAGAAGCTGGTGGAGTTTGTCATGCAAAGGAATTGTCGCAAATCATGTATCTTATTAATGACAGAGTAGAACCGTTTTTATGTTTCATCTTCTCTTTACTATTTAAGTTTGGGTACAAGTGCCTAAGACAAATACAAATGGTTACAGTTAAATATGGAGAGAGGCACTTATTTCAGGGGCCCAATAAAGAGTTATGCACAGTTCTATTCTTTCCCATGACCAGTAATATGCAGTACTAGCAAAGAATTTTAATAAAGCTGGTTTATCCAGTAAAAATACTCTACTACAATATGCATTTCCCTTCAACTAACCAGAATTTGCTAAGTATGGCGTGAAAGATTAAGTGTTTTGAAAGGAACATTGGCAGGAAATTGCAGAGCAGAAATCATATTATGAAAAAGAAACAGTTGCAGCATCACTTATTCCCATTAAAAGTGAATCATTTATTAAGAGGAGTGACTGTAAAATGATAGGTATGCATACATAGCTAACGCAGCATTAAGCTTATGAAATTAATGGGCATTAATGCACAATCCTTGAAATGTCCTGTTTTGTGGCTGGCCAGTTGTAACGTCATATGCAGCACTCAGAAGGGTCGCAGAGCCATATTCTCAGTTAACTTCTGTCTCTTGTGCAATGGGCTGGGTAACAGGGCATCTAGAAGAGACAACTCTAAGGTCAGGAGGTTTTGACTCGGTTAGATAAATTCAGCAGCACAAACGTTCAGAAGGAATTAATAAGGAAGGAGCCAAGGGAAAGTAATCAATAATTACCACACATAAATTAATTATAAAAGCCAATGACTAAGCAACTGAGTCAGGAGAAAGAATGCAATTCTGTAAAAATTCTGGTAGATTTTTATTAATAAAATCTGTATACATATTATCAACACTGCAAAAATCTGGAGATTTTAAAATATTATAGTAGATTGGGGTTTTTTTAATTTTTTTTTTTTACTTTAGCTACATCTCTAAAGGAGTGGCTGCTGTTGTGTGGTAATCAAGTTAGAAGTTTTAAAGGGGACTTGTACATGTTAGAAGAAATTAACAATTAGAGATGAGATATTTTGTGCCAGCTCTGGACTAGGACACTCTGGCTACGTCTATACTAGAGAGCTACTTTTAAGTAATGTATTTCAAAGTAGCGACATCAAAATATGCTAGTTCTATGCAGAGCATCAACACACCCTCCAGGCCTGGTGCCATTGATGTTTGATGTCACAGTAGCGATGCGCTACATTGAAAGCGGCTGCCCCAGATGTGCAAAGGGAGCATCTACGCACACAAGCAGCCCCTTTCGAAATAAGGGGCCAGGAAAGCCCACAGATGGGGGTCACAGGGAGGACTAGCCCTTTCGGGGCAACAGCAAGCTGCTCATTTAAAGGGCCCCTCCAAAAAGCAATCAGCCTGCACAGCATGAGTCCTGCATTGGTAACACTAGCCTTGCAGACCCAATGCCCACAGATATGGAAGTCCAGCAGCAGTAGCAGCAGCAGCAGCTTGGAGCCCACCAAGCTGTCTCCCATGAGGCAGGCACCCTGCTAGACGTTGCACAGGTGGCCGCCCAGCAGCTTCTGGCAGGGATACCCTTCACGGGGGGGCAGAAGGGGACGCCCCAGACCCTCACACCTTCTGGTCCTCCTCGCGCTGCTGGGTGCTCCATCGGCTCTGGATCTACCCCACAAGCTCCGAGTGGTGGGAGCACGTGGTCAAGGGGGAGTGGGACAATGACCAGTGGCTGCAGAACTTCCACATGCACCAGCAGAACTTCATGGAGTTCTGCCAGTGGCTGACACCTGCCCTGAAGCACCAGCACGCGCGGATGCAGTGCCCCTTACTATCAAGAAGAGGGTCACAACTGCTGTCTGGAAGCTGGTCACTCCAGACAGCTACCACTCTGGGGGCCATCAGTTTGGTGTGGGCAAGGCCTCAGTTGGGGCCATCACGATGGAGGTAAGGAGGCCTGGGCATGCACCAACTGGGGGGAGGGGGACCAGGGAGTGGGACTTGGGGAGGGGAGCCCAGGTGAGGGGGGCCGGAAAGAAGCCAGGAAGGGAGGCCTGGGGGGGCGGGTGAGAGGGCCGGGTGAGAGGGCCAGGTGAAGGGCCAGGTGGGTGAGGTAGGGCGCGCCCTACACACCCTCATGGGTGCCCATGTCTTCTCCCTGCAGGTGGTCTGTGTGCTCAATGCCCTGCTGCTCCAGAGGGTCTTCTGATTCAGGGACCTGGATGCAGCCATCCCGGGCTTTGCTGCCATGGGGTTTCCAAATTGCTTCTGGGCCCTTGATGGGATCCACATCCCCATCCATGCCCCAGACCACAGTGGTGGATGCTATATAAACAGAAAGGGCTACCACTTGGTTGTCCTGCAGGCCATGGTGGACAGCCTGGGCTGGTTCCAGGACATGTATGTGGGCTGGCCCAGCTGCACCCATGACACCCTCATGTTCCACAACTCAGGCCTGTGCTGCTGGCTGGAGGCAGGGACCTACATCCCCCAGAGGGAGATCCTGCTGAGGGACACCTCTGTGCCCCTCTGCCTCATGGTAGATGCGGCCTGCATGCTCCAGCCCTGGCTCATGTGCCCCTACACAGGCCACCTCAATGCCAGCCAGGAGCACTACAATACCCAGCTGAACCACGCCCAGCAGGTGGTCAAGCGGGCCTTCGGGTGCCAGAAAGGCCAATGGTGCTGCCTCCTGGCCCACCTGGATGTGAGCCTCCCAAACACCCCCAGGTTGTAGATGCCCACTGCATGCTCCGCAACATGGCGGAAAGCAAGAGGCAGGCCTTTGTGCGGGGTAGGTGGTCCAGGCCAGAACGGGATACCTTCAGCCAGCGCCTGTCCCTAGCTGCCAGACCCACTGTGAGGGGGTCCAGGTCTGGGTGCGGGAGGCCCATCAGGAATACTTTGACCAAGAGGTCCAGTAATCACTGCCCTAGCCATCCCTGGCAGGCCCCCTGCACACTGCCACCACTGCCTGCACACTGCCCCCACCCAAAGCACACCTAACACAGGGGTGTGGGAAAAATAAAACTGAATTCTTACTAACTAATCAAAATGCTTGACTGTGATTTTGGAACAATAACAAATATCACAACTATATACATGGGTGGGGATAACTATATACATGAGGGAGAGCACATGGTCGGGCTGGCCATCAGCCCATCACTCTGGGGCAGGGGTGGACAGGAGTGAACCCCACCATGTCAGGGTCATTGACCCCTGCCCTTGTCTGGGGTCCCCAGAGAGGCTGGCTGGGAGCCAGGAGGATGGGGAGGTATGGCCAGTGGGGATTCTTGGCCTGGTTGTCTGCCCCAGTAGGCTCCTGCCCTGGGGGTGGGGGACTGGCAGGTGAGGCAGCAGGTCGGACAGCAGGTGGGGCAGCAGGGAAGGCGGTGGGAGGGGGTGTCAGCCAGGTGACTGAAGGTGGCCATAAAGTCCTACCAGTCCTCCTGGCACCAGGAGGCCTCCTGGTCTTCAAAGCAGAGTCTCCACTCCATGATGTCCGCCTGGTGCCGGAGGCGGCAGCTACCTTGGGGTCCATGGAGGTACACCCCTGGCCCTGGTGTGGGTGGGTCTGTCCCAGTGCCAGCAAGGTCCCTGGGCAGTCATGGTCCAGGGATCTGGGGAGGGGCTGTCTGGGACCACAGATGGCATGATGCTGTCCTAGCCCTCGGATTGTGCTGCTGCAGAAACAGGGGGAAGGAGAGACTTAGGTCATGAGTACCGACCCCTGCCCCATGTGGATGCCCCCCATCTACCCAGGGTCATCTGGTTCCTGTCCACTGTCACCCATCAGTGCATGTGGTGGCTCTGTGGGTGGCCCCTGCATGTGGTCCACCCCCCGCACCCCTCCTCCTGGGAGCTGGGTGTGGTGCTGTCCACAGGTGAGAGTGCTGACAGGCACTTGTGGCCCTGGTGCTATCCTGGGGCCATGATCTGATCTGTCCCTGGTTGGCTGGGGTCTGCTAGCAGTGGAGGCCCCCCAGTCACATTTGGTGCCCCCACCCCATGTCCCAGGGTTTGTGCCCTCTGGGGTACGTACCTGACCATCCACCACCATGGCTGGGGGAGGCCAGTCAGGTTGATACCTGGCTGGAGCTGGAGGAGGGGACATCCAGCCACAGCTCCCCCTCCTTGCTGGACCACTCAGATGGTGGGGTGGACGGTCCTGGCTCTGGCCCTGGAGGTGCAGGGCTGGCCTCCAGTCCCGAATCCAGCTCCATGTCCTTCTGGGGCTCCTCGGCCACAGTGCTGAGGACAGCCAGGGTGAGAGGAGGTATCCCGGGGGCCCAGGATGGCACTGAACTCCCAGTAGTAGGGGCAAGCAGCAGGAAGCAGCCCCAGACTGGCTGGCTGAGTCTCACACCCAGGCATAACCCTGCCGCAACTCCTTGACTTTACTCCTGACATGGTCAGGAGTGTGGTCAGGATGACCCCAGGTGGTCAGGCCCTCAGCCAGCCAGGAGAACGCTTACAACTTTTGCCGCCTGCTCCCCATTACGTGGAGCACCTCCTCCTCACCCCAGAGCCCCAGCAGGTTCCAGAGTCACTCCATGAAGGGCCCCGCTTCCTGCCCCACTGGCTGGAGGCCTGGGAGCCCTGAGATGGCCCAGAGGGGGAGCCCTGGGGGTGGGTGGGTGGTGGGCTGGCTGGCTGGCTGGCTGCCATGTGCTGTCTCTGGGCCATGCAGGGGCGCCTCATGGCATGGCTGCTGCCTGCACAGTCTCAGCTTCCTGCTACGGGGTTTCTGGGTCTGTTCAACTTTAAGAGCCACTGGGCGCAGAGATCATAGAGCTCCACAGGGGCTGGGCAGCACGTCTGCACCTAACAGTTGATTGGCGCCATGGCAGACCTCGCTATTTCAAAGTAACAGGACTTGGATCATCTACACATGGCGTACTTGAAAGTTAGACATCAAAGTAGGACACTATTCCCATCTTCTCATAGGAATAGCAGTTTCAGCATCTCCATGCCTAACATTGATTTCAACTGCAAAGCAGCGCGCAGCGTGTGTAGACGCAGTGCATGCTCTTTCAAAGTTGTGCCTGCTACTCTGAAGTAGCACTCGAGTGTAGATGCACCTTCTAGGTTTCTGTTTCCTTATTAAATATGCAAAAAGAAGGTTACTTTCTGCACTGGAGGTTTTGGGAGGTTTTGCAATAAAAGAAAGGACATTTTCATGGGTCTGCGTACTTGAGTGTTGCAAAACTGAAACTGTAGTTGCGGGGCCCATGTGTGCTGGTTAATTGTGCTGCTATCTGGAAATATGTATGGCCCCACTCCTGCAAAAACTTAAAACTACCTGAGCTTAACTTTACATTCTGTGTAGGCTTATAAACTTCCATCAGATGGCTTGTGGGGAGAAAATGTAGCATATGTGCAAGTCTTCGTGTAGTAATAAGGAGCAACAGGGAACATTTTTCGGTAATAGAATACAGAACCTTTCACCTCTAGTTCACTGGTACATAGTGAAAGGAAGTCATTACTATTGTATGGAGTTTTTGGTAGCAAACTTTCCCTCCCCTGACTTTCCCATTTCAGGGATAATTACTGAGTAGGTTGTAGTGATGATTTACCTCCAGCTATTCAAATAATAGTAGATTCTCATTAAATCTTTTCAATGTTTATTTGTGAATTATAACATTTTATGAAGACAATTTGGGCTTTTTCCATAGACTGCTAAAAATTTCCATCCAGAAAGGTAAAATAGCTTTGTAAATAGGAACTTTTGTGGTAAGACTATGTGAGCTGTTATGAATTTTAAGATTCACTTGATTCAGTTCTAAAAAATTGAACTGCAGTCCAACCGAAAATCTATGCAAGATACCCTAGACAGCATTTGATCAGGCTAATTTCTCCTCTTACTGACAAGGTAAATATTTCATGTTTAATTGGGTGGCCTCCTTACAATCCCAAACTGCATTTTAGGTTGCACCGGACTTCCCTGTAACATATAATTTAAATAAGTAAAGAGAGTAATTAAATAAGCTAAAATGTCAGCTTCAGGAATGTGGTATTTAGTTTTAGATTGGCAAACGAAGTAGCAGACTGGAACAATTTTGAGGTAATCATGTCCAGAAAGCATCTTATAAATGGTTTATAGCAAAATGTAGCAAGATTTGGAACACCATGAAAGATGGAAGGACAGTGTAATCTTTCCAAAACAAAATGAGTATCTAAGCAATTCAAAATAAGTGCAGAATAAGACTAAAAATTACACATAGATTTAGAAAAGATAAGCAGTCATGTGGCACTTTAGAGACTAGTAAATTTATTAGGTCATGAGCTAACTTAGGTAATTTACATAATGAGCTAGATTTAGACAATCCCTTATATTTTCATTAACTAAATGACAAGTTATTTGGCCAGATGATGAAAGAATTAACTTGATCTTTCTTTCTTCACAGAGATTAAATTAATGTACAATAAAGGCAGAAAATGTCTGGAAATATTCAAACTGTATTGTATTCACTTCAGTCCTGAGTGTTAAAATACAATATTGCTTATACTGAATATTTTTCTAAATAATCTTCCCAAATCTGTAACCATAAAGTTTTATTGAATCAGATGTCCCTGGCTTATCAAGCTTAAAATAATGTACTATAAAGGAATGCATAATCACAAAAAATTTCTAACTTGATATGAAAAAAATGTTATTAATAGTAAGTTGCTATTTCTAAATTGAAATAAATTCAACTGAAGTCAAGGGCCCTTATGTACTTAAAAGTGAAGCATGCCTTTAAATGCTTTGCCAGACTGGAGCTTAAATTTATTGTAACTCAAGGGTCAACACCATGTAGCTTGATCCAGCTGAAAAAAATTCACAACACTCTAGCTACGTCTACACGTGAAGCCTACATCGAAGTAGCTTATTTCAATGTAGCGACATTGAAATAGGCTATTTCGATGACTAACATCTACACGTCCTCCAGGGCTGGCAACATCAACGTTCAACATCTACGTTGGGCAGCACCACATCGAAATAGGCGCTGCGAGGGAACGTCTACACGCCAAAGTAGCACACATCGAAATAAGGGTGCCAGGAACAGCTGCAGACAGGGTCACAGGGCTGACTCAACAGCAAGCCGCTCCCTTAAAGGGCTCCTCCCAGACACAGTTGCACTAAACAACACAAGATCCACAGAGCCGGCAACTGGTTGCAGACCCTGTGCATGCAGCATGGATCCCCAGCTGCAGCAGCAGCAGCCAGAAGCCCTGGGCTAAGGGCTGCTGCACACGGTGACCACTGGAGAGAGAGCGTCTCTCAACCCCTCAGCTGATGGCCACCATGGCGGACCCCGCTATTTCAATGTTGCGGGACGCGGATTGTCTCCACGTGCCCTACTTCGACGTTCAACTTCGAAGTAGGGCGCTATTCCCATCCCCTCATGGGGTTAGCAGCTTCGACATCTCACCACCTAACGTCGATGTTAACATCGAAATAGCGCCCAACACGTGTAGCCGTGACGGGCCTTATTTCGAAGTTAGTGCCGCTACTTCGAAGTAGCGTGCACGTGTAGACACGGCTTCTGTGCCATAAAATCCTAGAAGGGTATAAATTCTGAATTCATCGTGGTTTGACCTAGTCAGAAGAAAGATCAGGCTCCTGCATGAAGACAAGAAAATAGTGAAAATTCTACAAACAATAAGAATATTAAGAATTGCAGCAACCTATGATGAGATACTTTTGATTATGAGTCAGTACATTTTCTTTCTTCCTTAGGTCCTCCATACTTTGACAGTTACTTCAGTCCTAGGAGAAGGACTACAATAATATCCTAAATTTACCCCAGTGCTGTTCCTCTTAACATCTTATATTACAAGGCCTGTGAAAGTAGAACATGACATAAGGAGGATTTTGTTGTAGCATCTTCATTCCCTCTCTGTAAAATATGTGCAGCACTATGCACATTAACGCCTGAGAGTTTCCAATCTAAGATGTCCACATGTTAGTGAGAGTATAGAGAAGACTGTAATGGGCACTGTAGTCCACCACTATTGGTGGATGGTTGCATATGTCCAGCTTTTGAAGATTCCCTGGGAGTAGCAGACCGGCAATACCATAACAGCTCAGTTGTCCTTATAGTCCAGGATTGTCTTTGACACAAGTCTGTAGTAAATTCTTCAGAAGAAGGTGAATAAATCATAGTATACCTTATCTACTGTGTAACAATATATCATCCACGCAAGATGTCTTCCTGATCATGATCAGATTATGTCCTGCATACAGATTGACCATTCTTGGCATTTTGTTCTAAGTCACAGCAAATTCTGTTCTTGGGACCAGGTCAAACAAACTCGAGGACAAATTTGCAGGCATTCATCAAAGGACCTTCCCAACTATAATACTCAGTTTTCAGTTCCACCATTATGTCCCACTTCAGGTGTGTGGAGCTGTAGAGTGTTCAGTCCTGCCCAAAGAAATAAATGAAGTATCTAGAACTGGTGTATGAAACTGTGGAGGGAGAAAAACTAGCAAGGATGTGGAGATTCTATTAAACACAGAGGAAGAAAAAGAAAAAGGAGTGTGCCTTCCTGCAAAAGATGAAAATGGGAGAAGGAAACAAAGGGACTAGTGAGCCTGGTATTATTGATGGAGCATACATCACTCTGGAAGCATAAAGGAGCCTAAAATGGATGTAAGTAACATTTTGTGTAAATATGAATCACGTCCATTGTTTTAGGAGTTACTCAACAATACTTCTAAAGTTTCCAATCTGTAAATTTCTCCATGTCTGAATGAAAATAAATTGAAGTTATTCTGCTGAAAGTTGTTGTAGAGCTACAATATTGGGTTCACAAATTTTGAGAGAGAAAAAAGGATTCTGTCTGGTATTATATCTTCTCTCCTTCACTCTCACTAGTTCCATATACTTTTTCAGGGCTTAGGTTATCATCTTTTGTTTTCCTAGTAGGATAGATTTATTTCCATTTCCTCTCTCTTAGCCGCAAATAACTTTTTTCCTCTATTTTGCTTGCTCTACTTCTGATACTGTTCTCTATTTTTTCCCATCCTTCACTCTACAGTGCATATGACAGGGCAGCTACTTCTGTTAAAAATTAAAATAGTACTGGCTTTTGCCAGAAATAAAGTGTAGCAACTGAAACGGCCTGTTTTTATTAAAGCAAAACTAGCAAAACTCTGCTTTGTACTACCCTCCTTAGTTGCAAGAAAATGACAGCAGTCTGTGCAATTACTTGCTTCTACTTCTTTTAGATAAAAGAGGTACTGTGTCTCTTTAAGTTGGTGACACACCATTATTATGAGTTACTCTGTGTCAGGTCACATGGGGTGCATCACATCACATGCAGAGTCATAGCTTGATGTTACATTTCTGTGTTATACCACAATGCAAAAAGTGCTTTACTTCAAGTATAGCACAGTTGAAAAACTCTCCTTTTCCATTTACTTCTGTGCTTTTGGTGGGAGGCGTGTGGAAGATGGGAGCTTTTGTCTCTAGTTTATTGCATAATGTTGGAGAATGCCTCAGTGTAAAGTCTTCTGTACAGGAATAAATACTGCCAGATCTTCAGCCAGTTTAAACTGGCATAATGCCATTGATGTCCATGGAACTATTCCAGTTGGCATCTGTTGAAGATCTGGCTCATAAATCTCTGTAGAAGACCAAGCTGGTAATAATAGGTTGTGTGGGAATCAACCAGAAGGTGTCATTTCTAATATTTATCCATATTATTACAGGTGTGCTCTCACCATTTCTTATAAGAATTTACCTTCTAGAGATCATGCTGGATCCCCTCATGGCCTAGAATTCATTTTCTGCAAGGTAGGAAAAATCCATTTGTTAAAACAATAAGCCCATTTTTTTAAAAATATGAATCTGTTTTACTAAAGGCAGTTTTCTTTGTAAAAATAAACAGTTTAATTTGAAATTATCACACCCTATTTTAAAGCCTAAACTTGCCACCATCTTTGGAAATAATTTAAATAAACTAAAACATAATATACTGCATCACTGGCCACTGGGAGCTGTGAGCGGCCATGGTTACCTATGCTCAGGTAAACAAACCATCTCACAACCAGACAGAGGCTCACCCTGATGAAAGGCATGTAGCCTGCAGGCAGGAGGTTTGCCACCTCTGCTTTAGAAACTGATTGGGAGGTGAGGAAACAGGGAAGCTTTGATCCCCCTTTCCACAATCTATTCATAAATCCAGGTAAAAGTGGATAAGACATACTGGCTCTGTCTACGCTTGCCCTCTTCTTTGAAGGGTTCATGGTAATCAGGCTGATAAGAGACTACTAATGAAGTGCTGGGGTGAATATGCAGCACTTCATTAGGCTAATTCTCCTCTGCGGCAATTTTGAACTGTCAAACCTCGAAGTGCCAGCATGCCATGTAGCTGCAGGCACTTCAAAGTCCCCACACTACTTCAAAGTGCCTTTGCTCCCCAAAATTTTGAGGAGTAAAGGCACTTCAAAGTACCTGCAGTTGCACAGCATGCCGGCACTTCAAAGTTTGACACTTCAGAGTTGCCATAGAGGAGAACTGACCTAATGAAGTACTGCATGTGCATCACAGCACTTCATTAGTAATCTCTCATCAGCCTGATTACCATGAACCCTTTGAAGTTTGGGGCAAGTGTAGATATAGCCACTGATTCTCAAAATTTGAAGGTTATGGGACCAAATTTTCAAATGTATCTAGATGCCCAAGATGCAAAAAGTTGCTTCATGAGATTTTCAAATGTCCTAAGCAGGTTAAGAAAAAAGCAGTCATGTAGCACTTTAACAAAATAATTTATTACATGATGTGCTTTCGTGGGACAGACGCACTTCTTCAGATCTGGAGATAGTGCTGTACCGGAAATATTGCTGAAAGGGAATTGACATGACAATTATATAACACAGAGATACAAACCAAAAAAATGAGATAAGAGCTGTCAAATCAGACGCATAGAACAGAAGATCACTATGAATATCAAAGATGGGGAAGCTGTCTTTGTAATACATAAGGAAATTGCTATCTCTATCAAAACCAAGTGTCAAAGTATTGAATTTGAGCATAAAGTCCAGTTCAGATGTTTTCCTTTGTAATTTGGTGTTAAAGTATCTTTGTTGTAAGACACATATTCTCAGGTCTTCGGTGGATCATATGGTTTGTAGCAACTGGTTTGTTGTCTGTGGTTTGTTTTATTTATTTTAAAAATACTTTAAATAAATTTTAAATTAATTCCTGTATAGATACATCTCTGTGTTAGCAAGCATTTTCTCTTTGGAGTGTTTAATATTGTATCAAGTTCTTTTATACAGAAATTTGTATCTTTTCATATGGAACAATTGCGTATCTTGTAGAATAGCTCTTAGAAATAAGTAAGGTAAAGAAAGTCTTTGTCCCCCCCCTCCTTTTTTGGAGGGAGGGGGTTTGCTTAATTTGCTTAATTAGTGGTCCTGTTAAGTGAATGAAGTGTGAATGGATAAGGTGTGGAAGACAAGTACATCCAGGTTAGCCAAATGAAGGGACGAAAGCCAGATGCAAGACCAATGAGAAGAACAATGGGACTGTGAAGTGGGCCCATTGAAAGCAGGCTGGACATATGGATGCCTTGGAAGTCACCAGCAAATGCTTGCTTTTGGAAGCACCACCCTCTTTGAAAGGGAATGAGACACCACCCAGAAGAAGATTTCCAAGACCAGCATCTGATGAAGTGAGTCTGTGCTCACAAAAGCCCATGCTCAAAACTTTTATGTTAGTGTATAAGGTGCCACAGGACCCTTTGTTGCTCTCACTCAGAAGAAGGCTCCACAAAGGTCTAACTGCAGATGCATATGATGGATTTCACTGATTATGTATACGCATGAGATGGCTAATAGGTGTCAACCTGTATGAGAGGGAGGACACTATAAATCTAAGACACCTTGCAGAGGATCCTGGGTCTCGTTTTGTTGGCATTGGAGCATTGATCTGGATCAGGAGAAGCTTGGCTCCACCCCTCCCCCATCTAACTCATGTGGCCAGTGCAGTTGTGGCAGGCACAACTGTTGATAACAGCAACAAAATGGAGTCTGCTTGTGTGTGTATGTGTGCGTGTAATATATCACATGCATATGATAAGTGTGATTGATATACATGTATTACCAGTAAATGTGGTGTTTTGCCTTTTCCCCCTGAAATGCTCCTATACAGTACTTTTAAGTACAACACCCATTTCCACTGGTATGCCCTACAAGACAAATCCCAAGTGAACAAGAGAATCACCAATCACCTTCTCCACAGTGGGTACACAACCAGCTGGGGTATATTTTGCCAGCTCTACTGCCTGCCATGCTACCAAGTCACTGTTCAAACAGAAGTACATCAAAGCAGACCAGGGTACTTTTAGTGTGTGGTGGCAGAGATGGCACAGCCAGTTACTACATAGCAGGTGATGGAGATTAACCCCTGCTTTGCCACAGTAAGTCTTCACGTGGCCAAGCCCTTGGTTAATAACGTGTCACTCACATTTTCTTATAATAAGATAAGCAAGCTGAATAAATGTACGTGAAGGTAAACAATTGCTTAAATAAATGTGTCTAAATATGGTGTATCCTTATGGCTAACAAAAGTAATTCCAAATGTAGTGCAGAGGCTATTTTAGTTGCAAATTAACACGTTCTAATGGCTATACCAATTAATGGAGATGGCTCTGTCCTTAGTAAAATAACTTAAAGCTACAAAGGTAAAAAGAAATTTGTTGTTATTTAAGTCAAAATTTTCCGCTTTCTGATTTAAATCCCTATGATGTAGAGCATTCCACCATGATTTCCATGCTTATCAGTGTAGGAGATATCATACAACTGAGACACAAGGGCTGCATCTACACTAGCAAGTTCTTTCAAAAGATTTTTTGAAAGAAAGGGGCTTTTTCGAAAGATCCTGTGAACCGTCCACACACAAAAAACATTCTTTCGAAAGTCAGTCAAAAAAATGCAGTGCTCCATTCAAAATTGCTCTTCCTTTCCCATTCAAGGAAGAGTGCCCCCTTTTGAAAGCTTCTTTTTAAAGAAAACGTGTAGATACTCCACGGGCCCTTTTTTTCCGAAAGAGCAGTCCTTGTGGGGCCTGATTTTTCGATCCCCAGCCCGTTCTTTCAAAAGAACAGGGGCTTTGTGGACATTCTCTTTAGCCAGAGCAGGTCACTCTTTTGATCTGCTTTTCTGTGTACAGATGCACTCTTTTGAAAAAAGTTTTTCAGAAGAGATCTTCCAGAAGGGCTTCTTTCAAAAGATCTCTATAGTGTAGATGTAGCCAAAGTGAGTGAGTTAATCGGAAGAACATCCAATAAAAGATATTATCTCATCCCCTTATCTCTCTAGGAGATTGTAAATATTTCTTTGGAATGAAAACATTGTGAATGTTACCTATGATCTCTCACCTCAGGCTTACACTTTACAATATGCACCAAGTGGGTCTACACCTTACAGTGAAGCTGGCACAGACTACAGTAGCCCATTTAGTAAGTAATTTAGCTCAGTGTGAGTGTGTCTCTGGGATCAGAACTGTCTGTCTGCGAGAATGTAGGGTGTTGGTCTTGACATATGCATGGCTTGGGATCAGCTTATTTGACAAATTGCCTTTCTTGCACTCCCGCAGTGTATTCAGGACAGAGTCTCCTTGACATTAAAGGGTTTCTAGAGGGGCATCTAGGAGCCCTCAAACCTTTGAACTTTTATCTGATTATTTTTCTAATTCAAGGCAAAGTTCCTAGAGACAGGAATAAGACCTTTTTTGTACATTGCCATTCATCTAAATAAGAAAGTAAGTCAATTCTCCAATGCATCCCACAGTCTCAGAGGGATAGCCATGTCAGTCTGTAGCTTCACAAATGACAAGCAGTCCTATAGCACCTTACAGTCTAACAAATTTATTAGGTCATGAGGTTTCGTGGGTCAGACCCACCTACAGTGACACCTTGGTGAAGATCACTTGCTATTAATTATTTATCATTGAAGGAAAGGAAGGGGATCAAGAGACATTAAGTCATTACAAGCTCCTACACAATTTGTAAGAAAATTGGTTATTTTAATTAGATTTTCTATCTTCAGTGCTTTTTCATCATTTGTGACCACAGTAGGATTTGATATATGAGGAAGGCATAATATGAAATAACTATATTTCTATGGTTGAGTTTGTTAACTACTAGTACTTGATACTAACAAAATTATCAAATATAATAAATGGAACTGCATCATTTATAACTTTTTCAACAAATCTATGGCTAATTTGACTTTGTTTTTCTGTCAAATACTTAAATTTAATATTTGGTACAGCTTCTTGTATTAATTCAAAGGTAATAAGGAAGAAGCAAACACTTTAATTAGGAGTTCAAAGCAAAATATGTGGCCAACTTATTTTGACATTCCCAAGTAAGAATAGCCACACACTATCCTTAGGCTGTGTCTTTTCTTCTGATTTCCATTCCAGGAGTTCCAAAAATCTATTTTAATCTATATCTTCCTACACAGCACATCAGAGATGTGTCCTGAACACAGTCACACAAATAGCAGCACATGATGTTGTCCTAAAGGCAATAATAATGAGTAGATTAAATACGCACAGTTATGGAGTCAGCATTAAACGGAGCTGCAGGCACAGTTACGTAAGTACCCAGCATAAAACTCTCATTGTTCAGAAATACAGCTGTGAAATTCAAGGGCATAGTTATCAAGGCGTGGGAGCCACATGTCACAGAAGATAATTTTTGTCTAGTAAGCCTGCAACGTGCCGCTTTGGGTATCTCACTGTTGTCCTTATTTCTGTGCATGGTATCAAGGATGATTTTTTAATGTTATAAGTGGCCCACTAGAGCCAGGTTCACAAAAGTATTCAAGGCAATTAAAATGAGTACACAGATTTGCAAATATGTATAAGCAAGTTGCTCTCAAATTCAAGGAGAGTTAGGAAAATAATTTATTTAGGTACCTATTATGATTTTTAAAAAAAAAAAAAACTAAGTATTTTTATATACCTAAACACATTTTCAAGGATTTATTTTTTTTTCAGAATGGGGAATTTCATGATTAATCACCCAACCAACCTCTTACACTGTCTTAACTTTTTGCTGTCCTTACTGGTTCAACTTTTTAAATAATTAGAACTAAGTCCAGAAAGTCTGGCCTAAGATTTTCAAAAGTGACTAGTGATTTTGGCTACTTCAGCTGTTAGGTAACCAACCTGAGACATCTGAAAAGCTTATTTTTCAGAAACCTTTGAGCATTTTACTTTCCACTTAGTGCTTTACTTACACATAGGGAGAATGTGCATCTGCTGAGGTGCCCCAAATTTAGTTGTGCCCCAGGCATTCATGAGGTGAATGCAGGAGCCCGGGAGCAGAGCCAATGGGAGAGGCCCAGACATCAGCCAGGACCCTGGGTATGCAGCCAGTGGTGGAGCTCCGGGTGTGAGGATGGTATGCCAGCCCTGGGAGCAGAGCTGGCAGAAGAGCCCTGGGCTGCCAGGCTGGGAACCCAGACACAGGGCCAGCAAAAGTAGGTATACCACGTGGAACGTAGGGTGGGGGCTTCAGCATCCTCCAGCTCCCATGACTGTCCTCTCCCCTGCTCTTGCCCTTCCTCCTTCACCCTGAATGCAGCAGCTCCTCTTTCTTCCCACACCCACTTCCACAAAGGCCACCACATACTGTAAGGAAGGTCCTGCATACGTTGCTTTTGTGTGTAATCAAACAATCATAAGGCTGGAAGGGATTTCAAGTGGTCATCAAGTCCACTCCCCTGCACTCATGACAGGACCCAGCCCCACCTAGGTCATCCTAGTAGGTGTTTATCGAACCTGTTCTTAAAAATTTGCAGTGATGGAGATTTCACAACCTTCTGAGGCAATTCATTCCAGTGTTTAAGTACCCTGGCAGTTCAGAAGTTTTTCCTAATGTCCAACCTAACTCTCCCTTTCTGCAGTTTAAGCCTATTCCTTCTTGTCATCAGTGGTGAAGGAAAAGAATTTTTGTTCCCTCTTCCTTGTAACAATCTTTAAGCTACTTGAAAACTGTTATCTTGTCCCCTCTCAGTCTTCTCTTCTTTGACTAAACAAACTCACTTATTTCAATCATGCCTCAAGAGCTCATGTTTTCTAGATCTTTAATCATTTTTGTTGCTCTTCTTTGGACTTTTTCCAATTCTCCATCTCTTTCCTAAAATGTGGTACCCAGAACTGAACACATTACTCTAGGCCTAATCATCACAAAGTAGAATGGGATTTCATTTCTTATTTCTTACTTACAATCATCCTGTTAATGCATCCCAGAATGATGTTTTCTTTTTTGGAACAGTGTCTCACTGTTGACTATATCCAGCTCGTGGTCTGCTATGACCCCTGGATCACTTTCTGAAGTACCCCTTTCTAGAATGTCATTTCCCCTGTAGGAAATAGAAGAAAATAATTTAGTTCCAGTGAGCAGATTCAGTTTCTCTTTGAACTAATATTGCACTTAAAGCTGTACTTATTTTTTTTTCCTTTCTGAAATAGTGTTGATGCAACGAACTTTGTATTCCACCATTGAGGGGTTTCAACATTCAGCCATCATTTCAATTTGTTCTAGGGCTGCCAAGAGATTAAACAAAGTAATCGTGATTACTTGCACAATTAAAAAAATTAATCATGATCAATCACGGGACTGCTGGGGTTCCCCTGATCAGGGTCCCACATTTATGGGGCTGTCCCTACCTGGGTCCCGCAGCAGTCAGGCTGCTGGAGGGACTCTGCTCCCCAGCCAGCTCCCAACCATAGGGATGCACCTGGCCAGCATCCCCCAGCTGCTGGGCTGCCCTCAGCCAGGGTCCTGCAGCTGCGGTGCTAATGGCTGGGCTCTTTGCCCCGACCCCTCACAGCTGTAGGTCTGCCAGGATGACCCCAGCCAGGGCAGTCCTGCTGCTGAGAGCTGAATGGGCATGCAGCTCCCCAGCAGCCCTGCTACTATGGGGACCCAACTAGGGCCTGGGGAACCCCAGCACCCCCTAGGGTTGGAGCTGGCCTGGGTGCAGACTCCCACCAGCATGCTCACTTTAAAGTAGGGCTGTGAACTGACACTTGTAAAGGCTTACAATTAAAGTGCACTAATTATTTTAACACATTAAGTTTGCCCTGCTTTAATTGCAGGCATTAACATGCATTGATTGCCCTGGTCTCTTTGTTTATTTTTTCATGATGAAAGCTATAAATAGTGTAAAACTTTCTTCACTCATTGCATATTTTTAAAAACTCTTGATTTATATCTGATTTTACTAGTATATATTATC
Source organism: Carettochelys insculpta (assembly GCF_033958435.1). Classification (NCBI taxonomy): domain Eukaryota; kingdom Metazoa; phylum Chordata; order Testudines; family Carettochelyidae; genus Carettochelys; species Carettochelys insculpta. The sequence goes on along the minus strand of NC_134139.1, from coordinate 171,241,731 downwards.
ATGAAATCCAATATTGTGACTGAAATAATTGTAGAAGTTATGGAAGTCCACACTGAAAATAAGATGTTTCTCATATTTGGTAATGTACTAAGTAAAAACATCCCATTTCCACAATCAGTATGGGTGTGTCTACACTAGCCATCTACTTCAAAGTAGCTGGCACAACGTCAAAATAATACACATCGCATCTACACGTGCCATGAGCTATTTTGACGTTGAAATCAATGTTAGGCGGCAAGACATCGAAATCGCTATTCCTATCCAAAGATGGGAATAGTGCCCTACTTCGACGTTCAACATTGAAATAGGGCATGTGTAGACAATCCGCGTCCTGCTACATCAAAATAGCGGGGTCCTCCATGGCGGCCATCAGCTGAGGGGTTGAGAGACGCTCTGTCCAGCCCCTGTGGGGCTCTATGGTCACCACATGCAGCAGCCCTTAGCCCAGGGCTTCTGGATGCTGCTGCTGCAGCTGGGGTCCATGCTGCGTGCACAGGGTCTTCAACCAGTTGTCGGCTGTGTGGATCTCGTGCTGTGCAGGGTGAGTGTGTCTGGGAGGGGCCCTTTAAGGGAGCGGCTTGTGGCTTTGCTGGCCCCTTATTTCGACGGGGAGAGCTTGTGTGTGTGGATGCTCCACATTTCCTTCTGGGGTGGCTCCTTTTGATGTTCTCCATCGCTACTTCGACGTTGAACATCGATGGCACCAACCCTGGAGTACGTGTAGATGATACGCATCAAAGTAGCCTATTTCGATATTCTTATGTCAAAATAGGCTACTTTGACCTAGTGTGCTAGTGTAGGCGTAGCCTATGTGACTGTGGAGGCACTTGAGGTGAAGATAAAAGAGAGCTTTGTTTTCATCCTGTCTCTAAATTGCTTCTGTGAAGCTATGATTAGCTGCATCACTGTTCTCTCCCAAGATGAATGCTGCTAAGATGACAGACACAAAATATTATCTATAACTCAAAATCTAAACCATGGCTTGACTTCAAACCCTGATCCAAAATGTTATTGAGATGCTTAGTGAGGAGCTAATGGATCTAGTGTAAAACAAGTGTAATGCACACAAGGGCCATGTAAGATTCTTCTCAGAAAGTAAACATCTCGGTTCTGATCTGCAGTGCCAAGCTTTTCCCAGTCCTGGGAGATTTATGAGCAGACACTGATGATGGTGCAAGTTATGAGCCTGATCTTGGAAGACAGTCAGGTGACCACAAATTGAAATATCTTCAGTGGGACTTGAGACCCCTGTTCCTCACCAGATTAGGCAACCTGTTTTATTTTTGAATACCAGGAACTGCAAGTACAACTGTATCACCAAGTCACTTGGCCCAATGTAATGGCTAAAATAGGATAGACCTGTAGTTTTCAAAACATATCATAGGAATTTTACTTTTGCATAGTCACTTTATTATTAAATGTTTAACAAAGAAAAGAGGAAATACTGGAAAACCAGTAGTAGGCATCCTTCAGTCTGCATAGACTATGGATCACGCCCTTTATAGTTTCAATTGAGGACTTCATATACAGTGTCTACTGTGACTATGAAGACCCACACGAGAGTGACAGTCCTTGCTGCATCTCTTGCAGATGTGGTGGGTGTCTGGCAAGTCCTTAGTGCGCTTTCTGTGCGCTCGCTTCTCCTTTGCTAGCTGTCTGATCCTCATCTCACCCTTCTGAAGGCCCTTGTGTAACCCCTGCCTCCATCTGCTGCGGTCGTCTGCTAGTTCTTCCCAGTTGTCCAGCTCAATGTCTACCTCTCTGAGGTCTCTCCTGCAGACATCTTTGTAGCGCAACTGGAGGCGTCCAGGAAGTCTTTTACCAGAGGCTAGCTCACCATACAGGATGTCTTTTGGAATCCTTCCATCATTCATCCTGTGTATGTGGTCAAGCCAGCGGAGCCGACGCTGCCTGAGGAGGGTGTGCATGGTTGGGATTCCAGCTTGCTCAAGGACGGCGGTGTTGGTCACTCTGTCCTTCCCTGATATTCCAAGGATGCACCTGAGGAAGATCTCAGCATTTTACACACCAGAGGTACAAATTGACCAGGCAAGCACACACCTCATTTGGAACCAGAAGCATGCAATTAAAAAAAAGTTAATAAACTTCAGAACTGCCTTAAACATCGTCATCGCCATCATCATCACCCTTTATGCGTACTGGCATGTAGGGAGGCAACAAAGGTCCTCCACTTCTGTCTGTCACTGTTCAGCCTTTGAATAGTGCCCCAAGTGGGAGTCATGCTCTCCATTTCTACTTCAGCAGTCCAGTGCCATTTTGTCTTAGGCTGTCCTCATTTCCACTTCCCTTCAGAAGTACACAGCATCCTTAGTGATGGAGCTTCCATCTTTCCTGAGCATGTGCACAATCCCTCTCCCGTGTCTTTTCATAATGATGGTGGCCATGTCATCTTGCTTGCACTGTGCAAGCAGGTCCTGAATAAAGAAGGAGGGTTGGTCAGATGAGTGATGATGTACTGACCATGAAACAACAATACAAATGGAATCTGATGCCAGTACAACTAAATGATAAAAGATGCTGGCTTGGACATCGCCCAGATGAACAAGGCCCATGACATCAATCAACCAATCGATAAGTTGGCTATTAAAAGAAAATTACAACTAATACATATACTATCAATTGGAATATGGAACAGACAATACCAGGTGCTCCACAGGCAGTGAACTGAACAGGTAACAATCTATCTTCTGCCATCCATCTCCAGCTTCTGACGAACAGAGGCTAGGGATACCATTTCTTACCCATCCTGGCTAATAGTCATTTATGGACCTAACCTCCATGAATTTATCTAGCACATTTTTAAACCTTCAAAACAAAAAAGCTGTCCAGTAGCACTTTAAAGACTAACAAAATAATTTATTAGGTGATGAGCTTCCGTAGGATAGACCCACTTGTTCAGATCATAGCCATACCAGAACAGACTCAATATTTAAGGCACAGAGAACCAAAAGTAGTAATCGAGGTTGACAAATCAGAAAAATTGTAATCAAGGTGGGCAAATCAGAAGAGCAGAGGGGTGGTACAAAGGGGGGAAGTCAAGAGTCAGATAAAGCAAAGTGTGTCAAAGAGTCCATATAATGACCCGGGAAATTGGCATCCCGGTTCAAACCACCTGTTAATGTGTTGAATTTGAATATAAAAGAGAGTTTGGCACTCTCTCTTTGCAGGCAACTCTTAAAGGTCATTAACAGAATGGTCCACAGGTTGACAGTGCACTGCGTGAAGAATTTCCTTTTATTTGTTTTAAACCTGCTGCCCATTAATTTCATTTGGTGTCCCCTAGCTCTTATATTCTGGGAACAACTAAATAAAAGGACCTGGGGGTTACAGTGAATGAGAGGCTGGATGTGAGTCAACAATGTTCCCTTGAGCCACGAAGGCTAATGGCATATTGCAGTGAATTAGGAGAAGCATTTCTAGCAGATCTAGAGAAGTTATTATTCCCATCTATTCCGCACTGGTGAGGCCACTCAGGTGTATTTCATGCAGTTGTGGGACCCCCAGTATAGAAAGGGTGTGGATGCACTGGAGGGGTTCAGCACAGGTCAACAAAAATTATTTGAGGGCTGGAGCACAGGACCTATGGGGAGAGGCTGAGGGGCTTGGACTTCTTTAGTTTGTGGAAGAGAAGAGTGAGGAGCAATTTGATAGCAGCCTTCAACTCCCTGAAGTGTGGCTCTAAAGAGGATGGCAGGAAACTGTTCTCAGTAATGACAGATGGCAGAACAAGGACCAACAGTCTGAAGTTACAGAGGAAGAGGCGTAGGTAGGATATTAGGAAAAACTATTTCACCAGGTAGGTAGTGAAGCACTGGAATGCTTTACCTAGAGTGGTGGTGGAATCTCCATCCCTAAAGTTTTTAAGTCTCAATTTAACAAAGTCCTGTTTGTAATGATTTACTTAGGGCTGATCCTGCTTTAGGCAGGGATCTGGACTAGATGACTTCCCAAGGTCCCTTCCAGCCCTAGGATTCTATGATTCTAATTTTTCCTTGCTCACTTTCTCCACACCACTCATAATTTTATTTACCTGTATCATATCCCCCCATTAGTCTCCTCTTTTCTAAGTTGGAAAGTCCTAGTCTCTTTAATATTTCTTCATGTGGGACCTGTTCCAAACCCCTAATCATTTTGGTTGCCCTTTTCTCAGCCTTTTCTAATGCCAATATATTTATTTTGAGATGAGGTCACCATATCTGTACACAGTATTCAAGAGGTGGGTGTACCACAGTTTTATATAAGGGCAGTAAGATATTCTCCATCTTATTTTCTATCCCTTTTTTAAAGATTTCTAACATCCTATTTGCTTTTTTGACTGCCGCTGCACACTGTGTGCATGTTTTCAGAGAACTAGTCATAATGACTCCAAGATATCTTTCCTGATTAATTGTAGCTAAATTAGTCCCCATCATATTGTACGTATAGTTGGGGTTATTTTTTTCCAATATGCATTACTTTATATTTATTCACATTAAATTTCATTTGCCATTTTGGTGCCCAATCTCTCAATTTTGTAAGATCCTTTTGAAGTACTTCACAGTCTGCTCTGGTCTTAACTATTTTGAGCAGTTTAGTATTATCTGCAAACTTTGCCACTTCACAGTTTACCCCATTCTGCAGATCATTTATGAATAAGTTGAATAGAACTGATCCTAGGACTGATCCTTGGGGAATGCCACGAGATACCCTTCTGCATTCTGAAAATTTATCATTTATTCCTACCATTTGTTTCCTATCTTTCAAGCAATTCTCAGTCCATGAAAGGATCCTCCCTCTTATCCCATAACAACTTAATTTACATCAGAGCCTTCGGTGAGGTAAATTGTCAAAGGTTTTTCTTGAAATCTAAGTACACGATATCTACTGAATCCCCCTTATCCACATGTCTGTTGACCCCTTCAAAGAACTCTAATAGATTAGAAAGACATGATCTCCCTTTAAAGAAACCATGTTAACTTTTGCACATGTTCTTCTACGTGTCTAACAATTTTATTCTTTATTATGGTTTCAACTAATTTGCCCGGCAGTGGCATTAGACTTACTGGTTGGTAATTGCTGGGATCACTTCTAGAGCCCTTTTTAAATATTGGCGTTACATTAGTTATCTTCCTGTTATTGGGTAGAGAAGCTGATTTGAAGTATAGGTTACAAACCACAGTTAATAGTTCCGCAATTTCACATTTGAGTTCTTTCAGAACATGGTATGTACATTTTAGAACCCAATTCTGGTCTTAGTCTTGGCACTCAGGACTTCCATCTTCGTGTCAGTAGCTTCATTTCTGTTTTCACCACCAGCAGCGATAGAAGTCACTGTAATTGATGCTGGAAGATGTTACACACAGTTGAGAAGGAATTCTTTGTTGCTGTTTCCATAACAAAGGTTTTTTTCTAGGTCAGGATTGTTAGCTCTGAGCCAAATCCTAACCCTTGAGGATTGATGTGCATGCTTAATCTGGCTCCTCCCCACTTGACCTTTCCCCCTTGGTTGACCCTACCAGGATCACTAAGCTCCCACCCGCATAGCTCCTGAGATCTTAAGAACATGCAAGCTGCCCTGACAAGGTGCATGCACAAAGGGCAGGCCTTAAACATAAACTACTAAAAATAAATTTAAAAAGACAGCATTTTTCTGCATAGTAAAGTTGCGAAGCTGTATTAAATCAATGTTCAGTTATAAACTTTCAAAAGAGCAACCGCAATGCTTGTTCAGAGGTACTAATAACTTCTATTGCTGAGGGTGTTCATAGCTCTGAGGTTCTACTATAAACTTTGACATTATTCCAGGCTACAGCTTGTTGTGCTTTTGAACTTTAGTTTGAAATTGTCTCAAATTTATTGTAAAGCCTTTTTGTACGTCTTTTCATACTATAGTCATTCAGGATTTGTTCATTTATTTATTTATTTTTGTTTCATTTAGATCTATTAAACAAGCAGTTTAGTCTCTATCCCATACTGTAGACTCCTGTAATATCATTGCTGTTCAAATACAAAGTTTGAACAAGATAATTTTGTTTATCCATTTGTTCTGAACATTCCTTGAGCTTAATCTTTCGTGGTAATTACAGAAATCACTGTCTTGTAATGATGCGTAAAGGATACAGTTTTTTTTTTCTTTTTACCTTTTGTATCCTGATTTATATTAAATCCAGTTGGTAGTTTACACATCCATCAGGGAATGCTGGGATTAATCCGAACATAAAAAACCATGCTTATTTTTCTTAGCAAAAATGTTCACCAAAATCCCTGAAATTACTTGCATCCTAAAAATCAATTAATTCATATCAGGACTAAAAGTACTCAATGATTTTCTTTAGCAAAAGAGCTAACCATGATATATTTCATGGAGTAGAGTTATTGCAATCCATGTGTATAATAACATCCACAAAAATAATGTTAAAATAAAGCTGTCAGGCTAAGCTATCAAAAGTTAGGAATGTCTCACTTTAATGTTGACCATGAAACCTTAAGAAGACATAATATCACTAAGTAACTTATCATGTGATGTTAATGCACACATTTCACAATTATATTAATTATATTTTGTGTCATTAACTGTCAGAAAAGACCTCACTCTGTGCACTTGAACAATACAGTAATATTCTTTTCAGTTAGTTGGTTCAATTATTTCTATGTGATGTCCAGACAGGTGAGTTTCCAGTTAACCAGTAAAATAAAGGCTACATCTACACTTACTAAAAACTTCTAAATGGCTATGCTAATGGCCAAACTGGAGAATACTAATGAGGTGCTGAAATGCATATTCAGTGCCTCATTAACATGCCACCAGCCATGGCACTTTGAAAGTGCCATGGTTTGCTCGCCCACAGCTTGTCTACATGGGGGTCCTTTTCAAAAGGGTTAGGACCTTCTCAGCATCGAAATTCCCTTATTCCTAAGGCCATTTTGAAGCTTTTAGTTTGTGTAGACACAGCCAATGCGAGATAAAGTTGCTTCTCTCCTTCTGCGAAGAGATGCCATGTGGCTTGGTGAAGATTTCATGCTTGTTCCACTCCCACTGGTGACAGCTGAATTGTTACCACCTCCCCTTGTTAACTTGAAGGTTTTTGTTTAGTTGTTATGTAAATACACATTCAGTGTCTCTGCCTCATAACCAGGTTGATCAGTCATTCCTTTGTCTAGTGCAAACTGGGCTTATGCATTGTTTACCAACCAAATATGCCATCTCAGAGGGTGGAGGGGTTGCAGCTACACATACCAGGATGCCGCTTGCTCTTCTTCTTCTTCCCCTTAGTACCAGGGACTGAGGAAAAAGTACACAGCTTTGTCACTCATTCCTCTGCCACTCCTCTCACCAGCTAGGAGTGAGAAGAATGCACATGACTGTATACTTTCCTCTGGCTCCATGATCAGGAGAGGAAAGGGAAGAAGGGCAAGCAGTGTCCCAGTACACACAGCTGTAGACCTCCCAAAATGGAGCCCTTGTAAGGCCAAACACATTCTAAGTACATGATTCTAGGACAGCTCCATAGCTCTTTCTTCACAGCCTGTACATCTATCACACCCATTATATTAATGATCCATCAGATGCTGGTTTCCCAGTGGTATATAACACGTCACTTTCTGGATATATTTCAAGACAAGGTAGGTGTAGTGAGCATTAACAGATGTGTTGTAAACAAGACACGAGAAGTCATTCTTCCGCTCTACTCTGTGCTGGTTAGGCCTCAGCTGGAGTATTGTCTCCAGTTCTGGGCACCGCTGTTCAAGAAAGATGTGGAGAAATTAGAGAGGGTCCAGAAAAGAGCAACAAGAATGATCAAAGGTCTAGAGAACATGCCCCATGAAGAAAGGCTGAAAGAATTGGGCTTGTTTAGTTTGGAAAAAAGAAGATTGAGGGGGGACACAATAGTGGTTTTCAAGTATTTAAAAAGGTGTCATAAGGAGGAGAGAGAAAACTTGTTCTTCTTGGCCTCTGAGGATAGAACAAGAGGAAATGGACTTAAACTGCAGCAAGGGAGGTTTAGGTTGGACATTAGGAAAAAGTTCCTAACTGTCAGGATGTTCAAACAATGGCCTAAATTGCCTAGGGAGGTTGTGGAATCTCCATTGCTGGAGATATTTAAGAACAGATTAGATAGATGTCTATCAGGGATGGTTTAGACAGTACTTGGTCCTGCCATTGGGGCAGGGGGCTGGACTCGATGGCCTCCCGTGGTCTCCTCCACTCCTAGCATTGTATGATTCTATGTCAGGCCTGACAAGAGTTCTGAACACCAAGTATTGAACGGCCAGCAGGACCTCATGTCACAGATATCAAGAGTCACAGATACCAAGTTTTCACAATAACAACAGCAAAATTGTGGTACAGAAATAGGTCAGTATGGAATAAGGGAGAGAAGCAGAGAAAGGAGTGGATGATTTTCAGAAAATGGGTTGCATTGGATGTAAATCTCTGTAGAATCTAGCCTGAAGTCTGTGAGATAGGCAGGAGTAAGGAGGATTTTAAAAAAGAGGGAATGCAGATTTGATCTTGCTGATTAACTGAGTGTCAAGCTAGAGGAGACGTCTCAAGGATATGCTGTCATTTGGCTTTGTTGTGCGTGGAGAAAGGTGCAGAGGGGCATTGAGCACACCCTGCAGTTGGACAATTGAGGATTTAGTGAAACCAGAGCCAGTAGTCAGCCAGCTCCACCCTTCCTGCCCTCCCCCACTCCTCCTCTCCCAGCCAGTCTCACAGCTGGGACTGCTGAAGTGCCAGTGCTCAATACTAGCAAGTACCAGCACAAAAAAGTACTGAGTAAAACTATAGAGAAGAATCAGTAACTAACACACAAGTAAAAGAAAGCAGGCAGAGGCAGTGGTAGGCATGGGCAATGCTACTGAGATGCTTGTAGGCTGATTTACAGACCTAGAAGGTTTGGGAAAAGAAAGATCCTTTACTCAAGGGTGAAGCCAAAGTTAAAGAGAAATGAAACAAATCAAAGTTCCTAAGGTCAACTTGCCTAAGAGATGCACTTTAAATCTTCGACTTTTAGCTGAACAAAACCACTACTTTACATGGCCAAATCCAGTCAACAGAGTGGCCAAGAGGTATAATTAAAAGGTATCAAAAGATAGACAGAAGGGCAGGATTCTGAGCTAGATGGACCTTTTGTCTGATCCAGTATGGCCATTCTTTTGTTCTTAAGCATATGGAAATAAGATCGTAATAATACATATAGGTGATCTTTAAGAAAGAACAGACAAAAAGGTGGAGACATGAGATATGAACTTTGTGGAGCATTACAAGAAATGGTCTTGGAGCAATATGAAGATATCTGTATATATATGGAGAATATACGTGTGCTTAATTGTAAGTTGTAATTCCTTATCAGAAAATTGGCAACTGCAGACACCACTCTAGATTTGTCCTCATGCCTTGACAACACCAGAGTTACCCAATGAATTATAGAACTACAGTCCTTAGCTTTTTATTGCTAGAAGACACATGAAATGCAGAGTTAATAAATTCTAAAATTAGAGGTCTTACTGCATTGCTGGGAAAGTAGCATTTGTGTAAGAAACGTCTTCTGGAAGGGGGAGTTCCTTTTTCCAAAGAAGCCCCATCTACACAGCAGCTTTGCTTCTGGAAGGGAATCTTCCGGAAGCGAGATCTCATGGGAATATGCTAATAAGGCATGAGATATTTTAATCTGCATATCATTTGCATCTTCCATGCTGCTCATTACCATGCCCCATCTGGAAGCCGGGGGCATTGTAGTGTGGCCTAAGAGCTTATGTTAATGGAAAAGTTCAAAGCTCTATCTGTATGTATTTGACATTTAGTATTCTGGTGTGATATTATCAGGTATCATGAACAGGGAACAGAATATGGTCACTATTTTAAGTATTAGAGGAAAGAAAAAACTTGTTGTTCTTGCTGCTAATGTCACATGCACCACAAAACATGACCCCTGAATCTTTTCCAAGTATAACATATTTTCCTCTGAAAGCTGAGCATCCACAAACAGTTTATTTTTCTAGAAGTGGTGATTTCCCTTCCCAACCCTTTCTTTTGATTGGGACTTTCAGTAATGCTAACAGCTGCAACCAGAAAAAGTGTTTGGCTGAGCCTATGATGTCTTACCGTCATCTTAAAGGCATTTCCCGCTTTGGAGCTCCCCATAAACATTGGCCAAACTAATTTATAATCCTCATTTAAATCTCTCCTTAAAATTCTTCTCTGCTGTGATGTCTATAAAGTCTCAACATTTTTGTTGGGTTCTCAGCAAGCAGCCTTTTATGTTGATCATTATTATATCATTATTTCCATGTTTCTGTATCCATTTTTTGTCTCTTGTCTGGCATTAAGATTTAAATTATATGGCACAGGAACTGTGCTTTAGCTGTGTGTGTGTACCTAGCACAATGGACTCCTGGCCCACGCCTGGCCCATGCCTGGGGCCTTTAGGTACTACTATAATACAAATAAAAGTAAATGGAGGTTTACATATAATAACTTTAAATGCTGCTTACAATCAGCTCTAAGATTTCTGGGTTAGTTTAAACATCATAGGGCAGAGTCCTATTTCTTTTTGACAACAATTAGAAATTGGAAAATGAGAGATATATGGAGTCTATGTCAATCAGTTGTTATCTCTTTAATTGTCTTTAGAACAAAGAATCAGTTGATGATAGCCATTAACATATCACAGCATAACAATATCCTAATCCCAGCTCTCCCCTGGTTCCCAATACAATTTAAAATGTTAACACCCTGACAGGAGAAAGAAAAAGAAAGGAGAGGAGAATAAGAATCATGGAGAGATGAAGGTACACTGAGCCCTCTGGGATGGAAGGGAGGTGTATGTGAGTTTCATTGATCACCCCTGTTCCAGAGGACCATTGTGATCAAAAGTTCCCCATATTCACAGCCTGCACAATATTGTAGTAATCCTTGTACAAAATATACCTTGTGGGATATCATTTGAAAACTAAAAACTTACTTGTCAATATATTACGATGAAATGTAAGTAGCAACATAATATGTAAAGGCATGAAATCTCACTGTATGATGTTGCTAGCAACTATTCAAAATAATACAGCTCTGTCCAAGCAAATATATGTCGAACAAAACAGTGTGTCATTATCAAAATTTATACATAAGCAGTAAAATGGGTTCTTGAGACAGGTAGGAGAAGAGATGGCAGGAAACAGAGCAAATTTGCATTTCATCAACTACATGTGAGAAGAAAGAGCATGGAGCCACCTTCACTTCCTGGCTCCTCATTTCCTTATTCTTTCTGTTCTCTTCAAAAGTTAACTGAACCATAAAAGAAAAGGGTAGAAAACCCCAAACTCTCTCTCTCTCTCTCTCTCTCTCTCTCTCTCTCTCTCTCTCTCTCTCTCTCTCAATCAATCTCTTTCTCTCTTGCTCTCGCTCCCTCCAGGAAGGCAAAGGAACCAGAAACTTGACTTTGATGGGGAGATTCTGGCCAGAGAATTTGATCAGCCATGTTGCTTGGAACCTGAAATGAAGATTTTACCTTTAACCAAACCTACCTTGTTAAGTTCAAGCAATTAGAAAGCATTTTATCTTTATTTCTCTTGTAACCATTTCTGACTTTAATATCATATAACAGAACTCACTTCAAATTTTCTTCTGATAATCAATTGGTTTTATTTTTTTTAATCTCTTAAACATCTTGTTAGTGTATTTAAACTGAACTGTTCTGGTAATTCAGTTGAAGTAAAACACTGCTGGATGTAGAGGCTCTGTACACTAATATTCCACATAAAGATGGATTACAAGCAATCAGGAATACCATCCCTGATGTCACCACAGCCAATCTGGTGTCTGACCTCTGCATTTTTGTTCTCCCCACAATTATTTCCCATTTGGGGACAATTTATACCTCCAGATTAGTGGAACTGTTATGGGCACTGCATGGCCCCACAATATGCTAAAATATTTATGGCTGACCTAGAATAACGATTCCTCAGCTCTTGTCCCCTATTACCCCTCCTCTAGTTAAGATACATTGATGACATCATTATGATTTGGACCCATGGTATAGAGACTCTAGAAGAATTCCATAGAGACTTTAACAATCTGCACCCCAGCATCAACTTATGCCTTGATTAGTCCACACAAGAGATACATTTCCTGGACACTACAGGACAAATCAAGGATGACCTGATTGGTACCACACTGTACCGGAAACCCACTGATCACTATACTTACCTACACCCTTCTAGCTTCCATCATGCACACATAACTAGATCTGTTGTTTACAGTCAAGCCCTCAGGTACAATTGCTTTTGCTCTGATCCGACTGACAGAGACCAAAAACTACAAGATCTTTACCAAATATTCATAAACCTGAATTACCCACCAGGAGAAATAAAAAAATAAATCGACAGGGCCAGACAAATAGAGAATAGCTACTCCAAGATCGGCCCAAAAAAGCCAAGAACAGAACACCACTGGTCATCACCTACAGCCCCTAACTCAAACCACTGCAACACATTATTAAAGACCCACAACCTATCCTTAATCAGGATCCCACACTCCAGAAGGCCCTAGGTGACATGCTTGTTCTCTCCTACAGACAACCTCCCAACCTTGTGAGGATCCTCATCAACAGCCACTGTCTATACCCCAGGAATACCAGTCCTGGAAACTTTCCTTGCAGCAAAGCCCGCTGCCAGCTTTGTCCACATATCTTTTATAGAAGTACCATCACTGGACCTAACCAGGTTATTCAAAGAATGATGGGCACATTCTCATGTTCCTCAACTGATATCATTTCTGCCATCATGTGCCAACAATGCCCAGATGCTTTGTACATTGGACAGACTTCTAACTCCCTTAGACAAAGAGTTAATGGGCACAAAACAGACATAAAAGCACTCCAGATCCACAAACCGGTTAGTCAACATTTTAATGGAGTGGGCCGTTCTGTTAATGACTTAAGAGTTTGCGTGTTACTGAAGAAAAATTTTCGCACCACTATTGAAAGGGAGACAGCTGAGTTGTCTTTTATATTCAAATTCAGAACATTAATACGTGGTTTGAACCAGGATGGGAATTTTCTGAGTCACTATAGGGGCTCTGAATACTTGGCTTAATCTAATTCTTGACCTTCCCCCCCGACCCTTCTACCCCTCTACTCTCTGATTCGCTCACCTTGATAATTTTTTTTCTAATTTGTCCTCCTTGATTACTGTTTTCGGTTCTCTGTGCCTTAAATATTGAGTCTTTTCTGGTATGGCTATGGTCTGAAGAAGTGGGTCTGTCACATGGAACCTCACCTAATAAATTATTTTGTTAGTCTTTAAAGTGCTACTTGACTGCTTTTTTGTTTTGATACTGAGAGGTGTTCCTTTCCTCTACAGCCCAACTTTTTCTCACAAGTCTGCATTCTGTCTCACTGTCATTTCCCCTTTTAATTACAGTACTTCCTCTTCATAATTGTTCTTTTCTCCTGAACTGCATCTTCTTCCAGTGACATTCAATTACATGTCACTTTTCAGATAATCCCCTTGCTTCAATTACTGTTCTTAGTGTTTTATTAGTTCCAGCTGAGCTAATTATTTCCCCCTCCAGATAAGCTAAGACTGGTTTAAAAAGCCACATCATCTTGTGGTAGGGAGACACAGAGCCCCTGGGATGAGGGAGCAGGAGGGAATAATTGCAGTGACTCCATGAAATAGTAACAGAGAGAAAGCCATGCTAGTCTATACACTATCAAAACAAAAATGCAGTCAAGTAGCACTTTAAAGACTAACAAAATAATGTATTAGGTGAGCTTTTGTGGGACAGACCCACTTCTTCAGACCATAGCCAGACCAGAACAGACTCAATATTTAAGGCACAGAGAACCAAAAATAGTAATCAAGGTTGACATCTCAGGAAAAAAAAATTATCTCTCATCAACAATCATTTATCCATGCAACACCCCATGCTCAGATTGATATTACACACAAACAATGCCAAATGAGCCACAGTCTCAACTATGCTGAATGCTGTGCTGTCCACAGTCTCAAAAATAACCCAGACGTTACAATCAAACCAGCTGACAAAGGGGGTGCTTTTGTCGTCGTGAATAAGTCAGACTATGAACAGGAGGCAGCCAGACAACTCTCCAACACCATATTTTACAAACCTCTCTTTCCCTACTCCCACTTTGGAATTCCAAAAGGAATTACAACAACTACTTAAGGAACTCCCTGCTACTACTTGAGACCTCATTCACTCAGACACACCATCTGAACACCAACCTGGATTATTCTATTTACTCCCCAAAATCCACAAACCTGGGAACACCAGACACCCTATCATTTCGGGTATTGGGACCCTTACCACCGAACTAACCAGTTACGTGGACTCCCTCCTCAAACCCTATGCCACCAACACTCCCAGCTATCTCCAAGATACTACTGACTTCCTGAGGAAATTACAAAACATCGGAAAAGTTCCTGACAACACCATCCTTGCCACCATGGATGTAGAGGCTCTGTACACTAATATTCCACACAAAGACGGATTACAAGCGATCAGGAATACCATCCCTGATGTCACTACAGCCAATCTGGTGTCTGACCTCTGTAATTTTGTTCTTACCCACAATTATTTCTGATTTGGGGATAATTTGTACCGCCAGATTAGAGGAACTACTTTGGGCACCCACATGGCCCCACAATACGCTAATATATTTATGGCTGACCTGGAATAACGATTCCTCAGCTCTCGTCCCCTATTACCCTTCCTCTATGTAGGATACATTGATGACATTGTTATGATTTTTGGACCCATGGTATAGAGACTCTAGAAGAATTCCATAGAGACTTTAATAATCTGCACCCCACCATCAATTTATGCCTCGATTACTCCACGCAAGAGATACATTTCCTAGACACTACAGTACAAATCAAGGATGGCCTGATCGGTACCACACTCTACCAGAAACCCACTGATTGCTATATTTACCTACACGCTTTTAGCTTCCATTCTGCACACATAAGCAGATCCATTGTTTACAGTCAACCCCTTAGGTACAATTGCATTTGCTCTGATGCTACTGACAGAGACCGACAACAAGATCTTTACCAAATATTCATAAACCCGAATTACCCACCAGGAGAAATAAAAAAACAAATCAACAGGGCCAGACGAATACCCAGAGAATAGCTACTCCAAGATAGACCCAAAAACCCAAGAACAGAACACCACTGGTCATTACCTACAGCCTCCAACTCAAACCACTGCAACACATTATTAAAGACCTACAATCTATCCTTAATCAGGATGCCACACTCTCGAAGGCCATAGGTGACAAGCCTGTTCTCTCCTACAGACAACCTCCCAACCTTATGAGGAGTCTCACCCACAACCACAGCCTATACCACAGGAACACCAGTCCTAGAACTTTTCCTTGCAACAAAGCCCGCTGCCAGCTTTGTATGCATATCTATTCTAGAGATACCATCACTGGGCCTAACCAGGTTATTCACAGAATCATGGGCACATTCTTATGTTCCTCAACTAACATTATATATGCCATCATGTGCCAACAGTGCCACGTGATTTGTATATTGAACAGACTTCAAACTCTCTTAGACAAAGAATTAATGGGCAGAAAACAGACATAAAAACACTTCTGAGCCACAAACCTGTCAGCCAGCGTTTTAATTGTGCAGGCCATTCTGTTAATGACTTAAAAGTTTGCATCCTCCTGAAGAGGAATTTTCACAACAATCTGGAAAGAGAGGCTGCTGAACAATGTTCTATATTCAAATTCGACACATTAACACATGGTTTGAAGCGGGATGGGAATTTTCTGACTCATTATAGGAGCTCTTCTGCATACTTGGCTTAATCTAATTCTTGACTCCCCCGCCAAAGCCTTCTGCCCCTCTACTCTCTGATTTGCTGACCTTGATCATTTTTTTCTGATTTGTCAGCCTTGATTACTATTTTTGGTTCTCTGTGCCTTAAATATTGAGTCTGTTCTGTCTATGGTCTGAAGAAGTGGGTCTGCCCCATGAAAGCTCACCTAATAAATTATTTTATTAGTCTTAAAAGTGCTGCTTGACTGCTTTTTTGTTTCAATGTAATAGATGGGAATGGAAGAGTAGCACACAAAAAGGCAGGAAAAAGAACCTGGACTAATCAGAAATTAAACATTCCATCTCCAAAGAGAGTGAAAATGGATGAACAACTAAGAAGTCAGCTGGTAAGAATGAGAATATCACAGCAGAATGAGCTATCATTGAACATTAAACACCAGAGACCACAGTGTAGTTCATCATTTGGCTAAAGGATTTCAACACACATGAGATTTGTCCATTTAATAATGTAATTTTAGAATAGATGAGGGAATTATTATATCCAGTGAATCTGACCAACCTGACTGCCTTCTATGGTGAGATAACTGGATTTGTGAATATGAGGAAAGTGGTGGAAGTAATATACCTGGGCCATTTCTACACATGCCACTTTCTTTGAAAGTGGCATGCTAATAAACAGCCCAAAATATGCTAATGAGGCACAGATGCAAATTCCTCACACCTCATTAGCATAAGGTCACATGATTTTGAGTCCAGAAAATGTTCTTCCAGACTCCAAAACACCATTTAGAAGCACAGTCGCCGGGGGGAGGGGGTTCTTCCAGAAGGAAGTCCTTCTTCCGGAGGCCCCTTCTTCTGGAAAATTTTTAGGAAGAAGGGGTCTCCAGAAGAAGGACTTCCTTCTGGAAGACCCCCCCCAGGGGTCACACTTCTAAACAGAGTTTTGGAATCCAGAAGAACATCTTCTGGACTCCAAATCATGTGACCTTATGCTAATGAGGCATAGGGAATTTGCCTGTGTGCCTCATTAGCATATTTCGGGCTGTTTATTAACATGTAGAAATGGCCCTTGACTTTAGCCAAGCTTTCGATATGGAGTCCCACAGTATTCTTGTCAGAAAGTTAAAGAAGTCTGAATTGGCTGAATGAACTAGAATGTGGATAGACAGCTAGCTAGATCACCAGGCTTAATGGATAATCATCAATAGCTCGATGTCCATTTGGCAGCTCATATCAAGTGGATTGTCCCATGGGTCACCCATGGGCCATTTTGTACCATATTTACATTAATGATCTGGATGGTAGGGAGGATTGCACTCTTAGCAAGTTTGAAGATGACACTAAGCTTGGCTGGTAAGTATGCTGGAGGGCAGAGATAGGTTCAGAGTGCCCTAGACAAATTGCAGGATTGGGCCAAAAGAAATCTGAAGAGGTTGAAAAAGGATAAGTGCAGAGTCCTGTACTTAGAACTGAAGAATCCCATGTTCTACTAAAAGCTAAGGACTTACTGGCTACATGTCAGTTCCGAAGAAAAGGACCTGGGGATTACAGTAGATGAGAAGCTGGAAAAGTCAGCTGTGTGCCTTTGTCAAGAAGCCTAACAGCATATAGGGCTGAATTAGTAGCACCCTTGCTGGCTGATCAAGGAAAGTGATCATTTCCCTCTATTTTGCACTGATGAGGCCACATCTGGAGTGTTGCATACAGTTTGCCCCTCCCCCCCCACCCAGGTACAGAAAGGATGAGAACAAACTGGAGAGTGTACAGCATAGGGTAACAAATGATTAGGGGTCTGGAGTGCCTGGCAAATGAGAAAATCCTAAAGAAACTGGGCTTATTTAGTCTGCAGAAGAGACAAATGAGAGGGGATTTGATAGCAGCTTTCAACTGTCTGAAGGTGATGGGGGGAATCTCCATCCTTCAGGATTTTAAGGCCCTGCTTGACA
Organism: Carettochelys insculpta; assembly: GCF_033958435.1. Lineage (NCBI taxonomy): Eukaryota > Metazoa > Chordata > Testudines > Carettochelyidae > Carettochelys > Carettochelys insculpta. The sequence goes on along the minus strand of NC_134139.1, from coordinate 171,223,972 downwards.
AAGCTCTGGCTGGAATGATTTAGTTGGGGGTGGTCCAGCTTCAACCAGGGTGTGGACTAGGTTACTTCCTGAAGTCTCTTCCAACCCTAATCTTCTGTGACTACAAATCCGACACAAATTGGTTCTTTTACACCCTGTTTATTGAGTATATAAGGCTAATATGTCATTCACCCATCTGGCAGAACAATGTGGGTGCATCTACACTAGCAGGCTACTTCGAAGTAGCCAGCACAACGTCGAAATAGCACCCTTAGCGTCTACACGTGCCATGTGCTATTTCAACGTTGAAATCGACGTTAGGCGGCGAGACGTCGAAGTTGCTATTCCCATCCATCGAAGTAGGGCATGTGTAGACGATCCACATCCCACTACTTCGAAATAGCAGGATCCTCCATGGCGGCCATCAGCTGAGGGGATGAGACGCTCTGTTCAGCCCCTGCAGCACTCTATGGTCCCTGCGCAGCATCCTTTAAAGCACCACGGACCCGGATTTCCTGTGGCAGGAAGCTGAGAGTGTGCAGGCAGCAGCACATGCACGTGCTAGCCCTGCATGCCCTCTCCGGACCCTGACCCGAGCGCCCAGCACCATGGCATCCAGCCAGCCCCCTGAGCGCCCCCAGGGCTCCCCTCCTGAGGGGACCCAGGCACCCCCAGCAACCAAGCAGGGGGCCAAAAAGAGGCAGGGCCCCTCCTGGTCGGAGGCTGAGCTCTGAGACCTGCTGGGGCTCTGGGGCGAGGAGGAGGTGCTCCACATGATGGGGAGCAAGCGGCGGAACACAGAAGCTTTCACCCGATTGGCAGAGGGCCTGGCCGCCCAGGGTCACCCTGCCAGCACTCCGGATCACATCCGGAGTAAGGTGAAGGAATTGCAGCAGGGGTATGCCCGGGCCCAGGACTCAACCAGCTGGTCTGGGGCTGCCCCTGCCACTCGCCTCTATTACAGGGAGCTCAGGGCCATCCTGGGCCCCCGGGACACCTCCTCCCCCCGGCCACCCTTGACACTATGGCCGACAAACCCCAGCAGGCCTCAGAGCCGGAGTCCGGCCCGGAGGCCAGCCCTACACCCCAGGGCCCACCCGAGGAGTGCCCCCTCAGGACAGCGGAGGAGGGGTCCAGCAGCGAGGAGGGGGGGGCTCCTCATCGACCTCTCCTCCCACAGCACCAGCCGGGTGTCCGCCCACTGGGCTTCCCCCGACCGCGGCAATGGACGGTCAGGTACATACCCCACAGAGCACACACCCATGGGCCAGACACGACCAGGAGCCTCACACACCCCCCATCAGGCCCCCAACCTGCAAACACCCAGCCACTGTATGGTCCCAGGACGGCGGCACTGCCATCAGCACCTGCACCCATGGACAGCACTCAGCCTTAAACCCGGGGGCAGGGGGACAATGCCATGGTGACAGCCAACAGGGACATCAAAGTCACCGACGGGGCGGAGACCCAGAACCCAAGAGTGGGCGGAGAGAATGGGCCATGGGCCAGGGCACTGTACTAACAGCCTTCCCCTCCCTCTCTCCAGCTGCAGCATCCGATGCCCCAGGCAACCAGGCACCGTCCGTCATCCCCGACAGCTCGCCGGAGGTCAGCCACCACCAACGGCCGGAGACACCCCTAAGGGCAGCGGAATGGTCCCGCCACCACCAGACTCTAAGGATGGCCCCTGTGGACCCACAGCTCCTGGCAGCTGTCCGGTTTGAGCGGGAGGAGTCCACCTGGCAATGGGCAGCAAGGGAGAACTTTATGGGGGTCTTTTGGTACATAGCCGGGTCAATCCGGGAGGCCATCACCAGGCTGCTGCCCCTCGCTGCCCCCCGGGCCGCCCTCCCCACTGCTGCAGCCGAGGCCACCCCGCCGCATCGCCTGCCGCCCCACCCGCCTCACCACGTGCCACCCTGCCTGCCACCCCACCTGCCTCACCACCTGCCGCCCTGCCTGCCACCTACCCAATTTGCCACCTGCTGCCCCGCCTGCCGCCCTACCCACCTCACCACCTGCAAGCTCCACAGAGCCCAATGGGGCTGAAGACTGGCCAGTGCAGTCATCCTGGCTGTACTTGCCAGTCCTCCCAGCCCCCAGCCGGCCATACCAGGGACCACAGACACAGGGGGGCGGGGCGCAATCCATACCCGGCAGGGGTCACGCCCCTCTACCCCCACCCCAGACTGATGGGCCAACAGCCGAGCTATCCGCCGGGCCCCCATGTATATAGTTGTCCCCCATGTATATAGTTGTCCCCCTTTTGTATATTCGTCGCAGTTTCTGTTTTGAACAAAACAAGTTTTCAGGTTTCAGAAAAAAAAAGGTTTTATTTTCCAAAAAGCTGGAGGCGTGTGATTGTTGGGGGGGTGGCGTGCGGGTGTTGGGGGCGGTGTGTGGGCAGTGCAGTCTGTGGGGGGGTGGGTCTTCTGGGGAAGGCCAGGGAGGTGCTCAGGGGTCTCCCTGATCAAAGTGGGCCCGCAGGGCCTCATGGACCCGTACCCCCTCATGGTGGGCCTGGCAGCTGGGTGCGGCAGCCGGCTAGGGGAAGCCCGTGCCAGCGTCGACCACCCACCCCTGGACAAAAGCTTTCCCCTTGCTCTCAACGATGTTGTGGAGTGTGCTGCATGCGCCCACAACCTGGGGCATGTTTTGGGGGCTGATGTCCAGTCAGGCAAGGAGGCACCGCCAGCAGCCCTTCAGATGCCCGAATGTCCTCTCCACCACCTGGCGAGCATGGTTCAGGTGGGCGTTGAACCTCTTCTGGCTGGTGTTGAGGTGGCCGGCGTACGGGCGCATGAGCCAGGGCTGGAGGAGGTAGGCCGCGTCCGCCACGTGGCAGAAGGGCATGGTGGTGTCCCCCAGGGGGATCCCTCTGTGGGATGTAGGTCCCCGCCTCCAGCTGGCGGCACAGGCCCGAGTTCCTAAAAACACGGGCATTGTGTGTGCAGTGGGGCCAGCCCATGTACATGTCCTGGAAGCGGCCCCGACTGTCCACCATGGCCTGCAGGACCATAGAGTGGTAGCCCCTGCTGTTTATGTATTTTCCTCCGCTGTGGTCCAGGGCAGGGATGGGGATGTGGGTCCCATCTAGGGCCCCGAAGCAGTTCGGGAACCCCATGGAGGCGAATCTGGTCACAGCTGCGTCCAGGTCCCCGAGGCAGATGACCCTCTGGAGCAACATGGCGTTAAGCGCACGGACCACCTGTGGAGAGGAAACACAGGCACCCATGAGGCTGTGCAGGGTGCCCCAGGGCCCTTCCCCCAGGCCCCCCCCCAGGCACCTCCCCGGGTACCCCACCCGCCCAGCCCCTCCCTCCCCAGTGCCTCTCCCTCCCCAGCCCCACACTCAGCCCCTCCCTCCGTCCCCAGCCCATACCCAGCCCCTCCCTCCCTCCCCCTGCAACTCCACACCTGGACCCCCCCCCGGCCCCCAGTGGATGCGTGCTCGGGCCTCCTTACCTCCATGATGACAGCCCCAACCGTGGCCTTTCCCACTCCAAACTGGTGTCCCACAGAGCGATAGCTGTCTGGAGTGTCCAGCTTCCAGACGGCTATTGCAACCCTCCTCTTGATGGGGAGGGCGCGCCACATCCGGGTGCTGTGGTGCCTCAGTGCTGGGGTGAGCCACTGGCAGAGCTCAAGAAAGGTCTGCCGGTGCATGCGGAAGTTCTGGAGCCACATATCGTCATCCCACTCCCACGTGACGACCTTCTCCCACCACTTGGAGCTGGTGGGGTAGCTCCAGAGGCGGGGGAGCAGCCAGTGAGGGAGGAAGAGGGGAGCCCGGTGGTCAGGGGCGTCCCCATCTGCCTCTGGGGAGGGCTCCTCTGGCAGGAACCACTGGGAGGCCTCCTGGGCAGCACCTAGCAGGGCGCTTGCCCCCTGGATGACTACCTGGAGGGCCTTCTCTTCCTGCTGCTGCTGCTGCTGCAGGTCCATATCTGCTGTGACTTGGTCTGTGAGAGAGTGGGTACTGCTCTGCAGACCTCATGCTGTGCAGGCCGGGTATGTCTGGGAGGGGACCTTTAAAGGAGCGGCTTGCTGTTGCCCCAGAAGGGCAAGTCCAGCCTGTGACCCAGTCCACGGGCTTTCCTGGCCCCTTATTTCAAAAGAGGGTGCCTGTGTGTGTGGACGCTCCACATTTCCTTCCAGGGCAGCTCCTTTCGGCGTTCCCTGTCGCTACTTTGACATTCAACGTTGACGGCACCAGCCCTGGAGGACGTGTAGACGATATGTGTCGAAGTAGCCTATTTCAATGTTCTTACTTCGAAATAGGCTACTTCGACTTAGTGTGCTAGTGTAGACGTAGCCTGTATGTACAATGTTTTCCCTCTCTTTGTATTTTACCATTTCTATGTTAGTAAATACATCATCCCTCTCCCTCCATTCAACATTAATACAAGAGATGAGAAAAGGTTAGTTCTTATAATGTTAGTATAAGCGTTATTTGTTTTCCTAAGGGACAGCGCCCTTTTTGTTTTGGGTATACTGAGGAGTTATCTTGGGCGGATGCAACAGGTGTCACAAAAAGGAAACCCATGCCCAATTCATGTGAGGAGTGGGGAAGACCCACTCCAAGTAGCAAGCAGCAGCAAGAAGGTTAAACCACACCTCAGGAGATGTGCTATAGATGGAGGCACTCCTGAGATGTTCTGGTGTTCAATGACTCTGCCTGTAAGGTACAGATATTTATTATACCGTTTAAGTAGTAAGATGTTCTTCACTGGATAAAATGTGGGAACTTTGAATAGAAGGATCATAGCATGGCTGTTTTTGCGTGTTCTCTCATGGATTTCCTTATGGACCTGGAACACAAGTCAATTTAAAGATATTGGACTTTATCTTCCAGGTGTGCAATGGCCCATGCCAAAAAATATCCACAACATCATCTAAAGCTCTGGCCAGAAAACCATTGTCAACTACTCTATTCTTCTGCAACAAGGGAACTTTCTACCACAAGAGTAAAGCTCAAGAGTACAGGGAATAGAGATTGCTCTGTGGCTGTTCTGAAATGAACCTTCTCTCCCCTGAATGCAATCACAAACCTGGTCATCTTCCATGCCAAGTGCAGTCACACTTTTTCCTTCTCTAACACACTCCTAGTAATGTGTGCAAAGAAAATAAATGAACAAAAGAACACCTTACTGAAACAAAGCATTCCACTGCACACACAATTCCTCCTAGGGAGCTCATTGGAGAGTAACGAAGGGCAAAATGGTAGTCACATTGTTTAATGCAAAACTACAGTGAGAAGGGCAGTATAAGAACCTGTAAAGATTAGATGAGTGAGTAAAAGCTTTTCAAATGTTCTGGAAAAGTGTGAAAGAGAACCAGTTTGGGAATGCTGACATTATGGGGCATCACCTTTTGAAGTGCTGATCAGAGAAAATCCTCACTCTTTTCAAAAGGTCTGTAAAATGAAATGAGAGAACGTTTTATAAAAAAGGTAAAATTTCACACTCATTTAACTATATACTGTCCTGTTACTTGTTTAGACCCTAACCCTATGAATGACCGTGTGTCTGCCTACACAAGCCACTTTAACTTCATTGTTCAGAATCCAACCCCATTAATTTTTATTTTTATTACTGTAGTATTTTGAACCTACTCATAGATCAGGACCCCCATTGTGCTAGGAGCTGTATATACAAACAAATAGACCATCCCTTTTCATGTAAGATCTCAAGGGTTATTATTTGTTTTAAAGACACAATTCTAATGCATTTCAAATGGAAGAAGCACAGGAAAATAAAACTATGCTGCTGGTGATTTGATAGTACGTCTCTCAGTGATAAGCTGGAAATGGTATAATATATCTGATATTGTCAATCACTGACACCACATTCAAAGCTCCTCTTTTTTCCCTTTTATAAGCTAATGAACAGCTTAAAAAGCTGAGATACAGAAAGGACAAATGGCTTTCTATCCTGTCTATCTTTTAGTATGGAATTAATATATCAAGTGCCTTGCTCCCAAAGTGTGCTTTTGTTTAGGCCTACATATGTCATCTACAGGCTGGAGAAGGCACGGTACAATTTATTCATTGAGTTTTCTGTGAGTTTGCATAGGTACAGGAGGTATAGAAGAGAGACATTTATCCTACATGCTTAGACCTCAATATTGTCTTTTTAAAAATCTAATACACGTATATATATAAAAAGGGAATTTTCAAAAAAGCATATGATCTGTGATGGGTGGCGTTTATTGGAAGCATGGCCTAGTGACTGGGGAGTCAGTCCCTTCTTGATGTACAAGTGAGTCATGGGGGAGCCCAAGCCCTCCCATTCCTTTAGGCTCCTACCAGTTCTGTCACTTAGGAGCCCCATAAGGCTGCCCTCCCTGGGCCACTTCCTACCATCTACTCTATTGTCGAAATGTTGCTGTCAGTAGGAAAGAGGTAACTGAAAAGTGTAGTAATTGTACCTTCTGTCTGTCTGCTCCCAGCAGACAGGTGCCTCTTTTTGCAGAAAGGTTTTTCAGACCTCTTATCAAGAGCTTTTTCAAACCTTTTATCAAGGTAGGCTCCATCTCCCTGCTTTTTTCAGCCCCCTTCCAAGCTGTCTGGCTTGCTTTTCAGTCCTGCATGCGGGCCTGGATGGGGTCAGCTGGGTCCAGAGTTGCTCTTTAGCCCCTTTCAGTGCTGATGCAGGTTACCAGTGCCGTCACTTGGCCCTCCACCCATAAACTTTTTTATGAGATCTATTACAACAGGTACCCATTGTCTCCCCAGTAATTCTGCTGGAGTAAGGAAATTCCTCAGGAAGCAGAAGGCAGATCATAGCACAGACACAGAGTCACTCTGAAGCAGGAAATATAACCTAAGGACTGGAGGAGCCTCCTTGGCCATATTATCCTTCCCCCCATCTTGAGTGAAAGCATCAGGGAAGATGCATAGGGACAGCACCTCGGCATCATTTTCCCTACCCCCAAAGAGCTACAGCATATGGTAGCTAACGTTTTCAGAGAGGTTGGATATGTGGTGGGCAGGAGCTAGATTCTCTGCAGACTTCTGACATCCTGTACTTCATCTTTTGTGTAGCAAACTACAGTAGTTTCATGGTGTTGATGGCCCTTTACACCATCAGTAATGGGGAGCAGGATTTGAGCAATATAATCAAAGTAACTGATATTAATAAGGGTCTCTTTCAAAAATAATAGGCTCCTGAAACGTTCCTGACTACAACCGTCTTCAGCAGGTACTCAGCCATGTAAGGGCCTAGACCAGTGATTGTAATGGGAACTGTGTAAATAAGTACACACTCCAGATAGTAAAGATTTTACGTAACCCTGAGAACTAAACAGATGCTTTTTACAATACCCTCATGCTTTCAGCATAGAACTGCAGCAGTACCAGTAGTCAGTCATGTATTCCCTTTTACCTACATTTCCTGAAAAGTAGTTTTTGCCAGTGCGATAGTCCATTTGAATGTGCTATTAACTCTATATCCTGTAGTTTTTGCTAAACATTGGAGCTCATACAAAAAGTTTAGATGGAATCGTTTTTCCATCAGAAATGATGTGTCATCAAAGTTGGAACTTGTTCCAGGAACATGTTGATTTTGATGAAATCTTCATCAGAAAAAAATCTGAAGCCATTCAAGTCAAAATGGATATTTTGTTTTGGCATCTACATTCCATTTAATTCTGGATCTTTTTGGTTTCAACTTTAGGCTTTTTGAAATAAACATTTAATATAATTACATACATACATTTGATACGTAAATTAGGAATTTTTCAACGCTAGCAAAACAAAACATTGACATTATCTAAATTATCAGATTCAATAAAGTCCTTTTGATATTTCTGAAAAGAAATACTTTGAAAATTTATTCCATGGTAAATTCTGAAATTTCAACTTTTTGTCTCAGTTCAGTTTCTGACAAGATCGACTACTTTTCTTCTTTATTATGGGCTTGATCCAAAGTCCATTGAAGTCTGCGGAAATACTCTCATCAAATTCGTTTGGGTTTTGGCCCTATTCAATTCTTCATTGTTTATCCTACAATTTTTTTTGGCCTTTTGTGTAGCTTTTTTGTGCACTTAACAGTGTACATATCTCTAGAAGGTTTCCATTTGTGTGTTTTTGGAGGGTTTGTCAACCCTGTAAGTACATCAATCCACTAAAGATGACAGATTTCCTAAGGCAGCGGAAGAACAAGTAAATGGAACTTGATTTAGAAATGTTGAAGGCAATAGGATTATAAAAGCCCCATAGACACTGCACAATTTCAACACAAAGTACTTTTTGATTGCTATTGAGAAGCAAGAAATATACCAGACAATTTGTCTAAGGGTAACCCACATACCTACGTGTGGTTCACTGTCCCATGTAGTGGTAGTTAGACCACATCACAGAGAAAGAATGCGTCTCTTCTGCAGCCTTAGCTGAGAGCATGCTGGCTTTTAGTTCAAATTGTAGAGGCACCTGCAGTGAGCTCTAGAGGTTCCAGTCTCAGGTCTGCCTGTAAGCAATTACAAGAGGGGGGGCCCGTCAGGGATGAGCTGCTGGAAGGTCTCAGAAGCATGGGAGGTGCTTCCTCAGCTGAGGGAAGTATGCAACCCCAGAGGCACTGAGACCACTGACAAGTGTGAGTGAAGTCTCTGCTGTACATCCTTGCGTGAGAGTCAGCTGGCTTTCAGCTCATGTAGTAGATCACAGGGCATTTGCCCCTATGGTCACAGGTTCATTCCCTCCTGCCGCCAACCCAGGTCCACTGGCCTCACAAGTGGGGGCTCATCTAGGACTTTGGTTGGGTCTGCACTTGCCCCCAACCTCGAAGGGGGTATGTTAATGAGGGTGACCGGAGATTACTAATGAAGTGCTGCAGTGAATAGGCAGCACTTTGTTCAGCTAATTCTCCCCCACAGCAACTTCGCACGCCAGCACTTCAAAGTCTGACGCTTGAGTTGCCTTGGGGGAGAATTAGCCTAATGAAGTGCTGCGTATTCACCTCAGCACTTCATTAGTAATCTCCCATGGCCCTGATTAACATGCCCCCTTCAAAGCTGGGGGTAAGTGACTACAAACCCCTAAGCTCAGAACGCGCTTTCTCAGCTAAGGGAAGTATGCAACCACACACCTATGTGTGGGTCAGTGTCCCACATAGGGGCAGTTAGATCACTTCACAGAGAACAAATGAGTTGCCTCTGCAGCATCAGCTGAGCGTCAGTTGGTTTTTAGCTCACACTGTACAGCACCTGCACAAGACATCCTAGGTTCAAGTTTGCCTGTGGGCAGTTACACAAGCTTAACACACCCCACACAAATATCATAGACTGAATTACATCTGAGGCACACTTACATTATCATTTGCTTGTATTCCGAAGGAATGGGTGTTGATACACGTTCTAAAGGAGCGCAGACATTGCAAAATCGATCTTTGTTGTAGACAATATAAGAAGGCTATCTTATTACAGTAGCAGCAGGACAATTGGGCATAGCTGCTCCATTTCAGATTTGAATCTACAGATGGCAGGATCAGAGAGATGGCAGCAGGTTTTCCCAATCTTAAAACACTCACATTATGAAGCTGCATGATAAAAGAAAGGTACTTAAGACATACATTAGATAATGATAGATAAGAAATATAAACCAACTTTAATTTATGAGGATCTAGAAAGAAATTATCGGTAGCATCCTGGAGGAACTGTGATGCCTGTGCTGATAAACGTATGAACCAATAAAATGTATGGGGTCTTATGTGGCTTTTCAGCAGCATTGCCTGGGTTTTCAGTGGGTAGCTGCAGAACATTTATTTCACTGAGTCCTACTTTTAAATTTACAGACATGAAATTTTAACCACAGCTACTTGCATTAATGCACCTCCTGCATTTAGTCGCGTATTTCTTTTTAATAAAAAGGTGAAAGATGTATACAATCTGAATGGTATGAATGTAGATTGAATTTTTTTTATAACAATGTATTATGACTCCAGGACTTAGCAGCTGTTTGTAGGCATTGGCCTACGCTGGGGATCATACTGTCCCTGCAAATGCATCAAGAAGCACTAAGCAGCTGTATGGGGGATCCACACACACTGCTGCATGCCTGGAGGCAAAGCAAATTATGCCGTATGGGCATATCTACATTACACAGTTATTCCAGAATAGCTTACTCTGGAGTTCTAATTCTGAAATAAACTCTTCCAGAATAACATGCCCTTTACAGGGAAGCCACAGAATAAGCCAGCCTTGTTCCAAAATAGCACGTCCACATAGAAGAGAGCCTACTTCACATTAGAGTTACCCAGAAGCACTCTAGGGAGAGAACCAGTGTAGGTACTTCCTGTGGCTGCTTGGTCAGGGAAGCTGTTCTGAACAGCCATCTCACAATTCACTCCACCACTGCCTCCCCACTCCTGGGAGACCCAATGGGCACATGAAGCCTTCTGCTCTGCTTACCTTTGCAAACATTACAGAACTCACAGCATGGAGACAGACCAGCTGCAAACCACTGCTGGGCTTAGAGGTTTCATGCTCCATCTCATGGCACACTTTCTGAAAGCTGCCTGCATCTTGCTCCAGCAGGAGGATGACGAGGATCAGTCAGACACCCTCGCCTGTGTCCTGGCACTCTTACTGCTGCACAGTACCCTCAATCCCCTGAATATCATGGAGGACTGCTTCTGTTAGAATGACATCAGCTCTGACTGGTGGGACCACATCATTCTGCAGGGATGGGATGATCAGCCGTAGCTGGGGAACCTCTGCATGATGCAGGCCACCTCCCAGGAGCTCTGCAAGTGGCTCGCCTCTGCCCGCAGGCAACAGGACACCCTCATGCAGAATCACCATCTCCCTGTGGAAACTTACCACATCAGACATTGGGAATCAGTTCAGTGGGAGGGGGAAATCTACCCTCAGGGTCATACTCCTGTCAGTCATCCACACCATCAACCAGGTGCTCATGGTTGTCACTCTGGGAAATTTGGACACCATTGTGGATGGCTTTGCTGCCATAGGCTTCCCTAACTGTGGGAATGGGGTGTTCCCAGCATGCACATCCCCATCCTAGCCTCCAACCACCAGGCAGCAGATGTCAACTGCAGGAGCTACTTCTCCATGTGCTGCAGGCCCTCGTGGCCCTTCTGGCTGCTTCACAGACACCAGCTTGGGACAGCTAGGAAAGGCTCATGACCCCTGGCAAGGAGGACTTCAATGCCATGCTGAGTAGGTGCCACATGGTGGTGTAATGCACATTTGGCCATCTCAAGGGCAGGTTCTGGAGTCTCCTCATCTGCCTGGACCTCAATGAGCACAACATCCTCTTTGTGGTAGCGGCCTGTTGTATGCTTCTATTGTGTGCAGGGACTGAGGTAGAATGTCTGGCCAGGGTCTACGAGCAGCCAGACACTGGTGCCATATGCAGAGCACATCAAGGAGTTGTGCTTATCAAGGAGGCCTTGAAGGACAGTTTTCTGCAGAGCTACTTCTGAGACTTTCCCCTGTGTCTCTCCACAAGGGCCCTTGCTTTCCCATGTGTGTCTTTCAACCCCCACCCCTCCTTTCCTCTGCCCTCCCTTCTCACTGTCCCCTCCCTCCACAGCACAAACAATAAAGAACACTTTCTGGATGTTTCTGTTTTTTTGGGGGGACACACAACAGTGGAGGGAAGGTGACAGGAACTTGAAACATGGTAGGGGGAGGGGGAGTCCAGGATAAGCCTGCGAGTGCTGCCTGCTTCCAGAAGTTCTGGGGCCATAGCAGCCCCTGTGGGGACTGGGAGGGGAAGGCTGGGTGGCTCTTCACCGCCACAGCCATGGTGTCCTATTGGTGCATCATGTGGTTCCAGGTGGCCTGGCAGTGCTCCCCATATGCTTGGTGCACTGTCCACTCCTCCTCCAGGCCCTTCATGAGGGTTCACAGGCAGGCCATACACTCCCAGAGTAGGCAGTCCTGGCAGTGCTTCCTTCTGCAGATCTCACACAGTCAGGGAGATGGTGTGGGAGGTGGGGAACAAACCACACTTGCAGCTGGCCCAGCTGTTAAGAGAATTTATGAGGGCCGTCAACACAGGAGACTCCATGTATGATGCACAGTCCCTAAACTGACACCAAAGGTTTTGCTTCAGACACTGCAGACGTGCTTTGAGTACAGCCATCTGTTGCCCAGACAGGGGGCACTGTCCAGCAGGGACATAGTCATCCCAAGGAAGCACTGTGATGCCCACGGCCAGGGACAAGCAGGCATGGTAATGTTCCAGCCAGGCCATAGTCCTGCTGGTGGGAAAGGGGACTGGGCAGTTCACCTTCTGCCCTAGTCCTGGACACTCTGGGTCTGGCACTCACAGTATCCCCCACAAGGATGACTCCTATTTATGCCTGCTGGGGAGGGGAAAGTTGGGGGAGGTGTGTGTGAGTGGCAGACGCTGCTTGCTGGGGAGCAGGCCACCAGGTTCCCCACCTCGGCCTCCCTCCCATGGAAGGTTCCTCTGCACATATTTCTCCTTCCACAGCACTGTGATACATTGAGAGCAGCTGCTGTTTGAGCACAGGCCCGACCCAGGGCCATGACTGGCACTGCTGTGTGGGTCATTGTCCCCAGACAACATAACGGTGTCCTGTCATGGGCAGGTGTGCTACCACAGAGGCAGAAATAAGGCAGGCCTCTGCAGGAGCTTCATGAGAGGGACTGCAGGGGCACTGTGTGGGAGTGTCCTGGAGAGGATTGTTCTGGGCTGGAGGGCCATATGCAGACAGATGACTGGATTGTTCTGCAGCCCTCAAGCCACGTGGGCCACAGGAAGTGTGTCCCCCCAACCACCACCTGCCCGCGTAGTGATAAGGAAAAGTTTTTAACTCACCTGAAGTGCCCTTGTCAAGGTACTGGGAGGGATGTCCTGGGAGTGGGAGACTGACTCTAGGGTCAGCTGGACCATCCTGGAGGGCAGACATGGTGGAGTAGCTGGCCTTCTCCTGGCCCCTCTTCCTTCTGTCATCAAACTGAGACACCTCATAAGAGCGGCACCTATGGAGTTCTGCCCCAGAATGGCTGAAATCCTGCTGGGCCTTGCGGTAGCCCTGACACAGCACCTTGATTTGGAGCTGGCACTGCTCCAAGCCACCAGCTATTTAGCTGTAGGCCTTGGCATTTCAGCTCCTGGTGCAGAGATCCTGGCACGTGCTCTCTTCCCCCAAGAGTTCTATGTAGTCCAGGATCTCCACACTGATCCAAGGAGGCACTCATCTGCTTCCCAGGGCACCAGATGCCATAGGATACACTCTAGCAGTGCTGTCAACTACTGCAGGGCTCACTTGGAGCTCTGGCGTGGCTCCTGGCTCCCTCTAACTACCCTGCATTGCAGCTCAGGGGTTCAGGGCAGGTCATGTGCAGCAGGTCCTTCTGCCTTTGGCCTGCTCCTTTATGGCTCTGCAGGGGGTGCTGAGTGATAGAATTGGCCATAGGTGTGCCTAGAGTGGTCAGGTCTGCAGCTGTACCAGGCCTCTGGACGCCAATTACTTCGAAATAACAACCTCTGCCCATGCACACTGGTGCTATTTCAAAGTGACTATTTCAAAATAGGCACTTACTCCTCTCAGAATCAGGACAACATTATTTTGAAATAACTCCCAGTTCTTAGGAGGGCTAGGGAGTGGTTATTGCCACTAGGCAAGCACAGTCCTTCTACTCAAGAAAGCAAGGCCTTAGCATGTGGTTATCACCTTGCCAGGGAGATTCCACCCAGTGACCTGTACTTTGGATATAGGGTCATGTGTTGGCAGTACCTCCCTGCAAGGCTTCTTTTGTGGTGGATGGTAGCTAACAATGACTTCGCCTAGAGCAGAGGTGGTCAACCTGTGGCTCTTTGAGCCATTAAATGCAAGTCCTCTGTGCAAGCACCCCAACCTTGTTGGGAGAAAGCGCATGGTGCAGCGGTGGCAGTGGTGGCTCTGGTGAGTTGCTGGCAGCAAGTCAGAATGAGGGGAGGGGCTGGACTAGAGGTGCCTGGCTCTGTGGGAGGGGTGGATAACTGGGTTAGAGCCACTTCTTATGTATTTATTTTTAGATAGATAGATAGATAGATAGGTAATATGTGGCTTTTTGCACTCTGTCCATAGCTCTTAGGCCCTATCTGGTTGACCAACCCTGACCTGCAGTGTATTCCTTTTAGAAACCTACATGAAGATGGGGCGAGTGGGGAGAAGGAATCTCTTCATGTGGCTAGTCTCTGATGTTAAAGCTGTTTTACGGATTCATGTCATATTCTTGGCATTCTTAAAAAGACACCATTTTCCTTCCCTTTACCCTTCACTGGCTGTTTTACTGTAAGCTTTTAAATATGTCATTGTACCTTTTTCAACTTTTTCTGACCGTTAATAATTTTTGTTTTAAAAAAAAATTCCTTGAAAAAAGTGAAGGGCCACATTGTGCTTGCCTTGATTTTTTGAGACGCCTTTTAGAAGCTACTACCTCAGAGGGGCAAGGCAAGCAGAAAATGGCCTTACCTAGTCAAATGATCTGACTGAAGACTGCTCTCCTAAAGGCCATGCTTTTGGTGCTTCAGGTTGAGAAGAGGCAGGAAAGAGTGTCTCCAAAAGCAAAATGACCTTTGGAAAGATGAATCATAGCTGAGGAGGGGGTGGCACCAGATCACCTTCTTGATTGTATGGATTATAGTATGCAGAGAGTTCAATCTCTGATGTAATGGGAAAAACAGTACCTGGCACTCCTCCAAGGATTAGGAGGCTTTGTGCTATTATATGAGTCTTTTCTAAATGAGGATGAAGCTGATTTCTCCTGCCCACTTAGAGATTTTACTTAATAACTCCGTCACTCCCCCTACTCCCCTCAAATGCCAGAAAATTGGCTGCTGGCTTTTCTGAGCCCCTGAAGGAATCCTTGATTTCTTTTGTAATATTTTTAAAATTAAGATTTAATTTATTCTGCCATGTACAGACCTTCTAAGTGATCTGTTAACACATATTCAAAAGTTGGATAAAGCTATCAGGCTATCTGATCCCTCTATCAAAAGACAATACGGAAATCAATTAATACTAGCAGTTGACTTGCAAGGGTACTGAACTGGGTTTTTACTTTTAGAAAATAATGTATTGATGCCAAATAAATACAATACAAAAAGTACAACAAGCTGCAGGCATGATGCCTTCACCTCTTTTACACAGGGTTTGCCTGAGTCTATATTAAGAACAGTATACTTCACACTAGTATATATGTATATACTAGTATGTATATATACACACACAAAATACCCACACACTGTGGTATAGTTCAGCATACAAGATGCTTTCTTTATTCTTTTTTTATTCCTTAATTTGTACATAGTTTAAAGAGCTCAACTTCATTCAAAATGTAAATTACAAGTAAAAAGCAATAACTCATTTTAATGAACATCTTTCTGCTCTTATTATTGGCCTCAACTCACTCTTTTATTGGCACAGTATTACTAAAAGAAGGCTCATGGGTATAAATTCAAGGGCAGACAGCAAAATACATTACAGATTCATTGTCCTTATACAAAAAATAAAAAGTTTGTTTCCAATATAATAAGATGTCAATAGTGTTGTACTACTCCCAGCATTCAATGTAGTGTAGGAAAGTCCTCACATATAGACTTTACTAGGACTATTTTGAAATTCAACCAACAGCATCAACAACTCTGTTTTTTTTTTCTCTCAGGAAATGAGAAGTGATGCACTTTCAGACATTTTATAATATTTAATTGAGATAGTTATTTCCAGATAACCCTTTCCCTGTTTTTGCAATATGGATAGAAATCTAAGGGTATTTCAAAGAGCAGATTGATAATATAGTATTCAGTCTTGGCTGGAATTCTCTCTGTGCATGAGAGATGGGATCATTCTATTTCTGAAGATAAGCTGGTTGTTAAAGACTATGTCTCTGTACACAATAAGCCCAATTCAGCTCCAAAGTCAGAAGTTACACTGATTTGAATAAACTTTTGTCACCACATACATTATGGCTGGATTTGGCTTCATAGGAGTGCAATCAAATGTCCCATTTTTCACACCCCTGTTGAACTAAGGAATCACGTCAGATTAAAATAATGTAAACAGGAGACCCCTGCAGAAAGCAGTGAAGGAAGGCATCATGTTTATTCAACTGTGGAAAGAAACATAGCCAGGAGAAGGAGGTAGCTTATCATCTTGAAGCTGCTGCCGCAGCTCACTATACCATTATTTTTTTTTGTGCTGCAAAAATCATCCAGTCTTTCTTTGTATGTGAACATTTTATTGCAAATATTTGTAAAGGAATATGAAGTTGGTCCCCAGGACCTAATACAGGATGTCTATAGCCACAAAATGGAAATCAGATCACATTGTTACTAAAACTTCCAAGGTATTTTTCACAAAAATGGGAATGTTGGCTAATGAGAAAAGTTTGAGGTTTTGTCTGGGAAAAACGCCTGAATGTTTGGATATTTTCCTGCTGAGTTGCTCCAAAATATTCAGCTTGTGTGCCATTTTTAAAAAATTAAGTGTATCTGGAGATTCCTCCATACATGGCATCCCTGTAGGACTTATCACACTATTTGCTTTCACAGAGAAGTAGTCATGTTAGTCTGTATCTTCACAAAACAAAAAACAGTCCTGTAGCTCTTTAATTATTAACAAAATAATTTATTAGGTATCAAGCGTTCGTGGGACAGACCTACTTGTTCAGATCTGGAAATTCTGATGAAAGTACTTTCAGAAAGCAATTTCCAAATCTGAAGAAGTGGGTCCATCCCACAAAAGCTCATCACCTAATGAATGATTGTTTTTAGTCTCTAAAGTGCTACAGGACTGCTTTTTTACTTGCTTTCAATCATTCCTACCGTTCCATCCTGATTTGTAATATATAAGCGTTTCTGGTTTCAATCCCAACCAGAAGCAAGAAGTATAGAGACAAGTGAAAATGAATATGGGCTTAAATATTTCATTTGACAACTTCTTTGTATCTAATATATATATTATCATATATATATATAATATATATTGTATCATATATATGTATATATATTGTATCTTATATATATATATATGTTGAATTTTTTTTTAGGAAAAGTGGTATGTAATTTTAAAATGTGGTTAATATTAGCTCTTTATTACAGAAATAATGCTTGAAAGGGACTTCTAGCAAAGCTTTGTTTGCAAGACTTCCTGGTGAAGTTAATGAATGTGGTGACATTGTTTCATCAAACTAAACATCCACAACAAAGCTAAGCAGAACTGGCAAAAAGAATGAGAACACCTTCAGCACATCCATACTGGTGAATAAACATGAAAATAGAACTATATGGGCAGCATTGCCTGAAGAGTTTTGTGGTTAGCTCAGTAGCCATCCAAAAATATCAAAGTGGGGCTACAAGGACCTCTAAATAAGAGGGAACATAGTTACATATGCTATAAGCATTTGGCAGGGTGTATAATACTGCAATACTTTGCATTTTATATCAGCCTCTATCCTAAGATCAGAGTGCTTAACAACAATACTACTAGCTTGAGCTAATGGACTGAGAATGGGCAATAGAGCCAAATTCTTCCATGTTCTAAGCCTGCTTCTGAGAACGATTTGCTATTTGGACTGGAGAAAATAACTTACAATAGCTATAACATTACTTTGGTTTCCCTGGTTGTAATATAACTCTCCCTGGAGTGATGTATGGTTTGGCTAACCCTGGTGTGCATCAAAAATGTTATGTAATAATGCTAAGCATTATTAATTTACAAAGCAGCATAACGTTGTGAGCTATTGTTCTGAGTAAGCTGAAGCACAGATTTTTAAGGCCAAATCCAGCTCAGGATTGCCTCTAATAGTTGCTGAATAAGACAATAAAGTAACTCCCCAGTGAGTCAGTGGTATACATATGCAAGGAAAGTATAATATTCATCCATGTCTGGCACACAGCTAGAATCCTCTCTTTTGATTGCTCATCAAGTTACTATAGGCTAAGTATTTCTGAAAAATGAAGGAAGAGCTAGTGACAAGTGGGCTCTATGTCATATCATCCTCTTGATGTCATCACAAGTAACAGCCTGGGGGGAGGAGGAGGGGCCCAGAGCCAAGGCCCTGGGCTTATTCCTGCCTCCACAGCTAGCCAAGACTAACACCTGCAGAGAGGTGATGGCAAGAAGAACTCCCTATAGATTTTCACCCATCTTTTTTATGTTTCAGGCCATAGCTCTTCTCCTGTCCCCTGCCCCAGGACTCTGTATGACCATGAGTCATCAGCTAACAGAAGATGGGGCTTTGATCTTCTCTGGATGGGGCCTCTTTCTCTTTCTTGTGTGGGTTCTTCCGCAGGGCTCAGCTCCTGTTATTCTCTGGTTATCAAGGTGCTGCTGGCAGCTGGTTATCCAAACACACTGGCTTCAAGGACTGATACCATTCACGCATACTTTCCACACTCACACAAAGAAAAACTCACTTTAGAGAAAGCAATTTCTTTCACAAAGGAGCAGCCAGAATTTCTTACAGACTTATGGGATCTATAAACAATTTCTTACTAACTTATAATACGTAATACAGACCAAACAGCTGCTGCAAAACAAAGCTTACAGAAAGTGACCAGACTTAAAACCAGCAATGACTGAAAGTCACAGAACTTACATCTGCATTGTACTTTACTGAGTGACGGCTTCATACACCAAGAAATTCAATCATATTTCCATATTTCAGAGCAAAAGCAGAATTGATGTCTGACAACAATTTGAGTTTGCTTCATGTTCTTAGTTACAGCCTGCGCCATACTAAATAGTGTTTGGCCCTGTGTTAATTGCATATGACAGTGGTTTTCCAACTTATTTGATCACCTCCCTCCCCTGTTTTTGTGTGTGTAATACTTTACACCCTCTACACAAGAACATGCACTGAAATATGTGATGGTGATATTTCACTTGAGGTATTTTTTCTATTGTATGAATGAGCAAACAATTCATCGTAATAAAAACAAAAGCAAAACTGTGATTTTGGTCCATGCTTGCAATTTAATGTGCACACCTTGTCACAGGAAATGGATTAACATACAGATGGCAATGACTTTGTATAATGCGATGCAAGCTTAGCTGAAATCCATCAACATGCACAATGCCATCTGGAGTCAAATGCACAGCGCTGTCTGAGGATCTAATATGTCTGGAGGAATAAGCTTTGCTAGTTTTCATTGCTGTGGTTAAAATGTGTGCAGTAACTTTTCTTTCATAAACCTTCTCACGTCATCCCCACCAACAAACCCACTCAGTGCCCTCCCAGGGAGACTTGTCTACCAGTTTCAAACGTCTGTCATGGTAATACAACAAATCTGTGGTAAACCTAGAAACAAAATATGTATCATTCTCTACAAGCACGTCCACAAACACACATTTCATATAATGAAATTTAAAATGATATAAGCGTCACTTTAAAATGTGGTAGTTTCCTAATTACCCAGCACAGAAGGTGATAGACATAAGAGGATGTGTGCTTACAGACATAACAGATGTGTTTTAAAGAAACCTTCAGACATTTTCTAATCTCTGAAGAATCCTCAGACAAAACATATTCCAAGCAATTTTAAAGGGGCTGCTCAGTACCTCTGTCTTCACCTTCTGCATTAAAACAAAATAAGCTATTTTGATCATGACTGTTGTCCTGAGGTATCAGAGATAACTGAGATAGCCTTTGGAGCAATAGGAAAGCAGCTCAGAGATAAAGATAGGATACCTCCCTCAAAAATCCAAATCAGCTAACATCATTCTTAACTACTTGAGTCAAAAACATCCATATACACTGGAAGAGGCATTACCAACAAGGAAGAGATTAAGCATGGAGACTCCTGGGGATATTAGCAGATTCGCAAAAATTTTGTGGAAGACAATGATAGCAAAGAACTAAGAGGTTTCATGATCCAAGACTGGCCTTGTTTTACAGAAATAGACAAGAAGGACTGGTGGACTCAAGGGAAAAAAAGGGAGTTTAGAGCTTTGAAAATTCTTCAAGAAAAAGTTAATACATTTCTGTTTTGCAGATGCAGAACTGTTTAATGTCTGGTAAATACACTGCTGTAACTATGTTGCTGCCTTCTACTGTATCAGTTATTGAACTCTGGGCCATGGACATCTGGTGATCCACAGTGCAGTTGCTGACTGTGGAGAGTTGGAAGGTCACATGATATGGTCATTTTTTCCTCAGAGGCATCCTTATCCATACTCAGAATATACAGTTGTGTGGGGCATACAAAAATCTGGGGCACTGCCGGATCTTAATGTCCACTCACCTGCCTCCTCCTATCCCTGTTCTGTGACTCTTCTTCTGGAAAGAATCCAGTCAAGCTAAAGATAAAAAATCCTGTTAGCAGAATATTGAAGCTGTGAAAGAGTCAATCAAGCGGTAATGAAGCCATTTAACAGGCCCTTGCTAACCCTAGGTATATACTGTCACTTTCTGAATTTACAGTGTTAGTGTACAGGACCTTAAGTTAAAATTGCTTTAAACATGTTTCATTAATGTGTTGCTGAATATTATAAAATCACATCTCTAAAAAATCCTTGTTTCCTTCTCAAAGCTTTCAGTATCAACCCTTACCAGACCTTTGGCATTGCACAGTTGTTTGGTGAAATGTCAACATTTTCTACATTGGGAGGATATATTGGCCAGAACTTATAACAACTCATTTTAAGAGATTTTCCACAACTTTGCCGTTATGATTGTTGTTCCACAGCCTCTCTGACCATGTTTGTTGCACAGTGGTGTTGCCAAAGTTGTCCATGAAAATAGCTCAGATTTTACAGGTGCTTCTTCAAGCAAAGCAGTATTTTAGCTTTCTAGTCCTCCAGTTGTTATTTCCATCCTGATTACTTAAATCCTATCATTTTTCAATTATGAAGCTTTACATTTAGTTTTTTTGATAGTTCAATGAAGTCAACAAATACACAATCTGCCACTGCATTCTTATTCATTGTGATTGAACTCATCCCTTCTGAATAAACAACTGTGCCAGTCCTCATTACTTTAACAATTAGATAAGCAATGAAAATCTAGACTTTTGGCTGAGATATGAAAGAAAATTCATATTTTGGAACAGTTGAGATGTGATGCCCTGACTCCTCCAAGAAGACTTTCTTTCCACCTATTTATGAATCAAAATTCAAACTGAAAAAAACATGGACACACATGCATGCTTTGAGAGCAGGTGAGAGAGAGGGACACCTTGTTTTCCTCCTGACATGGACTCTGCCTTTCTCTAGGTGAGATCTTACTCCATGTAACCAGGTGTTCTGAACCAACAGCTGACTCAGTAACACAAATCCCCACCAACCCAGCTTAACTGAGATCTAAGTGGAAGATCAATTAACAAGCATGAGAGAGAAGCAGCTCCAGCAGCTGGGAGCAGATAATAGAGATGAAGGAAGATGTGAAAAAGCATTCAGAGCCTGCAAGAAAGCAGGGCTGCTCCTGCCCCTGCCCCTAAAGTAGGATGGGAACTGACTGGGGTTTGTAAAGATGTAAATAGTACTATAGGCAGTAGCCTGATATATCACTATAATAAAGCACAGAGATGGTAAAGGTGGCCTGGAGTGATCTGAGATCTATATCCAAGGCAGTGGTTCCCAACCTGTGGTCTGCAGACCCTGGGGGTCTGTGAGGATATTGCAGGGGGTCTGTAAAAAAATAAAAGATAAATAAAAATGGTCATAGAAAATAAGTTTTAAATAAATTGTGAAGTTACAATCATTTTTAAATTAAATATCTTCCAATAATGTTATTAATTACTGTTGTGGTTTCCTTTTTCATTCAGTGAAGACCGCATAAGTAAGTCAGTCACATAGTGGCTAGAATTGGCTTTGATGGAGGTCTGTGAACGGTTCTGGGGGGAGTGTTTGGGGGTCTTCAAATGCTTTGGGGATTGATTGGGGTCCACACTAGTGAGAGGGTTGGAACCACTGATCTAAGTTAAAATTGTAAGAGATGATTCTGTGACATCCTCTTTCTCCATTCTAAGGTATTTTCCAAAGGTCTCTTCTTCCTCTTCTTTCCTCTGGCTGTGCTCTTCTTCCCTTGTATGCAAGACAACACAGTGGTCTTGGCAGACTCACGGCCCACTCATCAGGTTCCAGCTGCCATCAAATCCCTATTTTTCATCCTCTTGAAATGACATGAAACAGAGTAAGTTTAGGATGCATTATTTCTCTCACTAAAGATGATTAATCTCCTTTGTCTATAATGGCAACAGGACCTGGCCCTTGTTACATAGTTTTTAAAAGTGTGTTCAAGTCCCTTAAAATACTGTTGATCCGGATCATTGGACAAAAATGTGCTAAGTATGGATTTGTAGCTAACACAATACTTCAAAGTAAGCAACTTCAAAGTAGAGCGGCTACACACACCCTACTTCAAAGTAGGGCACTACTCCATTCCCGGGAATGAAGTAAGGACTTTGAAGTTGGGCTCCCCATTTCAAAGTTAACTTCAATGTAAGGGAAAATGTGTGCAAATTTTTCATCATTTGACAACCTTATTGTCAGCTTCTATGTCAGGATTGGGGAACCTCCACCCACAGGCTCCATGTGGTTCATCAGGGATAGCTGCTGGTGGGCCGCTAGGTAGTTTATTTACTTGAGCATTCATAGGCACCACCTCTCACAGTTCCCTGGAGCCACAGTTTGCCATTCTCAGCCAATTCCTGTGAACCATGTCCCCTGGGAGCTGCAAGCATCTGTGCCTGCAGATACTCTGATAAACAAACTGATTTGCGGTCCACCAGCAGCTGGCTGTAATGAACTGCATGCAGCCTGGGCGCGGGGGTCCCCCAGCCAGCATAAGGGCTAGATGAGGCTTGGGCCAAAGGACTAACAACACTAGTAGCTCGTTCACTTGAGCTGAGAGACTACAAGTAATAGAGTTGTGGGGGTACTGAGCCAATTTGTATCTTCCTTGTACCTTCTGCCTCTCTCTTTCTCCATCATGTTCATTTGGGGCATTGTTTTAATTGAATTAATTCAATTATTAATTTAATAATTGTACGGAGTTCATAATGATTTTTTCCATTTAAGTGTCACAGTTAGTCTACATTGTCAACCCTATCATTTGGATGTTCATGTTACAATGCTAGTGTCGTCTGTATGAGATCCCTCAGTTCTTGAGTTCATAACCTGCTATTTGCAAGTAATACAAAAGACTAATTTAGAAAGAAATTGTGCATTTTACTACGCGGCCTCTACATGTTTAGATACATGAAAACCGCTATCATGTCGCCCCTCAATCTTCTCTTTTCCAAACTAAACAAGCTCAATTCTTTCAACCTTTTTTCATAGGTCACATTCTCTAGACCTTTAATCATTCTTGTCGCTCTTTTCTGGACCTTCTCTAGTTTCTCCACATCTTTGTTGAACTGCGGTGCCCAGAACTGGACACAATACTCCAGCTGAGGCCTAACCAGCGCAGAGTAGAGCGGAAGAATGACTTCTCGTGTCTTGTTCACAACACACCTGTTAATGCATCCCAGAATAATGTTTGCTTTTTTTGCAACAGCATCACACTGTTGACTCATATTTAGCTTGTGGTCCACTATAATCCCTACATCCCTTTCTGCTGTAGTCATTCCTAGACAGTCTCTCCCCATTCTGCATGTGTGAAACTGATTGTTCCTTCCTAAGTGGAACACTTTGCATTTGTTCTTATTAAACTTCATCCTGTTTACCTCAGACCATTTCTCCAATTTATCCAGATCATTTTGAATTATGACCCTATCCTCCAAAGTAGTCGCAACCCCTCCCAACTTGGTATCATCTGCAAACTTAATAAGCGTAATTTCTATGCCAATATCTAAATCATTGATGAAGATATTGAACAGAACTGGTCCTAACACAGACCCCTGCGGAACCCCACTTTTTATACTTTTCCAGCAGGATTAAGAACCATTAAGAACTACTCTCTGGGTACGGTTATCCAGCCAGTTATGCACCCACCTTATAGTAGCCTCATCTAAATTGCATTTGCCTAGTTTTTTGATAAGAATATCATGAGAGACCATATCAAATGCTTTACTAAAGTCTAGGTAGACCACATCTACCGCTTCTCCCCTATCCACAAGGCTCGTTATCCTATCAAAGAAAGCTATCAGATTAGTTTGACAAGATTTATTCTTTACAAATCCATGCTGGCTGTTTCCTATTACCTTACCACCTTCCAAGTGCTTGCACATGATTTCTTTAATTACTTGCTCCATTATCTTTCCTGGCACTGAAGTTAAGCTGACTGGCCTGTAGTTTCCTGGGTTATTCTTATTTCCCTTTTTATAGATGGGCACTATATTAGCCCTTTTCCAGTCTTCTGGAATCTCTCCTGTCTCCCATGATTTTCCAAAGATAATAGATAAAGGCTCAGATACTTCCTCTGTCAGCTCTTTGAGTATTCTAGGGTGCATTTCATCAGGCCCTGGTGACTTGCAGACATCTAATTTTCTTAAGTGATTTTTAACTTGTTCTTTTTTTATTTCAACTTCTAACCCTACCCCTTTCCCACTAGCATTCACTATGTTGGGCATTCTTTCATCACACTTCTCAGTGAAGACTGAAACAAAGAAGTCATTGAGCATCTCTGCCATTTCCAAGTTCCCTGTTACTCTTACTCCCTGCTCACTGAGCAATGGCCCTACCCTGTCCCTGGTCTTCCTCTTGTTTCTGAAAGATATGAAAGATAGGAATCATGCACTTTGAGATTTTACAAGCCCTCTCAAACTCTGACATACTGTTTTAAGCCTGTGAACTTTTCTTCCTGTAATTTTAAATTCAGGTTCACTGCTCTCCAGTCATGGTTCAATCAGAATTGGGAAAATGATCTGCTATGTGAAGGTCTAGAAGACCCCTGCTCCCACCATCAAAGCTGGGCTTGCAAAAGTATGTGCCTTGTAAATAAGGGAGATAAATTTAGTGCATTTATTTTTCATCTCTCTCCCCTTCTCTTCTCTGTATGCCAGAATTTCTCTACGTGTTTTCTACCCTGTCCATTGGCTGTTCCAGTTTTCTACAATATTTCTCTCTGACACCCATTTAGCTCCCTGTCCTTCTCAGCCTTTCCTAAGCAGAATGTGAACCATTTAATGATGCAATTCAAGTTGAATCTTCAAACCTGTATTATTCAAGTGCATTCAGAAGTCACCATCCCTAACTGCAATAGGTCACATGTCATTTAAACATCCTGCATCTTCTTCTGCTGGCAAATCATTGACATATAACTGAAACCAGTTTCATTTATTTTTCTCTTGAGCTTATCGAAATTGTATGTCATGCTGAATAACAAATACGATAAAACAAAGATAAAAATTAAACCCTATTGCTACAATTGATATATACATGTATTTTATGTATATCTGAACCCCACCAGTGACATTTTGGGAGGAGCACAAATGGAAATTGCACCATGGAGCTATGACTTCACTGAAAAAATTTCCTGTAACTAACTTTGGATTTGTTTGGTCCAAGCCCTTGAGCACATTCCAGAATACCAACAGTACACAATCTTCCAGGGAATTTCTGATCTAGTTTTGCACTGAAAGAATGGCTACTTTAAGGTCCCTGTATAATGTTTGTGTGATAAAGTGTCTGCTCAGTTGGTTTCTCTAAACTAGAATCCACATGCCAAGTTTTTTCAGGCCCTCTGAATCCTGCTGACGATTGATTGATCCGAGTTCTTCTGGAGTAGTTGAGAGGCCAGAACAGATACCCGGGCTGAGTGAGAAATGGAATGTAATTTTCAGCCCACCTAACCAAAGGCATGTGTGCAGCCCACACCCAGGGGCTTTTTTCTACACATGCCACTTTCTTTGAAAGTGGCATGCTAATAAACAGCCCAAAATATGCTAATGAGGCATTGATGCAAATTCCCCATGCCTCATCAGCATAAGGTCACATGATTTGGAGTCCGGAAGATGCTCTTCCAGACTCCAAAACACCGTGTTGAAGCGTGGCCCCCAGGGGGTCTTCCAGAAGGAAGTCCTCCTTCCGGAGGCCCCTTCTTCCCAAAAAATTTCAGGAAGAGGGGGGCCTCCGGAAGAAAGACTTCCTCCCAGAAGACCCCCCCCCCGGGGGCCATGCTGCTACATGGTATTTTGGAGTCCAGAAGAACGTCTTCCAGACTCCAAATCACGTGACCTTATGCTAATGAGGCACAGGGAATTTGCATCCACACCTCATTACCATATTTCAGGCTGTTTATTAGCATGTCACTTTCGGAGAAAGTGGCATGTGTAGAAACAGACAGGGTGTGGTGAGGGGGCTATCTGGAATGTATGCCTCTCACAGAACCAGAGCAGAGAACATGCTTCTGCAGTATGCCTATGGCACTTTGCCTTACCCACACTTCCTATGATAAGGAGTGCAAGAGAGGTAACGCCAAGCCATTCTACTGGCTCTGAACCACTAACAGAACCATCCTATATCTCCCCCACTTTTCTGCATTAGGCTGGTGAGCTCTTCAGATGGAGACAGAGATGTGCTCTGCAGTGTCCCCATCACCTCCCTGCAGTCCCTCTATTAGGGGTTATGATTCTGCATTGCCCCTATTGGGCAGCTGTGGTTTAATGATGAATTTGTCACTAATACATTTGATCTGTACCCCAACATCAACTTATGCCTTGACCACTCCACAAGAGAGATACATCTCCTGGACGCTACAGTACAAATCAGTGACGGCCTGATTAATACCACTGTCTACCAGAAACCTACTGAGCGATACACTTACCTACATGCTTCTAGCTTCCATCCTGCACACACCACATGATCGTTTACAGTCAAGCCCTGGGATACAATCTCATCTGCTCTGATCCTACTGACAGAGACCGAAAACTACAAGATCTCTATGAAACATTCATAAACCTGAATTACCCACCAGGAGAAGTAAAAAAACAAATTGACAGGGCCAGATGAATACCCAGAAACCAACCAAGATAGGTCCAAAAAAAGCCAATAACAGAACATCACTTGTCATTACCTACAGCCCCCCAGTCAAACCACTGCAATGCATCATTAAAGACCTACAACCTAAATCAGGATGCCACACTCCAGAAGACCCTAGGTGACAGGCCTGTTCTTTCCTCTGCTCTTCTGATTTGCCAACATTGATAACAATTTTTCTGATTTGCCAACCTTGATAACAATTTTTGGACCTCTGTGCTTTATATATTGAGTCTGTTCTGGTATGGCTATGATCTGAAGAAGTGGGTCCATCCCACAAAAGCTCATCACCTAATAAATATTTTTGTTAGTCTTTAAAGTGCTACGTGATTCCTATTTTGTATTTGAAGAGTGCTTTAAAGAGGATTTTTTCATATTCTGCACAAAACAAAGTTAACAGAAAGTTTGTGAGAGAAGAAAAAAGTTGGAAACAGGCTACTCATACAAACAGTTCATGCTCATGCACATCCTCACCTGCCACCTCCCACCACATAGGATTAAATAGTCTTTAATACATCTGTTGATATCTGGTTTTGGGAGCTCAAGAAACTTGATTAAAAAGAAATCTTAAAGTGCTAACTTAAACAGTGCTTTCACAGCTGTATTGTGTTCCTTTATTAAAGCAATTGAAGGCCAGATAAAAGTGATTTTTAAATGTTACAAGTGACTGGAAAAAGGCAACTTCCTAAAGAAACTTAGGCCGTATATTATGGTGCAAATGAGAAAATGACAAAATTCATTTTGGTGCTTTGGTTTGCTAGGAAGGGAATAATTCCTGTCAGCCTTATGGAGTCCTGATCCCTATAACACATTTAACTGTTTTCTTGTATTAGAAACTGAATGTCCTTGACTAGCTGTCTGGAGTGGCTTACAAGGGTAGACTGTCAAAAACAGGGTAGACACCCCAAACTGGTGGTATGTTCTATAATTAGATTTCACCAAGCTAGTGACAAATGAGAACACCTGTAACAGTCTTATCATGGAGTCACAGATAGTCCCCTTGGACTTTACAGCCAACTTTGCCACAGAGGCAAGATGGATTTAGTGAAGGATTTAGTAATGGTCACTTACACCAAAAATTAGAAAATATTCTGGTTGCTTCCACCCCCAAGAGACCAATCACATACCCCGGATCAATTTGTATCTGAAATCTCATGTCAAAAACAAGGTCTATAGCGAATCCTGTAAAACGCTAACTTAAATGTTTATTCACTAAGAAAAAGACATGACAATTATTTACAGATTAAAGCATACAAACATAAACACACAAATGAGCTGTGATCTAAACCCTTAGGCTGTGGCCACACTAGCAAGGGACATTGAACGGGATAATCCCGATCCTTTACTTCAAAGAGAGTCATTTTGATATGAAGCAACATCAAAGAGGTCCCCCATCCTCTCAAAAGGGAGCAGCTACACAGCACAGGGCCTCCTTTCAAAATAACGGGGCAGGAAATGGTGAAGGAAGGGTCAAATGGCTTGCTCAGATGCAACACCGCAGCCCAGCGTGGACCTGCAGCACCTCCCAGACAAGGATGTCCTGGACATCTTGTCCAGCCTGATGGCCATCCTGGCAGTGTGCCACTTGAGGCTCCAGGCTGCCCACCACATGGCCAGCCTCCTGCAGACCACCCCCATGGTGCATCTGGACACCCTCTCTCCCAGGCCCATTGTTGCCTCTGGAGGTACCCCACCAATGGGACATACCCATTTTGGAGGGCATATGGAAGGGTGCAGGGTAAGGGGGACAGGCAACTGATGGTGGCAATGCCCTTGATGATGCTGGAGATTAAAAAGCCACAATCATCATGTTTTGTAACCATCTATAGTTCCTTTGAGGCTGAGCAAACAGGAAACTTTGGGGAGGGGTAATCTCCTTAGTCTGCTGCTTGCACTATGGAAGAAAAAGGGACCCCTTCTATAAGAGAATTCCACAGATAGAGGTCATAAGCCTCACAAACTGTAATGTATTATGGGAACATCAAAAAAAAAAGGAAAAAGATTCCAGTATTGAATGGAATGGTTAGTCTCTATATTGCTTGATTGCAAGAGCGGTAGCACACATGAAGGCATCACCAGTACTCTCCTTCTTCAGGAGTGAGTTGCCACCAGGTTAGTTCACCCTGCATCACTGCAACAGGCTGGGTAGAATCCAGTAGAGGGGAAGCACAGTTGCAATGCTCCTCTTCTTTCTTCCTGTCACTTATGTAAACAATTGTTGATATGGATGATGACCTTGACGGACTACACTCTGGGACATATCCTTCCCCAGTAGACAATGAAGGACAAACTGGAGGGACTACACTGTGGGATGAAGTCAGGGGAAGCACTGGCTTATTCTACCTGAAGGACTATGTTTTACCTTTTTTCCTGTTTCAGAAAGACCACAGGACCAAAAAGGACACAGGATGGATCCCATTGCTGGCCACACCCAACACCCAGGAACTTGCAAATTTTGTTAGCAACTGTGACTCTGTTTTGCCTTATGGGCAGCACCCACATGGACATTTGCAGTCTAAGGTTTCAATACCCCCGCCTATACCCAGAACATGTCATCCCCGATGGACTATGAAGGACAAGGATGGATGATGCAGATGGATGACGAGGGATCACCTGGGACAAAGTCAGGGGAAGCATTGACTTCTTTTAACTGCTGGGCTGCGCCTACTAGGTTTTTCTGTTCCCAGTAGACCATGGGACCAAAGAGGATGCAAGATGGACTCCATCATAGAGTGCACTTCACCTGTAACTTATATACTAAGACAGACACTCAGACTCTGCTTTCCCTCATGGGTGAACCCCCGGGGACACCTATGAACTGAGATTTCAATACCTCCCCACCTACATCCATGACGAGGTGGGTTATGTCTACAGCTTTTTGAACTCTGTTCAGTTGCTTTCCCTTTCCCCTTTAACCCAGCCTTGACCCCCAGATCCTCCATATTTTATCTTGTTCAAACTGCCTTCTGCTTCATTTTAAACATTTCCTATAATAAAACCTTTCATTCTTGTCTAACGTTGACATTTTCCTGGCATTACACTGTGGCTACATCTACACTGGCCCCTTTTTTTGAAAGGGGTATGGTAATAAGCAAGGTCGGAAGATGCTAATGAGGCACTGCCATGAATATGTGGTGTCTCATTAGCATAATGGCAGCTGTGGCAATTCAAAAGTGCCGCTTTCGAATAGCACAATGCCGATGTAGACAGGGGCCTTTTGAAAGGACCCCCCTGAACTTTGAAAGCCCCTGATTACTATTTGGTTATAGGAATAAGGGGCTTTTAAAGACTGGGGAGTGCTTTTGAAAGGACCTCGTCCACCCAGGCAGTCTGCAATTCAAAAGGGGCACTTTCAAATTGCCGCAGCTGTCATTATGCTAATGAAGCACTGCATATTCATGGTAGCACCTCATTAGCATCTTCTGACCTCACTCATTAACATGCCCTTTTCAAAAAGAAGGGGCTAGTGTATATGTAGCCTGCAAATCTATGTAATTAACTCAAACAAAGAAAAAAGTGACTTTCACAGACTTGCATCAATTATGATGATAGTGCTGTATGGTGCTAAATCAGAAAAGGGGTAGATGAAGAGTGAGGAGAAAGAGTTCACAGAATACCCCAGACTAAGCTAAAACCATAACAGAACTTCTTTTCTGGGACTGGTGGTTCTTAGCAAGGGCTTTTGCTTGACATAAACAGTACAACCAGCAAAGGCTCTGGACATATTCCTCTTAGGGTGCTTCAGTTTAAAGCAGCATCACCCAACAAATTATCTATACACAGAGCAGTTCTTGTGTCACTGCACCCCTGGTTGATCATGACTGACTGTCTCTCAACCTTGCTCCCCATATCTTCTTTGTAAAGTTCAGAAATCAGCTGGGATAAGCTACATCCAATACAGGGTAGCTGATGGAATTGCTGGGTCCCTGGTCAAGGTTGTGGGAGGACAGCTCCTGGAAGAGCTGGGGCCTCAGACAGTGTGGCAGTGGACCTTTTGACTTACTGTTGCCCCCTTCCTCAACCCCAGCCCATGTGGGTGGCCCTGACCAACTAATTAATTTGTAATGAAAAAAGTGCTGGGACTGAAGTAATTTTTTTTTTTCCTTCCATAACTGATAAGAGAAGACCAGAGGTTCCTGGCCTATGAACTATCACCAGAGGTGTCAACGCTCAACCAGGCTGCATTTAATTGCTTCTGCTCAAACAGACACCTTCCCCCTCCCCTCAAGTGGAGACTGAAAACCTTACTGGAGTTCACCTCCAAACTACCTATGCTTCTGTTTCATTAGAGCTACCTTGTGCAAATGATCTAAATGTTCCATTACACGTGTACAGTAGCAACCTGTCATCACTGGTGTACCAAAAATAAACAAGCCACAAAGCAAATGGATTATGTACTCAATTGCAAACAGCTGCTTATTATTTAGCCAGTTCAGTGACCAAATCTGTATGTATTTGTCTTGCCTCCCCCATTGCAAGCTCATAATCATCCTCCCTGCCATGCTATGTCCTCAGTGCTTGGAAGGGTTGGGTACTAGAAGCATAGGCAGTAGATTCATTATCTTCTGTGTACTATATATTTAAGCAGAGTTGCTCTTCAAGGGCTTTTTCAGACACAAAGGCAGTGCAGGACAGGGAGAATGAAGACAGACCTGACAGAATCAGGGTGTAGCAAAGCCATTGTTTCTTTCAATGTACACTCTGTTTTGAGCTGGGTTTTTCCATGCGACCCTAAGGACTTTCTTCTGGTGCAAACTAATGAATACTATCTTGTTTTGAAAAGGCTGCAATTGCTCACTGTAAATATTCTGATGGTTTCCTTGCTGTCCCAGGATTCTGATCTCAGCTGGACTTTCTCTTGAAGGTCACAGTGAGAATCTGGGGGCACTGGAGCCTGAAGGCTCTGACTAGTAGTTGCTCAGAATGTGTGGCCTGCTCTTGTGAGAAATTATGGGCTCTTTAGGGCTGGTATACTCAAGGGGCTGCTTCCGGGAAGGTGTTTTAAAGTGGGGGAATAGCACAGAACCTGTAAATCTGTTTGGTGAAAGAGGAGGTGGGGTCCATATTAAAGGAGCAGATTCGACCCCCAGAAAAATTTAACCAGAGAGAGAATTGCACTGAACTTGTAACCTTGAAGTAAATGGCAGTTTGCAGGTAGAGATTGGTGCATGTGCAGCACCCCGCTGAATCCCACATGACAGCTTATCTGTGCGCTATCATTTGCAAGATTGGAGCTTTTAGCGTTAAAAACCCCAAGATTTTACAAATGAGAATCCAACAGAAATATATTTTAGCTATTTTAAAAAAGAAATAGGTTATTTCAAAAATGAATTATAGGATAAAAGTTTGAAATAGGCCATGATATTTGCTAAGAACCACTGCTCCAAAATGGAGTCTGGTAAGCCCTCCAGCCCAGCCATCTGGGAAGGGCATCCCAGGTGATGTAAATAAGTCCCTAGGCAGCCACTTTCCAGGAAGGGACCCTGTGGGGAGAGTAATTGGACTACAGTTAAAGAGTAAGTGACACGATTCTTTCACTATCTTCTGCTTTGATCCTGCATTGCCCACTCGCTTTGATTCTGTAGAGATAACACGAATGATCATGTCCATGCGAAATTACATCAGGATGCCAGATGAGACATCACTGCTCTACACATCAGTGTGTTACAGACGGCATATCACTTTATACATCCACGATGGGGACTGCACTCTTCAAAGGACTTGTTGTTTGTAGATAAAATGTTCTGTAAACTGTGCACGAAAACTCTTTGTAACTTTCAGATTGTTTGTTAATTCACATGGATTGCACATTGATTATGCTCATCTCCTTACTGTCTGCTCCTATCCTTTCCTCTGCCTATTAGACCTCTATATAACCAATCACAACTTGATGCCTGTCAGTGCATTCTGAAACTCAACCAGTTCAGAATCACTCCACGAGCTGGTTGTAATAAACCTTTGTTGCTTCACATACAGTATCCAGACTTTATTCCAACAGTTTGGGGGCTCGTCCGGGATCCAAGCTTGTGAGCTGAATGGTGGCCAGAGACTTAACATCCAAGAGAGGTGAGTAAGTTTACTTTACCACATCATTAGGCTTAGGGATGTGGGTCTCTCTCTTCTTTCAGACACATCTTGGTTCCGCTTTCCAAATTTAAACCAAAAGGAGCCTGGATGTATGTGATCCAAACATAAGAGTCAGAAGGGGTATCCATAAAGGGGGACGAGTACAAGAGGGTTGCATACTGTTTAAGCTAAGGGGTGTGTTACGGAGGGACTGGAGAAACCACCAGGGAAAAATTGAGCCACACGTTAAGCCCAGAACTGTCTGGGTATGCAAGGCGCAGGCAGTGTGAACTGGTGGTCCCACTTCCTCATTGCACATAACATTGCAAGTCCTGATGGAAGCCCCCCGATAGGCACATAGCGTATACACCTTCGAATAGTACAAGTCCCATTAAGGCCGGCATTGTGTGCACTAAGACCGCAGTAAAGCTGTATCCATACCTATGCAGAAAAGCTGGGGAGAGCGCAAATTCCCCATCCACACCTCACCCTTGATCCAGGAAAGCCTGAGCTCACATAACTTACAGTGAAACAAAATAAGGCAAAAAGGGAAGACACGGACACAGTACACACCCCTAGACATCAGTCAAGTCAGAACAGAAATTATAGCATCGAAAAGAGAAACAAGAACTGATCCACGGAGGTATCAAGAATATAAATACATACGTACTCTTCAGGCACCAGTTAAATCAAAGGCAAATTACGCTGCAGCTGGAACAGAGGAGAATTTCGTCAAAAGGACAAAACAGAGAAAGCAGTGATAATCTTATTGGATATCCTTGAACTAAAAGAACAGGAAAATAAAGCCCTGAGGGATGAGAACAATGCTCTAAAGAGCAAATGTCTGCCTCAGAGTAAGAAAATTAAACACCAAGAACCAAAACCTCTGTGCCAGAAGCATTAGAAACAATAGGGAGGAGGCACAGAAGCTAGCAACCATGGGGGATTATGTATGACCCCTATTTAAACACAAATGAGGAAAATAAGGAATGTTGGGGAGGCTGGTGCAGCTGGTTGGGGATTCTGCACAGAAATAGTGACTAGGGCAAAGAATAGTTTAACAGCCGTAGTTTTACTCACTTATGCTGCAGCAAGGAAGGATTTCAGCACAGGCAGTGTGAGGGGGCATGAGCCAAACAGCTGCAGAAGCATGTAAACAAAAGCTTGAGATAGAAAAGAGTCATCTAAACATACCTGCGGGGTACTTGGAGGATGTGAGAGAGAAGAGAGGGAGAAATTAAGTTAATGCTGAGATTAGAAATTGAGGTAGCAAAATTGGTACTGGGATTACAGTTCCTGGTGCAAAAGTTAAGCAGATAAATGAAGAGGGGAAATGCATGTATATGAAAAAAGAAAAAAAAAAAGAAGAGGTAGAATAAATGAAGGAGGAAATTCAAGCTAAGGCTTTGCAACTAACATGTATAAGATCCCTGTGATGGGTTAACTATGATTCAGTTTGCTCTAGTGATCTGGTTTAGGGACAGAAAGGAATTGTGATTTCATGCTATAAAGATTGGAGAAAGGTAAAACAAGTGCAGCAAATAGAAGCCTAACTGGGCAGCTACATCTGGGCTGTGAGAAATAGCTTTCTGGACAAATGCCCAGACTACAAGACCTTAAAGAAACTGCCCAACTCTGAAAGTTGTCTATCTAAATCGTTTTACTCAACTAACTCTTTTGAGCTGTGTCTACACGTGCACGCGACTTCAAAGTAGTAGCACTAACATCGAAATAGCGCCCGTTGCGGCTACACGCGTCGGGCGCTATTTCGAAGTTAACTTCGACGTTAGGCGGCGAGACGTCGAAGTCGCTAACCTCATGAGGGGATCGGAATAGCGCCCTACTTCGACGTTCAACGTCAAAGTAGGGACCGTGTAGACGATCCGCGTCCCGCAACGTCGAAATTGTGGGGTCCTCCATGGCAGCCATCAGCTGGGGGGTTGAGAGACGCTGTCTCTCCAGCCCGTGCGGGGCTCTATGGTCACCGTGTGCAGCAGCCCTTAGCCCAGGGCTTCTGGCTGCTGCTGCTGCAGAGGGGGATTCATGCTGCATGCACAGGGTCTGCAACTCGTTGTCGGCTCTGTGTATCTTGTGCTGTTTAGTGCAAGTGTGTCTGGGAGGGGCCCTTTAAGGGAGCGGCTGGCTGTTGAGTCCGCCCTGTGACCCTGTCTGCAGCTGTGCCTGGCACCCTTATTTCGATGTGTGCTACTGTGGCGTGTAGACGTTCCCTCGCTGCGCCTATTTTGATGTGGTGCTGCGCAACGTCGATGTTGAACATTGACGTTGCCAGCCCTGGAGGACGTGTAGACGTTATTCATCGAAATAGCCTATTTCGATGTCGCCACATCGAAATAGGCTACTTCGAAGTAGGCTTCACGTGTAGACGTAGCCTTGTAGTATAGCATATACTCCTACAACCATTCAAGCTGTAGAGTTATGTGTACATACCATGAAGCTTAATTTAAATCGTCTTGCTAAACAAGTCATCAGAATCCAACAACTTGCCCTTGTGACCACTGGGAATTGTTTTCAGTTTTGTGCTGTTAAATGTCTGGCAGTTAGGATTCGTACTCCTTATCACGTATATAGGGTTTCTTTGCTTTGCGACTGGTCAGGGGCAATTTCTGATTGCTTGTTTGTCTGTTGTTGTTGTATTACTGGTGGGTCCATAAGGAGGGGGAGCCTTCCAATATGGACAACTTCCAATATCAGAGTTCAGAAAATGTGTAAAATCTAATAGGCTCACAAGATTAAGTTTTCTCTTCTGTTGTAAAAGTAAGTACTTTATAAAAACTTCAATATGCAGAAGTAAAAGTGTTATGCCCAGCAGGACCAGAGGGATCTGTGGGGTCTGGTGAGTTGAATATGTAAGTTAGAGGAAGGATTTAATATCCATCTGCCAAATGCTCTCAGCCTTAAATGTTAAACCCTAGGCTACCCCAACCCTGCCCTAGCAGAGGCAGGAATAGAGGGAGTAATCCAAGATTTGCTAAAGGAAGGGGTCCTCACTAAGACCCAGAGCCCCTTCAATAGCCCGAATGTGGCCCGTTCTTGAAAAATAAATGCTGAAACCCCTGCCATGGTTCCTGTAGGCAGTTGCCTAATGTTCTACCCTGAATACAAGAGACAAAGGAAGTGAACTGTTTGCTAAAAGTTCAGGGCAAGAGTGACAGGAGAAAAGGAGTCAGTAAGTCCAGGCAAAATTATTCAAATCCTTGAATTAATGCCATTTTTGGGGAATAAGCAAGCAACTTAAAAAAAACATTATTAAATTTGCAGATTTAGGAGGAAACTAAACAGTTTAAACATTGTGGAAGTGTTAATAGGAAAAGAATCCCTGGTTTCTTTGCAGCTATTCTAAAGGAAAAATGGGCCCTTTTTCCAAAGGAGTGTCTGTAAACAAGCCAGGCAAAGAGATAATCAAATTTAAATGAGACAATCAAATTTAAATCGCTGTGATTCAGTAAATTTTTGGGCTTCTAAAAGATAAGGTGTATGAAAGGAAATGTAAGCTATGTAAGCAGTGTAAAGTTAGTTAAAAAGTAGTGCAAGAAGTGTTAAAAAAAGAATGTGTGCACTTAACATGGGTTACCCTGTAACAAGGTGCAAGGTATATTATTTTTGCTTAATAAAAGAAACCATTAAGGTAACTGAAAACATCCCTTATGATAAGGCCCATATGATAAGGGGTCACTATAGTAAGAATGCTTTTCAGTATGAACTATTACCAACCTGATAAGTGCTATAAAAAGGAAACTAAGGTATGCCTCCTCATCAATTTTAATTAATTTAACTCATTAATTCACCCTAAACCAGTTTAAAGGGTTAAAGCCATTAAAACCTGGCCCAACAAATGACTCTGGAATCAATGCAATGCCTCTGTTTTACCCAAAAATCAGCAAATATATTTGTAAAAGGAGTATTATAAGATGTAATCTGCCACCTCCAAAAGGGGTAGAAAAATGTTCTTTTGTCTCTCAAAAAAAAAAATGAGAAAAAGCTAGTACAAAGCCTTGTGGGGCTCCAGCAGTAAATTCTCTCCATTGTAATAAAAGTAAAATCAAACCCAGCAAGACAACAGCAGTCTCAGCCTAGATAAACCAGCATTTTAGGTTTGGGATTTGGCAATAGAGTTCCATTTATCCTGAGATTAAAGGAATCTTAAAACCATGGTGGTAAGGTCTTAAGTGGGTCCTGTTAACCACAGACACCTTTGCTAAACTTGGGAAAAGGATGGGGACGGGGAAGTTTTGAAGGCACCAAAATCAATTAAAGATGTTTGAACCAGCAACTGCAAATACTAATAATGTTTCTCTAGTCTTGCTAGGTACTGAAGAAGGATCAAGGAACAATCATAAGGTCATTTCTGTTGAGGCGCCTGCTACCCCTGTGGTACATGATGGAGAAAGCAAAAAATGTGCCACGTGAAAGGGAGCAACTGGAAAAGGGACACTGACCCCCTTCAGAACTGCCTTGTTTTACTTGTTATACTAACAAAACACTTAGCTTTTGTAGAACTTGCACACTAATCCTTACAAACTCCTGGCCAGAGGTAAAGGTCAGCCTATGGCTGGGACATGAACCAGTAGATTACAAAGGGTTCATATAAAAGCATACACTAATGCATGAGCATAATGCATAAACCGAGAAACTAGTAACATCCCCATTTCCATAATGGCCAAGTGTCCAGCTACTCGCTGGTGCCAGGTGCCAGAAGTCATGGACCCCCAAGGGAAATATTTGGGAAGTCATGGGTTGCACTGGCTCTTCAGCCCAAAGGAAAAACACCCTCAAACCCTGCTGCGGTCCTATAAGGGGAACAGTAACCCCAATAAATGCATCAAGCTTCCAAATTACTTACACAGAGAGGCAGTTGCATATTAACAGTGAGGTAGACCATAAAGCCTTGGGCTACCCCTCATTTACATATAATTACTTTGCATATTGCAATGACACAGGCACTGAGACAAACACACAGTCCTCAGTACTGGAGTTTGTGTGGGATACTGTAGAACAGAAGGCCAATACCAGGACCAGATCATGTGCCAATTACACTGGCATGGTGCCTATAGGAGTAGGTCCTACTGACTCCCGCTGGGGTTTACCACTTAAAGCCCAAACAGAAGTAACCCCAGAGACATGGCAATCATTCGTTAAACGATGGCCCACTCTGAAATGCCCACAACTGGAAACCATCAACCAAGTTATAAGAAAGGATAGAGTAGAACGCCCAAGTGTGTATAATGCCCTGAGCAAACCCCTGCCCCGAACCACGGCTAGTAGTGATAGGACCAGTGTTATCAGTCCTCATCTTGGTGATGTTTCACACCTATAAGGTCGAGGTGCATATTGTTCTAGAGGCTGTAGGTCAACAATGCACTAATCTTGCCAGACTGACAAACCAAATTGGTGAATGCCTTATTCAGCAAAAGCAGAGCTTAGCAGATACCATTGCAAGCTGGTTTGGCATTGGGAACTCTGTCAGCAACACCTGTGCCATAGCACAATGATCTGAGGAAAGGGACTGTATTGAATCAAGGCTGGCAGATGCAGTAATATCCAATGACCACAGAGGACTAGACACCAGCCAGACTAATCGACTAATCCTGAACAGTTTAAAGGATCTGTCGAATTCAGCATTTCCTCACTGAGTATAACAGACTGCATAGACCGAAGGTTAGTTTTAGACTACAGAAACCAAAGGTTAGTTGATCTATTATATAATGGTACTAAAAAGAGATTGTGGAAAGGGATTGCTGGCAAATAGGACCACCCAGGGTAACGTAACGGACCTCCTGGATGGTCAAGTCCACCCGGATGTCTTGAAGGTGGCAAACCTCCATCTCCCCAGTACTCCCCCATGGGAATGAAGACACAATCAGTGAAAGTCCAATGGCCAATGTGGATGGGGCACAGCATAATCTTCAGCCTCCTAGTAGCTTTAGTCATTCCCCACCTACAGAAAGCCAGAACAGTAACCTTGCCTGTGCAGAGGAAGGCCACATTACCAAAATAGAGGGTATTGCCTATTCGGAGGTTGCTGGAGGTACTCTGTACCCCAGTGAGTGTTGCACCCATTCCGATAAGGAGATCCTGTGCACATGTCTATATAATATCTTGATGAACTTGCCTAGGTTTGAAGTAATGAGAAATCCAAGAAGCAGATTCATACAGAGCTGGTCCAAATGAACAGTACCTACTGGTGTTTGACTGCCCAGACTGACCACTCCATCAAACTGAATGGGAAGTCCTGCCTATCCACATATCCATCCGCGTGCCTGATGGTCCCTTGAAGGGCAATCCTGACCATTAATGGGACACGACTCCACCGTACTCCAGCAATGACAGGTAACCTCACCTGGGACCCTGAATGGCACAGCAGAAGAAAGTACCTAGAGGAGGGTCTAATGGCCCTGCAGGCAAAAATCAAGGAGCTGGTGGCTGAGGCCCAAAGGCACATTGGGATCGGCCGTCAGAGGTACACACAGATAGGTGAAACCATGGGCCAAGCTAGGTCCGAATACTCTGGGGCACTGAACCAGGCAGTAGAAGTCAAGGCAATGATTATGGGCAGTGCCTTTACAGGCAATGGAATACCATGGGGATGGATATTTTGCCAAGTCATGTGGGGAGTGTCCATCGTGATATTCCTACTAGTACTAATACTGTATCAACGCCTCCGAAGCAAGTTAAAGACCCTAAAATTACTGTATTTAACCTGACAGGGTTGTCACCCCTTTAGGTTAGAGGAGGGACTATAGGATAAAAATTTGAAGTAGGCCATGATATTTGCTAAGAACCACTGCTCCAAAATGGAGTCTGGTAAGGCCCCTTACCCCCGAGCCCAGCCATCTGGGGAGGGCATCCCAGTTGATATAAATAAGTCCCGAGGCAGCCACATTCCAGGAAGGGACCCTGTGGGGAGAGTAATTGAACTATAGTTAAAGAGTGACTGACATGATTCTTTCACTATTTTCTACTTTGATCCTGCATTGCCCACTTGCTTTGATTCTGTAGAGATAACATGAATGATAATTGTCATGAGAAGATTACATCAGGATACCAGAAAAGACATCACTGCTCTACACATCAGTGTATTACAGACGGCATATCTCTTTATACATCGATGTTGGGGACTGCACTCTTCAAAGGACTTGTTGTTTGTAGATAAAATGTTCTGTAAACTGCATGTGGAAATTCTTTGTAATTACCAAACTGTTTGTTAATTCACATGGATTGTAGATTGATTACGCTAATTTCCTTTCTGTCTGCTCCTATCCTTTCCTCTGCCTATTAGATCTCTATGTAACCAATCACAACTTGATGCCTGTCAGTGCATTCTGAAACTCAACCAGTTCAGAATCACTCCGCCAGCTGGTTGTAATAAACCTTTGTTGCTTCACATACAGTATCCAGACTTTATTCCAACAGACTAAATATTCCTTTACAATGATTTTGCTCAGATATTAAGCTAGTACGTGAGACCCTGAAACTGAATATGACAACTGGAAAAGATGAAACAGATTAACTGATTTTTTATTGTCCAGTTTAACTATAAAATCAAAATAAACAACATAAATAGTAAATTATACATTAAACTTTTTAAAAGCTTTCATTTTTAGTAAAATAAAGGGCAATTAGTACAGCTCTGTTAGGAATTAAAGAACAACGTGTTTTTAGCCCAACTGTCCTTTCAAAATAATTACTTAGTACCAGCTGGTGCTGGATCTGAAGCTTGTCTAAAGACAACTATAGCTCTGAACTTTTTTATAGGTCTTATACTATTTTAATAAAAAATTGAAAATAAGTAAAATCAAAGATTGTCTCTGTTTTGTGATGATTGTCAAATCCAAGTTAATCTTCAGTGTTGCACTAACCTTCCATGAGACAAACTTAAACAAATTTGACCTTTTAGCCAAGAATAAGACAGAAACAAGTATAGTAATCGTAATATTTACAAAAAATAATTGAGTGTAGCTAAAATATATCAAAAGGTCCTGACTGGTACCCCAAATTATCCGTGCTACACACTGAAGTGTGCAAAAGTCTCTCTGATGAAGAATGGTAAAATGTTAAGTTGTGATATTGTGTCATATCAGAGTCTGAGGAAACAGATCATGATTATTAAAATGTACAAGCAACAAACTATATCTTCTAATACAAATAATGCAATGTGATGTCTGCGGTCTCAGGATAGATAAGATCAGATCATTAAGGTTACACCAAATGATGGATTAACCCTTTCTGGTTCCCTAGGCAGAAACTTAGAATATTGACAAGTGACTAAACCCATGTCATGTTCTCCGTTAGTGGTGAGCCACAGAAACTAACTGCAGTTACTGCTTTAGCCTAAGTGGTAGGTAACTGTGCTCTTGGGTCAAGCATCAAACACTGCTGATTACCCATATAGAATATCTTTATATTTGCAAAGAATAGAATTTGTCAGTGTTTCTATTTCAAAAGCTGATTTAATTCACATAATGAGAAGAAACGCTTCTAAATAGGTTTTATCATTATGACATGTAATATATCAGTTTCAGCACTATGTCCAACAAAAACACAGGTGTGCCACACTGTGTTGGTTTGTCACATGCTTTCATTGCTAGTGTCACATAATGACAGGTCTGCAAGCTGAGGGCTAGATGTAACTGGAGCCTCCTACATAGTATTTAAAACCATTGGAGTCTCCCTAAACTAATGGAAACCTCAGCTGAGGAATTGCAGTTTGTCTTTTTTTTTTTAATGCCATGAGAGCCGTGCAGAGAGATCAGAGCGGGTCAGGCAGGAACTGCATTCCATTCTGTCCAGATAATGAGAAAGCATTCACTAGTGACTTTACTTTGGCCATTGATTAAATAGGATGGGGCTCAGATACTATGGTAATGGGCAGAAATATAAAATTCTTAGAGGACCAGAGCGTTCCTTGTAAGCTGAGCACTTGGGTGGCCACCCAAGAGAGATTCAGGTGCCACTCAGAGGAATATCATAGCACCCGCAGCCAATCAGAGTGGGGAGTATGTGTGTCTACTGGTGATGCACATCCGTACCTGCCTTGGTGTGCACAACAAGAGGAACTTATTCACCTTGTGCGGTAATGATGGTTCTTTGAAATGCATCCCCCCATGTGTGCTCCACTCTGGCTCATGGTGCATTCTCGCACTGACACTTGGAGAGTCTTCCATAGCCATGGTTTGCCATGCTGCACATGTATAGAAGTGCCTTCTCGTGCTCTCTGGTGTGCACACAGTGCAGTCTCCTCTGTTCCTTCTCCACCTGACAAATACAGCAGGATGCTCCCAAGGAGGGGAAGGAGGGAGAAAAGTGGAGCACCCATGGGGGGACACATCTCAAAGAACCATCGTTACTGCACAAGGTGAGTAACCTTCTCTTCTTCAAATAGTGTTCCTGTGAGTCCTTCATTCTGGGTAGCTATAAAGCAGTAGTAGCAGAATGGAGGTGGGTTTGGAGCTCAGTCACTGCCACAGTAGATAACACAGTTTGGCCCACTTGGATAAAAGATGTGATGGTAGATGAGAGAGCATAATGCCAAGCAAACATGTTAATGGAAGACCACGTGGCCACCTTACAAATGTCCGTAACGGGTAAGTTCTTGAGGAACGCAGTAGTGGAAGACATGGCCTAGGCTGAGTGAGTTGTGACAGCACCCAGTAGCTCCCTACAATGAAGTGCATAACAGGTGTGGACACAGGAGGAAACTCCACTTGGAAAGCCATTAGAATGAGATGGGCTGCCCTTTGCAACGCTCTGTGAAGGATAGGAAAAGCCAGGGAGACCTGCGCCACGGCTTCATAAGGTCAATGTAGAAAGCCAACACCCATGGGACATCTAATGTATGCCATGCCACATGTGCAGGATCAGAATATGTCTTCAGAAAAAACGGATGTAAGTGAATTGGTTCATTAATGTGAAACAGCAAGGGAACCTTGAGTAGAAGCTTGGGATGAGGTCACAAAGTAACTCAATTGTTGGCAAAAACCACATAGGGAGGCTCAACCATTAGGGAAGCATGCTCCCCAGCATGTCTGGCCGATGTGATCGCAATGAGGAATGCAACCTCCATGGACAGATGAAGCCAGGAGCACGTTGCCAAAGGCTCAAAGAGAAGCCTCATAAGGGAATGAAGGACATGGCCAAGGTCCCAAATGGGGGCTAGGGAGCAGACCAATGGAAAGTGTTTTGAAAACCCATTAAGAAGTGTTTGGTGATAGGGGCTACGTCTACACGTGCCCCAAACTTCGAAATGGTCATGCAAATGGCCATTTCGAAGTTTACTAATGAAGCACTGAAATGCATATTCAGCACTTCATTAGCATGCGGGCGGCAGCCGCGCTTCGAAATTGACGCTCCTTGCCGCCGCGCGGCGCGTCCAGACGGGGCTCCTTTTCGAAATGAGCGCATGGGAATAAAGGGACTTCGAATGAGCTCATGGGAATAAGGGGACTTCGAAGTAGGCGGCGTCCTTTCGAAAAGGAGCCCCATCTTGACGTGCCGCGCGGTGGCAAGGAGCGTCAATTTTGAAGCGCGGCTGCCGCCCGCATGCTAATGAAGCGCTGAATATGCATTTCAGTGCTTCATTAGTAAACTTCGAAATGGCCATTTGCATGACCATTTCGAAGTTTGGGGCACGTGTAGACACGGCCAGGATGTGCCAGGAATGAAAAGCCATCTTTGGGTTGGTGAAAAACCACTAGGGCCAGAGCATGTACCTGGACTGTGCTGAGACTGAGAGCCAACTCACACAAGTATAGTAGGTAGTCTAAAATGACAAGCAAGGGCACAGTATGATGAGGCATTGAATTATGGGTGTCCATCCAATGCAAAAACCGCCACCATTTCTAAAGGTAAGATTTGCGTGTAGATTTCCATCTACTGTTGATGAGGATTCTGTTTACTTCCATCAGAGCACATGGTTTTGGCATTGTGGAGCCATGAAGGAACTATGCATGGAGATGCAGCTTGAGGGGATCAGGATGCAGAGCATGGCCAAAGTCCTGAGACAGAATGTTGCAGTGAGGAGGAAACAGATAAGGAGCTGTTACTGACATCTGAAATAGGTAATGGTTTCAAGTTTGCCTGGGCCAGGGCATGGCCGCTAGATGATGAGGGCTCAGTCTTGTCTGACCTTGAGTAACACCTTGTGAATTAGTGGAATGGGAGGGAACACATACAGCACTGGCACATTCCATGTGATGGGAAAGGCATCCCTGAGGACATGCCTTCCAAGCCCCACTCTGGAACAGTACTGATGGCACTTCCTGTTGGTTATAGTGGCTAACAGATCTATGTGAGGGTAGCCTCACAGTTGGAACACTCAGTTGACGGTACCAGTGTCAATTTCACATTCAAGAAGGTTGGTGAATGAGTGACTGAGAGTATCAGCCATCACATTGAGAACTCTGGGGAGGTATGTGGCTGTGGGACTGACCTGTTGTTGAATTTACCATGTCCACAGCCTTATGACTTCCACACTAACTGAATAAACTCCCCCTTGGTGGTTGATGTAATACATGCAAGTGGTGTTGTCGGTAAGGATGTTGACCGACTTGCCAGTTAGGAGCAACTGGAAACGTTTGCAGGCATAGTGGACTGCTTGGTGTTCCAACAG
Source organism: Carettochelys insculpta (assembly GCF_033958435.1). Taxonomy (NCBI): domain Eukaryota; kingdom Metazoa; phylum Chordata; order Testudines; family Carettochelyidae; genus Carettochelys; species Carettochelys insculpta. Next base: position 171,179,404 of record NC_134139.1, on the reverse strand, counting down.
GTTGATGTGAAGCATTTGTTCAGTGAACAACCATCTGGCCTGCTCTATGTGACAACCAAGGTGCACTCCTCAACCAAGAAGAGAGGCGTCCGTGGTGAGAATTACTGATGGTTGTGGGTGGCGAAAAGGTATGCCAGTGAGGATGATGCCCAGGCACATCCACCACTGAGGTGAAGTGAGGACCCATGGAGGAATGGCTACTGCCTTGGAGAGTGGGTCCTGGCTGGGGAATAGCATGAGGCCAGCCAGGACTGGAGGCAGCACACATGGAGCCTAGCTAACTTGACAGCCTGAGTGGTGGTGGCCATATGGCTAGACAGATGAGCATCATAGTGGTGAGTGACAGGTGCACCGTCTAAATGAGATTGCACAAGGTGTGAAACCTTTGGATAGGCTGGATAGCTGTGGTGGTGAGAGTGTCTATGTGCACTCTATAAACTCCAGAGCCTGAGTGGGATGGATGGTAGATTCTGTGTAATTGATATGAAAGCCCGGGCTGAGTATGAGATATGTGGTGACATGCACCATGTGACGTGCTTTGGGGTATGATGGTCCCTTTCTGAGGTAATCATCCAGGTAGGGGAACAACAAAGGTGAGCAGCTCCCACTGTGAGGGTTTTGGAAAACACTCATGGCACCATGGAAGGGCCAAACAGGAGGACCCAATATTGGTAGTGAGAACTTCCCATCATGAAGTGGAGGAAGCGTCTGTGAGCCAGATGGATTGTGATATGAAAATACGCATCCTGTAAGTTGAGAGCTGAGAGCAAATCATTCTTGTCCAGGGCCAGAATAATGGTAGCAAGGGTCATCATCCTGAAATGTCTACAAGGGACATATTTGTTGAGGCGTCTGAGGCCCAAAATAGGTCTCCACCCACTGCTCTTCTTCTGAGTAAGAAAGTAAGTGGAGCAAAACCACCTACCCCAGAATTCCTTGGGAACAGGCTCAACCACCACCAAACAAAGGAAGTGCTGGACCTCCTGGTCAAGGAGATTCTCATGAGAAGGGGCCCTGAAGAGGGACAGGGTAGAGGGCATAGAAGTGAAGGGGAATGAAGTATCTTTGTGCCACCAGTTCCAGTACCCATCTGTGTGTAGTGATGATCTTCCACTAGTGCAGAAAAGGGCAGAGATGGTGGTGAAACTGCTGTGCAATGCCCTATTGTGAATGGTGGATCAGACTCTCAACCGCACCCCGAAAATTGATGTTTGGAAGGTTGAGGGTGGCGCACCAAGGATTGCTGGTTCTGGTGTGGTCTACCAGAGCGTCTGTGCTTTGGTCTATGTTTTTGACACTGTTAAAGCGAGGTTGATGGTGAGACTACTGGAACTGGTCTTGAGGCTGCTGGTAAGGTGAGTAATGAGCCTGCTTCACAGGGGGCATATACATCCCAAGGGTGCACAGAGTAGTTCTCAAGTCCTTCATGGAGTGAAGGATATCATCCATCTTGCTTGCAAAAAGAAGTTGGTGGTCAAAAGGCAAATCTTCAACCTTTTCTTGCTTCTCTTTAGACTTGCCGTAGCCCAATGTTAGAGTTGAAGCCCAAGTCCCATGACAGAAGCTAAATCCTTAAGGCTTCAACCCTGAGCAGCGGAGCTCAGGTTATGGCCATCCTGCCTCGTGCTGAAGTGTTTTTGCCTTGTCCCTCTCCACCCAGGCCAACAAGGCTCAGGTTTTGCCTCAGGCTTCAGTCCCTCCTCCTTGGGGGTCGTGTAGTAATTTTTGTTGTCAGAAGGGGGTCATGGTGCAATGAAGTTTGGCAACCCCTGCTGTACAAGACAGGAAGCACTTAATAACCAAGAGAATGAAATAATTTGGAGCTTTCCATGCATGAGAGCAGCGTGGCAACATACATGGAGGCTCGTGGGGAGAAGGAAATAATTGGCTAGATTCACCAACATGCTTTGGTGGAATGAGATGGGTTTTCATTTGCTTTGCCATGCTGCATCAGTAAAAAGCAGCTGGAGCATAAACGTGAATCTCCCTAAGAGCTGAAATATAGACTGATGTGGAGTTGTATATGGTCTTAAATTCACATGCTGAGATAGACAAAAGAGACAGAGAGAAAATTGTTTCATAAACTTGCAATGGAACATCAGACCGGCTGAATCTATAACACTGTGTGATGCTTAAAAAGAAGACTGAAGTCCTTTCACTTTGGTTCCAGGGCTGATTGATGGGATTTTAATCTTCTTGTCATTTACACCAGGTAGGAAGTAGGGAGAGCCCTTAATGTGTTCCATTGACTTAAAAATCACTAACATCTGTTGAAGTTTTACGTGTTCTCTGACTGATTACAGCTCTGGAGAAATAAGTGTTTAGTTCATTATCTCTGCCCACCCAAACAGCTGTCACTGCAGTAGGCATTACCTTGGAGAGTTGGAGACACATGAAGAGGATCAAGCCAGATACATAAATATTATTTTACATGTATGCACAATATTGCATATTATAAAACGCATTTTGTAGTTATAATGGAAATCCGAGAATAATGTTTGTTGGATGCAATATTTTTCCATTTACTGGGAATTTAATACCAATTATCATAGTTGCTTGTATAATTTGAATTCTTGCTACAATAGAATATTATTAGAAACTGACACATACACAAACACATATAAACATAAACTGACCAGAAAAGAAAAATGCATTTTTCACTTGCACGCTTTTTTTAAATTCATCAGTTAGCATATTTCTGTTTTAAAAAATATGAAATTTTATATCTAACCAGAGGCTGAGCTATAAACAGTTTTCTGGTTGTAAATTTTGCATTTTTTATTATGAATTTGGCCACTGCTTTGGAACTCCAGTTGATATCTCATCCAATTGATATCCATTCAGAACCAGAGTTACCAGCACCTTCTTGTTCAGTCAGGTTCATCAGTAGCTGCAGTAAGGCAAATTTTGCTTCTCATTTGCTAGTGCTGTAAAGTCTGTTTATTTAATATAAGACAAGAAAGTTTTACTGTTTGATTTTAAAGCAATCTGAAGCAAATATGAGGTTTTAGAGAAAATGGATTTTGATTTCAAAACATTATTTTGAGGATCTGAGAACAAAAGAGAGCAGCTGACACCAATATGAATTTTATAGTCTAGTAATAAGGAGACACGTGGGGATTTTCTTCTAAGCATACACACAGTTCCCATGCTGGATGTATTTTTGATTCAGACAACCGGTGCTGTTGTGCAATTGCTTCAGCAATTGTTCTGCTTCTATTAAATATAGATAGGAATCTTTATGTCTGTTATAATCAGCTGGAACAACAGCATGGTTGAAATGCTAAATCTCTTAGCATAGCAATTTCACCAGTCTTACTGGGGAGAGGACCATAAGGAACATATTTCCTTGTCAAAACAAAAAGCAGTCAAATAGCACTTTAAAGACTTAAAGTGCTACTTGACTGCTTTTTGTTTTGATAGTGTATAGACTAGCACGGCTTACTCTCTGTTTATATTTCCTTGTCGTTTTCTTGTAGGCCAAGTCAGTCCCTTTACATTCTAGGGTGGTAGAGTATTATCAGAATCAGTGCCTTTTAGTGATGTTGATACCCAGAAAAGTATGACTAATGTGTTATTTTGCAAGACTATAAACCTGGTGCACTGTTTTTGAAAACAAAACTCCAAATGCCAAATTTATTTTCTGCATTAAGTATAACTTTGTTTGTTCCCATATCCAGCCCAGAAAGGGGAGAACAGTTCACTAAGGATAGGTCTATACAGCAAAGTTATTTTAAAATAATAAACTTTGTTTTAAATAACTATCCTAGCATCTACACAATGCAACAACTATTTCAAAATACTTTTGAAGTAGCAGTTGGCTTATTTCAAAATTGATAAATATCATTGTACGACGAATAGCAACTATTTGAAATAGCTCTTTCAAATAGCTGCTGTTAAAACAGGGAATAGAGCCTATTTCAAAATAAGCCATAGTGCATCCAATGGTTCTATTTTAAAATAGGCCCTACAGCTGTGTCTACAGGTGCACTTAATTTCGAAAAGATGAGCCCTCTTTCTAAAGAACTCAGGGAGCATCTCCACATATAATGTGTACTTTCAAAAGGAAATCAGAGGAACATGGCTCAGATTTTGAAATCTGGACCCTGATCATGTATTAGGAAAAGCACCCCCTTTCAAAATGCTCTTTTGAAAGAAGGTGTGTGTAGATGCTCCACAGCCCACTCTTTCAAACGAGGAGTCTGCCATGGTGCCGGCCAGCTGGAGCGCTGGGGCACCCTGGCCTGCAGCAATGGGAATCTATGATCCCTGCATCCGGCCACTCTTAAAGCTGCACAGATCCAGAAGCCCCGTGGCGGGAAGCTGAGAGTGCGCTAGCAGCAAAGGCATAAGCTGCTGTCAGCATGCCCTCTCACCCAACTCTGACGACTGAAAACAAGGCATAGCCAACACCCATCCAACGCAGGAGCCCCACAGCCCCTCCTCAGAGCCCTCACAAGTCTCCCAGGAGCCACAGGGTAAGAAAAAAAGGGCCCTCTCCTGGATACAGCCTGAGGTCCGAGACCTACTCAGAATGTGGAAGGAGTAGGAAGTCCTCTGGGAGATGGGGGTGAAGCTCTGGAACGCCACAGCCTTTGCCCACCTCAGCCGTGGTCTCAGCACCTGATGACACCCCACAAGTCTGGAGCAAAGTAAAAGAGCTCCAACAGGGCTACGCCTGAGGCTGGGATGAGGCCGAGCACTCAGGGGCAGGTCCCTCCACCTGCACCTACAACCAGGAGCTCAGCTTCATCCTGGAGCTCTGAGACAACTCCCCACCACCTGTTGTCCTGGACATGGCTGTGGACAAGCCCAAGGAAGAAGCCCAGGAGGAGCTGGGACCACGGAACCAGAGCCAAGGGCCAGACACCACCCTGGAATGGTCAAGCGAAGAGAGGGGCCTCATGACTGGTGTATCCTCCCAGTCATCCAGTTGGGCAACTGAGAGCCGGGCATTACTGCAATTCATCAAGGGACCCTCTGGTAAGTCCACAGAAGGATGCATGCCATGGCTAGTGAGGCGGGGGTGACACAGCTTCCAGCAGGCCCAGCAATCTAGGCCCAGACACATCTCAGCTGACCGTGGTCCCCAGTATGCCATGATGCCCACTGGTGACAGCCAGCATCCAACCCCATGGACAGCTCTGTGAGCCAAATGGGCAGTGAGAAGTAAGCAGGGCTGGACAGCACCTGGTGACAGTCCCACTTGAGCAGGAAACCCGTGCATGCCCCCAATACCCCTTGGACGCCATGCCCGTGTTGTCCCCCAGAGTGGTGTCATCCCCGGGGCAGTGGGTGTCATCCCTGGGGGCATGGCCCCAAGGTTCTGATCAGGGACTGTAACACCATCCTTCTCTCCTTTCAGCTGCACCATTCCAGAGCTGTCCTTCTCCCTGACAGCCATGCGGCTGGGGGAAGGCAGGAAGAAGGGGCTCTTAGCTCTTAGCAGCTGTGGGCAGCTAGGCAGGCTGACAGCCGCAGAACAGCTTCAAGTTGTACTTAACTCGTGTTGAAGTGAGTTACATGCACCTTGAAGCCACATATTTCGAGCATTTACTGTAATTGTATTTATTTACCTAACTCACTTGGGTTCAATAAGAATGTTTAAAGTGCTTGGAGATTCTCTGATGAAATGTCCTAGATGAGTGCAGATTATTTCTTGTTTGCATGATATTCACTTAAAGCAAGACTACTAAAAGTCAGAGAGAAAATAAAATAGAATAAAATAGAATAATGTGCATCAAGGTACTAAATTATTTTTTTTCATTGTCTGCTGTGCAATTACATAAGCCTGCTTCCCAAAGTATGTATTTGTATGAATGCTTGCTTGAAATGCTAAAGTAGAAGTTTTCATGCAATTAAGCTACCCCACTACCACATCCTGTCAGAAGGACAAATGAAACTTCCGGAATAAGAACTTTTAGGGGAGTGTCAACCTCTGTGTTTTAAGCAGCACTCGGTATGTGACACCTGAGTAATATTTCATAGAATGATAGAAAAATAGAGCTGGAAGTAGGTGTTTGACATGGAACCACAGCGAATAATAATCATATTATGTATATATTATGCAAATGCCAGACTCTTGTAAGGCTTGGCTAATCTCTCAAAAATTCTAGGGTTTTCAAACTGACTGAAAATAAACAATAAATTGGAAAAGCCAATATATTCTAGATTCCTGTCTACACTCTTCTTGCTTTGGGTGTTTTTCTTAATTATGCATCATTGTGTATTTGCCATTGGTTTCTGGTAGCAACGTGGATGTGACAGCATAAACTGGGAAGTGTATGGCAGGAAAAGGCTGTTATGTCATGTTTGCAGGGGCACGATTTGGGGGGGGGGCAAGGAGGGTTTCAGCCCCACCCTTCGACCCCCAAGTTTTGAACAGGAGACGTGCTCCAAGTGGAGCACTTAACAGCACGGCATTACTATGCAATGTGAGTTGAGCAGGGAGGTGCTTCTCCCAGTATCTGCCCCTGGGCAGGGAGTCAGTATTTTGTTTACAAACAGAAGGAGGGTGATTAAGATAAAAAGGGCTGGTAATTTAATGAAAGATCTGGAAGTGGTTAGATGAACCTGTAAAACAGGTATCTGGGAAGGGGTGGGAGGTGTTTGACTAGAGAGAACCCAGAAGAAATACAGCCGTGAGTGGCAGGGAGGGGAGGCTGGGTCTTCTCAAGCTGCCAGGCATGGCCCTGCTCATACTCTGCCTCTAGGACACGACTTTGGCTGTGCTTTTGGGCAGGTCCATCCTGGGGGGAGGGGACACATGGGGCAACCCTCCACACTGCCCTATGTGTGCGGCCTAAAGCACTCCACTTCTCTGTGCTGCACATACCCTCCTTCCCTGCTTCACTTGGCCCCCAACCACCCTCCTGTGTGAGCATAGGCCTGCTAAACCCAGGATTATGAGTTCAATCCTCCAGGAGGCCATCTAGGGATGAGGGGCAAATAAATGTCAGGGATGGTGCTTGGTCCTTCCAAGAGGGCAGGGGATTGGACTGGATGATCTCCCAAGGTCCCTTGCAGTTCTATAAGATGTGTGTCTCCGTGACCAGCCTGCCTGGGAATTACCTGGGACAGAGTGCAGCGGCAGGACAGTGCCTCTCCTCAGCCTCCCACTCTTCTGCACTCACTGAGCATCAGGAATAGCAGCCTGCTTGGCTCAGCTGTGCCCTCCCAGACACTGAGCCCCACTTCACTGTGCACAGCAGGGAACAGAGGCCACTTCCCTCAGCCACACAGAAGTGGGGCTCATTGGGCCAGGTGGCCACAATGGAGCAGAGCAGGCTACCACTCACACCTTGTGGTGATTGCAGTGATTGGGGGGCTGAGGGGAGAGGAGGCAACCCCCTGTTGCTGCCACTGCCTGTCCCTGCCACCTGTGCTCTCCCCCCAGGCTGAGGCAGCCGTGAGGTCCCCTGAAAGCTCAAGGCCTGGAGCAGCCGCCTCATCCTATGGATGGGAGGGCTCTGCCTCTGGGATCCCAGGACTGGAGCCCCGCTATCCACCTTCCCACGAAGTTGCAGAAATACTGTATGCTCTCTCCCCTGGTGCTTTTGGACTGGGGAACCTGTGGAGGCAGTGTCACATGTTTTTCCTCCTAGTGCTGTGGGCAGCGGGGGTGGGGTAGGGTGTCTGTGGGTACTACCCAGCCTGTGGCAGATGGGGTTCAGGGGTCAGAGTTCTGGTGTATGGAAGGGGTGGGGCTTCAGGAGGCAAGGGTCTAGTCTCCCCTGTGAATAGTTCACATGACAAGAAGGGGCCAAAACCCAGAAAGGGATAGCAGTGGCACAGAAAAGATCCCACATTACCTGTGGTAGGCATGTGGCCCCACTACCACAGTATCTGAGCACCTCCTATCACAGTTCCTAGTGAGATAGAGCAGTGCTGTTGTACAGATGGGCCACTGAGGGAGACACACAGACTCAAGACCAGATTTTCAAAGATATCTATTCACCTAGTGGGATTTTCAAAAGTCCCTAGAAGGCTGAGAACTTTGTAAACATCACTAGGTACCTAGCTGCATCTTTTGGTGCCTAAACTCCAAACTTCTGAAACTCTGTCCCTAAGGTACCGGCCAGAGATTATATAGGAAGTCCAGGGGGTGGCAAAGAGAGCAAATAGAACCCAAGTCCCTCAGGCCTAACTCACAATCCAGGAGCAGCCTTCTTCTGTGGTCCATGCTTCAAAAGAGAAGCCTCTGATGTTTGGAGTAAAATGAAGGCGGCCAGTTCTCTGAGACTGAAGCAATTGGTCCCAGACGATTGGGAAGGACATCATGGCCATATCTACACTAGCCCCAAACTTCGAAATGGCCACACAAATGGCCATTTCGAAGTTTACTAATGAAATGCTGAAATGCACATTCAGCGCTTCATTAGCATGCGGGCGGCCGCGGCACTTCGAAATTGATGCGCCTCGCCAAAGCGCGGCTCGTCCTGACGGGGCTCCTTTTCAAAAGGACCCCACCTACTTCGAAGTCCCCTTATTCCCATCAGCTCATGGGAATAAGGGGACTTCGAAGTAGGCAGGGTCCTTTCTAAAAGGAGCCCCGTCGGGACGAGGCGCGCGGCGGCGAGGCGCATCAATTTCGAAGTGCCACAGCCGCCCGCATGCTAATGAAGCACTGAATATGCATTTCAGCGCTTCATTAGTAAACTTCGAAATGGCCATTTGCATGGCCATTTCAAAGTTTGGGGCTAGTGTAGACGTAGCCCCTGAGGGACAGTATGAAAAGCAGCACAGCTCTTGGGAAGCATGAAGAAAGAAAGAGAAAATGAGAGGCAGAGGAGAATACTTAGGGTATCTATACTACCCAGAAGATTGACCTGGTTAGGGTTGATTTTCTGGGGTATGATTTTATGAAATCAAACTATCTGGGGTCAACAGTCGACCTCTGTACTCCTCAATGTCATGAGGAGTAAGGGAGGTCAACAGGAGAATTTCTCCTGTCAGCCTTCCTCTGTAAAGACCACCAGGTAAGTCGACTGCAGATAAGTCAATTGTAGCTATGCAATTGCCGTAACTAGAATTGCACATCTACAGTCAACTTACCTGTGTAGTGTAGACCTGACCTCAACTGCTAATGGGGTGGAAGGTTCTGCCCTAGGCTGCTAAGCAGAGCAATGCCTGCTGTGCAGTTTTAGATGTTAAATGAAAGCCATTTTGATTTCTCTTTGTTTTGTTCTGAGTCCAAGAAAAAAAAGAAATGAGGAGATGTTATATGAGTATCAGATGTGTTTATGCCTCAAATTTTTAGGGTTTCAGCTATATCCAGGCCAATTACAGAACAAAGAACAGAAATTGTATCCCCACAGTGCATAAAGTCGACAATTATTGTCATGATTTGTGTTATTCACTGGGCACCATCTGTGTGCTGAGCATTGTTCAGAATATGCCAGAAAATGTACTCCCCAACTGAACGTGTATTGGATGTGTAATTCTGGATAAGATGATTCACATGTTTTAGTATGAAGCACATAGTTATTGACCAGATAGTTCTACGTATTCACTATGATGTTTTGATCTGTGAGTGCAGGGACTGATAACAATAGTTTTACTTGACTGAGGACTAGAAGATTTGACCCTCCAACTTTCCTGTGCCTGTTTATTTTGCTTGCAGTGGTCATGATATATCTCAGAAATTTCCGTTTTTTCCCTCAGTTTTACAATGTGGAATTCTCTTGGTGTTCAGTTTTAAATATTCTCTAGTAAAAACTGCAGCTCAGTCACTGCAGTGTCATGTTGTGCCTCTTTTGGAAAATAACTATGACTGGTTGGAGCCCATGGGATGTTACTCGAGGTGCTGAGATGCCACTTAGCCTGCCTTTTCTGCCAGCCTGGGCACCCTTTAACCCTATCTTGTTGAGCTGGATTTTTAAGCCTCCTGCAGCGCACCCACAGGAAGGGATGCACCCCACCGCAGAATGACACTGATACTGATCTCAGCCTTGGGAAAGTTCAGCTTAAAGGACTTGCCACAACATCCAGATGCCTGCCTGTCTTGGAGCGCAAACACAAAACTCCATTAAATTTGCTCCACTCTCAAAATTCAGAAAGATTTTAACAACTTCTTGCCCATCATTAGCAATTACATAAACTGGGTTAAAACAAAAAAGCGGTAAAGTAGCACTTTAAAGACTAACAAATTTATTAGGTGAGCTTTCGTGGGACAGACCCACTTCTTTTGTTAATCTTTAAAGAGCTACTTTACTGCTTTTTTGTTTTCATGGTATATAGACTAGCAAGGCTTTCTTTCTGTTACTAATAAACTGGGTTATATTATTATGGCCCCTTTTCTTCTCGAGAGTTGGTGATTAGCAGCAGTGGTGAGGATCTATGGGGAATGCCTGTGTGCAGCTTCTCTCGTGGCTTATCCAATATTGGATTTGCACGGCTGATTGCAATAACCGCACGTCAGTGTATTTCCAAATTCTTGAGTGAGAGGTTTTCCAAGATAACGTTCTTTTGCATGGCTTCCACATATCAAAGGATGATGTGCTCTGTCATAACAATTGTTGCCAGGTATTTTGATCTGATGATGTAGATTCCCAGGATTTTGGATCGATGTTGAAATTTTTCATGGCATTTTTGCATATATCCTTGAATCTTATCTTTGGTCTTCCTCTTGTTCTCAACCCACATGACAGTTCATTGAAGAGGATTTCTTTGGGAAGATGGTCGTCACCCATTCTTCTCACATAACCAAACCATCATAGTCTTCTGCTGTTCAAGATTGCTATGAGGCTGGGTATGCCAGATCTTGACGGGGCATTTGCATTTGAAACTTTATCTTACCAGTTGATATTCATAATTCTGTGGAGGCAGCAAAGATGGAAGCTGTTCAATTTTTTCTTCTGGTTCAAGTAGGTGGTCCATGCCTCAGAACTATATAGCAGGATACTCAATACACATGCCTGGTAGATTAGTATCTTTGTTTTCACTGCCAGCTTAGGATTGTTCCATTCTCATTTCATAATTCTGGCAAAAATCATAGCTGCCTTCCCAATTCTGATGTTCAGTTCTTCCTCCATGGATAGGTTTGTGGTGACAGTAGATCCAAAATAACAGAATTGTTGAACCACATCTAATGGGCTGTTATCCAGAATGACATTGGGTTGCTGAGGTATACCTTGAGTGAATACAACAGTTTTCTTCACGCTTATGTCAAGGGAAAACAACTTGCAGGCTCTGGATAGAGAATCCATCAGTAACTGTAGCGTGTCTTCATTATGAGCAATGAGAGCTGCATCATCTGCAAAGAGGAGTTCCCCGATGAGGACTTTTTTGACCTTAGTTTTGGCCTCAAGTCTCGCCATGTGGTAGAGAGAGCCATCTAATCTTGTCTGGAGAAATACTTTGCTGCATGAGTTTTGAAATGCACAATTTAGTAGAACTAAGGAGAATATGCCGAAGCCTTTGACCATTTTCATTCATTTTCTGAATACTGTGATGGCCGAGGCAGGTGAGCCAGGACTGATGGTCACATCCAACTTTTGCATTGAAATTGCCAAAGATGTACAGTTGTTCTCCAGTTGGAAAGGAGTTGATAACTTTCTGAAGATTATAATAAGAGCTGTCCTTGTCTTCAGCTCATGATGCCAATGTGGGTGCATAAGCACCAATGATGTTGACATATCCTGACTTGGTGCAGAGTTTCTGGGTTATAATACGTTCCAATTCAGCTGTGGGCATACATACTGGTAGCTTTCAGCAGATTGTTCCGAACAGCAAATCCAACTCTGTAGAGGTGGTGTTCCGCTGAACTCAAGCCCTTCCAGAAGCAAGAGTAGTTGATTTCTTTCACTGACCCGGCATCTGCCAGCCTGGTTTCCTGGACAGCAGCGATGTTGACATTCCGTTTGTGTAGCTGTTGATCTATGAATGCTGTTTTGTGTATTGAATCCGTGTTCATATGGTTTTGGGCAGATTCAAGTCCCAGACACATGGTCCACACATTCCAGCTACCAAGCTGGAGGCAAGTTGATTTATTATTTTGTTTTTTGGCAGGTACCTTATTTACATCTACTTTTTGATTTTTCCCCGTGCACCCACTGAGGAAGGCAGATGTGGCAGGTCAGCACCTTATTGACAAGGGGTTGCCTGGCTTCAGGAGGGTAGTAGCTGACCAGTGGAGCGTGATGACTCCTCCCCTCGATGAAAGTGACGCATGACATCCTCCTCTTTGCCAGTTGAGGAGGGCTTATAACCCTTAACTGCCACTTCCCATGTTGTTTCCACGCTGTCAGCAAGGGAGGAGTGTCCTTTCCATTTGGTGCCCTCTTACATGCTGCATTGCCTGGGCTAGCGTTTGGAGCAAGTGCATTGCTCAAGCGGCAGGCACTATCTCCTTCTTGGTCACCCCAATTGAATCCAAACGAAAGACAGAAGTCACTATGTTTGGAACTGAAGTGACTGCAAAGAGATGCCAGAAAGCAGGTTTGACAAATCCTCCCTGCCAACCGCCTCAGGGTCTCCACTCCAGATTTTCTGTCCGGGTTTACTCCCATTGCCTGTGGATCTCCCGAACCTACCCACAAGGCGGTGGGGAGGGTTATATTATGAACAAAAAGTAAGTTTATTAACTTGAAAAGGTGGATTTTAATTGGTTAAAGAAGTAACAAATGGAAAACTTATTGCTAAGAAAATAAAACGAAGTGCACAAACTAAGCTAGATTCACTAAAAGAAACTGATTTGATATAATAATTCCTTACCCTAGATATTTCTTTAGACAGTTAAAATTCTTCACAAGCTCGGTATCTTCTCATCTTGGATCAAACAGGCTGCTCCCATGTCCCCACTGCATAGTTCCAGTCCTTTTGTTTCCAGGTATTTTCAAGTATCTCTTTGGTGGGGAGGTGGACAAGCAAACTCAAAATCTTGATCGTTTCCCAACCCAATCGTATATAGGATTTCCACAAAGCAGAAATCCTTTGTTTGATTCCCACCCCCGCACCTCCTCAGTGGAACTGTTCAGCAGTCCAAGGTGCAGTTTAGTGTCAGGTGACCAAGTCACCCAATTCTAATATTGTAGCATCTATGAGTCAGTGTCACCATACAGCTTATGTAGTAAAAGCAAACATTTTTACTAGCCACTGTCCTCAATGATGGGCTATCTGCCCTGTCTGGCTTTTCCATTGTTGTACCTGAAATATTAGCAATTGATGTCACCCAACTCAGCATAGTTGAAATATGGATACATAATCAATAATCTTAACTTCAGGCACAAAAACTGCTACAGGAATACAAATTAGGTAATCACATTCAGTAAATTATAACCTTTCCAATGATATTTTACTTGAGCCATCTTGAATAAAGTATCTCTCTGTTATGTTATATTTCTATCTTAAACATTTTCATAAAGAATATGGAGTGTAACATCACAGTAAGTAGCCTTTAACCAGATGTGAAAACAGTGTTGCCAACTATCATGATTTTGTCATGATAATTATTGTTTTCCTTAAAGCCTCAGATCCTGGAATCAAGTGGAATCAAGCCTCCACTCTCAAAACAAGTAAGTTTTTAGCCCTTACGGCTGTGGAGAAAGTTTAAAAAGTGAGTGACTCTAGCGCGTGCTAAAGGATCAAAAAGCAGACCACTAATAAGAACATCATATCAATTATTTTTACATCATCTTATTATTTCAAAGACAAATTCATGATTTTTGATAAGCCTGATTCATGATTTTTGAACTTTTGGGTTTGGCAATGCTACGAAAATGAAATCTGAGTGTCATTTTCACTCCTGTTTAAATTCAGTTTCCAGTCTATTTATAGTGGGGTACACTATAGAGTTTAATCTCAGAGGCTACATCTACGCTACAGAGATCTTTCAAAAGAAGTTCTTCAGGAAGATCTCTTTTGAAAAAAAAACTTCTCTTGAAAGAGCACGTGCACACACAAAACAGCAGATCAAAAAATCACTCCATTCTTTCAATAGAGAACATCCACACAGCCCCTGCTCTTTTGAAAGAAAGGACCATGGATCGAAACATTTGGTGCCACGTGGACAGCTCTTTTGAAAGAACGGCCCCTGGAGTGTTATTTTCCAAAAGAATCTTTCAGAAAAAAAGCCCTTTTCTTCCTCTGGGAGAGTAAGTGGGTCACCATAAAGAGTGCTGCGTTCTTTTGATTTCAAATCAAAAGAGTACATGCTCCCTGGGTTCTTTCAGAAAAGGCCCATTTTTTTTCAAAAGAACTTGCTAGTGTAGATGCAGCCACAGGGCCTTGACATACTAGGATGTTTCTGAAAGCTGAATGATCATTTTAATCCATGCTTAGTGAATCAAGAAAAACTGATAGAAAGTAAACTCGATTTTTCTACCATTGTTTTATTTTTAAGAGTTAGCAATCAGGTAAGACTATACATTAAATTTTTAAACCTAAAGCCCCTGAAGTGAATTGATACAAGATGTCAGAATATGTTAGTATCAATTTTGTTTATTTATATGGGAATTAGATACAATGTTCCTGCCCGATAATTTCTAAATTATTATCCAAAAAAATGAGATTTTTTTCAGGGGATCAAGTTGCTCTTGGAATCAGGGTTAGTTACTCTCTCTTCCAAAATCTGACAAGGGGCTCCTGTATGTATCAAGGTCAGCTGGAGGTTAGACTAAAATAAATGCATATACAGACAATTTGAAGGAGTTAGTGAAAAGAAAATCCTCTCCTCTCTCTCTCTCGCGCGCGTGTGTGTATAAAAGAGGCTTTAAGCTCTACTAATGAAAAGTGTTACATTAAAGTTAGGCATTTGCTACACACGATGTGTTCATATTGCATACACCCTCTAAGAGGAACTAGGGTAAATTTCCCATTTTGTTCTTTGAACTGAAGCAAGTCTGTGCTGCCCTACAGCGATGGACGTGTGTGTACGGGCGCACCGAACAAAGACAGCAGTCTTGTGTACAGTGTCTTGCCAATGGAAAGTCTGACAGCACCCACACAGATGGAGCTCCGTCTCCACTCTCGATCTCCTCCCCCTCCGCCACCCGTATGCCTAAAATAAACGAACTGGCGTCCTGCACAGACGGGACGCGGGCAGAGCAATGCTCTAGCCCCTGCCGTAGCAATCGTATTCGCCAGAAGTCTGCACGGGGATCCGGCGGGTCCAGCCCGCAGCGTTGAAACCCTGGGGCGAACGGCTGCTGGGGCAGGGTTCGGATTCACTCCGCCGCTCCCCGAGTCCCGTTCACTCTGCAGCGGGCCCCCCTCCAGAGGCGGCTCTCGGGCGCGCGACGGGCTCCGCCGCCAGGGCGTGGCGCTGTTGTCAGCGCCTGGCGGGAGCAGGAGAAGGGGCGGGGGCCGCTCTGCAGTTCCCGCTCCCGCCTTCGCCCTCCCAGCCGCGGCCGAAGCCAGGCGCTGGGGCGGGCCCTGCGCGGCGCTGCCCCGGGCGAGAGGAGCCGGGAGGCGGCTGTTCCCACCGCTCGCTCCCGCGCGCTGTTCGCCTTGCGCGGCCGGGGCGAGGTTTAGGCACACAGGGAGAGCAAGCAGGAGCGCTCACCGGGATCCTCTTGCGACAGCGCCCCCGGCCCCTCGGAGGCGTCTGCCAGGCGGGGCGGGGGTTGGCAGGATGCGCCCGCCCCTGACGCTTAGGAGAAGGGGCTTTGCCGGAGGGCCCCGGGGTGGGGACTCTCCGCCCCGGGCTGGGGTGAAGGGGGCGCTTGCGGGGGTCCGGGCGGGCACACCCGAGGGACCCAGCGGCTCCCGCCTTGGCGCGGGGCAGCCGCCACAGCACCGCGGGCTTCCCGGCCAAGAAGCAGCGTCCCCCCCCACAGACAGACAGACAGCGGGACGGACGGCTCCCCCGGGGCGCGGCTGGCGATGCCCGGCTCCAGGGGCTCCTCACGTCGCTGCGGGGCTGGAGGGCGGGGGCCGCCGGTGGCAGCGCCGCTCCGGGGTTCCCAAGCGGACTTTCGCGCTCGCCTCCCACTCGCGGGTCGCTCCCAGCGGCCGGAGCCGCCGCCTCGGCTGGGCCCACAGCTATAAAAGCCGCCGCGCCTGGGCTGCCCATGGAGTAGCGCGCGCGGCTGCAGCCTGCGCGCCGGGACTGGCAGGAGGCAGCGGGGCAGGACCCGGCCGGCGCGGGGCGAGCACAGCCAGGTACAGCGCTGGCGAGGCGAGCTGCGGCTGCCCAGCCGCCCTCTAGAGCGGGCGACGGGGGGAGGCGCGGGGCTGTGCGCCCGGAGCGCGCCGGGGCTGGCGCGGGAAGCAGGCTGGGTCCCGCGCCGGGCGCTCGGAGCCGGGAGGATCTAGGCGCCGCTGGGCTCGCACGTGCATTGGTTCCCCGGGCGGTGCACAGCCCAGCACTTCCCGGCGTGGCCGGGCGGGTCCGAGCGCTCGGAGCGCGCTGGGAGGCGCAAGTTGGGAAAAGTTTCTGCAGCTGCCGCGGCCAAACGCCGCTTCCCGCGCCAGCGCCCAGGCTCGCGCTCTGCCGCCACGCTGCATGGGGCGGGGTGGGAAGGCCGAGGAGCCCCCGGCGTGCCTCGCCCTCGCCGTTGGAGCGCACTGCAGGGGAACCAGAGCCCCCGGGCGGCGCACTTCACTGGCAGCCCCGCGGAGACTCAGTCGTGCTCCTGGCCGGGCAGGCAGAAGGCAGCTTGGCCCATCTCCTGCCCACCGGTGCAAAGCCTTGGACTTGGCTGGAGTCCCGCCAGGTCACCCCAGCCGGGGCTCGGGGCAGTCTGAGACCCGGAGGCGGTGGGAGGGAGTATTACATAATGTGTAGAGGAGCCGCTTTGCCCTCCCCCGTAGTCCGTCTGCTTCCCCCCCGTGACGCCCGGCCCCCACCCCCATTTGCCTTTCAGTGAAATAGGAGCCCCCCAAAGTGGATCGGTTCTTTCCCTCGGCTCATTCGCGCTCCCGTTCAGACTTGCCATGAGCGGACTGAGGTCTCCTGTGCTTCTGGGGCTGGTGCTGGTAATGCTGTCAGCAAGTTATTGCAAAGAGAGAACGGAATCCAGAGACCTCAAGGGCCGGCAAAGCCTCTTGCATCTCATCATGGACATCATCCAGGAGCTGAAGCGGTACCACGTGAAGGACAACGGGGTTCTATCCTTCTCCAACCACGACTATAGCTTGGACCGGAGAGAAGTCGCTGATTATGGAGAGTACCAGGACCAACAGAGAGCTGGTAAGTCACGGACTGTGTGTAACCCAGGCTGCTCCTTTCCTTTTTCATACCTTTGCTCTCCTTGAAGGGGAAGTCAGGCAGCGCTGTACTAGTTCTTATAGGAGGTGCTAATCCCCCACCCCAAATCTGCAAACTTGCTTCAGAAATAGAGGGTTCTACCAGAAGCCAGCTTTGAAAATCCACAGCACAACTCCACTGTTACTTCTGTCTAATGTACTTCACAAATGCATTTAGCTCAAAGCCAGACCTCCCTGATCTTTGGCTTTATATCTGCTGCATTTATAAGAAAGAACAGTGTGATGGACTGGAGTAAAAAAGTGTGGGGAGGTGGACAATAGGAAAAACTACTTCACCATGAGGGTGGTGAAGCATTGGAATGCGTGGCTTAGAGAAGTGGTGGGTTCTCCATCCCTAGAGGTTTCAAGTCCTGGCTTGTCAAGTCCTGGCTGGGATGACTTAGTTGGGGTTGATCCTGCTTGAAGCAGGGGGCTGGACTTGATGACCTCCTGAGGTCCCTTCCAGCCCTATGATTGTAAGATGAAAATCCCTGCTCACCCTTGGTCATGTAGTCCCAGGGCCTGGAGTCTTGTGTATTATACAGTTTTCCATCTTCCTGGATTTGACTTTCTTGCCATCTCCCTGGGGAAAGTACTCCAAATCCTAATAGACTTTCATACCTGGAGGTTTGTTTCCTGTTAGGCAGCCTTCTCCCTTTTGCACCTTTTCAAGTATTTGTCTGCTTCATCATTTGTCCCTCCACACCTTAGTCTACCCACATTGATTTTAATTCTTTCCGCTGAAATCAGTCCCTCCATCATTCTAATAATTTGAGTTTGTATTTCTCCAACCTCTCTCATTAATATTGTTGCTGGTAACAGTGTTCTAGAATCGTATGTAGTAGCCCAGATGCAGACATATCAGACTAATGTAGGGAAGGGTGGTTATAGCTCCCTGTTTCATGAGGTCCTGCTTCTGGGTATGCAGCCCAAAACTGAAACAGCCTTTCTTGCTTCCCTGTTGCATTGCAAATTCATGTTTAAGTTGCTATTCACCATTTCTCCTAAGCAGATTTTCTGTTGCCCAGTTTTCCCTCTCCCTTGAGTATCTGGGTTTGAGGATTATTTTCACTAGATATGTCAGTTTACACTTTACCAAAGTGGATCGCATGTTATTTTTTTCTGCTCGTCTCTTTAGTTCTTTCCATGCCTCTTCGTATCTTTCCTTTTTACTCATGAGCTACATACATGAAAGGTTTTTTTCTGGCAAAACCATCCTTTTGTTGGAAAAACCTACAGAACATCTACCTGCACTGGCAGTGTTGTGTCTCTCTGGCTGCGTCGGCCTTCTGGTGACATAACTCAGGGAGACAGAATCTCAGTAGAACTCTGCATTTGTCTCAACAGAGTTCTGTTGACAGAAGTGCAGTGTAGATATTTCTGTTGACAGAGGGGGCTTCCAATTCACCGGGCACCCTGGTTTGCAGAGCTTCCAGTCAGCTGTTCTGTCAACAGAGGGCAGGGCAGATGCACTCTGTCAACAGACAAGAAGTCCTGTGACACCTTATAGACTAACAGATATTTTGGAGCATAATCTTTCATGGGCAAAAACCCGCTTCATCGGATGCATGAGTCTGTCAACAGATGTTACTGTCAACAGATGCTTCTAGTATAGACATAGCTTCCGTGTTCAGGTATAATGCCTTTGTCGACAGTTTTCTGTTGACAAAAAAGCTGTGTAGATGCTGTGGGGACCCTTTTGTCAACGGACAGGGCTTCCTGTTGCCTGGGCAGCCCTGTTTGCTAAGCTTCTGTCAAGAGAGCAGTCAGGCAGTCTGGTCACTCTCTGTTGACAGGGCAGCTTGCTCTTTTGATCCACTTTGAGGGTGTGGATATGATCAGCTGACAGAAGTTTTGCTGGAAGATATCTTCCGACAAGAAAATCTGTTGACAGATCGCTGTAGTGTAGAGGTAGCCATAGTGTTCACAATTGCTCCTAATTTGGTATTGTCACTGTCACTAAAATGTGTTTCTTAGTCACGTCTCTGGATCATTAATGAAGATATTAAATAAAACAACCCAACAGGTCCCCATAAACTCAGTAAAATAAGAACTTGTTTCTTTTGCTTAATATCTGGTACACAGTTAATGGGCTAGAGTAGCCAGTGCACTCAGACTACTGTGTGCAATCCTAGCAAAGTAAAGCAGCTGTAAACTCAATTTAGCAAAAAGGTTAAGCAGAGTTTATGGCTGTCCTGCATAAGCAAATCAGTGCAAAGCATCTGGTGTGTACTGGTGAATGTGGCTCAATGAGAAAACCACTTCAGAAACAGACTAGTTGGTACCAGTGTCATTGACTGTCTCTTAAGAGGGATGTTTTATTATTATTATTGTTAAGATGGAATTTATTCCCAGAAAAGCTGCTGCTGCTGAAAATAAACTGTTGCTCAGAACCCTCCTTTCCTTCAGTCTTAGCATCTCTTTCCCAGCCTGTGTGTCCCCTGGGAAATTTCTGAGAGAAGCATGTAAGCTTTTAATGCTCTTCCTGACACAATTAGGTCAAATATGATATGGTCAATATTAATCAGGCAAACTAAAGTTAGAAGTAAATGAAGACTGACTTTAGAGAAATGTCTAAGCTCACCAGTGAATCAGATCTGGATGGAAATTTTCTTTGCTTTAAACATGATAAGAGGTGCCAGGGAATGCAAAGGCATTTATGGTCAATAGGTGAAGTACAGCATCATATGCAATCTGCACTAAGCTATCAGTGTAGAGGTAGTAATGGAAAGTAATTAAAGATAACTGTAAATCAACAGGATACAAACACAGTTTGATGCTAACCTGTATTTCAGTAAACTTTTATTTTGGCATCGGCAGAATGCAAACCACAAGAGTGGGGAAAAGCCATTTGTTTTTCACATTCCTTTCCTGTGAATTTTATTTAATGCTAGAGGTACAAGGATTATTTCTAGATTTCCTGTAAATATATTGATTCAAGCTCATGTTCACAATAGCTATTTCAGACAGTGCTTGTCAACGCTTGCCTGTGACAGAAAAGTGTAGGTGCCTGTAGGAGAATGTTGCATAGACAGCCCTGGAGCAGCCCAGAGACCATTCCCTTGTGTATCTCTGAACCTTTATCACTGGTTTAGTCTGCAGTTTCTAAGCACAGTGAGCGGTACACCTAGATAAGGGGTAGCCAAAATATGGCCCACAGAGCCCCACAATGTGACTCATAAGTGTTCTCATTTTTAATGTGATGGTCTCCATCAACCCCTCTCTGTCCCAGAACTGCAATGCTCCATTCTTTTTATGTCTCTATATGAAAACTAGCACACTTATCTGGTATTGGTCAAGACTTTAATTCAATTAAAGTGTGAGGTTTTTTTGTTTCTTTTTTGTTTTGTTTTTAATAAAAGGAAAATGTCTATGCTTTATTTAAATTGTATCTTTCAGCAGTGTTATTTTGATGAAGTTAATTTTTACACTGGATTTCTTAAATAAAGGAATTATTAAAATTTTTCCATTTACTTGTTTTTAGTAATTTTTTTAAAATGGGTATTTCACCAAGTATATTTTTTTCTTCATCCCTATACTCTTTATCACCTGTTATGGCTTAACAAAAAAGGGCTGTAGTCATTGTGGTTTGCAATCACATTTTCAAACCTCAAGCATTGATTTAGCTGTGCCAAAACAGAGCAATACTCCAAATTTCTGTTACCTCTTTTGTAACATTTATTGAAAAGCAGTCCCAATGCAGGTTCATCTTACTTTTCTGGGTCATCATGGTTCAGTTCAGGAATGAAACTAACTTGGGCCATGTCTACATCACCCAGAAGATCAACCTGCTCAGGGTTGATCTTGCAGGGTTCAATTTTGTACACCTGTATCAACCTATCAGGGGGTGGCAGTGAACCCAATAGCGTGGAGTAAGGGAGGTCGATGGGAGAGTTTCTCCCGTCGACCTTCCTCAGTGAGGACAGACATTTAAGTTGATTGCAGATAAGTTGACTCCAGCAACACAATTGTGATAGCTAGAATTGTGTATCTGAAACTGACATACCTGCCTAGTTTAGACCTCACCTTACATTTCTTACAGGTATTGTAGTATTGCAACACTCCATCCCCCCAGGGGAGGACTTCTCTGGTCAGGAGGTGGGGGTGGGGGATAATGTGATACAACCATACCTGTAAGAAATTTAGGAGTGGGGTGGAGCATGGGAAGCTTTGGGCAGGGCAGACTGAGGACTGTTAGGGTTGGGGGGGTCAGGACAGGGAGTTGGGAGTGAGTAGGTCTTAGGGCAGGGTGTAGGAGAGCTTCTGGGGAGGCAGGCCCAGATAGGGGTGGAGAAGCAGCCCCTTTCACCTGCTCCCAGCTGGCCCCTCTCACCTGCCTGGTGATTCTCTCTCTTCTATTTGGTCACGAAAAGCAATACCATTCCAGGAACATCCCATGTTCCTGGCACTACTAACCCTTACGTTGCTTTAAGTTATAAGAGGAAGCTGTATACTGAATTTGATGGTGCTAACAACCAAATTCGGTATACAGCTGTTCTTGAATAGACAAATTCTCTAAAATATATAGTGAATAGAGACAGCTGCAATTTGTTCCTCTTTGTGGCTCACCATCTCCTTGTAAATAGCTATTTAAAGTCTCAGCTGAGCAAAATTTTGGCACCGCCTGTGGGAGTCCTATCATCCTTAACAAACATTTTTGCAGTGGAGTATAATGAATACTTTTTTTTCCCCAACAGAAATAGTTCCTAGAGATCTGAGATTGAAAGACAAGTTTTTAAAGCATTTAACAGGTAAATTTAGATTTTGCATTGTAATCCATCATTTCACACACATCACCTAAGCCCCTCTCCTCTTCGGCTAGGCCTTTTATGCAGTGTTGACTCACGATTTGTTCTTGTTCTGTATTTCAGGTCCTCTCTATTTTAGTCCAAAATGCAGTAAGCACTTTCATCGACTTTATCATAATACAAGAGACTGCACCATCCCAGCTTGTAAGTGCTATAAACCCAAACTAACCTTTCAAAAACAGAAGGCTATTGAATGGGGGGTGGATATAGCAGATAATAGAGGCAATACTGTGCAACTGCACAGTGCCTTTCAATTAAAGGTTCACAGTGCTTTATATATATTGATCTTCACCTCATGCAAGTCAGATTAAGTATTACCATTCTCATTTTACAGTTGAGGAAATCAAGGCACAGAGTTTCCACTTGATATACTGTGTAAAACAATTGTTAAAACTGCTTTCTGGGATTCCAGCTTTATTGTTTCTTGATGTCTCCAAATCAAGTGCACTTGAATTACAAAACAAAAATTTAATTGCAAACTTAACCTGTGATCTGAAAGACAAGTGCTGCTACTTCCTTTTCATGAATCATCACTTAAAATATACTCCACAGGTGAATTAGGGCATGTTGCATTTTGGCAACCTTGTGGTCTTCCAATTATGCCCTCAATGGCACCTTGAAATCCTCTTGCCTTGAATGGGTTTACAAAGGTGTAATCTATTGCAATTCAATAAACAAATCAACTGCTGGATATGTGTGAATAAAAACCCCAACTCACAGGCTACGTCTACACTTGCTACCTTATTAGAAGGGGGCATAGTAATCAGCCTGATCAAAGAATATTAATGAAGTGCTGCAATGAATATGCAGCACTTTATTAGGCTAATTTTCCCCACAGCAACTTCAAAGTGTCAAACTTTGAAGTGCTGGCATGCTGTGTAGCCACAGGTACTTCAAAGTGCCTCCACTCCCCAAAATTTAATGCTAACTGGAACATTCAGCAGTAAAGCCAAAGATCAAATAGGAAAAAGCTAGGTCAGTGTTCAAGCCTCACAGATGAAATGGCCCTGTTGCATCATGTTGGTGGGAAACAGAAGAGAGTTGGCACTGGTGGTCCCTGTACTCAACCTGTCTTATGAGTAGAGGGCTCTACGGCTCATAGTCTAGCACCTTTCACAAGCAAAAAACTTCAATTTTAATGAAATGATAACCAACAATATAATGGATGGCAGTTTATCAATATGTCTCTTAGGGAACTTCTCAAAGAATCTTTAAATATGTACACTGCTTTTATTATTAGTGTATAAAAGCTTTAGCTTGGTTTAGGTGGTGGTGTGAGTACTGTAATACTTGTATAATTCTGATTACTGGTTAAAGTTATCTATTTATTCTATGCAACTATTATAAAGATAAATGAAATAATAAGGCACCTGCAGTCTGCTGTCTCAGGCTATATCTAGACTAGAGGGTTTTGTCGACAAAATGATACATGTTCTAGTACTTTATGTAGTTTGGTGGTATTGTAGATCTTAGAGATGAGGTTTTCTATACAATAACGACTGATACTTGAACCCAGACTGCTAATTGTAGGGCTGCAGGAGGGGAGGTCTTTAAATAAGCATGAGAGTAATCTTTTAATAATTCCTTTTCAATTTGCACTGCACACAAAACAGGTCATTTGAACTTTATAAGTATGAAACATTTTCAGCCCTGACTGCTTCAGTTCTACTCATTATAACATCACCACTCACTCACTATCTGCGTTAACAAGACTATACAAAGATCTAAAGAATATAGTGCAAAGAATCATCTTGTCCTTAGCTGGAGCACCCAGCTGGGCAGATGATATGGAAGCCCTGAGCTGCCCATGCATCAGGACCCCCCTTTAAAGTGTCATTGGTAAAATCCAGAGGAGAGGAAGAACCAGTACATCTGGTACCTGATCCTCTGCAGGAGTGGCTGGGAAGATACAAAATGTTAGTATCTTTGGTACTAATATATTAGCCTTTGGAACTCCATTCCAGAGTCTCTCTCTCTCTCTCTCTCTCTCTCTCATAGAAACAGTGGGGATTTTCTGTCATTCCCTTAACCTTATGCCCTCTCATGCTACCCACAAGACAGTAGGTTTGATGAGCTGCAGGTAATACCATCTACACTCATTTACAGTAGCAGGCATCACATGACCTGACTATAGGCCATACCATCCTGTACTGCCAAAGGAAATGTATTTAGGCAACTAGTCTTTTCATCTAATTCTATGAATCAAAGATATTTAGACACCTGCCTTCTACTCATTTCAGTCAGATACATCTGAAGAGCTCAACCTCCAAGACTCTGTTGCTCTGCTCAGTTGTTCTAGAAGGAGACTTTGATGTCTGACACATTAATATTTATCTTTGTACTATTAGTTCATTCAGAGCTGCATTTCAGTCATGGGCCAGTGCAACTCCAAACACCTAATTTGCATAATCAAACACCATCATTGCAGTTCAGATCTAGCACTTGTGCACACCAGAGCTAGTTAGATGTGTAACTGCTCATGTATTCATACTCACAAGCTGTCTGCTTGCACAATTATGCTGTTTTTTCTCTCCACAAAGAAAATGCAAAGAAATTAGGTACCTAATATTTAAACAGTAATTCTTAAGCATATGGAGCCAATGCCTACCCTGTTATAGCCCAAGCCTTTAAATCTAGGTCCCGATTATAGTTAATTTTGAGTTTGCATAGCACCTGTATCAACTTTTATTTTTTGAAACCAAAATAAGTGACTAACTGTGTCATTAAGCTATTGTATTTATGATCTTTTTCATGGCAGATTATAAACGATGTGCCAGGCTTCTTACTCGGTTGGCAGTAAGTCCAATGTGCATGGAAGGATAAGGTAAGCTTTTTGATAGAGGTAATATTCTACTGCATAGCAAAGCTGTGGACTTTGCATTGTGGACATGAAAAATTCATGACTGTAAAAACAATCATCTTTTGGCTAAGGTATTCCCTTTTCAGAGCATTTGACATTGTACCTATCTTAATCTGGCAAAATATGGGCCATAAATAAAGGGTACCCCCTACTGGAAGACATTATAAAGACCTATAGACATCAGCTGTGAATTACTCATAGCTGTATGCAGTTAGCAGATAGTGAATTTGCTTTTATAGAACAAAACACAGCAGCCATAGCTGATTTTTCCATGTTGACTCAGTGTATAATCATGTATATTGGCGTTGGCTGCCCATTCACATTCACAGCTTTAAATTTACTGCATACATTTTAATATGGATTAATACATAACTATACATATGCAAGCTTTTAAAACATAGGTATCATTGGTAGTTCTAGAATAACTCAGTTGTAATGTACTTATAGCATTAAAAACAATATGTATGTTACTCATGTTCAAATTCTACTCCAGTGGGCTATATTTCCTTCATGCACCTGCTTAACTCTTTTTTTAGTGATAATGGGAATTTTAGTGCAAACAAAAGGAAGAATGTCCTCCCAAAAGATCTACACCTTAAGGAGTAAACCACAAAGACTAGCTGATGTCTTGTCCCCCATGAGCTGAGACAAAGATACAGTTGTATGCAATTTTGAGACTTGTTAAACAAGGTTATATAGAGAGATTTCACTGGATATTTAAGTAATATAATTATTAAATAAAGTTTGCAATTTAGAATTAGTACTTCAGATTAAGCCCATGTTTTTCCTCATGTTTCTTGCTTCTTTCTTTGCTTTTTTTCTGTTCATATAACATAGCTGCTTTGGCTTACTTATAAAGCTACCATTCAGCTCTGTATGTTCTGAAGTCCTATGTCTGAAGAAGTGCTCCCTGTTTTGAATGCTTCATTTACTGTTAGTAATGCAGGCATGGGGGCAACTCCATGATCAAGATCTTGCCTGTTTAAGGGCAAAATCACAGAACCTACAGCATATGGCACTTTACTAATGCAACTGATGTTGGGTATGTGAGGTAAATTCATTGTTCTTAGTAACTCTGCAGTTCCAGGTAGTGAATTGTATAATTCAGGAAGCTAGTTGGCAACTATCATCCATACATTCTACTGTAAGACATAAATTGAATTGTACTGTTACAAATAGCTGTTAGAAATGGTCAGTCAGCATAGATGGGGAACACATCCTAAAATATATTTTTCCTAAAAGTCACTCTGCATCAGCACCTCCCATTGGGATTTTATTAGTTTTCAGGGTAAGAAGGGTCAAGAGGCAGTTTCTTTGAAGCACCGATCCACTCTGAAACTTGGACAGTTTCTATTAGAAAATCCACAATGCCAGAAACTCTGTCCCCGGAGAATGGGACATAAGGCAAAGCTCTGCTACATTATCATTGATTGCAGCATAATTCTTCAGGGATCTGCTGTGATGGAAAGAAGGACTAGTTGTCATCAGAGGTGCCTCAAGACTGATAGATTTAATTACAAAACTTGGAAGATCTTCCTGCCACTCCACAAACTTTCCACTGTACAGAGAATGCATGGAAACTGCTGCATATGTCAA
This sequence comes from Carettochelys insculpta, assembly GCF_033958435.1. Lineage (NCBI taxonomy): Eukaryota > Metazoa > Chordata > Testudines > Carettochelyidae > Carettochelys > Carettochelys insculpta. The sequence continues at coordinate 171,152,953 of NC_134139.1, read as the reverse complement.
CATTTCTATGTGAGATCTTTTCCCATGGGAAAGCGTAGTGGGGCTGTCATCATGTCCCATTTCCTCCATAGGAGGAGTGCTGAGAAATGTAGTTCTTTTGCTCTTTTAAACAAAACAGAATGAAACCATCTCTGTGCAGGATGTGGATTGCTGGACCTACCCTTTTGGGTACTTTTAAGAGAGATTCAAAAATTTGCAGCACAATGACAAAGTCTTTTAAGGTATGTCTACACTATAGAGTTATTCTGGAGTTGTTGTTCCAAAATAAACTATTCCGGAATAACACATCTACATTACAGGGAAGCCTCAAAATAACAAAACCTATTCTGAAATAGTATGTCCAAACACTAGACAGCCTATTTTGGCTTCCAGGGGCTCTAATATGAAACACTCTTTTTAGACAGAAGCTTTATTTTGAAATAAGCTATTCTGGAATTATTTATTTCAAAATAGCCCCTATTTCCTGTCTACACAGTCCCCATTCCAAAATAGGCACTATTCCACATGGAATGAGGTTCATCAATTTCAAAATAAGATGACAGCTGTTTCAAAATTATTTTGAAATAATGGATGCATTGTGTAGATGCTCACAAACATTATTTTGAAATAGTGACCATTATTTCTAAGTAATTTTGCTGTGTAGAGATACCCATACAGAATGAAAATACTTATGGTCCAAACTAGTTAAATGATTTCCATATCTGGAGTATTTTGTTTATTCCAGTCAAAAGAGTAAGACTTAGGGATTATTATATTATCTAGTGTGTTTTATCAGTACAGCTCAAAGTATTTTACAAAGGAAATTCAGGTTTTATTATCCATATTTTTGGTATTTTCTGTCTTGCTCAGTAATTTCGTGTTATTTCACTCAGTTCTTCCTAGCATCAGGCTATGGATGAATTAATACTTGTTACTGTTTGGCAAGCTGGCAGTTAGCCTTTGCTTATTTGCTTTGGAGATGCATGGACATGTCCATATTTTGAGATTTGTTTTGGATTTCTACTTATAACATATCTGGGATTATCACAACTTCAAGGTAGGCAAGAGGCTTCAGATTCCAGGAGTGAAATAAAATGAACAGACACAAAGACAGCCTTTAAATAATTGTCTCTGTGACAATACATAATATTATGTATAATTTCTGCAATATAGAGTCTGGAACAAAGGTAGATATTCATTTGCAAACTCAGCACAAGTCAGGCTGTGTGCACTCAGATTTCCAAAGATTCTTAACATCTGATATCAGATATGCAGATCTACAAACATCAACCTTGAGCATAAGAGCTCATTTACAGTTGCCAAAAAGGTTTAACCACATCCTCAGAGAGAACATATTCTTCTTTGTTCTTAGCTCAGCCATTTGTCCTAGACTCTTGCACATCTGGCTGTCTAGTCTTCCTTATGAATCTTGGAGCCCATTGCCAAGAATTTCAGAGGAGGCTAGTGATTTTGGGTGCCCAAACTGCATCACCCTAAAAGGGTCCAATTATCAGAAAATGTGCGAGTCTTTGAAAATTGGGCCTCTTTAAGGTGTCAGGTGAAGAATCTTAAAATTGTGGCCTCCCAAAAACTTGAAAATCTTGCCTAATGTGATTGCCATTCATTATGAATCAGAATAGTCAGACATTGAGTTATCTACAGGATTATTTTGGCTGGATTTCTAGATCCCCGGTATGTAAACCTCCTTTGTATCTGTGATTTTTTCCCATCCCGCCACATGGATTGCATGTTATGCAGCTGTGTGCACATGTAATCAGGGATTTCCACACACACAGATATGATCCTGGTTTGGGGTAACAGATGATTCCCTGGACAGAGTCATACAGCGGTGTATTAACTATTTTGCCTATGGCTTGTCTTTACTGTAATTTTGATAGTAAAACCATAACATGCATATTGTATTAGCCATCTCCTTTTTTTTTTTTACCCTATTGAACTTCAAACTCTAGCAAGCCCAGATTATTACATACTTCTGTAATTTTTAAAATTTTTAATTGCTTATTTGTTAACTATCTTAAACAGATAAGTATTTATTACAAAAATGGAATATAAGGTTAATCATTCCTTATCTACTTTCATTTTTTTCCATTCGGCCACTTGATAGGATTAAAGATTTTTCAAATGGCAGTTGTAAAGTAAAATTCTTTAAATGTACAACAGAGAAAGGACAGCAATGAAATCTGTAAAATAGGGGAAAAAAGGGGAAAGTCCCACCTCAGTGAATCTAGGAATATTAGACTAAGATGAAAAATAATTTCTTGTTGTTGAAGTCATCATAATAAGGCAACAAAATAGTGACTTCATTAGAAAAACTATCAGACTTGAAAGAAAGATAAGATCATTTTATAGTAGAAGAAACACTACTTCCTACTAAAGATGCTGATTCTGTGTAATATAAGGTAAAAATAAATCTTAAATCATAAAAATATTGCAGGATAGCATATACTGGTTTAACCTCTCTAATCCAGCATGCTCTGGTCTGGCAACATCAGTGGTTTGAATTTTAGTTAGCCAGATGTCCCCTTATCATGGGTATGGCCAAGTTTCCCATGGTCTCGTGAAGTTAATTTACAGCCACCAGCACTGGCTTCATTGTTCTGTGCTCTTACTTAAATGTAATTTATCCCTAAAAATGCCTTTTAGGAGCCCAGTAAGTAGTGGAAGTGTTGGTAATGCTGCTATACAATTCACTGGTCAGGTCCTGAGAGGGTCCGTCTAGAAAAGCTGAATCTGTATGTAGTATTCTTAGCAGCATCTTAAAACTGGGTAATGATAGAAGTATACCTCTGATGCACAGCTCAATGAATGCCAGATAACCAAATGTTAGCACATTATATAAAAATTGTTATTAAAAGTTATCTTAATAGAAGCTGCTAGAACTGCAACATATTACTTGAGCTTTTTAAATGCCCAGATTGGAAAATGGAAATGCCATAGCAACTGACTCTCTTCTGTGTTCTGGTAGAGAGATTTTGGGTTACGCTGAACATGGGGGTGCCTCCTTGTATGGAAGATGTTCCAAGCCACTGATCATCTTTTTTTACTATTCTCTGTATCTTTTCAAAATGTAGAGTATAATTTTATTTTTAAAATCAGGATGCCACAAAATGTATTCAAGGTGTGAGCATATAATATATAGTGGTGTTAGAATTTTCCTTTCCTAATTTAACACGGTGTTGAACATTTTATCTGCTGCCGAGCACTGAAAAGATGATTTCTGAGAACTCTCCACTATAACTCCAAAATTGCTTTTGTCTTGAAATAGCTAAGTTAGAACCTGTATGTACAACTGGGATTATTTTTTCCACTGTGTCCTATGTTGAATTTAACACTGAATTTCGTCTGCCCCTTTGCTGCCCATTCACCCAGTTTTATGAGATCCTCTAACTTCTCGCAGTCTGCTTTGGATTTAGCTATCTTGAATAATTTTGTATAGTCTGCAAACTTTGCTGCTTCATTGTTCATCCCCTTTCGTGATCCTTAATGGATAGGATGAACACCACAGGTCACACTACACAACTTTGGTTGACCCTATTGTTTGCCTCCCTCTCCTATGAAAATTGACCATTTATGTCCACTCTTTCATATCTTTCATCCCTCTTATCCCAGGGCTACTTTAGTTTCTTTAAAAGCCTGAAAGATCTTGTCAACGGTTTTCTGAAAATCCAAGCACCTGATGTCAAGATCATGCTTATCCACATACTTGTTGATTTCCTCAAACAAACCTAGTAGATTGGTGAGCCCTGATTCCCTTTAAAAAAGCTGCGATGACTCATCTGCAACAAATCATGTTCACCTACATGTCTGATAGTAAAGAACATAATTATAGTTTGACAGTTTGCATGACATTGATATTAGGCACATTGCACTGTGATTTCCAGAATTTTCTCTGGCACCTGGCGCTACAATGGCCACCATGCAGTCATTTGGCACAGAGGCTGAGTTCAGTAACTGGCTACATACTTGTTACTAGCTCTGACTTTTGTATTTGAATTCCTGCAGTACTCTAAAGTGAAGACCATCTGGTCTTAGTGACTTATTGGTTAGTTTATCAGTTTGTTCTAAAACCTTTCCTACTGACAGAATTTGAAATGTTACTTCATATTTGTTGCACCAAAAGAATAGCTCTGGTGTGGGTCACTCCTTCTAAACTTGCTGCAGGGAAGACTTCTTCAAGTTGTTAGCTTCTCTGCAATGGCTTTGCCACACTTGAATGCTCCTTTTAGGAGCCTGCTTGGAAGTCTTCCTGGTTTTGCTATACAGTACTTAAACAATTTTACTGTTAGTTATGGGCCTCAATGGGAGTATGCCTGGGCTTCAGGTGGGCAGCCAAAACTTTATTGGTATTGAGATATTAAGACTTCAAAAGTGACAATAACAATCAATAGCACAGATGTAGACTCAGATTTTGACTTCACTACTGCATTTAGAGAAACTTACTCTAAAAAACTAAGCTCAACATTCAAAATGTTTAAAATTAGTGGAACTTTGTCGTATTCAAAATTAGGTTTCCAGGCAAAGAGATAGGAATAGCACAAAGAAGGTGCATGCCAATCTGTAAAGTTTTTCTAGTGGGCTTGTCTACACTACCACCTTCCTTCAAAGGAAGGATGATAATTAGGGTGTTGGGAGTTTACTAATGAAGTGCTACCGTGCGTAGGCAGCACTTCATTAAGCTAATTGCTCCCCCCCGCGTGGCAACTTTGAAGTTTTAAACTGCAAAATACCAGCACGCGTCTAGCCATGGCTCACCTGCTGGTACTTTGAAGTGCTGCGGCAACTTCAAAGTCCCCTTACTCCTCAAAAGTTTAAAACTTTGAAGTTGCTGCCGGGGGGGGGGGGGGGGGTAGAATTTGCTTAATGAAGTGCTGCCTATGCATGGCAGCACTTCATTAGTAAACTCCCAACACCCTAATTACCATCCTTCCCTCGAAGGAAGGTGGTAGTGTAGACAGGCCGTAGTGAGTAGTGTGATATGAACAGAACATGAGATCAGAAACATGCTACTAGATTTGCCAGAGACAGTTGTTTCAAACTCTAATCAATCTGCCAAATGCCTTTCATCATTTTCATATTTTATTCATCTCTTTAAAATTCTACTAATTTTAATGTGTTTCCCCCCACACAGATACTTCCATACAGAAAAGCAACATCAAGAACCAGGAGAAGTGCCTTGGAAATCAACAGGGAAACAGACCTTAAATACCTTTATACATATTTCATTGTGAACAAGAGGATTTATTTTTGCAGATTGACAGACTATTTCCCATAATTCTTTTAAGATGTGTTTTGTATGTTTTCAACACTTTGCAGATCACCATTCCTTACAATAGTGTAACTGCCAATAGTACTTACTGTTCCATACTTAAACATACACTCCACATCTGATGTGTAGTGCTGCCAAAAATTACATGAACATGTACCCTCCACCAAGAAATTAACATACTGTTGCTGAATTCTGAGACTTGGAAGGATGTTTGTTTATATATCCAGAACTCTTAATGAATCTACTCCACTGCAGTGGCCTTCTCACAATATTCTTCATGCTTATGCAATTAAGAATTGGGTTAAAACAAACATATTTAAAAATTTAAATGTTGGAAGAGTTACATTTTACCCCGGAGTACAAGTTAAAAATCGCATGACAAATATAAAAGACAATTCCAAGTAAACATGTTTTCTTGAGACAGGAGTGTGGATTTTGTATACACAAACAATCTGCCTTTGGTTTTCTGTTCAATAAATGTGTAAGCATTCCAGCCAACGTGCAATATGTAAATACTGTAAATAACAAACATGAGTAATAAAGTGTTTGATATAGTACATGATCTTCAATGTGCATTCTTTAAATGTCCCATTAGAATAATGGCTTTCACAAGCTGAAATTGACTTGACTGGATATTACTGGATGTTTCAAAGCAAAATGATCTGTAAATCACATTAAAATCCAACGCAAAGTTGTATCAGGAGTATAACTTTTGAAAAGGCTTAAAAAGACTGCATGAGGAGTAATGCTTCCCATAAGTCATGATCTTGTGTGGATGTTCAGGAGAGATTTCCATGAAAAGCATAGCACTAACTAGTAGGTTTGTTTCTACTGGCGGTGCACATTCACACATGCCTGGGTAAACACAAACATTTTTTTCCACATATGAACGAAAAAGATTAGAGGGAATATTGATCAGACGTCTAACTATGTATTTCACTTTTCTTCACCTACCCTACCCAACTAGTGCATGAGTCCAAAAAACTGAAATCAAAACCCATGCACTACAGAGCATTGCTAATAAATGCACACAAGACACAAAAGGTTTGACATGTAAACTTTCTTTCAAAGAACCATCTATATTTCACAAGTCCTTAAAATTATATTAGATGGTATGGAATAGAAATTTGAATATGATGCAAGAAACAGGGGCTAGGATTTTCATAGTTTCAGAGCTTAAGGCCAGAAATGGCCTTCAGCGCATCTTGTCTGACCTCCTGCATACTTCATGCTACTAAATTCCATCCAAATACCCTATGGTGAATCCAATAAATTTAGTTAAACCAGTGAAGTTTAGTGCTCAGGAGCCTAAAATTAATGTGTGACAGAGGCAATGAACAGGAGAGACCAAGGGGCTACCAATGCCATAACAGAACTCATTACGTAAGATATGCTCCAAGAGCACTAGAAGGCAAACCACTGCCCCCGGCTGCAAAGGTCAATAAAAAGACCTTAGAGTTCCTGCCAATCTGATTTGGGAGAAAATTCTTATGATTCAAGTTTAGCGATCAGTTACGTCCTAGGCACCTTATGATAGCCAGTCATCTAAGACATGGGATTTTGTGTACCCACTCCCATTGATACTTGAGAGGATGATGATCCCTTTGCCCATGATATTTTGAGGCATGAGATTAGATTATAATCATTATCAAATATAGAGCAACAGTGTTATTAGCAAGTTGAAGACAATGTAGGAAGCTTGTTCTCCTCTAGGGCTATGAAGGAGGCAGATGAACAGGGAGATTCATAAAGTCACAGATGCCAAGGCCAGATGGTATAACCATGACTACCTAGACCAGAGGTTTTCAACAAGTGTTCTGCGAGGACTGTCAAAGTGCGCTGCAGAAATTTCATCAATTCCCCCTTCCTTCAGCTCTTTGCAGAGCCAAGTGTGTGTGTGTGTGTGTGTGTGTGCATGCGCGCGTGTGTGTGTTGGGAAATCGATGACATTTCACAGCGCACTTAGATGACCCCACACCAGCTGGGGGGCTCAATCAACAAGGCTGCCTATGTCCCAGCTGGCACGGGGTCATCAATTTCTCTCCCACAGCTTTGCAAAGCTTCCCCAATGGGAAACTGACCAACCCTGAGCCACCTGGGAATCAGGCAGCCCTGCTGCTTGAGCTGCCAGCTGGCTTGGTGTCATCAATTGGTGGCTCTGCAAAGAGCTGAGGGGAGGGGAAATTGACCAACTTTGCAGGGGGCTCAAGCAGCAAGGCTTCTTGAGTCCCAGATAACTTGGGGTTGGTCAGCTTTGCAAAGCTGCTGCTGGGGAGAAACTGATCAATCCTGACCTCGTGACAAGGTGTCTCCATCTTCTGTAACCATCGTAAATATAAGTCAATGTGACATTTATGAGCATTTGATTCAGCTGGAGAAGGTGGGTGTGCCCTGGAATTTTGTCTCACTGAAGTGTGCCATATTATTGAAAAGGTTGGGAACCACTGACCTAGACTGACACCCCAAAACTGCAGAATTTCTCTCAGAAACTGAATTCAAAAACAGACCTTTCAGAAAAATACCTAATCTTCCTTCAAGGCTCCAAACAGCGAACCCACCATTTCCACTCACACTTCCCACTTAAATTTGTTCCCAGATCAGTTAAACTTTGGAAAAGTAACCATCTGAAGCACCAAATATAAACATTATTATGGTGCCCCCACAAAACACATGTAATCAGATCACGATCATTGATACAGGTTGAACTTCTGAAATCTGGAACACTCTGGTCCAGTTAAACCATGGATATTGCTAGCCAGAGAGCTCCAGTGGCTGAGAGAAGGGCCAGCTGGGAGTCTGATGTCTGTGAGCCTGGGCAGGGGCTGGGCTGGTGCAGCTGGGTCAGTGACAGGGGCTGATGGGGACTAGGAAACCAGTCATGGCCAGGGAGTCCCAATCAGGGCTGGCCTGACGTCAAAGAAGTCAGTGGTGGCTGGGGATCAGCAGCAGGAGGGCCAGCAGGGACCAGGAAAGCCAGTGATGTCTGGGGAACCCCAGCCAGTGAGAGGTTGGGGGAACTGCAGCTGGGCCAGCAGCAAGGGGGCCAGTGGCTCTGTTGGACCAGGAGCAGAGCTCAGTGGCCAAGGCTGCTAGCAGGTGGAAAACTCAGAAGGCAGGCTGGGAGCAGGGGCCAGTGGCCAGAAGTGGAGTATTGAATTCTTTTGGTCCAGCCAACTCCCTTGCTCAGGACCACACAGATCCCCAGAGTGTTGGGCCAAGGAGGTTCAACCTGTATCATGAAAGTGGTTGGCGGCAGAGTCTGGCCCTGGCTTTGAACAGCTGGCCCCAGCCCCAAGCTGCCAGGCCCATGGGGATGGGATTCACATTAGGAAGGCCTTCTGGGAAACCTTCGCACACTGGCCACAATGACCCCCCCCACCCACAGCACCCCTCGCAGGGCCCCCCACAGCTCTACCCTCCACAACCATCCCAACAGCAGCACAGGACACGGGGCTGCTGAAAAAATAAAATTTTAACGTTCACTATCAACTTCATGTGATCTAATAATACGGTAAGAAAACTAGCTACAGCAGACAGCGGGGCCAAACTATGTACAACGTGGGGGCTGGGCAAGGGGGAGGCAGCATAAGTGGGAGGAAGTGGGGGGACCTCAAACTAGGGAGGAAGGAGGAGATGTCAACTTGGGGGGTTGCTACTCCAGGGCAGGGGTGGATGGTCTGCCATCATGCCCTCCTGCTCCAGGCCCCTTGTGGTGCGCCTGTGGATGGTGAGCAGTCTCCCTCCTCCACAGGGCTGTCTAGGACCACAGATGGGTCAGGGATCTCCTGTGCCATGGCTGTAGCAATGGAGAGGACAACATGTTCAGTCCTGTGTTATGGCACAAGGGCCACGCCCCCATCCAGCAGCAGGCAGCCGTGGGGTATTGCGCTTGCAGGAGGGATCCCCACCCTGTGGGGTGGTCCCTGGCTGCAGTCCATCCCTGTCCTGCCCTCCCCGCACATGTGGTTTGCAGTGCTGTCCAGAGGGGCAGGTGCTGGATGTTGCTGGCGGCTGTTGTGGCATGCTGGGAGCCATGGCCACCTGTGCTGTGTCCAGCCCAGGTCTGTGGGGCATGTGAGTGGTCCGCTGGCAGCTGTGGTACCTCCACTCATGGGCCAGGGTGTGTTCCCTGTCAGATACTTATCAGAGGGAGGGTCCCTTGCCAAGGTCTGGTGATGTCCGGCTGCCCATCACCTGGCTCAACAACTGGGATGGGAGCTCAATCAAAGTCCCCCTCATCGTTCAAGACCTCGGTGATGGCCTCTGGCTCTGGGTGCATGGGACGTTCTGTGGGTCCTTCTCATCCCCGGGGTGCAGCTCATCCACCACCATGTCCAAGACGAAGGGTTAGGAGGAGCTGTCCCTGGGTCTCAGGAGGCAGTGGAGCTCCCTGTAGCAGGCGCAGGTCCTGCAACCTGCCCTGAGAGGCTGGGGGAGACCTGGGCCCAGGCGTATCTTTGCTTCAGCTCCTCGCCCTTGCTGCATACTTGGTCTGGGGTGTGGGCAGAGTTGCCTTGGGCAGACTGCCCTTTGACCAGGTGGGTGAATGCAGCCACGTTCTGTTGCCTCACCCCGATATCCTTTAGGACCTCCTCCTCTTTCCAGAGCCCTAGCAGGTCTCTCAACTCAGGCTTGGTTCACGAAGGTGCCCTTTTCTTTTTTTTTTTTTTTTTTTTGGAGTGGTGCTGCCCAGAGTCCTGCGAGCCCTCTGAGGGCTCTGGGAGGGGCAGAGGCCCTGGGGTGGCTGGGAGCTGGCCAGCAGCTAGTCATCCATGCTGGCTGCTGCTCTGGGGCTGCACAGAGGGCATACTGTGGGAGCATGTGGGTTTGCTGCTCCTACCACTCTCAGCTTCCTGTCACATGGTTTTTGGGTCCATGCAGCTTTAAACATGGTTGGACGCAGCTACCAGAGCCCCGCTGCTGCTGACCACGTCATCTCTGTGTTCCAGCTCGCTGGTGCCATGGAGGTCTGTTCTTTCAAAAGCATCTACACATTTCCTTTCGACAGACTCTTTCGAAAGCGGGAGCTCTTCCTATTATGGGATTGGAGGAATGCTTTCGAAAACAGTGCCCAGTTCTTTCAATTTTGGATCGAAAGAGCGCATTTTGCGTATAGATGCTGCATGCAGTCTTTTGAAAGAGGGCCAGATTTTCTGAATGTACTTGCAAGTGTAGACACAGCCTAAGGCAATTGAGACAAAAAGATGGGAAGGATTTTGGACATGTGTAAAGAGTTGTGTGAACTGTGAAATTATATAAATAATAGCATCTGAAATGTATAACTTTGGGAGCACATCTTATGCAAAAGCTGAATGTAGCATCTCTGCACAAGAGGACTCTACCCAGAGGCTGGCATTATATTATTGATCTGTAGCAATAAAACCTTATCAGCATTGCTTATTTGGTGACTTGAGTATATTCTATAACAAACCAAAGTGTGGTCACGCAACTGAGTATGCAATTTACGATCAATCAATAATCAACTCTTTGTCTATCAGAATGAGGTCCAATAGTCATCCTTTGTTGAAAGAAGGACTTAGCATTAACAAATCTTCATCTACTGTTTTTAGGAACTCCAAGGTGAAGTTTTGTTGTTGGGTACATTAAGATACCAAGCAAATATTCCACAGTCTCCTGTAGTAAAAGAACTAAGGTTTCTAGTAAGTAAAAATTAGTATCTCCTTGAACTCCAACCAGATTTGAGCACCTAATTTCCCCAGGCCTTTTTTTTTCCTTCTCCTTTTTTTAAGAAAAATTCATATTATGTGATTTATGTAAGTGGCTCTCAACTTTTCCAGACTACTGCACCTCTTTCAGGTGTCTGATCTGTCTTGCATACCCCCAAGTTTCACTTCACTTAAAAACGACTTGCTTACAAAACCAGATATAAAATCATAAAAGTATCACAGCACACTATTACCAAAAAATTGCTCACTTTCTCATCCTTGTGTGACATTTTAGTTTGTACTACCTCCACTAGTGATTTTTATATAGTCTGTTGCAAAATGACGCAAATATCTAGGTGAGCTGATGTATCCCTGGAAAACATCCATGTACGTCCGGGGTACACATACCTCTTGTTGAGAACCGCAGATATGTGACCTCACGAAACATGTCAGCTGACATCAACATTTTCTAATACAATTGTAACAAGAAGTTCAGCTGGAAGAATGGACTTCTACACAATTCATTTAGGGCCAGATTCACAAAGATTTAGGTCTCAGTTTTAGAAGCTGTTGAGAGCCACAAAAATTCTACGTGGCTGCTGCCTAACCATGTAGATGTGAAAACTTGCTCAACCCCTAAAGATTTTCTGTAGAAGTTTTCTAGGTGTCTAAGCTTTTGCTTCTCAGCATGTTGTTTTACACTAGGCCTCCAGGCAGCTGTCTCACAATGAAGTCATAGAATCATCCACAAACCTGAGGAGCAGCCATTTTACTTGCAGGTCCTGAGTCAGTACGTGTACTTAAAAGCTGCTTAATACCATACAAAATGGCGGGAGAAAAGGGAATGTCCCTTACAACCTTTTGCCCAGTGGTTAAGTACTCAGAATGCAATCCTTTAATTACTTTCCCTGCTGAGAAGAGACATAAACAGGAGTCTCAAGCTCTCATGAAGATGTTCCAATTTAATGAAATTATTAAATAATTAAACTATTAATAGGGTCAAAGAATTACTCCACAGTACAGTGGCTGGAGCAATCAGTGGATGTTGGCTAAATCTAAATATATCTTTCCATCTATTTAAGATGAACAGCTGCGGCTAAAAAATGTGGAGAAAATTCTGTATTTGTCCATCTGGTGTAACATTTTTCCTATATGCTGACAAAATTTAGACCTGGAATCAGATTACTTTATGGATCCTTATTAGTATATCTTCTGGGGTCACTTGCTCATCTTGCACATGCGCCTTTGTATAATGCTACTGTACAACTATCCCCGGAATGCTAGGAGTTTTCTATTGTTTCGTGTTCTGCAAAAAACATTTTCCTGATAAATACAATGTTATTCTCTTGTGGTCCAGTTGAGGAAAGCTTTTTAAATATATTGAACGCTTCCTGAAAATGGTTGCACTCTTAAATTAGGGTGAGGATATTTTGTCCTGCCACTTCCAATTTTTTACAGTGCCAATTCCAAAAATAAAAAACAGACCTGACCTGAAAGGAAAATGAGTGGAAATGTCATATAAAATGAAAACTTCATAGAGGCTGTGACGGGGGTGGACTAAGCCAGAGGCCTATGCTAGAGGCTGAAAGGTCTTGCATTGCTCCCCTCAGGCGAAGGGCAGTGGAAAGAATTGTCTAAGCTGCCTAGAGAAGCTGGTTGTGTCACACACAGCTAGGACTGTATGGAGCAGCCAATCAAAGCCCAGAAGGCTAGAAAAAAAAAGTGGCAGAACAACAGTGAGTTCAGCTTCTCACACGGAGAGCGTAAGGGTATGTCTTCACTACCCAGCAGATCGACCCTGTCTGGGTCAATCTTCCAGGGTTTGATTTTGTGTGCCTAGTAGGGACACATGAAATTGAACTATCAGGGGTTGACAGTCAAGCCCCGTACGCCTCAATATTGCAAGGAGTAAGGGAAGTCAGTGGGACAGTTTCTCCAGTCGACCTCCCTCTGTGAAGATGGCCAGGTAAGCTGATTGTAGATAAGTCCATTCCAGCCACTGCTGGTATTGTGTATCTATGGGTCTAGTGTACACCCGGCTAAAGAGATGCTCCTGCCTGACTGCAGAAGCAGAAAGGCTGGACAGAGTGGCTACTGGCAGGGACTGGGGACCAAAGAAGATGCTCTTGGGCTGAGGGTGGCACTCAGAGAAGACAAGGACTGGAGGGAAGTGACCAAGAGAAATACAGTTAGATGGACATGATTGTTACTTAGCAGGCCCCTAGTTTGGGACCCAGAGTAGTGGCTGGGCCCAGGTCCACTAGAACAGCCACTAGAGAAGTGGTTATGCCCTGAAAATGTTTAGAGTGGCCCAGGGAAAGCATGCTATGTGAACTACTACCTCCTACCCCAAAGGGGGACTGAACTGAAACTGACCCAGATGGACAACTGGAACCAGAGGACTAACAGGTTGAGTCTCCAGGGAGGAAGTCTAGGGGGCATAGATCCATCCTACAGCAAGAACCTTCACATGCAACCTGACCAGCTGTGGTGTTGACATATACACTGCTGGTCAGACTGAAGACTGAATCCAGGCTACAAGAAGCTATACCAACTGAGAGGGTACTGCGGTAGGCCCCGTTGGAGTAAATAAGGGCTTGTGCCCAGGAATGGCTGCAGGTTGACATCAGTGCACCTTGTTGGACTGTTAAGGCTATGTCTAGACTAGAGGGATTTGTCAGCAAAATGGCCGTTTTGTAAACAAAATCCGCAGAGCATCAAGATTCCCAAGGGCGTTCTGGCACCAGTAAGTTGACAGAACACAGCACTTTTGTCAACAGCTGTAACCCCCTGGCCACGAGGAAGAACGCAGCTGTTGACAGAAATCTGTCGACAAAACATGGGTCTGGATGTTCCAAGGGACCTTCTGTCAACGGAAAAGGCTTCCAGGATACTGCACAACCTTTCAATCCGCTCTTGTGGTCTGGACTTGAGCTATCGACAAAAGGTTTTGTCACGAGATATCTTTTGACAAAAATTTCTGTTGAGAAATCCCTTTACTCTAGGCATAGCCTCAGAATACTAAACCCGGGGAGGGCTGCAAGACATTCTGCAGTGCCTACCTCAGAAGGAAGGGGTTTGTTTTGCATATTGCATGACTCAGTTGGAGGGATGAGCCATGGAAGACCTGCCTGACAAATGCAGCAGCTGACAGAAGGCATCATCAGCGGCAAAGCTGAGAAATACTGAAGACACACATATAGTCAGTTACGGAGACGTTTATTTTAGCTGCTCTGCTACACAGCTACCTTTTTGGGGTGGGGAATCTTCTCTCATTCAGGAGTGAAAATAAACAAACAACCCTCACTGACCTGGCTCCCAGCACACTCAGGGCTTCCTCCCAGCAATGGGGCAAGCCAGTGCCTGGTTTCCAGCCCAGGGGTTGGGGTTTGAGGTTCATGTTCCAGTTCCACTGTCAGGGGAAGTTTGAGTCTCACCCCTACCCCCTACTTTCACTGCAGGCTGGAGCATGAGCACCAACTCACCCTGCTGGTGGGGCTGAAGCTCCAAGACTCATTGTGGGCTGGATCCAAGTATGCCAAGGGCCAGATCCAACCTGTTATCTATCAAGTCACCTTACATTGGTCTGGTATACAACTACTGTACACATATATGTTCCTTAAAAAGAACCTGAATTTTATAGAAGACCACATTTTTGAATTCATGCTCATAACACAGTTATTGTGTGTTATAGAACACTTCCCTTTTAATACCTTCCCATGAGTCTGGAGCTGAAGTTTGTGTTGAACACTGGCTAGGGCCATGGTACAACATGTCCACATTGGATAAATTTTACAAATGTACAGGTTCTACCTCCCTGGTCCTCCACGGTCAGGGCCAGTGTGGCCCAAACAAGAGAATCTGCCAGACCTGGGGAGACATCCCCTGACACTGGCCCCCAAAACTGCAGCAGACACCCTGCTTCTCTCATCCTTGCCACCTAGCACTGCTGTGTGGCTTCAACCCCACGCTGCCATGGAGCTGTAACAGGGCTCCGGCTCAAGCCTTGGCTTCTACATGTTCCCCAGTGCTGCTGTGGGGCTCTGGCCTCGGTCTCGCACTGGCCCCAGATGGACAGCCCAGGCTGTTGCCCCTGGTTCCAGCTGGCCTTCCTGCCCTTAGACTCCTGGGTTATGTGATTCAGAGGGACCACAGATGTTGCTGGGCCAGAGTGCCAACTACCCTCCCATGAACAGTGTTCAGCAGCATTGGCTGCTAACAGACAGGGGTTATGTAAGATTTTCAGCTATAGTTTTGTCTTTAATAGGGTAATATTGCTAGGTCAGGGATTGGCAGCCTTTGGCACATAGTCCATGAGGGTAATCAGCTGCTGGGCCATGAGACATTTTGTTTACATTAACCGGCTGCAGTCATGACCTCTGCCACTTCCAATGGTCCACAGTTTGCCATTCCCAGCCAATGGGAACTGTAGGAAATGGTAGCCATCAGGTCCCTGTAGCCTGTGCTGTCTCCCACTGCTCCCATTGTCCAGGAATGGTGAACTATGGCCAATGGGACCTGCAGGAGCCATACTTATGGCTGGTGAATACAATGAGTGTCTCATGGCCCACCAGTGGATTACATGCTGAAGGTTGCTGATCCCTAATCTAGCACTACTAACCTACTAAAAACACAACAGCAGCTACAGATTGATATCTAGATCTAGCATAGAGGTCAGCAATCTCAGTTATGTTTTTATATTATACTGGTTTATCTTGAAAAGCTCTGCCTAGCTGAATTTCAAAGCAATGTCTGAAAGTTTACACTTTAAATTAAAGATTACATGTGGGGTGGGTAGGAAGAAGAGTGGAGTCTGACAGCTTGCCTTCTGTTAGGGGAGACACCCATTTTCTGAGGATGCTAAAGCATGCTGTTTCTCAAATTAAGATGTGGGTCTGTCCCAAAGAACACACAGCCCAATCTTAACAAATGAGACATCATAAAAGGAGGAAGATGGAACGCGCAGAGGAAGAAGGGTAAAAATCAAAAATGTGTGGTAACTCAGAAAGGGATGTATCATTTGTGAATAATCATAACAATTTAGTATTTAACACTTATCCTTCCTCTCAAGTTTCCAGAGACCAACTAGGAGGAGAGAGTTTTTAGGAGAATTTGGACAAATTGAGTGAATATATCTGTGTGGAAGTGTACCAGGTCATTCCAAGCATTAAAGAAGATCCAGAGCCTTTTGAAAGTGGAATATGAAAGGCAGAGAAAGCCTTGTGTTTTGGGTATCCGAAAGGAAGAGATCACAGCAGTTGAAGCAGGAGGTTAAAACCTGGATTGGTGATCGGTTTTTGATTATGCACAGAGGGGAGATAGTTGAAAAGTTGCAGGGAAAAAAAAATCCACTCGATTCTTACTAGACAGCAGGCAAATATTCATCTAAGGGAAAAGGGAGATTCAGATGTCCAGGAAGTGCAATGAATGGGTCAATGCTCCCATTAGTTCATGTACTGGGAAGTTATCTCCAGCTTTAGGACTGTGGAAATTCCCACAGGCCATCCAGGTTTTGTACACGCCCAACTCTAGGGACTTGGGCTGAACAGGAAGACAGCTGGAGAATCTGATGATGATGGGTTAAATATCCACAGACTTGTCTGCAACAAAGTCAGCATCATAGCCTGGTCTGAAATAAACAGTCCGGAAGGATGCAGCTATTTTTGTTGAAAAACACAGCATTCATCAGTTAACGCTCAATATATGCACATCTGTGTCAAGCCATTAAAAGCTCATGTTTTTCAAATCCCTTTTTATGAATACTCAAATGGGACATATGTACATGAATCTAAGTCTGAATTACATGCAAAAAAGCAAAACACGTTAGTTTTATGGAACTTAAGAGTTCACAGATATATTTATTCAATTTGTCCCTGAATGAAAAACTGTTACACTTGTGCCTTACTAAACAGCTGATCCTCAAATACTTTTTCCCTCTCTTGTTCTTCTAAGCCAGGCCACAGAATCGCTATAACACAAAACTGAAATTTAGCAGCTGCAATTAGGATTTATTGAAGGTTTACAATATTACATTTAAATACATCTATCAAATGAAATGCATACAACCTTTAAAAGAAGGAGCAAAATATTTATTTTCAGAAATAAAATGGTGCGGCACTAATGAAACTTCTCCAGAAATGCCTTACAGCATCTAAGACACTGCTCGTAAACAGTCTCAAAGTCTTTTTCACCTCCCTGCAAAGAGATAAGACAAAGAAAGAGTAAACATAGCTAGCTACCCAAATTTAAAGTCTTCAACTACTACTTTTAATATTGTTTTTGTTTTACAATCACAGATACATACTAATGTTTAAAAGTTCTCAAGCCAATCTGATACTCACATAGTATGGATCCTCAATAATAAGCTGTTTCTGTGGATCATAGCTCCCAAGGAGTTCAATTTTAGCTGTACAGTTTTTAACTTGATTACTTTTTCTTTTCAGATCTCTAAAGTAAAAACAAGCAATTCTGAATAATTTTCAGGACAATGGTGGTGTCTGCTCCATTTGGTATCAGAGTTATAAGTTCAATAATTACAAGAAAGTTTGCAGAGTATGACTGGAGATAAAAGAACTGCTACACTGTCAGTGTGCTGCCTTCTCTCTATGTTGTTGCTTACTTTTATTAAACGCCAAGAACTTCTACATAAAGTGAAGACTAAATGGAAAGCAAATCAAGCAATCGGGTGCTCAACAATAACATTATTTTGACTTTAGTCACTTAAGGTTTACAATGTTTTCCAGCAGTCATTTTATTCATTATTTCCAGCATTCCACTTCAGCTTTCATTACATAAAAGTCTCTGGAACAGAGTTCATGTATTTCTTAATTTCATTGATTGTCGACATGCTAGACAAAGTCTTTCCTTCCATCAGTGTTTGCAAGCTTGCACATCTGATCATTCTGCTTGCTTCTATTGATAAGGTATGTTGAGAAGCCTAAGCTGTACAACCAAAGTTCTTCAATAAAACCTGACCTAGTGTCAGCCATGATGACTAACCAGTCCCACTTTAGGGCTCTTAACACACCTCAAACAGAAGCAAGCAGAATGCTCTGATTCTGAGGCATGTGTGGAATGAAAGGCTCCCATACCTGTAAAGCTGTCCTCCTTCCTCCTACAGCCAAAACAATGCTAGTAGCTACAATGAGTCTATCTTCCCAGGCATTCTAATATCACATATTGGAGCACCACAGAGATCTTCCTCGGGGAAACTGGACTACTGGGGCCTAATGGTAATGTAGATGGCAGAGGCGGCTGGGGGCAGTTGTCTTCTTCCCATTGCTTTTGTGCTGCTTCCCTGACAGAAGTCAGATTAATCTTAAGCTCATTGAAAATCACCCCACTTCTACACTTCCGATATACTTCTCACTTGCCACAATACAGCTCTTTTCACTTTAACACTGACATCCTGATAAGCATCAAGGACACTAATAAAAATTAAGAGTTTAAATGAAACTGGAAGTAAATCATTTAAGTATCTCCTTTGGTCACTGAGGTTATGTCTACAGTACGTGATAAATTCAAATTAAGGCACTTGACTGACTTCACTATAAATACCATTAGCTCGACTTAGGGAACACTAACATCAATATCATAATATTGTTGGAACTGGTTAGGTGAAGCAGCAAGTTCAAATTTGAAGTTTGAATAAAGGCCATTGTCTTCCATGTGGAAGCACTCAGTGATAGTGATCTTGATGATAACAGGCACTGACAGATGAAGAAAGTCCCTGTATTGGGAGTAGTGTTCTCTGAACCCTGGTCCAAAGTCAGCATTAGGACTTGTTCCATCATTAAAGTCTACTTTTAATTCCCCTCCCTGCTCCCTTCCCTGTCCCCACCCTCGCTACTTTTAAAGAAAAGGATAAAAGGGAACAAGCATTCCATCTCTCCAAGTATATGGTATTATACCTTTTTATTAATCAACTACACAGCTAAATAATAATAAAACAGGAAAACAGGCACACCCTACACCAATGTTTCCTGTAAGGTGTGCATTTGGGCAGCATGTGTGGTGCACACTCACACATGCCACACTGCACATAAGATTTATTCCACAGGTGGATGGAATAAATTACAGAGAACTTTGTCCTACAGTCTGAGGCAGTTGAAGACACGCCGCCCGCCCGCCCCCCCCCCCCCCCCCCCGCCCCCCCCCCCCCCCCCCCCCCCCAACAGGGCAGTTTGCCGATATAGCCTTATGCAGCGTTGGTATAGGGCACAAAGATCCGTACAGCCCACATGTAGGCTGGTAAGGCACCACTACCAGCACACTTCTGATCAAAGGTGCTGGGATCCTGAAGTGGATTATCCACAGAGACACCACTAAGAGAAGAAATTAGAATCTGACCACAGGGTATTTAGTTGGATATTTTGACATAGGTTGACAATTTGTGATTAAATGGTTATAAAGTTTAACTTTTTGAATCTCAATATCTAATGTTATTTAGTAATTGATACCAATAATTTTCTGCAACTGTGAATATTTAAATACAAACTGAAAAAATGCTCAAAAAAATCTCAGCTATCAAAATTAATATACACATTATAATATAATCAAATTCTGCCAAATCCAACTACAAATAGTAAGAAAAAGGATGACAAAAGCTTGCACATTAGGCACTAAAGCAATCAGGCCCATTTTCTGGATTAATCACCTACAAGAAGATAGTCAAATAAGAATTTCTATTAGCATTCTGTCATACATTACCTTAGGTTGCTTTCATCCATGCAAAGTATAAAATCAAACGTAAGGAAATCATCTTTAGTAATCTAGAATTAAAAAAGATTTGCTTTAACTTTTCATGGAAAGATGTGTTCACTTGCAATACAAAAATGCAGAAACTACAATAAATAATGATAAATATGGACACACAAAAACAGAGAAAACTGGTAAGTATGTTCTGACTTCAAGAGCTGTCCTTCAGATGCTGGTAACTAATTTAGAAAAATCAATGAACACATTATGATTAAGATTAAAATACACAGCTGCACTTTTACGATACGTAACAGCAACAAAGGGTCCTGTGGCACCTTATAGACACGTTTTACGATACTGTATAGATACGATACGAAAATGTATAGATACCTTTTACGATACAGTTTCTTTTCAAAAGTTATCATCTAATATTTTTCATACCTAAATGTACATAATAGGTCAGTTATTCATCCAGAGTTATATGAATTTTAATTTCACTTACAAACATGTAAAAACTAAATCAAACCTACAATAATTTTTGCATGTTCCGTTGAAGATTAGAGACAAGGACAGAGAGGTAATATCTCTTCTTGAATAAGCTTCTGTTGGTTAGAGAAACAATCTTTCAGATTTACACAGAACTCCTTTTCACATTGTCATTATAGTAATACTGAAAAACTGGATTAACACATAGAAACATTATTAAACCATGTCCTATTTTTGTGTTTTTCATCATGTTTTGCTCTTCTAAATTATAAAAGAATTTGTATTTTTCAATAATTACCTGATGGAAGAAAAATTATTTTCCCTCTGGATAATATGTAATTAGTTTGTCTAATCACTGTCTTGGTATTTGTGCATAAAAGACGGGATTTTAGATACAGATTGAGAAGACAAAATGCAGAAGTAGTAGGTAATGTGGTACAGGTTAGACTCCCTATCCAATTCATGTATTAAAGAGCATAAAGTGGCTCAGATTCTTTGGCTTGCAAACAGTACTAGGTTAAAAACAGGCTGAAGGAGACTATCTTAATTTACATGCTTGTATATCACATTATCAAGTGCTTTTCTTCCTATGTATTCCTCTTGAAAATTAAATGGAATGAGCCAAGTTCAGATAGTGTGGACATATACTGTAGGTAAGCTGCTGGTGAAAGAGTGCATCTTTAAGATGCTGTTCACATTAAAAAAATCCTGTGAAATTAAATTGATTTAGTTATGCTTGTGCAAACCCTTTTTAGATATGCTGCATGAAATAGCGTCTAATGCAATTAAAGCAATACAGCAACCCTCGTTTTATGGACCCCGATTTAGCAAACTTTGGGAACAATGGATGTCTGCCTGTCCCCTGTTGTTCCGAAGTCCACTGGGGTCTCTAAAATCCTAAATCCCAACCTCACTCTTGCAAAAAAATCAGGCAACTTGCCAGAAGTGCCAGAGCTGCTGCTACTGCAGCTGAAGGGGTCCTCAATTCCAGCTGTCATGATCCACTGTGGCCTGGACTGCCATTGCTGTCAGACCCACCACACGCTCCTCCCACAAGGGGTGGGGCACGTTGGCAGTCAGGTATGCATTCCACCCTGGTGGGAGGAACATATGGTGGCACAAGCGGCAGTGGCGGCTCCTGGAGGCTGCAATAGATTGTTTAACTGCCACAGCAGCAGAACATCTCCAAGCCACAGTAGGGTGTCTCCAAGCTGCAGCAGCTCTGGCAGTTGCCGGAGTTTTTTTTTGTTTTTTTTTTTGCGGGGGTGGGAATAGGGCAAAAGTAAACCCTCAGATTTAAGGGACTTTCAGGTTTAACCAACACGCCCCCCCTACCCCGCCATTAGTCCATTAAATTGAGGGTTTACTGTGTGTATAACCCTGTGTATACTTTTGTTCCAGGATAAGAATGACTGTTTTCAACTTATCTTACGCACATTTCCATCTGACATACTCTGAATTAAATAAGCAATTCATATCTGTCCATGTGACTGGTTATACTAGCATAACCACGCTGGTTTAAATTCATACCCTAAATTATAGTTTAAAAGTTCCAGTTCAGTCAATGCCTACATCATTTATTTTAAATGATTGGAGAGGCATAATTGCTCTTTAAAAGAACTATGTTGCATCTTCCACAACATATCACGTTCTCCTAGGTCTGATAATTCATTACTCTATGACAATTTCAACCTGCTCTCAAAATATCCACATGCTCAGCTCCTTCCTGGGATTTGGCTTTTAGTCAAAGAAACAAAATTCATTTCAAGACTGTTCACCAGGCCTGGCTGCATATATAATTCTATCGAATACTTCTTTGCCTGCACCTTTGATTCCCGCATTTCCTATGGAGACTTTGTTAGGTGTAGCCTCAAGTCACCTGTTTCAACCAAGTCAGAACAACATACTTTGGAGAGATTGTCAAAAATCTAAATGACAGATGTTTAATTTCCACTGACTTTAGATACCCAGTGGCCATTTGTGCCTTTGAAAAGTTTATTAATTCTTTTCCAGATTGATAAATACCTACCAACATGGTGGGCTGTTTCAGGCAAACACTGCCAACTTGTCACCATCCTGTGCCGCTGACCCCCCCGCCCCCCCATTGTGTTTAGTTATCTTTCCTCTCCCTGAAAGCTATTTTAACAAAATCATCGACTTGAAATCTCTTTGCTGTAATCTTTCCAGGTGAAGCTGCAATTTTGTTCTGCATATTTCCACAAATTCATTACTGGTTGCTTTTATTTAAAAACAAAACAAAACACTGACATATCCCAAACCAACCAACTAAAACAACAAAAACTTCATTAATGAAGATTTGAAGCAGCTGGTAATAAAATGAGCAAGAAACACCAAAGCAGTCTTCACAAGAAACCCTGAAGACCTCTACACGTTTCACCATTACGATAAAAATAGCTTCACAGTTGAGTTTGAAAAACCACTGATCTAGTATAAAAATAAAAGTAAGCATGCTGCTTGCAAGTAGTAAAAAGATAAAATCTGTAACTGTAAATAGAAAAAATTGTTGGAATTGTTCTAGTATTAAAAACAGGCAAATTTGGAATAGTGTGTTATGTTCAATTCTCTATTTTTTGACTCTGAAAAAAATTCTAAAGGGAACAGAAAAGAAAGATGCCAAAAACACTACTTGATCTTGTGTCAAATGCAAGACCTTGTAGCATGAATGCCAACTAAGAAAAGGTTATGTCCTAAAGGAATACTCTATATGCTCAGAATAGTTAATAGAAATAAGTTATGTACATTTATTTGAATGTCTAAGTCATTTTAATACATGAAGTTATGTTTATTTCAATGCAATGCTCTAGAATGCAATACTTG